>NC_091617.1:29718837-30343837 GCF_027580195.1 Bos mutus
AGTAGAGACATATTCCATGTCCATGAAATAGAAAACTCAATATTGTTAAGATAAAATTCTGCCAGTTAGTCAATGAAATCTCTATCAAAATATCAGCAGCTTCTTTTTAAGACAAAATTGATAGACTTACACTGCCCAATTTCAAAACTTAATGATGAAATGTAAAATTACAATAATCAACACTGTGTGATGTTGGCATAACAATAGATGTAGATATATGCAACAGAATTGAGAAGCTAGAAATATATCCTTAGAATATAATCAACTGATTTTGGACAAAGTATGACTATGTGTACAAATCCCTTAGAAGAAATGGATTAGCCCTCATAGTCAACAAAAAATTCTGAAATGCAGTACCTGGGTGCAAGCTCAAAAACAAAAGAATGGTCTCGTTTTGTTTCCAAGGCAAATCATTCAATATTGCAGTGATTCAAGTCTTTGCCCTAACCACTAAGGCCAAAGAAGATGAAGTTGAATGGTTCTATGGAGACCTACAAGACCTTCTAGAACTAACATTAAAAAAAAAAAAAAGATTTCCTTTTCATCATAGGATACTGGAATATAAAAGTAGGAACTCAAGAAATACCTTGAATAGCAAGCAAGTTTGGTCTTGGAGCACAAAATGAAGCACAGCAAAGGTTAATAGTTTTGTCAAGAGAACCTGCTGGTCATAGCAAACACTCTTGTCCAACAATACAAGAGACAGCTCTACACATGGACATCAACAGATGGTCAGTACTGAAATCAGACTGAGTGTATTCTTTGAAGCTAAAGATTGAGAAGCTCTATATATCCAGTAAAAAATATGATCTGGAGCTGACTGTGGCTCAGATCATGAGCTCCTTATTGCAAAATACATGCTTAAATTGAAGAAAGTAGGGAAAACCACCAGGATTCTGAGGTGGCACTACTGGTAAAGAACCAGTTTGGCAATGCAAGAAAGTATTAGATTTGGGTACAATCCCTGGGTTGGGAAGATACCCTGGAGGAGGGCATGGTAGCCCACTGAGGGATTCTTGGCTGGAAAATCACATAGACAGAGGAGACTGGTGGGCTACACTCCATAGGGTCACAAACAATCACACACAACTGAAGCGATTTAGCATGCACGCAGGGAAAACCACTAGGCCATTCAGATATGACTTAAATCAAATCCCATATGATTATACAATGGAGGTGGTGAATAGATTCATGGGAATAAATTTGGTAGATAGAGTGCCTGAAAAACTATGGACAGGGTTTCATAACATTGTATAGGAGTCAGTGACCAAAACCATTTCAAAGAAAAAGAAGTGCAAGAAGGCAAAGTGGTTGTCTGAGGAGGAGTTACAAATAGCTGAGAGAAAAAGAAGCAAAAGACATAAGGAGAAAGGGAAGGATATGATATATCCAACTGAATGCACTGAAAGTGGAAGTGTTAGTAGCTCAGTTATGGCTGACCCTAGCAATTCTAAGGACTGTAGCCTGCCGGGATCCTTGGTCCATGGAATTCTCCAGGCAAGAATACTGGAGTGGATTGCCATTCCCTTCTCCAGAGTATCTTCCCAATCCAGGGTTCAAACTTGATTCTACTGCATTGAAGGCTGATTCTGTACTGTCTGAGCCAACAGGAAAGCCCAACCAAATGCACAGTTCCAGAGAATAGAAAGAAGAGAAAAGAAATCCTTCTTAAGTAAACAATTTAAAGAAATAGAGGAAAATGATAGAATGGAAAAATACTTTTCTTCAAGAAAATTGGCGATACTGAGGGAAAATTTCATACAAAGATGAGCACAATAAAAGACAGAAATGGCAAGAATCTAACAGAAGCAGAAGATATTAAGAAGACGTGGTAAGAATACACAGAACTACACAAAAAAGATCTTCATGACCCAGATAACTATGATGGTGTGATCACTCATCCAGAACCAGGCAACCTGGAGTGTGAAATCAAGTGGGCCTTAGGAAGCATTACTAGGGACAAAGCTAGTGGAGGTGAAGGAATTCCAGGTGAGTTATATAAAATTCTAAAAGATGTTTATGTTAAAGTGCTGCACTCAATATGTTAGCAGAGTTGGAATACTCTGCAATGGCCACAGGAATGGAAAAAGTCAGTTTTCAATCTAATCCCAAAGAACAATGCTAAAGAATGTTCAAATTACCATACGACTGTGCTCATTTCACATGCTAGCAAGGCAATGGTCACAATCATTCAAGCTAGGCTTCACCAGTATGTGAACTGTGAACATCCAGATATATACAAAAGTTGGATTTAAAAAGGCAAAGGAAAGAAAAAGTAAAGAAAGTGTAGTCACTCAGTCATGTCTGACTCTTTACAACCCCAGAGACTGTAGCCCAGCATGCTCCTCTGTCCATGGGATTCTCCAGTCAAAAATACTGAAAAGGGTTGCCATTCCCTTCTCCATGTGATCTTCCCAACCCAGAGGCTGAAGCAGGGTCTCCAACATTGCAACAGATTCTTTACCATCTGAGCCACCAGGGAAGCCTAAAAAAGGCAGAGGAGTCAGAGATCAAATTGCCAACATACATTGGATCAAAGAAAAAGCAAGGGAATTCCAGAAAAACATCTACTTCTGTTTCATTGACTATGCTAAATCCTTTGACTGTGTGGATCACAACAAACTGTGGAAAATTCTTAAAGAGAAGGGAATACCAGACCAACCATCTGTCTCCTGAGAAACCTGTAGGCAGGTCAAGAAGCAACAGTTAGGACCAGACATGGAACAATGGACTGGTTCAAAACTGGAAAAGGAGTACGTAAAGGCTGTATATTGTCACCCTGCTTACTTAATTTCTATGCAGGGTACATCATGCAAAATGCAAGGTTGGATGAATCGTGAGGTGCAATCAAGATTGCTGGAAGAAATATCAACGGCCTCAGACATGCAAATAATACCATAATGCAAAATGCTGGGCTGGATGAAGCACAAGCTGGAATCAAGATTGCCGGGAGAAATATCAATAACCTCAGATATGCAGATGACACCACCCTTAAGGCAGAAAGCAAAGAATAACTAAAAGGCCTCTTGATGAAGGTGAAAGAGAATAGTTAAAAAGTGGGCTTAAAGCTCAATATTCAAAAAATGAAGATCATGGCATCTGGTCCCATCACTTCATGGCAAATAGATGGGGAAACAATGGAAACAGTGAGACTATTTTCTTGGGCTCCAAAATCACTGCAGATGGTGACTGCAATACCTTGATCCTTAAATGAAGCTATATAAGTAAATTATCTGAACCTTGATAAAATATCTCTATGTAGTAGCCTAAACTTTAAATACCTAGGCAAAAATCTTGGTAAACTTGGGGTGGGTATTAAGTGGGTAAACTTGGGATGGAATGCAAGAAGCATGAACAACAATAGAAGAGAAATAACCCATTAGTCTTCTAGTCATTGAAAGGGATATTAATAAGATGAAAATCCAAGTCATGGAGAACAATATAACAACAATTATAAGAATAGAAAACAGCAGATGATATACGTTCACATTAACATTGAGAAGATTGATATTCTTATGAAAGCTACCATTTGCCATTACATCAGAACAAGTGTTGTTATGATAAACTTTGCCTGCCTTTTTGCAACAGTAGCAGCAGCATAATATGGATCACTTTCTACTCTTTCATTCTTTTGAGTTTATCTTATTACCTGTTGTTAATACAGGGGATAGAATTATGGACTTCAAGCACTGGAGTCCTCTTGGAAAGGGTCAAGCAAGACAACAGATTTTAAAATTAGCACTATGAAAACATAAAGCAGAAAAGTTTTTATCTTCCGTAAAAACTGAATATTGGATTTTTTTTTTGGTCTTAAAATTATCTAATCATCTTTAACAATGTACTGTGTGAATATGAACATATTATTTTTCTTTCTTCCTGTAGTCTCAATTATGTACTGGGTAGTTAAATATAATCACTTTCTCCTATAAGATGAAAATATATTCTGTGAGCAGAATCACTTTGCTTCTGTATTATATTCCTTCATCCACAAATAAAGTGATATTATACTTTGAAAAAAATTGCATTCTTAATTCTGCCTGTGTTTACAAACACTGATCATCAGCTACACAGTTCCATCATTGACAAAGAACATTAATTCTGGTATATCAACGTATAAAGACAGAAACCATAATTTCCCACTGAGATCAAACAGAAAAATGTCAATTATGAGAGATTAGATGAAAACAATACCCAGAATATTTAGAAAGATATTCACATGCTATGATCTTTCACCTAAAATGATAATGTTGTGTTGTATGTGAAAGCAGACCTAACCTCTGGATTTGTTAAAGTTTTTTCAATGTTTACAATAAAATCAAAGTAGTCTTTATATAATATCTGTGAATTTGTACAGAAAGGAGCATCAGTTCAGTTCACTCGCTCAGTAGTGTCTGACTCTGTGACCCCATGAACCGCAGTACACCAGGCCTCCCTGTCCATCACCAACTCCTGGAGTTTACCCAAACTCATGTCCATTGAGTAGGTGATGCCATCCAACCATCTCATTCTCTGTCATCCCCTTCTCCTCTTGCCTTCAATCTTTCCCAACATCAGGGTCTTTTCAAATGAGTCAGCTGTTTGCACCAGGTGGCCAAAATATTGGAGTTTCAGAAAGGAGCATAGAAAATTATTATTTATAGGTCCATCATCTTCTAAGTGCATCACCTTTACACAGTCTTCGATATTGAATAACTTTCATCTTCTGCATGAGGTTCAATGATGAGATATCAAAGTTCTGTTGGGATAGTACAGTATTAATGATCATTGTACCCTCTCCAGTGTTCTTGCCTGGAGAATCCCAGGGACGGGGGAGCCTGGTGGGCTGCTGTCTACGGGGTCGCACAGAGTCGGACACGACTGCAGCGACTTAGCAGCAGCAGCAGTGCTTATTTGCTGGCATACTCTGCTCATTATTATTCAGACAATAATGGTAGACAAAGGAATAACACTCTTGCTCAAATTCTATTACAACTATTTACTGCTATAAAAAATGGTCTAGTCAATTCCTAGTAGAAAATAATTACAAGATTTGAAGTCATTTGATCCTGTTTAAAGCTGAAGTTCCAATATTTTGGCCACCTGATGCAAAACTGACTCATTAGAAAAGACTCTGATGCTGGGAAAGTTTGAAGACGGGAGGAGAAGGGGATGACAGTGGATGAGATGGTTGAATGGTATCACTGACTCAGATGGACATGAGTTTCAGCAGGCTCTGAGATTGGTGATGGACAGGGAGGCCTGGTGTGCTGCAGTCCATGGGGTCACAGAGTCAGACTTGACTGATATAGACTGAAGTGAACTGAAGTGAAAGCTCACGAAGGCTAAAGAAATCAAAATGTTTAAGGATAGTAATAATGATATGTCCATATTTGAGGAAGACAGTTTACAAAGTTTTCAAAAACAATAAAGTTAATTAAAAGAACTTCTTATTGATAAACAGGAATGTTCAGTATTGCTTGGTTAGAAATCTGTCAGTGAAAATTTCAAAAAGAAACTTGGAAATACCCTAGGGTATTGGGTAAAATTTTACTCATCACATGCCCAAGTAGTCTCAAGACATAATTAGGAGCTTCTAGCTGGATGTTAAGGGTAGGGAAATCAACTGGGAAATGGGTTACAGACATGCATACGTGCTTATGAGAAAACATATCTTAACAATATGTTACTCCAAAGTGGGGGTAATCCTATGGACTTTCTATCTTACAGCTAGTATGCAAAATATTGGGCAGACTTAGTGATCTGGAGAAATGAAAACTTAAGAGTTTGGCTAACCCTAGATAATATCTTAAGTGGGAGAGATATTTGATGGATCTCTATATAAGTTAGCATTTTGGTTATTCATGTCGGTCAAATAACTGGCTTACATTTCCTAATTAGTATGTAGTATTTGACATGAACATTTTATCAACCGATGTAATGGTCAGTGTAACCTATGCAATGTATCAACTTGGCTAAGCTATAATCTCTGGCTGTTCAATCCAAGAGTAATCTAGGTTTTGATGTGAAGATACTCTGCTGATGTGATTAACCTTCACAGTCAGTTGACTTTAAGGGAGATTATCCTAGGTAATCTGGATGGGTCCAATTAGATTAGTTCAAAAATCTTAAACAGCAGACTGAGGATTCCCTGCAAAAGAAATTCTGCCTGTGGATAGGTCCCTGTGTGATGTTCCTATGTTGTGTTCTACAGAATTTACATTTACCTTGCCTGTTCTCACATTTGCATGTATCAGGCCCTTTCAATGATTCTCTTAACATGTATCTCTTATGAATCTGTTTCTCTCATTGATCTCTGATTCAATTTGGAAAACAATAATTTTAAACAAAAGGTCATATGTATTATTTGAAATTACCCACTTTCTGTTTGCAACAGAAAAAAAATCATTTTAATAAGATTAATTCACCATGTTTAACAAAATTTGGTAGAGTTATAAATATGGTTTTGATCAACTATGTCATGTGGTCCATGCAATGCAAGGTAAATAAAAACCATGCCCTCAAAGATTTGTGTGAAAATATGTTTATGAATAGCTAAACTGCAAGGTAGGAAGTGGGAAGCACCATAAAACCTAGGCAGGTAATTGCTGTGAGAACTTTGGTGAAGAAGATATTACTTTTGGCTGAGGGAATTTGATTGTTCCTTCAAGTTATGTAATAGAATTTCATCTCTATTCAGGCTCAACCTTTGACTTCAGTGTTGAAACAAGCCATAGTGGTATATTATTGTGTAGTCCACTACATGGGGACACTTAACAGAGACCACCTGTTCACTTCCCATGAACCAAGGTTATTCCATAATGATTTTGTGTCACGATTGATATAAACCACATTTGAAAGAGTCTGAAAGGTGAAAGGCTCACTAGCAAAATCCATGAATCTTGTAAAAGACTTACTTTTACGGAACAGGATTTTTCAGTATTACTAACATAACTTAGAAATGAGAGACAGTATAGAAGTTCAAATGTCACTAATAACTTTCATTTTCTGCATCTTGAGAGGGAAGAAAATAGATTTAACCTGGTCTACACTTGGGATTTGGGTTTTCCTGCATAAGATTCATTATTATAATAAATGGGTTGCTAGAATATATGTGAGGAAATCATTAAGATATTCCTTATCCAATGTTGTACTGCAATTTTAGCATGATGGATTTGTGATATTTTACACGTAAATAAATAAAATGCAAAATTGTCTTCTCTACTCCAGAACATATAAGAATAAACACAATAATTTAAAAGGCCTATAAAATTTAGAAACTCAATATGAATACTGAAACAGTGTTAAAAGCAAAACAAAGTACTTGAAAATCACCTATTTACTTTCCATAAGCATGCATATTTAATATGCACTGACACATCTCTTAGTTTAAAGAATGATATCTAAATTGACATTGTATTAATTATTCACTGAAGATCCTTTCTAAATGTCAGCTTTTCTTGATTATTTCATATTTTCATAGATTTAGAAGTTAAACTTTCTGTAGCAAGAACTTTTCTACTTATCACCACTGGTGTTTTAATTGGAAGAAATATACTAGCATTGAGAAAACTGGGTTCTCCTTATGTAGGCTTTGTCATTAAAATTGTCATATGATCTCAAGCAATATCTGGGCCTCAATTTTCTCAGTTTGTTTGACCTACATGAACTAGTATACTGTTTGATGTTTCAGTCTGTTATCTTTATTGTATGCTTCTTGATTCATAGAATAATGAAGTATACGCCCACTGAGAAACAGAATTTAAAATGGGATTATCTTATACATATGAATAACAATGAATTTGTGACCTACAAACTGCACTCTCTCCCTGCCTCAAGCTTCTTTGTAACTCAGCCAAATTTTCATAACAAAAACAATATTTTCATAATATATCACTTAAATATATCATTCCCATGTTAAAATATCTTCCATGGTCTTTTGTTATCTATCAATCAAATGAGGTCTAGGCCAAAACTTTAGCAAAACTTACCAAATCACTTGCCAAATCACCGATCTACAGATACAGATATAATTGAAAGTCCTGATTTTGAATCCTTTTTAACACTCACTAGATATATGGCTCAATAAGGACAGAGGAGACTGTCAGGCTATGGTCCATGGGGTCACAAAGAATAGAACATGAATTTACAACTAAACAACAATAACAACAAAATAGTGAGAATAACATTATATATTCCATAGGATGATAGGGAAAATAAATAATATATTTGAAAATTTCTTGGAACTATGTTTATTACTTTATAAGCATTAAAAATATACCACCCATTACTAGTTGTATTCCTAAGGCCTTTCTGATTCTTACACACATTACTGTTTTATATCTCAATCTTTTCTAGTACTATCAATCTTACAAGACCAATTCAATGTCAATTCCTTCAATAATAATTCCAAATATTCAATAAATATTTATGGTGGAGTATGCTTCATCTCTTATAAATAAGTGAGAGGTATTTATAATCTTTCAGTAAACCTCACAACTAAAAACAAAATTCAGTAAATTAATTAGATATGCATGATATTCAAAAGGACAGAATAGAAAGAAAAAATAAGCCTGTGTTTGGGAATCACAGAAAAGAATGTTTAAGTTGAACTTTGACAAGTAAATAACTTGAACATGTTCAAGTTATTAGAGATTTCCAAGTGGAGAGAAACTCACATGATCATTCCAGAAATAAGGAATGGCTTATGAAAAGGACAGAGAATAGTTGGCAAGATTAGTTGAATAAAACTACAACTAAATGTGATTTACTTGACTTTCTTAATTATCTTCTTGCACTTACTAACTAGGTGAATCTAACCATTGTGTTATTTTTTTTACATCTTTAAAATGGAAGTAATAATAGTTCAAATATCATAGATTTTCTAAGGACTAAATGAGTTAATATCAAAAAAGTGATTACATCAGTGATTTTAGGTAGCCTTTAATAAGGCAGGAAAGGAGACCCATTATAAGGGATCCTGATCAAAAACGGTCTTTAACATCTTACAAGGTAAATTGGATTTTATCATTGAACCTTGGAAAGTCATGGAATTCTTTGGGACAAGGAAGTGGAGGATATTTCCAAGTAAGAAAGATAAATCTGTAAAAGATAATCACCGAGATAGTCCTCAATGATTCTATTTCCAGGTTTTCATGTTCTTATTTTATCTCCTCTCTCCTTTATATCAGAACTGATTTCCATGATTAAGAGATACTGGCACAAATGATGAGATGTGTCTTCTAAGGTTAAGTCCTAAAAGGCATTATTGTGGTCTCTTAGAATCCTCATCCTGGCTGATGTGAGCTTCCATTTGAAAAGGAAACCAGAGCATGCATAAGAACAGTCCAAATGGTTCCTGCCAACAACTAATTAGAAATGGAAACAAGCAACCCACATCTATGTTAGTAAGCCATCTTGGGAAGAGTTACTTCTTCAGCTTTATTCAGACTATCAGACAGCTACAGCACTGGTTGATAGCCTAAGAGCAATCCCATAGTGAGAGCCAGTTAATCTAAGCTGTTGTCAAGTTCTTACTGTAAAAAAAACTATGAAATAACCTTCACTGTTTCAGATACTTTGTAACAGAGTATGAGTTAATTAAAGAAAATGTTCAAGAAATTTTCACTGATATGTGTGTTTTCACTCATTTACCAGAACAATGAGCATTGTTTTAGAATATAATTTACCTTTCCTGGTTGTAAGTTAAGAACTGCTAATAAATGTGATTAGGATACCATGCATACAGTAAGCACTCAATGAATAAATGAATTAGTGCATTTGAATCATCATATAAGAATTACAATGATGAATATTTCAATGAATTAAAGGAAAATCTAAGTATGAAACATAGTATATAGTCAAAATACCGGTCAATTTTGCTAAACTCACAAAAAATATTGAACATTTGATAGTAGGATCCAACACAATATTTTAAATTATATTAGTATGTTAAAACAATTTTAATTTGTCTACATTTTAAGTTTTCTTTTATTGTCTGGGGAAAATACTAATCATTGTTTTTTCATTTCTTTGAGAAACAACACTTGTCATTGGTTTCTTGCTTTGAAAATAAAAGAAAGATATTGTGTATTGCAATGACACTGCAGATAGATATTGCAGAGTAAACTGCCCTACTTAAAAGTCATCAAATTGCAGAAACCATATGGATGTTATCATGAGATGATTGTGGTAATAAGCAATGGATGCAAAACAGCAAGGAGGCCTAGATGAGAATGAGATGTAGAATATGGGATGCAACCAATATAAGATAAACAAGACTGAATATGTCTTACACAGTAACTGAGTAATGTTAAGTCCTGTATATAAAATATATCTCCATGTGAATGAGAACATTTCAAAATAGCAAATCCTGACTAAGAAAACTATACATTGAAGGTTATTTTAAAAAGACATGAAGTTTTGCATTTCTAAAATTAATCAATCCTCTTCAATCCCAGTGGCATGATTAGGGCTCATGTTGTGATCTTCTGTTTCTCCCCTATGTGTGTTCTATGTTGCAACTGACTGCATTATTAACAGTCCTCAAGTGTATCCAAATTCTTTTATAGAATACTGAAACCATCAAATAATAGAAGTTATTTTCAAATTCAGATACAAAATACACATAAATAGCCCATATGTAGTTCCTTAGAACCAATTTCAATAGATTTAAAAACACTGAAATCACAGAGTATGCTATCTCCCACAATGAAATAAAGCTAGAGGTGAATAAAACAAGAATAAACATACCAAAATAATTTAAACACATACTTCAAAATAGCTCACAAGACAAACCATCAAAAAGAAAATTTTATATATGGCAAACATAAAACAGCAAAGCTTGTAGGCTCCAGTTAAATTGATGTTTAAAAAGAAATTAATATTTAATATATATCTACATATGATAACTACTGCATGTTTCTCTTTCTTCATTTTAGATACCACAAATGCTAAGAAAAGTAGATATAGTCAACTTTTATTAAAAAAACAAAAACAAAAACAAGAGCTGATTATTCCCAAGAAAACCTGATCTAGAAAACAAAATTTTCAAGATCAAAAAAATAAATAAATAAAATTCACCAGGTAGTGAATCAGATCAGATCAGATCAGTCGCTCAGTCATGTCCGACTCTTTGTGACCCCATGAATCACAGCATTCCAGGCCTCCCTGTCCATCACCAACTCCCGGAGTTCACTCAGACTCGTCCTTCGAGTCAGTGATGCCATCCAGCCATCTCATCCTCTGTTGTCCCCTTCTCCTCCTGCCCTCAATCCCTCCCAGCATCAGAGTCTTTTCCAATGAGTCAACTCTTCACATGAGGTGGCCAAAGTACTAGAGTTTCAGCTTTAGCATCATTCCTTCCAAAGAAATCCCAGGGCTGATCTCCTTCACAATCGACTGGTTGGCTCTCCTTGCAGTTCAAGGGACTCTCAAGAGTCTTCTCCAACACCACAGTTCAAAAGCATCAATTCTTCAGCACTCAGCCTTCTTCACTCCAACTCTCACATCCACACATGACCACAGGAAAAATCATAGCCTTGACTGACGGACCTTTGTTGGCAAAGTAATGTCTCTGCTTTTGAATATGCTATCTAGGTTGGTCATAACTTTCCTTCCAAGGAGTAAGCATCTTTTAATTTCATGGCTGCAGTCACCATCTGCAGTGATGTTGGAACCCCCCAAAATAAAGTCTCACATTGTTTCCACTGTTTCCCCATCTATTTCTCATGAAGTGATGGGACCAGATGCCATGATCTTTGTTTTCTGAATGTTGAGCTTTAAGCCAACTTTTTCACTCTCCTCTTTCACTTTCATCAGGAGGCTTTTTAGTTCCTCTTCTCTTTTGCCATAAGGGTGGTGTCATCTGCATATCTGAGCTTATTGATATTTCTCCTGGCAATCTTGATTCCAGTTTGTGTTTCTTCCAGTCCAGCGTTTCTCATGATGTACTCTGCATATAAGTTAAATAAACAGGGTGACAATATACAGCCTTGACGTACTCCTTTTCCTATTTGGAACCAGTCAGTTGGTTCCTATTTGGAACCAGGTCACGTGGTCTTGTATTCCCATCTTTCAGAATTTCCCACAATTTATTGTGATCCACACAGTCAAAGGCTTTGGCATAGTCAATAAGGCAGAAATAGATGTTTTTCTGAAACTCTCTAGCTTTTCCAATGATCCAGCAGATGTTGGGTGAAGGCAATGGCAACCCACTCCAGTACTCTTGCCTGGAAAATCCCATAGGCGGAGGAGCCTGGTAGGCTGCAGTCCATGGGTTGTGAAGAGTCGGACACGACTGAGTGACTTCACTTTCACTTTTAACTTTCATGCATTGGAGAAGGAAATGGCAACCCACTCCAGTGTTCTTGCCTGAAGAATCCCAGGGATGGGGGAGCCTGGTGGGCTGCTGTCTATGGGGTCGCACAGAGTTGGACACGACTGAAGCGACTTAGCAGCAGCAGCAGCAGATGTTGGCAATTTGATCTCTGGTTCCTCTGCCTTTTCTAAAACCAGCTTGAATATCTGGAAGTTCATGGTTCACGTTTTTCTCAGTTCAAATTAAAATCACAATAGGATATACACACACATTGACCAAAAATGCTAAAACTAAAGAAATACATGTTTATTGAGAATATGCAGTAACTGGGTTTTCATTTATTATAGTGTAATTGTAAAATTGCACAATTAAGTTGGAAATGATTTGGTAATATTTGATGATAACCATATACTTTCCCTATAATGCAGTAATTCTATTTTAAATTTTTATAAGAAAAATGTGCACTTATGCTTATAAAATTGTGCCATTTTTCCAACAGTATTTGTTCACTTCATGTCTGTGTCACATTTTGTTAATTCTCAAAACATTTCAAGGGGCTCCCCTGGTGGCTCAGATGATAAATAATCTGCTGGCAATGCAGGAGACCTGAGTTCGATTCCTGGGTTGGGAAGATATCCTGGAGTAGGAAATGGCAATCCACTCTAGTATTCTTGCCTGAAGAACCCCATGGACAGAAGAGCATCGTAGGCTAAAGTCCATGGGGTTGCAAAGAGTCAGACACCACTGAGTGAATTTCACTTCTGTGATCAATGATCTTTGATATTACTATTGTAAGAAAATTATGACTTCCTGAAGTCTCAGAAAATGGTTAGTGTGGTTTTTTTTTCTTTTTTTTAGCAATAAAGTATTTTTGAGGTTAGTTTTTTGTTTATCAATAAAATATTTCTGAGGTATATACATTTTTAAAATTATAATGTTACTTCATACTTAATAGACCAGTATACACATAACTTTTATATGACAAAAAATTGGGGAAGTCAAAAATTTATGTGACTCACTTTATTATGATATTTGCTTTGCTGCAGTGGTCTGGAATCACACATGCAGTATATCCAAAGTACACCTATATTTGTACTAATTCTAATTCCATCATCAAGGTCTCATGATCTAATTATCTCCCCAAAGTCCTATTTCCAAATATGACATTGGGGATTAGTTTTCAACATTTGAATTCAAATGTGACAAAAATATTCAATCCACTCAAACACTGTAAATATAATTAGTTTGGGGTTTTACAGACCCTTAGTACAGCCCAGCCCCTGTTTCTATATTTCTTTAATGTACTCAAGCTTTGCTCAGCCTTCAAAAATAAAAACCTCCAGGTTTATGGTTCAATCTGGTAATGAATGAAATCCTGAACCTACTTTCAGCTATGTATGGAAACATTTCTTCTAAAAAGAATCTAAAAACTAGCTTAGCAACTCCTTCATATCAGGCAAATGAGAAAAAAAAAAAAAAAAAATCAGGTAGGAAAGGCTGAGATACAATCCTATCATAAACCCGACCCTTGGTGAAGTGACCCACAATTAATTCAGTTCAGTTCAGTCAATCAGTCATGTCCGACTCTTTGTGACCCCATGAACCTCACAACACCAGGCCTCCCTGTCCATCACCAACTCCTGGAGTTCACCCAAACCCATGTCCATTGAGTCAGTGATGCCATCCAACCATCTCATCCTCTGTTGTACCCCTCTCCTCCTGCCCTCAATCTTTCCCAGCATCAGGGTCTTTTCAAATGAGTCAGCTCTTCGCATCAGGTGGCCAAATTATTGGAGCTTCAGCTTCAACATCAGTCCTTCCAATGAATATTCAGGACTGATTTCCTTTAGGATGGACTGGTTGGATCTCCTTGCAGTCTAAGGGACTCTCGAGTCTTCTACAGCACCACAGTTCAAAAACATCAATTCTTCTGCACTCAGCTTTCTTTATAGTCCAACTCTCACATCCATACATGACTACTGGTAAAACCATAGCCTTGACTAGATGGACCTTTGTTGGTAAAGTAATGTCTCTGCTTTTTAATATGCTGTCTAGGTTGGTCATAATTTTCCTTCCAAGGAGTAAGCATCTTTTAATTTTATGGCTGTGATAAAATTTTAATTTTATCACTTCATCTGAAGTGATTTTGGAGCCCCCCCAAAATAAAGTCAGCCACTGTTTCCATTGTTTCCCCACCTATTTTCCATGAAGTGATGGGACCAGATGCCATGATCTTAGTTTTCTGAATGTTGAGCTTTAAGCCAACTTTTCCACTCTCCTCTTTCACTTTCATTAAGAGGCTCTTTAGTTCTTCTTCACTTTCTGCATAAGGGTGGTGTCATCTGCATATCTGAGGTTATTTATATCTCTCCTGGCAATCTTGATTCCAGCTTGTGCCTCTTCTAGCTTAGCATTTCTCATGATGTACTCTGCATAGAAGTTAAATAAGCAGGGTGACAATATACAGCCTTGACGTACACCCACAATTAGAAAAGAACTCAAAATCTGGAGCTTCTCCTTGAGGAGTGAACTATAGTTTCAAAATATAGTTTGAAACTACAGTTCTGGCTCTTCAGCTTTTAAGATGTGAACTTGAGAGATGAGCCCCAAAATCACATATCTTTGAAAGCCAATGGGGTTCACATCGATAAGGGCATAGTAAACTAAGAAACAGTTCTTAAAGGGCATGCATGCCAGTACTCGCTTAGCCCTGGGACCAGAACTGAGACAACAGATTGCCAGGTACCAAGACATTAGGTGAAAGAGGTTATTTTTTGTCTTAAGGTGTGGGCCTGAAGGATGGACATCAAATTTAATACACCTCTAGGGGCCTCCTGGGGTATTTTATGCAAATAGAGGCTGGTGCTCACCATCTTTGGTGTGTTCTTCCTCTGCCTCACTTCAGCTGGTAGGTACTACCTTTGTGATCTTCTCTGCCACACTCCAGCTCACTTATATCTCTCAGACAGATGCTCTTCCCTCCTCTGGTCCAGTAATTTTTGTGGCTGCCATTCAGGGACACCTCTAGGTTACCTTGCTCTGGTGAACACAAAGGCTAACATTCAACAGTCACATTGGACTATAATAAAGCTTAGAGATATAGTTCATAAACAGCCACACCTTCAGGGCAGAGCAAAGAAAATCTTCCAGAAGCCAAGTCCTTCTGTGAAAGAGGGCTATTAGCTTACCTTCATAGCTGTGATCTCAGAGGCAGGGTTCTAATTAATCACATATCTAACAGATTACTGCAATCTTTCCAGAGAACTTGGAGAGTAGACACTAACTTCATGCTCTCCTGTTGCTGCACTCCAGAGTGCCAGTATCTTCTAGAGAGGAGGTTTTACATGTCTTGTGCCCCTGATTTTATGCATGGTGGCAAGGATTTTGATCCTTCCCCAATAAGGGATGCCCCTTGATTTCCTGGCGCTGGTGACCAGGGAATCTTGTGATTTGGATCCCATGAGATTTTAACAATTGGAGAGAAAGTTCTCAACAGGCTACCATGCAAAGCCATTTCACAGATAGGAGACTGATACATTCTTCAATTTTATGTGAAACGAGCCTGTTTGCTTGTCTAAAAGATTCAACCTGAGAGTCATATATCAGGCAAAATATATGTAAAAATAAACTTACATTCATATTCAGATCAGATCAGAACAGATAAGCCGCTCAGTCATGTCCGACTCTTTGCAACCCCATGAATCGCAGCATGCAAGGCCTCCCTGTCCATCACCAACTCCCGGAGTTCACTGAGACTCACGTCCATCGAGTCAGTGATACCATCCAGCCATCTCATCCTCTGTCGTCCCCTTCTCCTCCTGCCCCCAATCCCTCCCAGCATCAGAGTCTTTTCCAATGAGTCAACTCTTCGTATGAGGTGGCCAAAGTACTGGAGTTTCAGCTTTAGCATCATTCCTTCCAAAGAAATCCCAGGGCTGATCTCCTTCACAATGGACTGGTTGGATCTCCTTGCAGTCCAAGGAACTCTCAGGAGTCTTCTCCAACACCACAGTTTAAAAGCATCAATTCTTTGGCGCTCAGCCTTCTTCACAGTCCAACTCTCACATCCATACATGACCACAGGAAAAACCATAGCCTTGACTAGACGAACCTTTGTTGGCAAAGTAATGTTTCTGCTTTTGAATATGCTATCTAGGTTGGTCATAAGACAAACTATAAAACAAATCATAAGGGATTTGATTTAGGTCATACCTGAATGGTCCAGTGGTTTTCCCTACTTTCTCCAATTTAAGTCTGAATTTGGTAATAAGGAGCCCATGATCTGAGCCACAGGTAGCTCCTGGTCTTGTTTTTCTTGACTATATAGAGCTTCTCCATCTTTGGCTGCAAAGAATATAATCAATCTGATTTTGGTGCTGACCATCTGGTGATGTCCATGTGTAGAGTCTTCTCTTGCATTGTTGGAAGAGGGTGTTTGCTCTCACCAGTGCATTCTCTTAGCAAAACTCTATTAGGCTTTGCCTTGCTTCATTCTGTACTCCATGGCCAAATTTGCCTGTTACTCCAGGTGTTTCTTGACTTCCTACTTTTGCATTCCAGTCCCCTATAATGAAAAGAACATCTTTTTTTGGGTGTTAGTTCTAAAAGATCTTGTAGGTCTTCATAGAACTGTTCAACTTCAGCTTCTTCAGCGTTACTGGTTGGGGCATAGACTTGGATTACTGTGATATTGAATGGTTTGCTGTGGAAATGAACAGAGATCGTTCTGTCATTTTTGAGATTGCATCCAAGTACTGCATTTCGGACTCTTTTGTTGACCATGATGGCTACTCCATTTCTTCTGAGGGATTCCTGGCTACAGTAGTAGATATAATGGTCATCTGAGTTAAATTCACCCATTCCAATCCATTTGAGTTTGCTGATTCCTAGAATGTCGACATTCACTCTTGCCATCTCTTGTTTGACCACTTCCAATTTGCCTTGATTCATGGACCTGACATTCCAGGTTCCTATACAATATTGCTCTTTACAGCATCAGACCTTGTTTCTATCACCAGTCACATCCACAGCTGGGTATTCTTTTTGCTTTGGCTCCATCCCTTCATTCTTTCTGGAGTTATTTCTCCACTGATCTCCAGTAACATACTGGGCACCTATTGACCTGGGGAGTTCCTCTTTCAGTATCCTATCATTTTGCCTTTTCATACTGTTCGTGGGGTTCTCAAGGCAAGAATACTGAAGTGGTTTGCCATCCCCTTCTCCAGTGGACCACATTCTGTCAGATCTCTCCACTATGACCGACCCCCCCACCCCCTCTTGGGTTGCCCCACAGGCATGGCTTAGTTTCATTGAGTTAGACAAGGCTGTGGTCCTAGTGTGATTAGATTGAGTAGTTTTCTCTGAATATGGTTTCAGTGTGTCTGCCCTCTGATGCCCTCTTGCAACACCTACCATCTTACTTGGGTTTCTCTGACCTTGGGCGTGGGGTATCTCTTCACAGCTGCTCCAGCAAAGTGCAGCCGCTGCTCCTTACCTTGGACAAGGGGTATCTCCTCATCACCACCCTTCCTGACCTTCAACGTGGGATACCTCCTCTAGGCTCTCCTGTGCCCACGCAGCCACCGCTCCTTGGACATGGTGTTGGTCCTCCCAGCCGCCAGCCCCTGGCCTCAGATGCGGGGTAGCTCCTCTCGGCCGCCACCCCTGACCTCAGACTTGGGTAGCTCTTTTCGGCTTATCCTGCGCCATTGCGGCCTAGCACTCTCGGCACTGCCCCTGACCTTGGACGTGAGATAACTCCTCTTGGCCGCCCCTCTTTGGGCATGGGGTCCTCCAGCTTCTGCCCCTGACCTCGGATGTGGGGTAGCTCCTCTCGGCCGCACCTAAGTGTCACAGCCGCCCACGCCTAAGTGCGCCATTCGCAGCCGCCTGCAAGGGGACATTTCATGCAAGATGGGCTCGATAAAGGACAGAAATTGTATGGACCTAACAGAAGCAGAAGATATTAAGAAGAGGTGGCAAGAATACACGGAAAAACTGTACAAAAAAGATCTTCACGACCCAGATAATCACAATGATGTGATCACTGACCTAGAGCCAGACATCCTGGAATGTGAAGTCAAGTGGGCCTTAGAAAGCATCACTATGAACAAAGCTAGTGGAGGTGATGGAATTCCAGTGGAGCTATTCCAAATCCTGAAAGATGATGCTGTGAAAGTGCTGCACTCAATATGCCAGCAAATTTGGAAAACTTGGCAGTGGCCACAGGACTGGAAAGGGTCAGTTTTCATTCCAATCCCAAAGAAAGGCAATGACAAAGAATGCTGAAACTACTGCACAATTGCACTCATCTCACATGCTAGTAAAGTAATGCTCAAACTTCTCCAAGCCAGGCTTCAGCAATACATGAACCGTGAACTTTCTGATGTTCAAGCTGATTTTAGAAAAGGCAGAGGAACCAGAGATCAAATTGCCAACATCCGCTGGATCATGGAAAAAGCAAGAGAGTTCCAGAAAAATATCTATTTCTGCTTTATTGACTATGACAAAGCCTTTGACTGTGTGGATCACAATAAACTGTGGAAAATTCTGAAAGAGATGGGCATACCACACCACCTGACCTGCCTCTTGAGAAATCTGTATACAGGTCAGGAAGCAACAGTTAGAACTGGACATGGAAAAACAGACTGGTTCCAAATAGGAAAGGGAGGACGTCAAGGCTATATAATGTCACCCTGCTTATTTAACTTATATGCAGAGTACATCATGAGAAATGCTGGGCTGGAAGAAGCACAAGCTGGAGTCCAGATTGCCGGGAGAAATATCAATAACCTCAGATGTTCAGATGACACCACCCTCATGTCTGAAAGTGAAGAGGAACTAAAAAGTCTCTTGATGAAAGTGAAAGTGGAGAGTGAAAAATTTGGCTTAAAGCTCAACATTCAGAAAATGAAGATCATGACATCTGGTCCCATTACTTCATGGGAAAACAGTGGAAATTGTGTCAGACTTTATTTTTTTGGGCTCCAAAATAACTGCAGATGGTGACTGCAGCCATAAAATTAAAAGACGTTTATTCCTTGGAAGGAAAGTTATGACCAACCTAGATAGCATATTCAAAAGCAGAGACATTACTTTGCCAACAAAGGTCCGTCTAGTCAAGGCTATGGTTTTTCCAGTGGTCATGTATGGATGTGATAGTTGGACTGTGAAGAAAGCTGAGTGCCGAAGAATTGATGCTTTTGAACTGTGGTGTTGGAGAAGACTCTTGAGAGTCCCTTGGACTGCAAGGAGATCCAAGCAGTCCATTGTGAAGGAGATCAGCCCTGGGATTTCTTTGGAAGGAATGATGCTAAAGCTGAAACTCCAGTACTTTGGCCACCTCATGTGAGGAGTTGACTCATTGGAAAAGACTCTGATGCTGGGAGGGATTGGGGGTAGGAGGAGAACAGGACAACAGAGGATGAGATGGCTGGATGGCATCACTGACTCGATGGACGTGAGTCTTAGTGAACACTGGGAGTTGGTGATGTACAGGGAGGCCTGGCGTGCTGTGATTCATGGGGTCGTAAAGAGTCAGACATGACTGAGCCACTGAACTGAACTGATAAAACAAAGACAATAATAAGAGACAAGAGCATTACATAGTGATAATCAATGCAACTGGAGGCCAGCTATAACAGTTGTAGAGACTTTTGCACTAAACATATGAACACTTAAATATATAAAGGAAGCATTAACAGAATTAAAGGGATCTAAAACTGGGATTTAATAATAGTAGGGGATTCTAATACTTCACTTTCATCAATGAATAGATTATTCAAACATAAAATTAATAAGTAAACACTGGCTTTAGTAGATACAGAGAAAGCACTTGACAAAATTCAAGGTATATTTCTAACTAAACCTCACAACAGAGTGGGTATAAAGGGAAAATGCCTCAATATAACAAAGGTAATATACTGACTCTTACTAATGTCAAAATTGTTAGAGAACCACACTAAGCAAAACAGTATGGTATTGGGATAGTTCCTACACAGAGATCAATGGAACAGGTCAAAGAGCTGAGAAATAAACCCACACGTATGGTTATTTAATTAGGGAAAAGAAGCCAGTAATATATAAAGGGGAAAGGGTAAATGGTGTTGGGAAAACTGGACAGTCACATGCAAAATGATGCAACTAGACTATTATCTTACACCCTACACAAAATTTAACACAAAGTAGAATAAAGACTAAAGTAGTAAATGAAGCAGGACAAAGGCTAACAGAGCTTTGCCAAGAGAATGGACTTCTCATAGCAAACACTGCCTTCCAATAACACAATAGACAACTGTACACATGGACATCACCAGATGGTCAATACCAAAATCAGATTGATTATATTCTTTGCAGCCAAAGGTGGAGAATCTATATACAGTCAGCAAAAACAAGACTGGGAGCTGACTAAGGCTCAGATCATGAACCCCTTATTGCCAAATTCAGATTTACATTGAAGAAAGGAGGGAAAACCACTGGGCAATTCAGGTATGATCTAAATAAAATCCCTTACAATTATACAGTGGAAGTGACAAATAAATTCAAGGGATTATATCTGACAGAGTGCATGAAGAACTATGGAGAGGTTTGTAACATTGTACAGGAGGTGGTGATCAAAATCATCCCCAAGAAAAATAAATACAAAAAGGCAAAATGATTGTCTGAGGAAGCCTTCCAAATAGCTGAAAAAAGAAAAGAAACAAAAGGTAAAGGAGAAAAGGAGAGATATACCCAGCCAAATACAGAGTTTCAAAGAAGAGCAAAGAGAAATAAGAAAGACTTCTAAGTAAACAATGCAAAGAAAATAGAGGAAAACAATAGAATGGGAAAGACTAGAGATTTCTTCAAGAAAATTAGAGGTACAAAGGGAACATTTCATGCAAAGATGGGCTTGATAAAGGACAGAAATGAATCTACCAGAAGCAGAAGATATTAAGAAGAGGTGGCAAGAATACACAGAAGAGCTATACAAAAAAATATCTTAATGATCCAGATAACCATGATTGTATGACCACTCACCTAGAGCCAGACATTTTGGAGTATGAGTCAAGTGGGCCTTAGGAAATATCACTGTGAACAAAGCTAGTGGAGGTGATGAAATTTCAGCTGAGCTATTTCAAAGCCTAAAAGATGATGCTGTGGAAGTGTTGCACTCAATATGCCAGCAAATTTGGAAATTCAGCAGTGGTCACAAGACTGGAAAAAATAAGCTTTCATACCAATCCCAAAGAAAGGCAGTGCAAAGAATGTTCAAACTACTGTACAACTGCACTCATTTCACATGCTAGCAAAGTAATGCTCAACATTCTCCAAGCTAGGCTTCAACAGTAAGTAAACTGAGAACTTCCACATGCTCAAGTTGGCAGAGGAACTAAAGACCAAATTGCCAATATCCACTGCATCATACAGAAAGCAAGATAATTCCATATATGCACATACTTAAAAAAATACTTCGGCTTCACTGACTATGCTAAAGCCTTTGACTGTGTAGATCACAACAAACTGTAGAAAATTCTTCAAGATATGGGAATACTACAACATCTCACCTGCCTCCTGAGCAACCTGTATGCAGGTGAACAAGCAGCAGTTAGAACTGGACATGGAACAATACACTGGTTCCAAACTGGAAAAGGAGTATGTCAAGGCTGTATATTGTCACCCTGCTTATTTAAATTATATGCAGAGTACCTCATGCAAAATGCCAGGCTGGATGAAGCACAAACGGGAATCAAGATTACCAGGAGAAATGTCAATACCTCAGTTATGCAGTTGAAACCACCCTTATGCAGAAAGCAAAGAGGAACTAAAGAGCCTCTTGATGAAGGTGAAAGAGCATAGTGAAAAAGCTGGCTTAAAACTCAACATTCATAAAACCAAGATCATGGAATCTGGTCCCATGATTTCATGGAAAATAGATGGGAATAAAATGGAAGTTAGAACTGGACATGGAACTACAGACTGGTTGCAAATAGGTAGAGGAGTACATCAAGGCTGTAAATTGTCACCCTGCTTATTTAACTTCTATGCAGAGTGCATTATGAGAAACGCTGGGCTGGAGGAAGCACAAGCTGGAATCAAGATTGCCGGGAGAAACATCAATAACCTCAGATATGCAGATGACGCCACCCTTATGGCAGAAAGTGAAGAAGAACTAAAGAGCCTCTTGATAAAAGTGAAAGAGGAGAGTGAAAAAGTTGGCTAAAAGCTCAACATTCAGAAAACAAAAATCATGGCATCTGGCCCTGTCACTTCATGGCAAATAGATGGGGAAACAGTGGCTGACTTTATTTTTGGGGGCTCCAAAATCACTTCAGATGGTGACTGCAGCCATGAAATTAAAAGACGCTTACTCCTTGGAAGGAAAGTTAGACAATTTTCCTAGACAGCATATTAAAAAGCAGAGACATTACTTTGTCAACAAAGGTCCATCTAGTCAAGGCTATGGTTTTTTCAGTAGTCATGTATGGATGTGAGAGTTGGACTATAAAGAAAGCTGAGCACTAAAGAATTGATGCTTTTGAACTGTGGTGTTGGAGAATAGTCTTGAGAGTCCCTTGGACTGCAAGGAGATCCAACCAGTCCATCCTAAAGGAGATCAGTCCTGGGTGTTCATTGGAAGGACTGATGTTGAAGCTGAAACAATTTGGCCACCTGATGGGAAGAGCTGATTCATTTGTAAAGACCCTGATGCTGGGAAAGATTGAGGGCAGGAAGAGAAGGGGACGACAGGGAATGAGATGGTTGGATGGCATCACTGACTCAATGGACATGGGTTTGGGTGTACTCCGGGAGCTGGTGATGGACAGGGAGGCCTGGCTTGCTGCAGTTCATGGGGTTGAAAAGAGTCAGACATGACTGAGCGACTGAACTGAACTGAACAATGGAAACAGTGACATACTTTATTTTGGGGGGCTCCAAAATCACTGCAGATGATGAGTGTAGTCCAGAAATTAAAGGATGCTTGCTTTTTGGAAGTAAAGCTATCATAAACCTAGACAGCATATTAGAAAGCAGAGACATTACTCTGCAGACAAAGTTCCATCTGGTCAAAGCTATGGTTTTTCCAGCAGTCATGTATGGATGTGAGAGTTGGACCATAAAGAAGGCTGAGTGCTGAAGGATTGATGCTTTTGAACTGTGGTTTTGGAGAAGACTCTTGAGAATCCCTAGAACTGCAAGGAGATAAAATCAGTCAATCCTAAAGGAATCATCCTGAATATTCATTGGAAGGTCTGAGGCTGAAGTTCTAATACTCTGGCCACCTGATGTGAAGAGCTGACTCATTAGAAAAGACCTTGATGCTGATAAAGATGAAGGCAGGAGGAGAAGGTGATAGAAGATGAGATGGGTGGATGTAATCTCTGACTCAACAGACATGAGTTTGAAACAGTTCCGGGAGACAGTGAAGGACAGAGAAGCCTGGCTAGCTGCTGTCCATGAGGTCTCAAGGAGTCGGTTGCAACTGAATAACAAAGAGTAAAGACATAGACGTAAGACCTGAAACCATAAAACTCCTTGAAGAAAATGGAGACAGTAACCTCATTGACATCAGTCTTACTGGTATTTTTGTGGATATGCCTCCCAAGGCAATGGAAACAAAAGTAAAGAAATAATGGGACTATATCAAACTAAGATTGTTCTGCACAACAAAGGACATCACCATCAAAATGAAGAGATGATTTATAGAATGAGAGAAAGTATTTGCAAATGATATTATCAATTAATGTGTTAATATCCAAAATATATAAAGAACTCATACAACTCAATAGCAAGAAAATAAGTTGATTAAAAATGGGCAGAAGATCTGAGAGAAACTTTTCCAAAGACATACAGATGGTCAATAAGTACATGAATAAGTGCTCAACTTCAGTAATCATAAAGAACATACAAACCAAAACCACAATGATATATAACCTCAAACCTGTTAGAATGATTCTTATGAAAAAAGAAATTACAAGTGTTGGCAAGAATGTTGAGCACACACACATGAAGCCTCTAAATATATCTCAGTTTTCTCCCAATGTACAAAGACTGATCATAGTAAATATTTGATCATGGAACAACTGGAACATCAATATTTTTTCTAATCAAACCAAAAATTAATACAAGTACTTCAAAAGTTGTTTGTCAATCTGATAGAGCTGTACTTAAACCTTCTCTATAACTCAAATATACATCCAAGAGTAATTATTCTACCAACACATGTGACAGAAATGTCCACACTTCTTTTGAACATTGGCTTTCTTGATAACAGCCAAGTTAAAAATTTTTCATCATTTAGTTCAGTTGCTCAGTCGTGTCCGACTCTTTGCAACCCCATGGATCGCAGCACACCAGGCCTCCCTGTACATCACTAACTTCTGGAGTCCACCCAAACCCATGTCCATTAAGTCGGTGATACCATACAACCATCTCATCCTCTGTCTTCCCCTTCTCCTCCTGCCCTCAATCTTTCCCAGCATCAGGGTCTTTACAAATGAGTCAGCTCTTTGCATCAGGTGGTCAAAGTATTGGAGTTTCAGCTTCAAGATCAGTCCTTCCAATGAACACCCAGGACTGATCTCCTTTAGGATGGACTGGTTGGATCTCCTTGCAGTCCAAGGGACTCTCAAGAGTCTTCTCCAACACCACAGTTCAAAAGCATCAATTCTTCGGCACTCAGCTTTCTTTATAGTCCAACTCTCACATCCATACATGACTATTGGAAAAACTATAGCTTTGACTAGACGGACCTTTGTTGGCAAAGTAATGTCTCTGCTTTTGAATATGCTGTCTAGGTTGATTTTAACTTTTCTTCCAAGGAGTGTCTTTTAATTTCATGGCTGCAATCACCATCTGCAGTGATTTTGGAGCCCCCCAAAATAAAGTCTGACACTGTTTCCACTGTTTCCGCATCTATTTCCCATGAAGTGATGGGACCAGAAGCCATGATTTCTGAATGTCGAGCTTTAAGCCAACTTTTTTTTCACTCTCCTCCTTCATTTTCATCAGAGAATACATAAAATTGGATTACTATTTAGTAATCTTAAATGATTACAAAACATACTGACACGTGAACAAAAATAGATATCTAGACACTTAAAGTATTTACAATTCAATTTCATTTTTGGAACAATAAAAATGAGTAACATTAACTGTGATAGGAAAACTAGGGATAGTGATTGAAAGGGATTAAGGTACTGGTGTTGTTAAATTCATTAGTCTGTGATTTTTATTTTTGCTAGTTTATCCAGCTATAAATTTATGGTTTGTGAAATTTTCTGGACAAATTATACTTCAAAAACAATTGTAAAAGTCACAAATCCACAAGGACAAATAAAATGGGTGAAAAGAGAATAGTAATTTTGGAACCTGGAAGGCAGATGGATGAACAGTAAATCAGGGTCCTGTATACTGGGCAGCTTATCTAAAGAATCGATTTTAGCAGGATATACCCACATTCTCTGAATTTTTGTTTTTCTATAGTACATTGGCTAGAAGAATTTTGTGGTTAGTCATATGTAAAATGGATACATCTCAAACTAAGTGGTTCTCTGGGTTATTCTGTAATGCACATATAGTGCAAAGTAAGTGACACAGTAATTATAGACAATAAAACCAAAATACATCCAATGGCAAATACTCTGAATACATAGGGAATGAAAGAGTATAAAAACTGACTTGAAACCAATTATTCTTTCATCCTCATTTTCATATATATGTATCAATTTTTTATTCTTTGGGAATTCTTATGGGGTCAGATTCCTTCTCAACTGGGATATGTTTAGAAGCTCCATGCATACTTGCTAAGTCACTTTTCTTATGTCTGCCTCTTTAAGACCCTATCAACTCTAGCTCATCAGGCTCTCCTGTCCATGAGCTTCTCCAGGCAAGAATACTAGAGTAGGTTGCATGCCCTCCTCCAGGAGAGCTTCCTGACCCAGGGATCAAACCTACGTCTCATTGGCAAATGGGTTCTTTACCAGTATCACCACCTGGGAAGCCCTTAGAAGGTTCATATGGTTTAATTTCCATTTTTCCATGACATCTGAACATTTGTAGTACATTTTCACGTGTTTAATAGCTATGTGAATATCCTCTTTGTGATGTTTCAGTTCAAGTATTTGTCAGATTAATCTATTAGGTTGTCTTTTAAAATTATTTGCTTAAGTTACATGCTGTATATATTAGTTCTTTGTCACTTATACATATTAAAATAATGTTTCCCTTTTTATGTTCATACAATGTCTTTTGAAGAAAAACATTTCTTGATGTATTCCAGTCTAATTATCAATATTTTCTCTCATGGCATTATTTTGTGCCCTGTTTAAGATATGTTTACTTACTTTAATATTATGAATGCAATTTTCTTGACTGCACATGTAAATCCATGAATATATTCTTCTAGAAACTCTTTTATGCTATCATCCATGATTGTATGAACAATACACTTTGATAACATTTATATTTTTGTATAAGATAGGGGGTGGTGATAATTTCTCCTATCTGAATTTTAACTATACTGTTCTTAAATTTGCATTTTCCTCACCTATGTTTTAAATAGACAACATCTGTTGATTTGTTTCTAGACTATTTATATCCTAAAATCTATTTACTGTTATTCAAGTGGACTCGAGAGGGAAAGACATAAAGGATAATAGTTCCTTAATCTGTAAATGGATGCCTGCAAGCATTAACATTAGTTAAGTTTTGAAATTTTTATTAATAGACATTTTGATAATTAAGACTGTAGAATAGTAACCTAATTTTTTGTTGTTGTTATTATCTGAGAGTAACTTTGACTAATGACCCCTCTTGAGATTGCATCCCAAAAGGAAGACACAATAGATCTATATGATGGTAAACTGTATATGTTGACTTGATTTGGCTACTCTTCCTAATTGTTTGTCAAACACTAGCGGAGAAGGTGGTATCAAGATATTTTGTAAATGTAATTAACATTTATAATCAATAGACTTTAAGTAAAGATTATTTCTTCTCAAAGATATGTGTGGACCTCATCCAGTCAGTTGTCATATTGGATTAGATCCCTCTGTAATTATTTCAAAGTAACTAATTACCTCTGCAATTTTATTTCCAAACCATCACCCAGATTGTGATTCCAGGCAAGAGTGAATACAGTAAAAGTAAAGTCACATGTTGAGGTACTAGGTGTTATGATTTCAACACATGAATTTTAAAAGATATACCTCAACCCATAACACCATATTAAATGTGGCAGTTCTTCCTGATTTGAATTTTTAGAACATTATGAAATAAGGCAATATTTATTTTTCCCTAGTGTGTTATAAATCTGTTATTTGAAAAGTTTACCTTCCTCCAGATTATGATCTCTTATACTTGAATCCCTTTTCATTTATTTTCCTCATTTCACAAATGCTCCCTGGTTAATAACAACATGGTGGGTTTTGTTTGGTTGATATTAGACCACAAAATATCTCTAAGCCATGAATCTGTCAAAAAATTAATTAAAAGTTACTGTCATGACAAAATTTTAAATAAAATGTTATTTAACCATATACAACTTGCTTTTCACCCTTTCTACATAATATGGCATCATAACCACTATATAATTCATTGACATGCGTGACTTTTTTCTATAATCTATTAAAGAGTGAATCTACTTTGATTTTTTAGGCTTGATAAGAGTTATAATATTAACCTTTTTGTCTTCATTGTTGTGCCATAGATTGACAATGAAGAAAACTCCAATTTATCTCTGCTGTGTTTATTCAGGAATAAATGAATGTTCCAGCTCTTGCTGAAGCTTTGCTGGGACAAATGTTTTTCTCTTTGAATCTATCTAGGAAACTTCAAGGGCACATATAGGCTTTAGATAATCCTGTTCATTTATCATTTAAGTATACAGAGATGTATACTTTAAGAATCACTTCTGATATTTCTTTTATTGTTGCAGTGAAGTTACATGCTGATTATAGGTACTTTATTTCTGTATAACTTTAACTATTCAGTTATGGAGGGCATAAATGTATTCTAAATTGTTTGCTGCAGGAAGTATTGCCATTCAAAGAGAAGAAACATAATTACTTACTCAGATTAAGTAAGCCTCTCCAACGTTGGCATTTTTTGTACATATTTACATATTGTAAAAAACTCCAAAAATACATGAAGTTAGAAAAAAGAAATGAATAATGTGTTCTCAAAAATCCTTGGATTGCAAGAAGATCCAACCAATCCATCTTAAAGGAAATCAGTCCAGAATATTCATTGGAAGAACTGATGCTGAAGCTGAAGTTCCAGTACTTTGGCCACCTGATGTGAAAAGACACATTCATTGGAAAAGATCCTGATTCTGGGAAAGACTGCAGGTGAGAGGAGAAGGGGATGACAGAGGATGAGATGGTTGGGGGGCATCACTGACTCAATGGACATGAGCTTGAGTAAACTCCAGGAGTTGGTGATGGACAGGGAGACTTGGCATGCTGCAGTCCACGGAGTCACAAAGAGTTGGACACGACTGAGCGACTGAACTGAACTGAACTGAAAACCATTGGTGGCTGGAGTACACTGTTTTTATAAGTATATATTTATGTGCCTTTTTTCTGTAACTTAGACTCAACCTATATTTTAGTTTGTATTAATCATTATGCTTACTAATGGGTTTAAGAATCAATGCTTGGTTATGATTATTGCCACTGCTTATTGCCACTTGTTATTAAGACCTCAATTTATAAAATAATCAACACTAATATGAAGAAGTCCAATAAGTAATTTAGGAAACAAACACAAGGAACCAACTTACTTTTTTATTTTTGGATGATAAACAAAAGAATGGCAGAAATTTTTATTTTCTCATCTTACTGCATGAGAAGTTAGTTCTATAAATCTCCATGCATATCACTGCTTGTTAAATAGCACAAAATAAAATCAATAGTCAATGAAATTATATTTTCAAGCTTCAAAGTGCCATAAACAATATAAACTATTTTAAAAAATCTTTTGTAAGGGATGTAATTGACAGCTTCTTTTCTGGTGGTGACAGTGGTGGTATGATTTGAATATCAACAAAGATTCTATTATAATAATAGCTATAATGTGCTACTTCAGTTTCTTAGAATGATTTTGACTTATCATAGGTTGATAATATTTTCTCAGTTTCCTAAGTAGAGTCTGTTTCATTATAAACTAGGAGACTTGGAGCCAACTGTGACCACTGAAAAGAAGTGTGATCTTGAAGGCAATCATATTTACTTTAGAAGGAGGCAGGCTAGATGTGTTAAATGTGATAGACCAAGAAACAGTAAGCTGACTTAATGCTCAGTCTAAGAAGGTTAACAGAATCCTTTAAATGTATTTTATGTTAGGTTAATATCTCAATAGAGGAAAATCAGTAGATTAGAGATGCTAAAAACAAGGCTTGAGAAAAGAAATACCTCAAAGATTAAAAAAATATTTTAAAAAGAACGACCAACTTCCTAGTAATCTCCTTAAAAATGTTACTAAGAATGTCAGATAAGTTTCCTCATTCTTGTTGATGCCATCTAAATTTCTGAAATAAAATGAAGACTTCTATACAAATCTATGAACTGCCAAAACATCAATATTACCCTTGAAAGGGAAAACAAAAGAGACAGAGAAAAAAAAGTAAGAAACATTAGATAGTACCAGAACACAAAAATTGTTGTTTCATACAGATGTCAGGTAATACGTCATAAAAGGAGGACTAAATCCAGATCATACCTTGTGAATAGCTTTTAGAATCAAACCTGAAAACCACCTGAAGGATATCAGCAATTGTCTAAGACTCAATGGTGAAGAATACCTCCAACTTGAGTCTGTGATAAAATTATTATTTATTTCAACATAGCTGGAATGATGTGAGTGAAGAGTGACTGCAATAAGAGAAGTCCTGTGAACAAGACAGTAGACAATTAAAACCCAGCCCTCATATCAAACAAACATCAGTTTAAAGATTAACCAATGAGTACAGCCTTGACATCCTCCTTTTCCTATTTTAAACCAGTCTGTTTTTCCATGTCCAGTTCTAACTGTTGCTTCCTGACCTGCATACAGGTTTCTCAAGAGGTAGGTCATGTGGTCTGGTATTCCTATCTCTTTCAGAATTTTCCACAGTTTATTGTGATCTGCACAGTCAAAGGCTTTGGCATAGTCACTAAAGCAGAAGTAGATGTTTTTCTGGAACTCTCCTGCTTTTTCCATGATGCAGCAGATGTTGGCAATTTGATCTCTGGTTCCTCTGCCTTTTTTAAAACCAGCTTGAACATCTGGAAATTCACAGTTCATGGATTACTGAAGCCTGGCTTGGAGAATTTTAAGCATCACTTTATTAGCATGTGAGATGAGTGCAGCTGTGCAGTAGTTTGAGCATTCTTTGGCATTGCCTTTCTTTGGGATTGGAATGAAAACTGACCTTTTCCAGTCCTGTGGCCACTGCTCAGTTTTCCAAATTTGCTGGCATATTGAGTGCAACACTTTCACAGCATCATCTTTTGGGATTTGAAATAGCTCAACTGGAATTCCATCACCTCCACTAGCTTTGTTCATAGTGATGCTTTCTAAGGCCCACTTGACTTCACATTCCAGGAAGTCTGGCTCTACATGAGTGATCACACCATCATGATTATCTGGGTTGTGAAGATCTTTTTGTAAAGTTCTTCTGTGTATTCTTTCCATCTCTTCTTAATATCTTCTGCTTCTGTTAGGTCCCTACCATTTCTTCCCTTTATTGAGCTCATCCTTGCATGAATCTAATTTTCTTGAAGAGATCTCTAGTCTTTCCCATTCTGTTGTTTTCCTCTATTTCTTTGCATTGATCACTGAGGAAGGCTTTCTTATCTCTTCTTGCTATTCTTTGGAACTTTGCATTCAAATGGGTATAGCTTTCCTTTCTCCTTTGCTTTTTGCTACTCTTCTTTTCACAGCTATTTGTAAGGCCTCCTCAGACAGCCATTTTGCCATTTTTGCATTTCTTTTTCTTGGGGATTGTCTTGATTCCTATCTCCTGTACAATGTCATGATCCTCTGCCCATAGTTCATCAGGGACTCTGTCTATCAGATCTAGTCCCTTAAATCTATTTCTTACTTCCACTGTATAATCATAAGGGATTTGATTTAGGTCATACCTGAATGGTCTAGTGGTTTTCTCCACTTTTTCCACTTTAATCTGAATTTGGCAATAAGGAGTTCATGATCTGAGCCACAGTCAGCTCCTGGTCTTGTTTTTGTTGACTGTATAGAGCTTCTCCATCTTTGGCTGCAAAGAATATAATCAATCTGATTTCGGTGTTGACCATCTGGTGATGTCCATGTGTAGAGTCTTCTCTTGCATTGTTGGAAGAGGGTGTTTGCTCTCACCAGTGCATTCTCTTAGCAGAACTCTATTAGGCTTTGCCTTGCTTCATTCTGTACTCCAAGGCCAAATTTGCCTGTTACTCCAGGTGTTTCTTGACTTCCTTCTATTGCATTCCAGTCCCCTATTAATGAAAAGGACATCTTTTTTGGGGTGTTAGTTCTAGAAGGTCTTGTAGGTCTTCATAGAACTGTTCAACTTCAGCTTCTTCAGCGTTACCTGTAAGGGCATAGACTTGGATTACCGTTATATTGAATGGTTTGCCTTGGAAACAAACAGAGATCACTCTCATTTTTGAGACTGCATCCAAGTACTGCATTTCAGACTCTTTTGTTGAAGGTGAAAGAGGAAAGTGAAAAAGCTGGCTTAAAAATCAACATTCAAAAAAATGAAGATCATGCCATCTGGTCCCATCACTTCATAGCAAATAGATGGGGAAACAAAAGAAACAGTGGCGGATTTCATATCTTCATCTATAAGTAAATTCTGGGAGTTGGTGATAGACAGGAAAGCCTGGAGTGCTGTAGTCCATGGGGTTGAAATAGTCAGACACAACTGAGCACTGAACAACAAATGTTACTATAGCTAATCAATGACTTTATACTGTATACATAAAATTTGCTAGATAAGTTTTCTCTTCAACCATACACAAAAATACAATTATATTACAATTTGGATATGTTAATTAGCTTATGTTGATCATCATTTCACAAAGTATATATATATAAAAGCTTTGTGTGGTACTCCTTAAATATAAACATCTTTCAAATAAAACAAATGCACTAATGATGAAATTCTTCAGAATAAAAGAATAATAACTTCTGCTATTAATTTCTGTGTCCTTAATACTGCCAGTTTGTTATATTCCTGAATTGACAGAGTAGGACTGTTAAAAATCTTACCTTAGCTCTTTTATTTCATTTTGTCTCAACCTAGAATATTTCAATAAGGACCTATAAATGTCTCACTCAATAGATGTATCATTCCTTAGGAATGGGGAAAAAAATACCAAGAGATGAAAGAAAGGGGGAAAAAAGAAAAAGAAAAAAAACAACCAAAGAAATACCCCTGGCGAGTTAAAGAGAGAAAAAGCAAACAAACCAATCTAAAATGTACACAGATCAGATCAGTTGCTCAGTCATGTCTTTGCGGCCCCATGAATCGCAGCACGCCAGGCCTCCCTGTCCATCACCAACTCGCAGAGTTCACCCAGACTCACGTCCATCGAGTCAGTGATGCCATCCAGCCATTTCATCCTCTGTCATCCCCTTCTCCTCCTCCTGCCCCCAATCCCTCCCAGCATCAGAATCTTTTCCAATGAGTCAACTCTTTGCATGAGGTGGCCAAAGTACTGGAGTTTCAGCTTTAGCATCATTCCTTCCAAAGAAATCCCAGGGCTGATCTCCTTCACAATGGACTGCTTGGATCTCCTTGCAGTCCAAGGGACTCTCAAGCATTTTCTCCAACACCACAGTTCAAAAGCATCAATTCTTGGCCGCTCAGCTTTCTTCACAGTCCAACTCTCACATCCATACATGACCACAGGAAAAACCATAGCCTTGACTAGACGGACCTTTTTTGGCAAAGTAATGTCTCTGCTTTTCAATATGCTATCTAGGTTGGTCATAACTTTCCTTCCAAGGAGTAAGCATCTTTTAATTTCATGGCTGCAGTCACCATCTGCAGTGATTTTGGAGCCCCCAAAATAAAGTGTGACACTGTTTCCACGGTTTCCCCATCTATTTCCCATGAAGTGATGGGACCGGATGCCATGATCTTCCTTTTCTGAATGTTGAGTTTTAAGCCAACTTTTTCACTCTCCTCTTTCACTTTCATCAAGAGGCTTTTGAGTTCCTCTTCACTTTCTGCCATAAGGGTGGTGTCATCTTCAGTCCCTCAGTCGTGTCCACCTCTCTTTGTGACCTCGTGGACTGAAGCATGCCAGGCCTCCCTGTCCATCACCAACCCCCAGAGTTTACCCAAACTCATGTCTATTGAATTGGTTATGCCAATTCAGATGCATCTTTGAATAGCAGATGCAATTCCAAGCCACAGTGAGATATCACCTCACATCTGTCAAAATGGCTATTATGAAAAAGATAGGAAATAGCAAGTGTTGGTGAGAACATGGAGAAGAGGGAGCCTTTGTGCACAACTGATGTGAATGTAAATTTGTACAGCTCTATGTAAATGTCTCTGCTTTTTAATATGCTATCTAGATTGGTCATAACTTTCCTTCCAAGGAGTAAGTGTCTTTTAATTTTATGGCTGCAGTCACCATCTGCAGTGATTTTGGAGCCAAAAAATAAAGTCAGCCACTGTTTCCCCATCTATTTGCCATAAAATGATGGGACCAAATGCTATGATCTTCATTTTCTGAATGTTGAGCTTTAAGCCAACTTTTTCACTCTCCTCTTTAACTTTCATCAAGAAGCTCTTTAGTTCACTTTCTGCCACAAGGGTTGTCATCTGCATATTTGAGGTTATTGATATTTCTCCTGGCAATCTTGATTCCAGCTTGTGCTTCTTCCAGCCCAGCTTTTCTCATGATGTACTCTGCATATAAGTTAAATAAGCAGGGTGACAATATACAGCCTTGATGTACTCCTTTCCCAATTTGGAACCAGTGTGTTGTTCCATGTTCAGTTCTAACTGTTGTTTATTGACCTGCATACAGATTTCTCAGGAGGTAGGGAATGTGGTCTTCTAGTCCCATCTCTTGAAGAATTTTCCACAGTTTGTTTTGATCCACACAATCAAAAGCTTTTGCATAGTCAATAAAGAAGAAGTAGATTATTTTCTGGAACTCTCTTGCTTTTTTGATGGTCCAGCGGATGTTGGCAATTTGATCTCTGGTTCCTCTGCCTTTTCCAAATCCACCTTCAACATCTGGAAGTTCATGGTACTGTTGAAGCCTGGCTTGGAAAATTTGAGCATTACTTTGCTAGCTTGTGAGATGAGTGCAAAGGAGTGCAAAAGACAAAGGAATAATATTAGGCTGAAAAATGTTTCCTGTTCTGAAAGAAACTGAAGAAATATGTCTTTATGTTATTTTGTTCTTACAAATAACATATAGTCTTCTAGTCCCTAGTGGTGGGTATTATTTGTCACACTGAGTGAAAATTTGTTTTGCATTATGGTAATCTACTACAAAACAAATTCCCTGGTAGCTCAGCTGATAAAGAATCTGCCTGTAATGTGGGAGACATGGGTTTGACCCTTGGGTTGGGAAGACCCCCTGCAGAAGGGAAATGCTACCCACTGCAGTATTTTGGCCTGGAGAATCCCATGGACTGTATAGTATGGGGTCGCATAGAGTCCGACTCACTGAGTGACTTTCGCTTTCATGGTAATCTAAAGTGGTAAAAACATTGTTCTTAAAAAATCTGAGACTTAGAAAATCAAAAAGGAACTGAAATTTTAAGACAGGAAAAATCTATATACACGCCCTTCTTAAAGACAGCACATATTTGAAACGTCAAATAAAAAAATGTGTTCTCAGTTGGGTGCATCTTCAAATGAATAGTTCATGACATTGCTTTTTAAAATATCTCTTTTCTTTCTGGCTTATTTTTGCTTGCTTAGATAGGTATTCAGTTGACTACATAGGGAAAAAAAAAACTATGTCTTCTCAGGTAAAATCAAAGAAATATAGAAGAAATTATACTGTGATCTCAATCATTGTTGAATAGACAGTTTGCATAGCTGAGCAATAAAGACTTGAAGTTTCCCCAGGAGTTAATTTTCTTTCATTAATTCTTGGACTATTTACCCTAAAGTCCTTATAAATATAGTGATTTAATTGTGCATACTTCTTTTTGGCTTTTTCTTATTTTTAGAAAAATTTCCCTATATTGTACCTCTTTAAATTTTTAATAATAACATTATAGATTTGTAAGTCTTAATGTTTTAATTATCTCAATTGAGAATAAGTTAACTTAAGAGATTTTGTGAAATTAAAACCTGCAGAATAGCAAATCATATTTTCAATATTTTCCAATTAAGAACATTTGCACAGACTTAAGTCTTAATATTTTCACTAGGAACATATGTGCATTAAAACATTTAACTTTATTTTCCTTTCTGTCCATATGCAAAGATTAGAAACCAGTTTTTAATCTGGCTTTTATTTTTCAAATCTTATAAAAGAAAGCACTAAAATCGGAGAAGGCGATGGCACCCCACTCCAGTACTCCTGCCTGGAAAATCCCATGGATGGAGGAGCCTGGTGGGCTGCAGTCCATGGGGTCACTAAGAGTCGGACATGACTTGAGTGACTTTACTTTCACTTTTCACTTTCATGCATTGGAGAAGGAAATGGCACCCCACTCCAGTGTTCTTGCCTGGAGAATCCCAGGGACGGGGGAGCTTGGTGGGCTGCTTTCTATGGGGTCGCACGGAGTCGGACATGACTGAAGCGACTTAGCAGCAGCAGCAGCACTAAAATGGCTGCAGGCCTACTCTGCCCAATTACAGTTGCTCAGTCATTTTTTTAAAGTTGAGCAGAAGATTTGTTATCTTCTTAAAAAAACAAGCAAGAAAGAAAGAAGGATGAAATAAAAGTGATCCTTGCCTGTGTGTCTGAGAAAGATACATGAGAGGGAGGGAAAAGGAAAGAAGTGAAAAAGGAAATAAGGAGTGAAAGAAGGAAAGAAAGAAATAAAAAGGTAAAACGCCAGAAGAGAGAACATCTAAATAAACATCTCCAGACCCAATTATGTACTTCAGGTGCTGCTGTCTCACTGTGGGCTCACATGGTGAAGAGACAAGGCGGAGGGAGAGAGAGAGAAAGGTAACCATTAGAGAAATGTGTGCAAAAAAGTAACACCATTTATTGCTGACTATAACAATTAATTTGATGTGATGAGGGTGAGACAAGGATGAGACAACATTTCAGGAGTCTGTTGCAACATGCCAGATAAAAGACAAGGCCTTGAATATGCAAGAGGCAAGAATCAAACTGACCCCTACTAAAGGAAATCCTTGACTAACATTAAAAGAATGGAATAGAAGCAGTCTTCCCACTAGTAAAGGAGATCATACAGAGGAGAAATTTGAAGGAGGGTCAGCTCCCCAACAGAAGTGACCTTGCTCCTTTTTAATGGGAATTGCAAGCACCATCCACTGAAGTTTGCCAACTTTTCAGTATACTGCAACTGCAAAGCTAAGAAGGGAAAGAGATTCACTTAAGAAGTTCTGTCTGGAAGCAAAACCTCGTGCGCACCAGTACCCAGGAGAAAAGAGCAGTGTCTCCACAACAGATTGAGCCAGACTTCCCTGTGAATGTCCAGGAGTCTCTGGTGGAGGTGTGGGTCAACAGAGGTAAGACAAGGCTAACCCAAGAATCTTTGATTCTTCTTAGTAATGTTTGAAAGTGTGATAAGATATGAAATATAGCATCTCTCAAAACTTTCAGTAATAAAATAAAAACTTGATGACCAATGAATTAAGTAAAAACCAATTTTGAATTTCTAAACATAAAAATTAAAATAAAATATAAAATAAATTTTGAAAATTTCTCATTGAGAATATAGGTATACCTCAGAGATATTGTGGGTGGAGTTGCAGGCCACTGAAATAAAACAAATATCCCAGCAAAACCAGTCACATGAATTGCTTGGTTTTCCAGTGGATAAAAATTCATGTTTACAGTATATTATGGCCTGGATGAAGCAGAAGCTGGAATCAAGATTGTCAGGAGAAATATCAATAACCTCAGATGTGCAGATGACATCACCTTTATGGCAGAAAGCGAAGAACTAAAGAGCTTCTTGGTGAAAGTGAAAGAGGAGAGTGAAAAAGTTGGTTTAAAACTCAACATGCAGAAAACTAAGATCATGGCATCTGGTCCCATCACTTCATGGCAAATAGATGGGAAAAGAGTGGAAACAGTGTCAGACTTTATTTTTTGACGGCTCCATAATCACTGCAGATGGTGACTGCAGCCATGAAATTAAAAGATGCTTGCTCCTTGGAAGAAAAATTATGGCCAACCAAGACAGCATATTAAAAAGCAGAGACATTACTTTGTCAATAAAGGTCCATCTAGTCAAGGCTATGTTTTTTCCAGTAGTCATGTATGGATGTGAGAGTTGGACTATAAAGAAAGCTGAGCACAGAATAATTGATGCTTTTGAACTGTGGTGTTGGAGAAGACTCTTGAGAGTCCCTTGGACTGCAAGGAGATCCAACCAGTCCATTCTGAAGGAGATCAGCCCTGGGATTTCTTTGGAAGGAATGATGCTAAAGCTGAAACTCCAATACTTTGGTCACCTGATGCAAGGGCCAACTCTTGGGAAAAGACCCTGATGCTGGGAAAGATTAAAGGTGGAAGGAGAAGGGGATGACAGAGGATGAGATGGTTGGATGCCATCAACCGATATGAGTTTGAGTAAACTCCGGTAGTTGGTGATGTATAGGGAAGCCTGGCATGCTGCAGTCCATGGGGTCACAATGATTTGGACATGACTGAGTGACTGGCTAGTGAACTGAACTGATCGTCTATTAATGGCACAATAGCATTGTCTTAAAAAAATGTGTATACCTTAATTCAAAAATACTTGCTAAAAAATGATAACTATCACCTGAGCCTTCAATGAGTCAGTCATGAACTGTTTGCTGGTGGAAGGTTTTATATCTATGTTTATGGGTGCTGACTGGTCAGAGAGGTGAAGTTTGGGGTGGATGAGGTAATTTCTTAAAACAAAACACCAATACAATTTGTCATGTCAACTGAGTTTTCCTTTCATGGGTGATTTTCTGTCACATGTAATGCTTTAATAACATTTTACCTACAATAAAACTTCTTTCAAACTTGGAGCCAATCCTCTCAAAACTTTATTAGTTTACATAATATTCAAAATCCTTTGTTGTCATTTCAGCAATTTTCACAGCATCTTCATCAGGAGTTAATTCCACCTCAGAAAATCCGTTTTCTCTGCTCTTTCATCAGAAGCCATGCCTCATGCACTCAAGTTTTATCATGGGATTGCAGCAATTCAGTCATGTCTTCAAGATCCACTTCTAAGCCTAGTTGTGATATTTCTGCCTGCCTGTTTGCTAAGTTGCTTCAGTAATGCCCGACTATTTGCAACACTATTTACAGTACCCCACCAGTGACATCTATAGTTTCCTGCACCAAAGTCTTAAACTCTTTAAAGGCATTGATGAGGATTGGAATCAACTTATTCCAAATTTTTGTTAATGCTAATATTTTGACCTCTTCCAATGAATCAGGAATGTTTTAATGGCATCCAGAATGGTGAATCCTTTTCAGAAGGTTTTTAATTTACATTCCCCAGATCTATCAGAGGAATAAATCTCCGTGACAATTTTAGCCTTAAGATATCTATTTCTTAAATAATAAAACTCAAAGGTCAAAATTTGTCTTTGATCTATCCTGAATGAATGTTGTGATAGCAGGTATGAAAAAAAACATTTACCTCACTGTACATACCCATCAGAGCCCTTGGATGATCACGTGCATTGTCATGTTTTGAAAGGTAATCATGTTTTGAAACGAATTTCTTTTTTTTTTTTCTGAGTAGTTGTTCTTACCATTCAGGCAACTCTTTGTGAACCCATGGACTATAGCACGCCATGTTTCTCTGCTCTTCACTATCTCATGGATCTTCCTTAAACTCACGTCCATTGAGTCGGTGATGCCATCCAACCATCTCATCCTCTGTCACCCTCTTCTCATGTGCTCAGTCTTTCCCAGCATCGGGGTCTTTTCCAACAAATCAGCTGTTCACAGCAATACTTGGCCAATACTTGGCCAAAGTAGTGGAGCTTCAGCTTCAGCATCAGTCTTTCCAATGAATATTCAGGGTTGATTCCCTTTAGGATTGATTGGTTTGACTCCTTACTATCCAAGGGACTCTCAAAAAGTCTTCTCCAGCACGACAATTTGAGAGCATCAAATCTTCAGCACTCAGCCTTCCTTATGGTTCAAGTCTCATATCCATACATGACTACTAGAAAAAGCAGGAAAGTGAAAGTGAAGTTGCTCAGTTGTGTCCGACTCTTTGCGACCCCGTGGACTGTAGCCTACACGGCTCCTCTGTCCATGGGATTCTCCAGACAAGAATACTGGAGTGGGTTGCCATTTCCTTCTCCAGGGGATCTTCCCAACCCAGGGATAGAACCCAGGTCTCCTACATTGCAGGCAGACGCTTTATCCTCTGAGCCACCAGGGAAGCCAGTTTGGAGTATATGGCATTTGACTGCAAAGTGATGTCTCTGTTTTTTTAATATGCTGTCAAGCTTTGTAGTAGCTTTCCTTTCAAGGAGCAAGTGTCTTTTAATTTCATGGCTGATATCACAATCCAGTGATTTTGGAACCCAAGAAAATAAAATCTTTCACTGTTTCCACTTTTGCCCCATCAATTTGTCATGAAGTGATGGGACCAAATGCCATGATCTTAGTTTTTTGAATGTTGAGTTTAAAGCCAACCTTTTCACTCTCCTCTTTCACATTCGTCAAGAGACTCTTCAGTTCCTCTTCACTTCCTGCCATTATAATGGTATCATCTACATATCTCAGGTTGTTGCTATTTCTCTCAGCAATCTTGATTCCAGCTTGTGAGCCATACAGCCTGGCATTTCACATGATATACTCTGTATGTAAGTTAAATAAGTAGGGTGACAATATACAGCCTTGACATATTCCTTGCCTAATTTTGAACCAGTCTGTCATTCCATGCCTGATTTTAACTGTTGCTTCTTGACCTGCATATAGATTTTTTTAGGTGACAGGTAAGGTGTGGCTGGTATTCCCATCTCTTTAAGAATTTTCCACAGTTTGTTGTGACTCACACCGTCAAAGGCTTTAGTGTAGTCAATGAAGCAGAAAATACATTTTTTTCTGGAATTCCCTTGCTTTTTTTTAATGACCCAACAAATATTGACAATTTGATCTCAGATTCCTCTGCCTTTTCTAAATCCAGCTTGTGCATCTGGAAGTTCTTGGTTTATGTACCATTGAAGCCTAGCTTGAAGGAGTGTGAACATTACCTTGCTAGCATGTTAAATAAGCCACATTATATGGTAGTTTGAACATTTTTGGCATTGCCTTTCTTTGGGATTGGAATGATAACTGATCTTTTCCAATCCTGTGACCACTGCTGAGTTTTCCAAATTTGCTGATATACTGAGCACAGTACTTTAACGATATCATCTTTTAGGATTTGAAATAGCTCAGCTGGAATTCCATCACCTCCACCAGCTTTGTTCATAGTAATGTTTTCTAAGGTACACTGGACTTAATACTCCAGGATATCCGGTCTAGGTGAGCGATCACTGAGCAGTACCTCTCCACAATGGGCTTAAGGTATCCAGTGAACCATGTTATACACATTTGTCATATCATCTGGGTTTTGTTGTTCCATCTACAGAAAATGCAGTGTTGATTTAGCGTAATTCTTAATGACTCTAGGATTTTCAGAATGGTAAAGGAGCATTGGGGCCTCCCAAGTGGCACAGTGGTAAAGAATCTTCTTGCAATGCAGGAGACACAAGACACAAGGGTTTGATCCCTGGGTTGGGAAGATCCCCTGGAGGAGGACATAGCAAACTTCTCTAGTGTTTTTGCCTGAGAAATTCCATGGACAGAAGGAGACTAATGGGCTACAAGTCCATGGGGACACAAAAAGCCAGACACAGCTGAATGACTTAACACAAAGGAGCACTGACTTCAATTTAAAGTTGTTGTTGTTCAGTCGTTCAGCCATGTCTCTTTGTGACCCCATGGACTGCAGGACACCAGGCTTCCCTGTCCTTCACTTAAATTTACCAGCTGGATTTCCCCCTAATAAGACTACCCTCTGAGATTTTAAAGAAGGGCACTGACTTTTTCTCTCTGGCTATGAAAAGCCTAATGGTTATCTTCTCTGAAAATAAGACTGTTCTGTTGACATTAAAAATCTGTTGTTTAGTGCAGCTATCTTCATTAGTTATCCCTTCTGAATAACTTGCTGCAGCTTCTACATCAGTACTTGCTGTTTCACTTTTCACTTTTCCGCTATGGAGGTGGCTTCTTTCCTGAAACTTTGTGAACCTTATGAGCCACACTTTTGTAGCTTCATACATTTTCTCTGTAGCTTCCTTGCCTCAGTTTTCATAGAATTAATGGTGTTACAGCCTTGCTATGGATTGGGTTTTAGTCTAAACAAATATTGTGTCTGGAGTGACCTTATATCCAGACCACAAAAACTGTCTTCATAGCATCAGTAAACCTGTTTCACTTTCTATCATTCACTTTTTATTAATCTTATTAATGTTCACTGAACTAGCACTTTTAATTTTCTTCAAGATCTTTACCTTTGTATTCAACTTGACTAACTTTGTATACAACTTGACTAACTGGCATAAGAGGCCTAGCTTTCTGCCTGTTTTGACTTACAGCATGCTTTCTTCCTAAGAATAATAATTTCTAACTTTTGATTTAAAGTGAGAAACATGGGCTTCTTGCTTTCACTTGACGACTCAAGAGTCCACTGTAGGATTATTATTTGGCTTGATTTCAATTTTGTTATGCCTTAGGGAGTAGGGAGCCTAAGAAAAGGGTGAAAAATGGGATAATGGTAAGCTGGTGGAACAGTCAGAACACAAAAAAATTCATCAGTTGTTTGCCATCTCATAAGCGTGCAGTTTGTAATATTCCAAAACAATTACAATATTAATATCAAAAGTCATTGGTCACAGATCACCATAGCAAATGCAATAATAATAGTGAGAGAATTACCAAAATGTGACACAGAAATAAGGAGGGATTCAGCAGTTACTATTGGAAAGTTGATGCCAATAGACTTACTTGATAAGCGGTTGCTACAAACTTTCAACTTATAAAAAATGTAGTATTTGCAAAGCACAATAAAACAAAGTGCAATCTAACAAGTTATGCTTGTGTATTGCAAATTTTATGACTGTTCATTGTATAAAATCCATGATACAGCTAAAATATATAAAAGTGGGTTATAAAGAGGTGTGAAAATGAAAGCACACTTTCTTAATCAAGAGTCGATGGACCTTGCATTTAGAGAATGAATAGATTAACTATTAATTAAAATTAAAAAAAAAAAACACCTAAATCCATAAGACCTAAAAGTAGATATACAGATTCTAAATATATTCACCCCAATAATACCAACATAACCTCAAGTCATAATAATGAAGCAAATAAAAGGAAGCATTAGAAAAATATATTGTGACAAATGGATGATGACATAATAAAATATACATATGGTTTTGCAATAAATATAAAGATCCACTTATGAATATAAATGTTTCATTCTTTAGGTCACAAACAAAAAAGCCCTTTAAATTGACAGGAAATAAAATCTGATGATATCATATTAAGAGTTGAAGACAAAGCAAAAAGAATGTGATTTTAATTATTAAATTGAAATGAAATTTTAACTGAAAATATATACTTTATAGAATAACTAACAAAATACTGAAGGAGAAAAACAAAGATGGAGGACTGGAAATACCAACTTCAACACTTAACCTACAGTAATCAAGACAGTGTAGTGTTGGCAAAATAATTGACAAACAGAACAATGGAAAAAAAACAGAAAGCCCAGAAATAGGCCTCCACAAATATTGTCAAGGGACTTTTGACAAAGGAGCAAAGACAATAAAACGAAGCAAAGGTAGTCTTTTCAAAAAATTGTACTGGAACAACAGGACATCCACATGAAAAAATAAATAAACCTCTACTCACGTGTTTACTCTTCACAAAAATAACTCAAAATTAATCATAAACCTAAATGTGAAATGCAAAGTTATGAAACTCCTGGAACCTAACATAAGAGAAAACTTAGATAACCTTGGGAGTGGTGGTACCATTATACACAACACCAAAGGCACAATCCACAAAAAAGAATAACTGATAAACTGAATGCTATTAAAATCAAAATTTTTGCTCTGTGAAAGACAATATTAGAATGAGAAGGCAAGACAAAGACTTGGAGAATATATTTGTAAAAGCCAATCTGATAAAAAACCATTATCCAAAACAAAGAACTTTTAAAACAATAAGAAAAAGATAAATAGCCCCATTACAAAATGGGTCAAATTTTTTAACAGATATCTCACCAAAGAAGATATATACAGATTGGCAAATAGTATGTGAAAAGTTGCTTCATATCAGTTGTCACCAGAGAAATGCAAATAAAAACAAAAATGAGAAACCATTATATAGCTATTGGAGTGGCCAAAATCCAGAACAGTAACAATGAATGCTGGTGAGAACATGTGGCAATAGAAACTTTCATGCATTGCTGATGGGAATGCAAATTGGAGTACCCACTTTGGAAGACAGTTTTGTGGTGGATTCATGTTGACGTACGGCAAAACCAATACAATATTGTAAAGTAAAAAAAAAAAAAGTTAAACATACTCCTACCATACAAGGGGCTTCCCTGATGGCTCAGATGGTAAAGCATCTGCCTGTAACGTGGAGACCCAGGTTCGATCCCTGGATTGGGAAGATCTCCTGGAGAAGGAAATGGCAGTCCACTCCAGTATTCTTGCTTGGAGAATCTGATGGACAGTGAAGCCTGATGGGCTACAGTCCATGGAATTGCAAAGAGTTGGATACAACTAAGCAACAAACACTTTCACTTTTATCATACAATCTAGAAATTTCACTCCTTGGTATTTACTCAAAGGGGTTGAAAACGTATGTCCACATGAAAATCTGAGATTTATAGCAGCTTCATTCATAACTGCCAAAGCCTGAAAGCAACCAGGACATTCTTTAGTAGGCAAGGAATTAAAGAATATAATTTCTAACATGATTAATTAAACCACATGGAATTTCTTTAGCAAAATCAGATTGCTAGTGGAACTATTCACCTTCATGACTCTCTCCTTGTCTACATACCATCACTGCAATCATGTAGAAGATTTCTGAAATGGGCAATTCATTTATAGTAAATGGCTCTCATTCTCGGCATAATAGTTTCCATAATATTCTGAAGAGATACTACAGCCCTCATTGGGCAGCAGAAGTAAAATAGAAAGAGAAGCTAACTAAAATTAAGTCACCTTAGTCTTCTTCATCCTAATGAGAGAAGAGTCGTACAGTGGGGAAAAAAAAAAAAAAAAACAAAAAACATGGATAGAAAAATAGTATACCCCCTGACTACAAAAAGAATCAGAATTATACACTACATATTGCCAAATAAATACCCAAAGAGAAACTAAGGGACTGAATTCTTCACTAAATAAGAATGAAAATACACTATGAATAATTAGCTTAAGAAGCAAGAAAAACTACAAAAATATAAGAAAAAAAAATCACAGGGATACAGAGGGGAAATTTTCACATGGAAAAACCACAAATTAACAAACTGAATTACTTAAAACTCAGAGATTATTTCTGTTTGGAAAAATTTTTAAATATGAATTTCAAGCTATTCTTATTTACAGAAGAAAAGGATTTTAATTATACATGTGAGTATTCAAACAAATATGTATTTCACAAATTGGATTTAATTGATTCAATTTATATTTGATGAATAACAAAACTGAATCAAGATCACAGAACAACTATATACAGCTGAAGACTAATCAATATGTTATATTAATAACAAAAAATCAAGACCAAGAAGTTTCATAGTATCTCTCTAAGGTCTTCTATGAAGTCAGTAAAAAAAAAAAAAAGAGGGTAAGTATAAACTAGTTTAAATTTATAGAACTTAAATACTAAAAAATATATAGAAAACACTTCATTAAACATATGTTTCATTAAACATATGCTTCATTAAACATATGTTTCATTAAACATAAGATTGAAGATGTCCCAAATCACTCAACATAAGGCAAACATAAATCAAAACCACAATGAGAAATCACCTCACTCCTGTTAGAATGCTGATGACGTGAACCCAAATGAATACTAGAGCCTGTATTTTTACAATAAGAGTAAATATTTAAACAAAAGAGTACAAGTTATATATACTATATATTCTTGAAGAGAGGTGGACTGTACTTTGTATTGAAAAAGTCTGTCAAGATGGTGATACAAGTCATCCCTAACTTCAGTCCTCCTCATAAGAAGACCAACTAGCAACTATCCACAGACAAGATGCCATTGTGCAAAACCCTAGAACCTGGTGGAATGGTCTCAAGCACTCTCATGGACCATAGCGGTCCAGAAAGACCATGTTAGAAGGGAAAGAGAAGTGGCTCAGACTGCAACACCCCTCCTCTAGGAGGCACAATGTTGCACCAAGGGGGCTTCCTTTGGCCTAAGGTTTCTCCAGGGGGAAAAAGGAACCCAAAGATGAGCATCCAGAACCCCCAGTATTACCAGACATGTTCCAAATTCCACTCAGGTCTTGCTTCTTGGATATTACTGGGGGAAGCTAAAGGGCTTGACAACAGGGAATCATATAGATACCAAGAAGGCAAGTGACAATGATATTATGACCATGACACCAAGCAACAAAAGCAAAAATAAAATAAGCAGGGCTTTATCAAACTTAAAAGCTTCTGCACAGTAAAAGAAATATCAACAATAAAAAGACAACCTAGAGACTAGGAGAAAATATTTGCCAACCGTGTATCTATAAGGGGTTAATATCCAATATATAAGAAACTCCCACTTCCCTGGTGGCTCAATTGGTAAAGAATCTGCCTGCAATGAAGGAGACCTGAGTTCGATCCTTTGGTTGAGAAGATACCCTGGAGAAGGGCATGGCAACCCACTCCAGTATTCTTGCCTGGAGAATCCCTACGATAGAGGAGCCTGGCGAGCTACAGTCCATAGGGTCACAAAGAGTTGGAAATGACTGAAGTGACTTAGCAAACAGCACAGTACATACAAGTCAGCAGCAAATAAATTAACTGATTAAAAATAAGCACAGTATCTAAATAGACATTATTCTAAAGTAGGTATTCAAGTAGGCAATAAGTACATGAAAAATTGGTCAACATCACTAATCATCAAGGAAATGCAAATCAAAACCATGTTGATAAATCTCCTCACACCTGAAAGTTCTGGAGAGAATGTGAAGAAAAGGAAGCAGGAAATTCTTCTGCACTGTTGGTATAAAGTAAATTGATACAGCATCTATGAAAAAAACAATGCAGTTCTTAAAAAAAAAAAAAAAAACTAGACCTAACATATGATCCAGCAATTATACTTCTAGATACATATCTGAAGGAATTAAATTTTGATCCCCAAAAGATATCTGCATTTCCAAGTCTACTGTAGCATTATTTGCCATAGCCAAGACATGGAAGCAACCATGTGTTCATCGGTGTTTATGGATAATAAATTGTGAGATATACATGTAACAGAATATTATTCAGTCATGGAAAAAAAGGAAATCTGCCATTTGCAAAAAACATGCATGAATCTTGAGGGCATTACATTAAATAAGTCAGAGAAAGACAAATATTGTATGATCTCACTTTTATGTATTATCTGAAATTAAAAAGAAAAAAAAATGAATTGAAACAGAGAGCAGATTGGTTGTTGCCAGAAGTAGACAATGGGGACTTGAGGGAAATGGGTGAATGTGTAAGAAGGTAGAAACCTACCAGTTACAAGGTAAGTGATTTGCGGGGATGTAATGGAGAGCAAGATGACTACAGTTTATAATACTGTATTACATATGTCAAACTTACTAAATGAAGAGGGAATTTAAAGTTCTCAACACACACATACAAAAAAATGTAATTATATGAAGTGATTGGATGTATTAACTACATTTAATTGGTAATTAGTAATGTAAACATATATCGTCATTGTATTATACATCTTAAACCTACATTATGTTATGTGTTAACTGTATCTTACTTAACCTGGAAAAAAATAAAAGCTAAAAAAACCTAGGAAAAACATCTAAAACATTTAAACTCTAATATTATAGACTACCTAAAATAATATATAAAACTTTTGATTATATCAACATATAAGTTCATTTTATTAACCCTGAGTAACATTTATTTCTTTGATTGATATAACATTTTATAGCAAAGCTTTCTCTAGACTTCTGATATGCTTTAGCCGTGAAGTTAATATTAAAAATAATTTGTCAGTATTTCTAAAATATATTTTATATATTAATCTCCAAAGAAAATTTAAAATGCTATAAAATACTTTTATGAAGAATATGTGAAGAAAAGGTAAGTATAATGTAACATATAAGATAATATTCCCCTTGAGGTCTCAAATTTCATATCAAAGTAAATATAACTTTTTTGAATGCTCCAAGATTATGAAATGCTTCACGCTAATCAAAAGCAAAAAAAAAAAATTAAAGACAAGATCATATACTAGGTAATTTTTAGTGAACAAGAGTTCAAGAATATTTTCTACTTGAAATAAGCAAAATAAAACTTGAAATATATATAACATATTGAATATATGCTTTTAAACCAAAAACAAAGTTTAACACAAATGCTCTGTAAAAAGAGAATGAACTGGTCATTTATTTACTAAATATCCTGGAAAGTTCTAAGTCCTGTGCAAGTAACTTTGTCTTTCCAAGAGTAAATAAAGTGAGAAAATGATTACTTTCTTCAGATTACTATCTTTCAGTAATCTTTTAAGTCTAAACAATAGTTTTCAATTCTTTTCTTAATCACACATGGGTAATTATAGACAATATATGTGTGTTTTGAAAACCCCTTTCCTGGACTTTCTAGCATTAAACAGGCTTATATCATTGATTGGATAAACTGCTATTGCTGCTAAGTAGCTTCAGTCGTGTCCAACTCTGTGCGACCCCATAGACGGCAGCCAACCAGGCTCCCCCATTTCTGGGATTCTCCAGGCAAGAACACTGGAGTGGGTTGGATAAAAAACTATACAAAAAAGATCTTCATGACCCAGATAACCATGATGGTGTGATCACTGACCTAGAGCCAGACATCCTTAGAGTGTGAAGTCAAGTGGACCCTAGGAAGCATCACTATGAACAAAGCTAGCAGAGGTGATGGAATTCCAGCTGTGCTATTTCAAATCCTAAAAGCTGATGCTTTGAAAGTGCTACACTCAATATGCCAGCAAATTTGGAAAAATCAGCAGTGGTCACGGGACTGGAAAAGATCATTTTGCATTCCAGTCCCAAAGAAGGGCAATGCCAAAGAATGTTCAAACCACTGCACAATTTCACTCATCTCACATTCCACCAAAGTAATCCTCAAAATTCTCCAAGCTAGGCTTCAACAGTAGTGAACCAAGAACTCCCAGATGTTCAAGCTGAATTTAGAAAAGGCAGAGGAACCAGAGATCAAATTGTCAGCATCCGTTGGATGTTGTTATTAGAAATAGGAAGAGATTTCCAGAAAAAGCATCTACTTCTGTTTCACTGACTACACTAAAATTTTTGACTGTGGATCACACAAACTGTGGAAAATACTTAAAGATATGGGAATACCAGACCACCTTACCTGCCTCCTGCAAAACTGGTATGCAGGTCAAGAAACAACAGTTAGAACTGGACATGGAATAATGGACTAATTCCAAATTGGTAAAGAAGTACATCAAGGCTGTATATTGTCACCCTGCTTATTTAACTTATATGCAGAGTACATCATGTGAAATGCCCAGCTGGATGAAGCACAAGCTGGAATCAAGATTGCAGGGGAAAATGTCAGTAACCTCAGATATGCAGATGGCACCACCCTTATGGCAGAAAGTGAAGAGGAACTAAATAGCCTCTTCATAAGTGTAAAACAAGAGAGTTAAAAAGCTGGCTTAAAACTCAAAATTCAAAAAATAAAAATCATGGCATCTGGTCTCATAACTTCATGGCAAATAGATGCAGAAACAATAGAAACAGTGACAGACTTTATTTTCTTGGACTCCAAGATCATTGCAGATGGTGACTGCAGCCATGGAATTAAAAGATGCTTGCTCCTTGGAAGAAAAGCTATGGCAAACCTAGACAGCCTATTAAAAAGCAGTGAATTGACTTTGCCAACAAAGTTCATCTAATCAAAGCTGTGGTTTTTCCAGTAGTCATGTATGGATGTGAGAGTTGGACCATACCGAAGGCTGAATGCCAAAGAATTGATCCTTTTGAACAGTGGTGTTAAAGAGCTGCCTTGGACTGCAAGGTGATCCAACCAGTAAATACTAAAGGAAATCAGTCCTGAATATTTATTGGAAGGACTGATGTTAAAGCTGAAGCTCCAATACTTTGGCCACCTTTATCTGAAGAGCCGACTCATTAGAAAAGACCCTGATACTGGGAAAGATTGAAGGCATTAGGAGAAGGGGATAAGAGAGGATGAGATGGTTGGATGGCACCACTAACTCAATGGAGATGATTCGAGCAAACTCCAGGAGATGCTGAAGGACAGGAAAACCTGGCATGCTGCAGTCCATGGGGTCACACAGAGTCGGACACGACTGAGTGACTGAACAATAACAGCAACATATATTATACAAAATAATTTAATTATTCTGAAGGGATACAATGGACTATAGCAAAATCCACCTGTTTTAAATATACAAAGTATAGAATTGGGTTTTAATAAAACCATACCAAATTCCATGCTTCTTATACCTATATATACTTTGAGAAATTTTATAAAAGGGCATTTGAGTGAATTATAAGTAGTTATATGAATTTGGTATTTGAAAAGCATTCATTAATTTACAAATTTTTATCATGAATTCCTAGTTTAAGTAATGAAACATTTGTATTTGGACAAAACTACTGCATATTATTATGGACAATGAAATATATTCTGTCATGTCAAAACTCACATGCCAACGTTTTACTATTTTGACCTACAAAACATTCAATTCCATATATTTCAAATAACATATCAATGAAGTAGAAAAGAGGTAATTCTGTTCAATATCATACTTTAGAAAACCACTCTCCATGTATGCTAAAAAATAAAGTACTCATAGAAAATTATATGAATTTGTAACTGTGTTACAAAACCATAAGAAACTCCCATTAAATATATCAAAAATCAACTGCTTCTAGTCAAGTAGATATAAACAAGGGTTTCTCTTTACAATAGTCTCATTTCAAAAAGTAAAATAAAATACTATGTAAACGTCTTATCTAGAGAAAGGATGATCAACAAAATTGATACCAAACTGATACTCCTTGTCTTTTTTTTTCTTTTTTTTAAATTTTATTTTATTTTTAAACTTTACAATATTGTATTAGTTTGCCAAATATTGAAATGAATCCGCCACAGGTGTACCCTCGTTCCCCATCGTGAACCCTCCTCCCACCTCCCTCCCCTACCCTCCCTCTGGGTCGTCCCAGTGCACCAGCCCCAAGCATCCAGTACCGTGCATCGAACCTGGACTGGCGACTCGATTCATACATGATATTATACATGTTTCAATGCTATTCTCCCAAATCTCCCCACCCTCTCCCTCTCCCACAAAGTCCATAAGACTGATCTATACATCGGTGTCTCTTTTGCTGTCTCATACACAGGGTTATTGTTACCATCTTTCTAAATTCCATATATATGCGTTAGTATACTGTATTGATGTTTTTCTTTCTGGCTTACTTCACTCTGTATAATAGGTTCCAGTTTCATCCATCTCATTAGAACTGATTCAAATGTATTCTTTTTAATGGCTGAGTAATACTCCATTGTGTATATGTACCACAGCTTTCTTATCCATTCATCTGCTGATGGGCATCTAGGTTGCTTCCATGTCCTGGCTATTATAAACAGTGCTGCGATGAACACTGGGGTACACGTGTCTCTTTCCCTTCTGGTTTCCTCAGTGTGTATGCCCAGCAGTGGGATTGCTGGATCATAAGGCAGTTCTATTTCCAGTTTTTTAAGGAATCTCCACACTGTTCTCCATAGTGGCTGTACTAGTTTGCATTCCCACCAACAGTGTAAGAGGGTTCCCTTTTCTCCACACCCTCTCCAGCATTTATTGCTTGTAGACTTTTGGATTGCAGCCATTCTGACTGGTGTGAGATGGTACCTCATAGTGGTCTTGATTTGCATTTCTCTGATAATGAGTGATGTTGAGCATCTTTTCATGTGTTTGTTAGCCCTCTGTATGTCTTCTTTGGAGAAATGTCTATTTAGTTCTTTGGCCCATTTTTTGATTGGGTCATTTATTTTTCTGGAGTTGAGCTGTAGGAGTTGCTTGTATATTTTTGAGATTAGTTGTTTGTCCGTTGCTTCATTTGCTATTATTTTCTCCCATTCTGAAGGCTGCCTTTTCACCTTGCTAATAGTTTCCTTTGTTGTGCAGAAGCTTTTAAGTTTAATTAGGTCCCATTTGTTTATTTTTGCTTTTATTTCCAATATTCTGGGAGGTGGGTCATAGAGGATCCTGCTGTGATGTATGTCAGAGAGTGTTTTGCCTATGTTCTCCTCTAGGAGTTTTATAGTTTCTGGTCTTATGTTTAGATCTTTAATCCATTTTGAGTTTATTTTTTTGTGTAAGGTGTTAGAAAGTGTTCTAGTTTCATTCTTTTTACAAGTGGTTGACCAGATTTTCCAGCACCACTTGTTAAAGAGATTGTCTTTAATCCATTGTATATTCTTGCCTCCTTTGTCAAAGATAAGGTGTCTATATGTGCGTGGATTTATCTCTGGGCTTTCTATTTTGTTCCATTGATCAATATTTCTGTCTTTGTGCCAGTACCATACTGTCTTGATAACTGTGGCTTTGTAATAGAACCTGAAGTCAGGTAGGTTGATTCCTCCAGTTCCATTCTTCTTTCTCAAGATAGCTTTGGCTATTCGAGGTTTTTTGTATTTCCATACAAATTGTGAAATTATTTGTTCTAGCTCTGTGAAGAATACTGTTGGTAGCTTGATAGGGATTGCATTGAATCTATAAATTGCTTTGGGTAGTATACTTATTTTCACTATATTGATTCTTCCAATCCATGAACATGGTATATTTCGCCATCTATTAGTGTCCTCTTTGATTTCTTTCACCAGTGTTTTATAGTTTTCTATATATAGGTCTTTAGTTTCTTTAGGTAAATATATTCCTAAGTATTTTATTCTTTCTGTTGCAATGGTGAATGGAATTGTTTCCTTAATTTCTCTTTCAGTTTTCTCATTATTAGTGTATAGGAATGCAAGGGATTTTTGTGTGTTGATTTTATATCCTGCAACTTTACTATAATCATTGATTAGTTCTAGTAATTTTCTGGTGGAGTCTTTAGGGTTTTCTATGTAAAGGATCATGTCATCTGCAAACAGTGAGAGTTTTACTTCTTCTTTTCCAATTTGGATTCCTTTTATTTCTTTTTCTGCTCTGATTGCTGTGGCCAAAACTTCCAAAACTATGTTGAATAGTAATGGTGAAAGTGGGCACCCTTGTCTTGTTCCTGACTTTAGAGGAAATGCTTTCAATTTTTCACCATTGAAGATAATGTTTGCTGTGGGTTTGTCATATATAGCTTTTATTATGTTGAGGTATGTTCCTTCTATTCCTGCTTTCTGGAGAGTTCTTATCATAAGTGGATGTTGAATTTTGTCAAAGGCTTTCTCTGTATCTATTGAGATAATCATATGGTTTTTGTTTTTCAATTTGTTAATGTGGTGTATAACATTGATTGATTTGCGGATATTGAAGAATCCTTGCATCCCTGGGATAAAGCCCACTTGGTCATGGTGTATGATCTTTTTAATGTGTTGTTGGATTCTGATTGCTAGAATTTTGTTAAGGATTTTTGCATCTATGTTCATCAGTGATATTGGCCTGTAGTTTTCTTTTTTTGTGGGATCTTTGTCAGGTTTTGGTATTAGGGTGATGGTGGCCTCATAGAATGAGTTTGGAAGTTAACCTTCCTCTGCAATTTTCTGGAAGAGTTTGAGCAGGATAGGTGTTAGCTCTCCTCTAAATTTTTGGTAGAATTCAGCTGTGAAGCCGTCTGGACCTGGGCTTTTGTTTGCTGGAAGATTTTTGATTACAGTTTCAATTTCCGTGCTTGTGATGGGTCTGTTAAGATTTTCTGTTTCTTCCTGGTCCAGTTTTGGAAAGTTGTACTTTTCTAAGAATTTGTCCATTTATTCCACGTTGTCCATTTTATTGGCATATAATTGTTGATAGTAGTCTCTTATGATCCTTTGTATTTCTGTGTTGTCTGTTGTGATCTCTCCATTTTCGTTTCTAATTTTATTGATTTGATTTTTCTCCCTTTGTTTCTTGATGAGTCTGGCTAATGGTTTGTCAATTTTATTTATCCTTTCAAAGAACCAGCTTTTGGCTTTGTTGATTTTTGCTATGGTCTCTTTTGTTTCTTTTGCATTTATTTCTGCCCTAATTTTTAAGATTTCTTTCCTTCTACTAACCCTGGGGTTCTTCATTTCTTCCTTTTCTAGTTGCTTTAGGTGTAGGCTTAGGTTATTTATTTGACTTTTTTCTTGTTTCTTTAGGTATGCCTGTATTGCTATGAACTTAAAAGAAGGAATGTTGATGTATGGCAAAACCAATACAATATTGTAAAGTAATTAACCTCCAATTAAAATAAATAAGTTTATATTTTAAAAAATTAAAAAAAAGAAGGAATGACAATCCAATACCACTTAGCCACTAAGTCAGAGAAAAAAAAATGTAAAGTGTAAAAACATTTTATCCTTTCATTATTTTATAATTTACACATCTTTCAATTTAACTATGTGAGTATGAAATTCTTGCCTAGAGAATCCTGTGGACGGAGGAGCCTGGTGGGCTGCTGTCTATGGGGTCACACAGAGTCGGACTTGACTGAAGCGACTTAGCAGCAGCAGCAGTATACAATTTAGTTTTTTTAAGTAAATTTATACATGTGTGCAAATCAAATCCAGTTTAAGAACATTTTTATTTTTCCTAAAATACCTTTTAAATTCATTTTTAACCAGTCCCCAAATACACCCTCCCTCAGTTCAGTTGAGTCGCTCAGTAGTGTCTGACTCTTTGCTACCCCATGAATCCTGGAGTTCACCCAAACTCATATGCATCGAGTCAGTGATGACATCCAGCCATCTCATTCTCTGTCATCCCCTTCTCCTCCTGCCCCCAATCCCTCCCAGCAGCAGGGTCTTTTCCAATGAGTCAACTCTTCGCATGAGGTGGCCAAAGTATTGGAGTTTCAGCTTCCAATGAACACCCAGGACTGGTCTCCTTTAGGATGGACTGGTTGGATCTCCAAGGGACTTGCAAGAGTCTTCTCCAGCACCACAGTTCAAAAGCATCAATTCTTCAGTGCTCAACTTTCTTCACAGTTCAACTCTCACATCCATGCATGACCACTGGAAAAAGCATTCCTAGGCAAACAATGATCCAATTACTATCTCTCTATATATCTTTTCTAGATACTTCGACAAAATAAGCTCATAAAATACTTAATATTTTTCAGCTAGCTTTTACATCTGGAAGCCAGGATTTTTTTTTTTTTTTTTTTTTTTAAGTTTACCAGGACAAGGAGTGCTTTAGGAGTTTGTTTCTCTATATTGCAAAATGGTATTCCATTGTATGGATTTGTTATGTTCTGTTTATTCAACAGTTGATCTTAAAGTAAATTTCAGCATCTATTCAGACATCTGTCTTAATCTAATAATATTTAAAGAAAATATTTGCCCCTACCACCCTTCATTCTTTAACCAATCAAATCAGGTTATTTTAAAGACATCTCAAGTTTTAGAAAACTGACCTGGACTTCATTTCTGGTTTTCAGCTTGAAACACTGGATGAATTATCAACTTTCTTTTCCCTTCTGAGTTTCTCTTTTGCCAGTAAATTTTGAAGTCTATTAAATTCTTCCTTTTCTGTTTCAGAAATCTCTCTCTTTCCATTTGAAATGCCACCTTAAGTCTAAGAAACCAAACAATCATTTAGACATTCCTTCTAGTAGAAAAGTATGTTTTGTGTTTTTATTCAGAAATAAAAAAATTCCTTCCATTTCCAGTAAAGAATTCTGCAGATAGAAGTTTTTATGACCTCAAGAAAGTGTGTCCTATTTTGATCCTTGAGCAATAGGATAGAAATGTGCACAGTAATGGAAATATATTTCTCACTCTCTAGAAGTAGTCTACCATTCCTTAATATAACATAGGCATATATTTTTAGTTACAAAACACTTCTCATCCAAACTACATAATTCAGAGAGTTTCTTCACAAGACACTTCATAAACACATTTCCTTCTACTAACAAAATACCCAGTGCAACAAATGAGAAGATAACATACAAGGTTTTTTTAAAGGCAATATAAAGAAAATTTAATAACACAACAAAAAAGACCTAACAATTGTAAAGATGATTTCATACTAGTAAGAATTTCAGAATATAAGGATCAAGTCTTTCTATGGACAGAAGACATATATTGTAAATAAGTTCAGTTAAGTTGCTCGGTTGTGTCCGACCCTTTGTGACGCCATGGACTGAAGCATGCCAGGCCTCCCTGTCCATCACCAACTCCCGGAGCTTACTCAAACTCATGTCCATCAGGTAGGTGATGCCATCCAACCATCTCATCCTTTGTCAATTTTCTTTTCCTCCCATCTTAATCTTTCCCAGCATCAGGGTCTTTTCGAATGAGTCAGTTCTTCACATCAGGTGGCCAAAGTATTGGGGTTTCAGTTTCAGCATCAGTCATTCCAATGATTATTCAGGACTCATTTCCTTTAGAAAGGAATCCAAGGGATTCTCAAGAGTCTTCTTCAACACCACATTTCAAAAGCATCAATTCTTTGGCACTCAACTTTCTTTAGAGTCCAACTCTCACATAAATACATGACTATTGGAAAAACCATAGCTTTTGGAACTTTTTTGGCAGTGTAATGTCACTGCTTTTTAATATGTTGTCTAGGTTGGTCATAGCTTTTCTTCCAGCCATCTTTTAATTTCATGGCTACAGTCACCATCTGCAGTGATTTCAGAGCCCCCCAAAAATAAAGTCTCTCACTGTTTTCATTGTTTCCCTATTTGCCATGAAGTGATGGGACCAGATGCCATGATCTTAGTTTTCTTAATGCTGAGTTTTTTTTGTTGTTGTTGTTCTTTTTTTTTTAAACTTTACAGTATTGTATTGGTTTTGCCAAATATCGAAATGAATCCACCACAGGTATACATGTGTTCCCCATCCTGAACCCTCCTCCCTCCTCCCTCCCCATACCATCCCTCTGGGTCATCACAGTGCACCAGCCCCAAGCATCCAGTATCGTGCATCGAACCTGGACTGGCGACTTGTTTCATACATGATATTCTACATGTTTCAATGCCATTCTCCCAAATCTTCCCACCCTTTCCCTCTCCCACAGAGTCCATAAGACTGTTCTATACATCAGTGTCTCTTTTGCTATCTCGTATACAGGGTTATTGTTACCATCTTTCTAAATTCCATATATATGCGTTAGTATACTGTATTGGTGTTTTAAGCCAACATTTTCACTCTCCTCTTTCACTTTTATCTAGAGGCTCTTTAATTCTTCACTTTCTGCCATAAGTTTGGTGTCGTCTGCATATCTGAGGTTATTGATATTTCTCCCAGCAATCTCAATTCCAACCTGTGTTTCATCTAGCCTGGCATTTTGCATGATGTACTCTGCATAGAAGTTAAATAAGCAGGGTGACAACATACAGCCTTGACAAACTCCTTTCCCTATTTGGAATCAGTATGTTGTTCCATGTCCAGTTCCAACTGTTGCTTCTTGACCTGCAAACAGATTTCTCAGGAAATGTAAATACAATTTTTTTAATTGAAATACGATGGAAAATTGATGGTAACAGTTTGAATTGCAAATTTTAATGGACATTGCTTAGACAACTCAAGTAAGAAATGAGCAAGATGATTTCATACTTAGATATATATTGACAGTTTTTGACAATACATATCAAATACTATGCAAAAAATTCATTACAAGTAGGCCACCAAAAAGCACATTTGTATCCAAAAATTAAAAATGTTCTCTTACTTTAATAAAATAATCAAAGCAAATGTATTAAAAGTGGTGACAAAAAACAAGTAAACCAACTGAAATTCTGAAGGAAGAAACTCTTTATCATTTACGAAGTTAAAGTGGTACTCCTAATAGCAGTCATATGTAGAAAATTGATTATGAAAATATATGCATCAAATCAAATCAATTGCAGTCAAAGTTACAATTAGAACCACATCTATAGTCTGAAACCTATTGATTGTAAACTATAAGAATTAATGTACAAATTTCTGTTAATAATAAAGCAGAAAGAAAATAGCATATACCTAAGAAAGAAATTATGGGTAAGTTAAGATTAAAATCAAAATAAGAAATTAGTGAATCAATCTTAGCATCTCTTTCTTATTTAAGAAATCTAAATTCTCATTTTTAGGAGGCATTAAAAATAACAAAAAGTAACAAAAATCTGGAAAGTTTGATAAAAATTAGGTTTGTTTTTTTTTTTTTAAGAAGGAAAAATGAAATATAAGAAAAAGATAGAAAGGGTTTTGTTTGTGTTATTTCTGTCTGTAATTATTTTTAAACTAGATGATATTTATACAACCCTATAATACTTTTTTTTAATAAAACAAATTATTTGCTTGGAAAATGTAAAATAAAATGGAGTAAAAGGAGAAGAGTGAAAATTTTCTTAGAGCAATAATTACTAAAGATTTAGAAAAAAAGCTTTGAGTAATGAAAGGTTGATTTTCCTATTGCGTTCCATTTATTTAAGTTAAAATATTGGGCTGACAAAAATTTTGTTCATGTTTTTCCACAGGAAGTTAAGGAACTTTTTGGACAACACAATACTTCTGATAAATTCTGTGCTACATTATTTGAGCCCCCAAAACGGAAAAGTGCTTAAAATACAGGACGATGCAATAATAAGTCCAGAATTTTTGTGCTATACTGAAAAAAAAAATCTACTGATATGTTTTGAATATTAGTATTAATACAAAATGGTAATTGAAATAGATTTAAATAATCAATATTATTTTTTAATGTCTGGTCAAAGATAGTTTACAGTAGCTAGAGAATTATCCTAAGACCATAAAAATTTTTAATATAATTTATCATATATTCTGTTCATAGCAGAAGTACTATAAAATTAAAACCATTTAAATATGCATTGGTTCTTTTTTTTTTTTTTTTTTTGCTTTGGTTCTATGTGTCAACATTTTCTCCTCTGGAAATAAATTTTATTTATTTTCCAGATTCTAAAATATATTTATTTGCAACAGAAATTCTTTTCTAGAAATGTATGCTACATAACTATAAATATTCTAAAAGATTGCATTAAATTAATTCAAATTAATATGGATTAAATGAATCATGATATGGTACTATTTTAGTATATCTGTTTGTAATAGAATTATATGAAGACATTAACTATTGTAGCCTTGCCAGAAAAAAAAAGACTCCATGACTAAGGAATACGTTCAGTTTATACAGCAGAGGAATAGAGGCAGATCAGTTAATAGTAGATGATGCTGTATTTGTAAAACAAATTATCAAGTGATGAATTGCTTGCTTTACACTGGTAGATGGGCAGAGGAGAATGACTCCCTCCACCCAAAAAAAGTCAGGTTAATGGTATCCTTCCCTCAAGTGTTGATTAGACTTTTTTTATTTTACTTATTTTTTTGAAAGTTCATATATACCATTTTTAAGTTATACAAAATTCAAATGAATATTTTAATTGAGGACTTTAATAACCAAAATAAGGATATTATTAAGAATAATGTAAAATGTCAGAATTAAAATGAACAGCTACATTATTAGCATCACCTATTTCTACTTTCTTCTAGAATGTACTTTATTAGTTCCCACAACTGTAGATATGCTACTTTATTATCTCTCTCCATTGCATTTTTCCCCTCCACTACAAAAACCTCATAGCCAACATAAAGAAAATCTACATACGTAAAACAAGCTAAACACTGTCCACCAATTCTTCAGAATGCTTTGCTGTGTTTAGCAGAAGATGTACTTTACACAGATTTGATGTAACACTGACAGCAGAAGTTCTTATTCCAATACTGATACTGGTATAATTTTTTATAAATAATGTTTTGCCTGCTGTGCCTCAAAATTTTCATTTGACACTGCTTCCTTCTGGAATATTCACAATGTGATTGAGAAATTGGCACGTTTTCAGTTCTTCAGTATACAGTTACATGTTTGATTTGCAACTGTCCATTTTTTCCTTTATTTTAATTTTAAATGTCTCCCGTTTAGAAATAAGCTAACTGTAAAATGGACTAGTGTTTACATATCATTACCAGTATGCCAGTTCTCAATTCCCCTAACTTTATTCCTCTCAGGGTTAAATGCTTACAGTCCTGACCACAATGCTATGAAATTAAAAATCAATTACAGGAAAAGAAAAACTGTAAAAAACACAAATACATACAGACTAAATATGTTATTAGACAACCAATGGATCACTGAAGAAATCAAAGAGAAAAGCAAAAAATACACAGAGACATATGGCAATGAAATCACAATGACCCAGAACCTATGGGATGTAGCAAAAGCAGTTCTAAAATGAAGGTTTATATTAAGAGCAATAAAGTATTGTCTCAGTGAATAAGAAATATCTCAAATAAAAAATCTAACCTCACATCTCAAGCAAATAGAGAAAGGACAACAACAAACAATGTTAGAAGGAAAGAAAGCATAAACATCAGAGCAGAAATAAATGAAATAGAGACTAAGAAAACAATAGCAAAATCAATGAAACTAAAAGCTGGTTCTCTGAGAAGATAAAATTGATAAACCTTTCAGTTCAGTTCCATCGCTCAGTCGTGTCCAACTCTTTGCCACCCCATGAATCACAGCACGCCAGGCCTCCCTGTCCATCCCAACTCCCGGAGTTCACCCAGACTCACGTCCATCGAGTCAGTGATGCCATCCAGCCATCTCATCCTCTGTCGTCCCCTTCTCCTTCTGCCCCCAATCTCTCCCAGCATCAGAGTCTTTTCCAATGAGTCAACTCTTCGCATGAGGTGGCCAAACTATGAAGTTTCAGCTTCAGCATCATTCCTTCCAAAGAAATCCCAGGGCTGATCTCCTTCAGAATGGACTGGTTGGATCTCCTTGAAGTCCAGGGGACTCTCAAGAGTCTTCTCTAACACCACAGCTCAAAAGCACCAATTCTTCGGCACTCAGTCTTCTTCACAGTCCAACTCTCACATCCATACATGACCACAGGAAAAACCATAGCCTTGACTAGACGGACCTTTGTTGGCAAAGTAATGTTTCTGCTTTTGAATATGCTATCTAGGTTGGTCAGAACTTTCCTTCCAAGGAGTAAGCATCTTTTAATTTCATGGCTGCAGTCACCATCTGCAGTGATTTTGGAGCCCCCAAAAATAAAGTCTGACACTGTTTCCACTGTTTCTCCATCTATTTCCCATGAAATGATGGGACTGGATGCCATGATCTTCGTTTTCTGAATGCTGAGCTTTAAGCCAACTTTTTCACTCTCCACTTTCACTTTCATCAATAGGCTTTTTAGTTGCTCTTCACTTTTTGCCATAAGGGTGGTGTCATCTGCATATCTGAGGTTATTGATATTTCTCCTGGCAATCTTGATTCCAACTTGTGCTTCTTCCAGTCCAGCGTTTCTCATGATGTATTCTGCATATAAGTTAAATAAGCAGGGTGACAATATACAGCTTTGATGTACTCCTTTTCCTATTTGCAACCAGTCCGTTGTTCCATGTCCAGTTCTAACTGTTGCTTCCTGACCTGCATACAGATTTCTCAAGAGGCAGATCAGGTGGTCTGGTATTCCCATCTCTTTCAGAACTTTCCACAGTTTATTGTGATTCACACAGTCAAAGGCTTTGGCATAGTCAATAAAGCAGAAATAGATGTTTTTCTGGAACTCTCTTGCTTTTTCCATGATCCAGCAAATGTTGGCAATTTGATCTCTGGTTCCTCTGCCTTCTCTAAAACCAGCTTGAACATCAGAAAGTTCACGGTTCACGTGTTGCTGAAGCCTGGCTTGGACTTATTAAGAAAGAAAGGGAGAGGACTCAAGGAAATTAGAAATGGAAAAGGAGAACTTAAACAGACACCACAGAAACACAAAGGATCACAAGAAACTACTATAAGAAACTATATGCCAATAAAATAGACAAAACTGGAAGAAATTGACATTCTTAAAAAGATACAACCTTCTAAGACTGAAGCAGGAAGAAACAGAAAATATGAACAGGCCAATCGCAAGCACTGTAATTGAAACTGTCATTTAAAAGCTCCCAACAAACAAAACTCCAGGACTGGATGGTTTCACATGTAAATTATATCAAACATTCAAAGAAGAGGTAACACCTATCCTTCTGACACTCTTCCAGAAAATTACAGAGGAAGAAACACACCCAAGCTTATTCTGAGAGGCCAGCATCAATAAGATACCAGAAAAAAGATACTATCACAAAAACAAACTTACAGGCCAATTTCATTGATGAACAGAGACATAAAAATACTCAACCAAATACCAGTCATAAAACACTCCTCATTCAAGTAATATGTTACAAACATACTTATTGGAGAATTGTAAAAAAAAATAAAACATTGCAAATACCTCTAAATCAAAAAATCAGTTACTAAAATACCCATCAAAAGTATATATATTTAAAAAAATAATAACAAAGAATATTTTAAAAGATAATTTGAATTGCAGAAAATATAATGGATATTCAACTTAAATATCCTGTTTTGATATAAAATCACAGAGCAATAAACATCTTGAGCTTGGTTACCTTGCTATTTACCAGCAGAATTAAGACTTAAACCTGATCATTCCAGTTTCCAATTCAGTATTTTCCAGACAAAATACATTTGAATTTAGATATACTGGTAGATAAAAATGATTAAAATGTGAATGTTAATGTATTTTTAAAAATACAGAATATCAATGATATTATGAAAGTGTTAGTCACTCAGTCGTGTCCACTCTTTGTGAATTCTCTGTCCATGGAATTCTCCAGGCAAGAACACTGGAGTAGGTAGCCATTCCCTTCTCCAAGGGGTCTTCCAAACCCAGGTCTCCTGCAGTGCAGGCAAATTTTTTACCTACTGAGGCACCAGGGAAGCCCAATATTATGCAAATGTACTGCAACTTTTTTCTTTAAAAAAACTGTGGTGTAATGAAAAGTTCTTGTGACATCTCTCTCTCTCTCTCAACCAGATTTTTATTAGATAGAGCTGAGCACCACGGGAGTCGGGTGGGGAGAACATTTGAAATGCTGATATTAAATATTTTCATTAAAAAAGGAATGGAGGAAAAACAAGAAATGGGGAGAAAATTGATTTTTCTCTCAAGACTTCTAAGATCAGATTATTTAAATTTTTGAAATGGACTGATAATTTTTAAAAGAGAAACTCCAATAAGTCTAAATTCTAATGAAAATATATCTAATGAAAATATATCTAAAATATATCTAATGATTATGCCCACAGTATTTAAAAAAATGGAAGTACATTTTTCTTTTGATTAGCTTCTAGTATATATGTTGGCTATGCTAAACCAGATTAAAATGGGTTCTCTTTAGGATAAAATATTTACTTAGGCTTTATTGAAAGAATAATTTAATATTTGGTATGTTTGTGTATGTGTATGAAACATTCAACATGGTGCTTCTACTCGACAGTGGGGACTAGTCCAGATGTTTCTCAACAAAGGGATTCATGTTCAATGAGCCCTCTTTCATTGCCTGTTTATTTCTACAAATGTTTTCACTTTTCAGAGGTTTAAGAATGCGGAAGTATGAAATCAGTGGAATATTTGTTCCAACTGGTTTTGGACAAAATACCATTGTTTTAAGAAATCAGATGATTCAGCATGTTTTTCATGTCCCTTTTCTAAATCAAGCATACTGCATTAGATTATGATATGCATATTAGAACTATGTCACTAAAACACTCAACTTCTCTACTGAAGTACGATTGCAATTATGATTTAACATTTTTCTACAGTATTATCATACACATTATAATGCAGTAAGTTTTCTTATCATCTTATATGTTTTTCCTTCCCATGCATTTAAAAAGTGTTGGCAGCTGAGATGCTCATAATATCTGAAGGACCACATGACAAAGCAGCATTGCAACATCAGACTCAACAAAGTGTAGCAAAAGGGAAGAGATAAAAACCTAAGGAGAAAGTGAAATAGTTTTCTATTGAAGTATGTTAGATTGCAGAGTGGTATCATGGGAAATAGCATACGTTCTTTTACTGGAATCATTTTAAATCTTTCTTAGAATATTTAAGCATATATTGTCTGGAATAATCTCAAATTGGAACAGAGAGAGACAAGATGACCTAGAATTCCTTTCCTTCTCTAGCTTCTAATACCTTATGATTCTGTACATAGCAAAAGTATATTAAAGTCTGAAGTACAGTTTTAGACGGCATTAAATTGTTTGTATAGTTTTATAGTTGTGTACAGAAATGTCAAGTTGTGGTGTATAGGCAGTAATACTGCAGAAGAGCACCCTGAAATTTACAAATGGATTATGTTAATGTATTACTAATGCAAGTATCTGCTGAACTGAACCTTTCATATTCATGCAACCCAATGTTGTCCTCTAAAAACAAGGTACTGAAATTTGTACTCTGTTTTGTGTTCAGTGTTTTGAAGCTATGAATTATGCTGATAAAATTTATATTGAAAAATGTAGTTTATAAAACAAAAAGAAAATAAACTCTAGTTACTCTTATTCATACAGGTCTTTGAAAAATTAGAAATGTATTTGAACATATGAGATTAATTTATAAGTGAACATATGAGAAATTCTAAATTATTTATACTTTTTAAAAATAGTATAACAATTTTAAATATAGTCAACTCTAAAAATAGTATGAAATCTTGCATGTCTACTTCAAACTATCATAAATATGTACTTACTCTGCTATGGAAAATGTACTTACTGGACAAAAATATTCTTTCAGCTTGTTCTTAGTTGCTTCATTGTATAACTACAACTTGAAAAATCTTTTAAACAAAAGCAAGAAAAAAAAAAAAAAACACAGAAGGTGATTTGAGTAAAAAAGCTCACCTAAAATACAGAATGATATTCCTTTTGAGTAGCACATACTAGGCAGAAGTATTACCTTTTACCTTTTTTTAAATTGGAGGATAACTGCTTTACATTTTGTTGGTTTCTACTCTTGCCTGGAGAATCCCATGGGTGGAGGAGCCTGGTGGGCTGCAGTCCATGGGGTCGCTAAGAGTCAGACACGACTGAGTGACTTAGTAGCAGCAGCAGCAGCAGTGTACAACTCGGAGAAGGCAATGGCACCCCAATCCTGGAAAATCCCATGGACGGAGGAGCCTGGTAGGCGGCAGTCAATGGGGTCGTGAAGAGTCGTACACGACTGAGCGACTTCACTTTCGCTTTTCACTTTCATGCATTGGAGAAGGAAATGGCAACCCACTCCAGTGCTCTTGCCTGGAGAGTCCCAGGGAGGGCGGAGCCTGGTGGGCTGCCGTCCGTGGGGTCGCACAGAATCGGACATGACTGAAGCGACTTAGCAGCAGCAACAGCAGTGTACAACTATGTGAATCAGCTAGAAGTATACATAGATCCCCTCCCTCTTGAGCCTCCCTACCACCTCCCTTGGGTCACTCGTCTAGGTTATCTGTAATAGTACAGATTTGTTAAAATGTTGTGTGTATATATATATATGTAAAATGTTGTGTATATATATATGTGTGTGTGTGTGTATATATATATATATATATGACTTTTTTCTTTTATTGAAAAATCTAGCATTAAAATGTGACAAGGTGGGAATGATAGACAAATTATAGAAAAAAAAGAAAGTTAAGCAACATATAACCAAATAGGTGAGATCCATTTGTATTAAATATGAATGAACTTAAAATAAAATTAAAAAAAAAAGAAAACAAACAAACAAACAAAAACACACTTTCAGATAAGCAGAGAAATTTGAACAGAAACCAGATATTGGATATTATTTTGAGAATTGATTATATTTAAAGATCTGTATGTGTTCATGGACCTTTATGGGAAAAAAATGTTTTCCAGCAATGGTGTCTAATTACCTTTAAATAATATGTAGGTGTACACTTCAAGCAACACAATACAATATTTTAAAATAGATATTGCTGAAGTTGCATGATGGGTTCATTCTCCCTCTACTTATGTATGCTTAGAAAACTTTGATGTTTTTAAAAGCGATATTTGATCATCATAATAAATGTTATAAAATGTATAAAATCACTCATACTTACTTGAAGTTTTTCTATTCATTTACAGTGTTTATTGCAATTGTTTTTCTACATTTTTACTATATTGATGATCAAATTAATGTGGCACCAGTACAAACAGATTTTCATTCTTTGGCACTATGATTGATAATATACTATAAAAATATATACTTAATATTTTTATGGATTTTTTTTCCTTTCTGGTGATTCTATTTCAGAGGCATTTTTACAGTTTACATTCATGTTTTCTTCTTGGGTTTTATCAATAATTATGGATGTCAGTTGCAATGCATATTCAATAACATACATACAAATTTCAGATTGTATAAATCATTTAACAAATATTTTATGATTGCTCCTAAACCCACTTCACTCAAACAATTTTGAGTGCTAGATGTGTAGTCAGTGACACCAGATTAATATTATAAAAGCTCATGTGAAAAGAAGGTTTATAATCTTACACACATACTCAAAAATTTTAGATCTTCAATTTGTAGAGGTTGAGTGTCAATGTACACATCACCTGCCTGAAACACTAATGTTGGCCATTTCAGTTGCTCTTCAAGGGGTTCTGAATTGTATTTCTGCTTAAATATCTACCTCTTCCACCTAAAAAAAAAAAAAACTGCCAATAAGATCTCCTCAAAATTAAGGCTACAGGCATCTATCAATTGCCTTTCCTTTTGAAGTTAAGGTAGATATTGCAAAATAAAATAAGCATGTTATAGATTCAGTTTATAGAATCATTAGAAAACTTTTCTAACCAAAATCTGAGAGAGTTACCATTAATCACATTTAAATTCTACATGTATTGAAGGAGGAAAAGCTTCAGTAAACTTTAGTAAGCCAATGACACACTCAATAAGAATTTTCTAACATTTAATAAGGTCTAGTATGGGACTCAGATTTCTTAAGGGTTTTTGAAATTGAAATATAAACTAATGGCTGACAAATTAATGGCTGATATTCTTAGTATTCTTAATATGTTAAATATTTACCAGTATATTTAAGTACATAAATATATATATTTATCTTAATCTCATTAAGAATAAAGAAAATAATGCCATTTGCAGCAACATGAATATAATTAGAGATTATCACACTAAGTCAGAAACAAAAAGACAATGATATATAATATCACTTATATATGGAATTAAAATATGGCCTATCCTATCAAATACTAACTGGGAATAAGTTACAAATTTGTATAAAGGGAGCATAAGGAAAGAAAACATATTCTTACAGAATTCAGAAAAGTACTTTTAAAAGAGTGAAGATAAATTTGCTTAGGTCACTTATTTTCAAAACTAATCAACTGCACAGTTGGAGAAGTGGCCCAAATAATATTTCTAATTCTCTTTCAGTTCCTTGGGGGAAGATAAGTAAAATCTTAAAGTTTTCATTCCCATTGAATGATACACCCGTGGGACAAAATGCTGTCTATAAATAATTTTAGTAACTTATCAAGTTCACTGAAAATGGTGATATATGGATCTTAAATTTAACATGATATTAAAGAAACATAACAGCAATTATTTCTAGAAAAGATAGAAGACTAGAAAATGCTATTTTCTGTGAGGCTAGAGAAAAATATTATGTCCCTTCACAATCAGGACTTTCTAGCAAAACTTTTGCCTAATTTCACTAAAACTTGTTACCCACTCTAAAATAAAAGCCTATAAGTTAAATTATGACTAATTAGCTAGTTAGATAAATATCCCTGGAGTCTTGTGTTTATATTTCAAGAGTAGGTAAATCACCCCTCCTATGGGGATATGTTTGGATTAAAAATCTGCAAATTCTAGTATCATCTTTCCCCTGAAAAATTGTAATTACATTACAAAAGACCAGGGTAAGAACACAAGAGCCTTCCCATTATATTTCTAAGGAGACTCAGAGTAGGAAGGGAGACAACTCTTTCTCTTTCCTATTAAATATCCACATTCACTATTTTTGGATTTCTTCTTTGCAGTTGTTTAGTTACTCAGTTGTATATGAGTCTTTTGCACCCCATGGACTGTAGTCCACCAGGCTCCTTTATCCATGGGATTTTCCAGGAAAGATTACTGAACTGGGTTGCCACTCCATTATATGTAAAATGACACCCTCTTCTAGTTCTCCTTATTTTACGCCAGGGTGAAATACTGGGGCAAAGACAAAAGGCACATTTATTATTTGCTGTTTGTAAATAGTGTTTGTTTTGCCCCTCTCCATATACCTCATGTTGGTATTCAAAACAATATCAATACATATGGTGGTTGTTTAGTTGCTAAGTCATGTCTGACTCTTTGTGACCACATAGACTGTAGCTCTCCAGGCTCCTCTGTCCATAGGATTTTCCAGGCAAGAATACTAACGTGGGTTGCCAATTCCTTCTCCAGGGGATCTTCCTGACAAAGGGATATAACCCAGGTCTCCTTCACTGCAGGCAGACTCTTTACCGACTGAGGCACCAGGGAAGCTAATTAATACATGTATTAATACATATAGATACTAAAACTATAATTAATATATATATTAATACATATAGGTACTAAAAACTAAACATCCATATTGTAGACATTTACAGGAGACTGGCAACACAAATACAGGCCTTCTTAAGTAGAGTTACTTAATCCTACATACAAATTCAATAGTTTATTAACATTTTAGGGATTGAGGAAGAGAAAAATGGAAAACCTTTAGTTTTAGATGATTTAGATTTCACAGAATGTTATTTCACGGACTCTTCCTTCAGCTTAACCCAGTACTAACATCTTGCATCACTATTGCACAATGTCGAAACCAGGGAACAGACAATGATGCAAATCATGTTATTTGTTATACCTGCACACCAGCTATACCTGCACAAATCTGTACATATAACTTTCCACATAGTTTGAAGTGTTTGTAGCTTTATGGAACCATATCACAATTGTGACTTCATGTGATGGAGGCTTCACCACCAAAATCAAATTACTCATTGCACCTTGATCTCAAACTCTTAACAGTCTATCCTGGTAGAGCCATATCCTACCCTTCACCATCATAAACCCTTAATGACCATTAGTCTGTGTTTCATATTTATAATGTTTTTATATATATTCACGAATGTTATGTAAGTGCAGTCATGCAGTATGTATTCTTTTAGATACTTTTTTTCATTCAGAATGATTTGGAATTTACACCAGTTATGTGTATCTACATTTTGTTACATTAGATTGCTGATTAGTATCCTATGATAAGGATGTACCACAGATTGCTTAACCATTCATCATTGAAGGACATTTGGGTAGTTTCCAGTTTCTGGCTATTACTAATAAAACTTTTACGAATATCTGCTAACAAATTTTAACATTAAAATACATTTTAACTTTACTAGGATATTTTCTCAAGAATGCAATTGCTGGGGCATATGATAAGTCCATTGATTTATTTTTAAAAGAAATTGCCAAACTACTTTCCTGAGAGGCATCAAACTTTTACATTCCTACCATCATTATGTCAGCCATCCAGTTCCTCTGCATTCTCATCAGCATTTGGTGGGATCATTATTTTTATATTTATCCATTCTGATAGGTGTGTAGTGATATCTCATGATATTTCTCATTTGTATTTCTAGATGTTCACCTTTTCTCATTTGCTTGTCATCTATTTATCCTCTATAATAAAATTTCTGCTTATGCAGATTCACCATTTTCTAATTTTACTGTAACTGAGGTTTGGGAGTTGTTTTTGTTATGTTTTGTTTGTAAATATTTTCTTCCAGTCTATAATTTGCCTTTTCATCCTCTTAACAGGATATTTCACAGAGCAAATGTTTTTAACTTGATGAGATCAAATTTATCAATTCTTTTTCATGTTTTGATTTTTAGTGTCATCTAAAAATTATTTTCCTAGTACTACTTCCAAAATATCTTCTATTTTCCTACAAGTTTTATAGTTTTGTGTTGTACATTTAAATTCACGATCCATTGATATAAATTTTGTATACAGGGTAAGGTTTGGTATATAGTTCATCTATTTGTCTATGAATGCCCAACTGATGCTGTATCATTTGTTGAAAAAGTTAACCTTTCTCAATTGAATTGTTTTTACTACTTTGTCAAAATTTAAATGGATATATTTATGTGGATCAATTTCTGTTCTTAAGCTATTTTTTACTAAGATAACTCTATGATATCACATCACCCAGGGGAAAAAACATCATTCAGGCACCTAAACACAAGGTCAAATGTGACTGTTTTTGTTTCCAGATTTTAAAGATCCAGAAGATTACCAAATCCTGAGTGTTATGTATCCCAAATAACATGTAAATCATGTCCACTACCTCCATTTTCCAGTGCTATTGTGTTAATTTGTGTTTTAATATTTCTTCCTTGGATGTCTATAGTACCTTCACGTTGACATTCTCAAACAATGACCATGTGTGCTAAGTCATTTCAGTCATGTCTGACTCTTTGCAACCCTATGGACTGTAGCTTGCCAGACCCCACTGTCCATGGGATTCTCTAGGCAAGATTACTGTAGTGGGTTGTAATTTCCTTCTCCAGGGGATCTTCCTCACCCACGGATTGAACCTGCATCTCTTAAGTCTCCAGGAACTGGTAGTCAGGTTTTTCCACTAGCACCACCTGCAGAGTCCAAAGCACTGAGGTGCTTTTGTTCATCACGGATGAAAATTCATCATGGATTCCCTGGTGGTTCAGATCGTAAGGAGTTTACCTGCAATATGGGAGACCCCAGTTTGATCCCTGGGTTGGGAAGATCCCCTGGAGAAGGAAATGCCAACCCACTCCAGCACTGTTGCCTGGAGAATCCCATGGCCGGAGGAGCTTGGTGGGCTACAGTCCGTGGGGTCGCAAAGAGTCGGACACGACTGAGTGACTTCACCTCACCTCCTGAAAATAAAATCTGTAAATAAAATGCTTAGTTTCTCTTTCATCATTTGTGAAATGAAGGTTAATTTACCAATGGTAAATACCAAATATAAAATTAAATGACACAAGCCACTTAGACCAGTGACTGTCATGTCACTGCTCAAGAAATAATCAAGAGATAATAACTATTTATATTATTTAGTGAATAATACAAAACCCTTTATACTTGAAACCTTGACTACATTTTCAAACTAATATTCTTTAACCTTCCATAAGCAGTTTAAACTCTGACCTTAATGTATCCCAGAAACCCCCTTAATGACTGAATGCCAACCCATTCTTTGGGATTCTGATCAAAAATAATGTTTGTTAAACCACTACTTGTTCTCACTGGTAGTAAGGCATTTTCTCTTCCTTCTCTAAAACAATATATAATAATAGTATGTATGGAATTTTCATATATTTTTTCAATACTTTTTACAACTTATTCTTTCAGGGAACTGAGTTTCTAAAAATCTGTTACCTGAGTGATTATTGTACATTTTCTGTGCTTAAATGCCTAACTGATTCAATAGAAATCTTGTTATTCAGTATAATTAAATAAGAAATGAGATTAAAGTGTGCATTTTTAAAACACTTGGTTGAAAATTAGAAATAATGACGGTTCCATAATGGGTTGAAACATTATTTTTCATAATTTTTGAATATTTTCTTCACACTTTCTTAACACATTCACTTTAGACTAACTAGAATAGCAAATTGTGATTTCATTTTCCTTTGTTTATGTACTTACATATATGACTATATCCTAATAAAGATCTCTTTCATAGCTTCATTTTATAAAAAAAATAGTCTCAATATAATCTTCAACTTTGTTTTCTTTTGATAAATCATAGATATGCCTACAAATCTGTAGCTAAAGTAATAGTGATTGAACACTATCTTGTTCTTATTTAGAAGTTATTTTTTATTAAAGAATAGCTGCTTGACAATTTTCAATAGTTTCAGGTGTACAATAGAGTGATGTGATATTTTTATAGATTATACCCTACTTAAAATTATTATCATAAAATGGCTATATTTACCTATGGTGTACAATGTATCCCATTGCTTATCTATTTTACATATAATAATTTGTCCCACTTAAGCCCATACCCTTAGCTTGTTCCTCCCCTCACTCCTCATTGGTATTCTGTATGTCTGTAGTGTCTGTTTCTATTTTATTACACATACTTGTTTGTTTCATTTTTTAGATTTCACAAATAAGTGATAACAGAGTATTTGTCTTTCTCTGACATTTCACTAAGGATAATATGCTCTAGGTCCATCTAGGTTGTTTTAAATGACAGAATTCCATTTTTTTTTAAATGGCTAAGTAATATCCCATTGTGTGAGTGTGTGTGTGTGTGTGTGTGTGTGTGTTTGTATGTTTATTGCCATGATCCCTGATGGATCAACTGGTAAGAAACTGCCTGCAATGCATGAGACCCAGGTTCAGTACTGGGGTTAGGAAGATTCCCTGGAGAAGGGAAGACAACCCACTCCAGTATTCTTGCCTGTGAAATCCCATGGACAGAGGAGCTTGATGGAAACACACGCACTCATCTTTTAATCCATTCATCTGTTGATAGACATTAGGTTACTTCCATATCTTGTTCTCTATAAATAATGCTGTGGTGAACATTGGACTACATACATATTTTCAAAATAATGTTTTCATTTTTTTCATATACACACACACCAAGAAGTGGAACTCTTAGATCACATGGTGGTGCTATTTTTATTTATGCTGTTTTATTTGTTTTTCTTTTTAGATGACTGATCTTATTTGCTACTTTTCAGTTCAGTTCAGTTCAGTTGCTCAATCATGTTGGAATCTTTGTGACTCCATGGACTGCAGCATGCCAGGCCTCACTGTCCATCACTAACTCCAGGAGTTTACACAAACTCATATCCATTGAGTCGGTCATGCCATCCAACCATCTCATCCTCTGTCTTCCCCTTCTCTTCTGCCTTCAATCTTTCCCAGAATCAGGGTCTTTTCAAATGAGTCAGCTCTTCTCATCAGGTGGCCAAAGTATTGGAGTTTCAGCTTCAATATCAGTTCTTTCAATGAATATTCAGGACTGACTTTCTTTAGCATGGACTGGTTGGATCTCCCTGCTGCCCAAGGGACTCTCAAGAGTCCTCTCCAAAATCACAGTTCAAAAGCAATGATTCTTCAGCACTCAGTTTTCTTGAGAGTCCAACTCTAACATACATACTTCACTACTGTAAAACCCATACCTTTGACTAGACAGATCTTTGTTGACAAAGTAATGTCTCTGCATTTTAATATACTGTCTAGGTTGGTCATAAATTTTCTTCCAAGGAGCAAGCATCTTTTAATTTCATGGCTGCAGTCACCATCTGCAGTGATTTTGGGGCTTCAGAAAATAAAGTCTGTCACTGATCCCACTGTTTCCCAATCTATTTGGCATGAAGTGATGGGACTGGATGCCATGATCTTCGTTTTCTGAATGTTGAGCTTTCAGCCAACTTTTTCACTCTCCTCTTTCACTTTCATCAAGAGGCTCTTTAGTTCTTCACTTTCTGCCATAAGGGTGGTGTCATCTGCATATCAGAGGTTATTGATATTTCTCCCAACTATCTTGATTCCAGCTTGTGCTTCTTCCAGCCCAGCATTTCTCATGATGTACACTGCATATAAGTTAAATAAGCAGGGTGACAATATACAGCCTTGATGTACCCCTTTCCTGATTTAGAATCCATCTGTTATTTCATGTTCAGTTCTAACTGTTGCTTCCTGATCTGCATACAGATTTCTCAAGAGGCAGGTCAGGAGATCTGGTATTCCCTTTGCTTGAAGACTTTTCCAAGTTTATTGTGGTCCACACAGTCAAAGGCTTTGGCATAGTCAATAAAGCAGAAGTAGATTATATTCTGGAAACTCTCTTCCTTTTTTTGATGATCCAGCAGATGTTGGCAATTTGGTCTCTGGTTCCTCAGCCTTTTATAAATCCAGCTTGAAAATCAGGAAGTTCATGGTTCATGTATTTTTGAAGCCTGGCTTGGAGAATTTTGAGCATTACTTTGCTAGCGTGTGAGATGAGTGCAATTGTGCGGTAGTTTGAGCATTCTTTGGCATTGGGATTGGAATTAAAATTGACCTTTTTCAGTCCTGTGCCACTGCTGAGTTTTCCAAATTTGTTGGCATACTGGGTGCAGCACTTTCACAACATCATCCTTTAGGATTTGAAACAGGTCAATTGGAATTCCATCACCTCCACTAGCTTTGTTAGTAGTGATGCTTCCTAAGGCTCACTTGACTTCTCATTCCAGGATGTCTTGCTGTAGGTAAGTGATCACACATTTGTGATTACCTAGATCATGAAAATCTTTTTTGGATAGTTCTCTGTATTCTTGCCACCTCTTCATAATATCTTCTATTTCTCTAAAGTCCATACCATTTCTGTCCTTTATTGTGCCCATTTTTGCATGAAATGTTCCCTTGGTATCTCTAATTTTCTTGAAGAGATCTCTAGTTTTTCCCATTCTACTGTTTTCCTCTATTTCTTTGCATTGATTGCTAAGGAAGGCTTTCTTATCTCTCCTTGCTATTCTTCGGAACTCTGCATTCAAATGGGTATATATTTCCTTTTCTCCTTTGCCTTTCACTTGTCTTCTATTCACAGCTATTTGTAAGGCCTCATCAGACAACCATTTTGCCTTTTTGCATTTATTTTCCTTGGGGTTGGTCTTGATCCCTGCCTCCTGTACAATGTACAGGCACTCTGTCTATCAGATCCAAACCCTTGAATATATTTCTCACTTCCACTGTATAATTGTAAGGGATTTGATTTAGGTCATATCTGAATGGTCTAGTGGTTTTCCCTACTTTCTTCAATTTAAGTCTGAATTTGTCAATAAGGAGTTCATGGTCTCTGCCACAGTCAGCTCCTGGTCTTGTTTTTGCTGACTGTATAAAATTCTTCATCGTTGGCTGCAAAGAATATAATCAATCTGATTTTGGTATTGACAATCTGGTGATGTCCATGTGTGAAGTCTTCTCTTGCATTTTTGAAAGAGGGTGTTTGCTATGACAAGTGTGCTATGACCTTTCATGGCAAAACTCTATTAGTCTTTGCCGTGCTTCATTCTGTACTCTGAGGCCAAATTTGCCTGTTACTCCAGGTATTTCTTGACTTCCTACTTTTGCATCCCAGTCCCCTATAATGAAAAAGACATCTTTTCAGGGCATTAGTCTAGAATGTCTTATAGGTCTTCATAGAACCATTCAACTTCAGCTTCTTCAGCATTACTCATCAGGGCATAGACTTGGATTACTGAGATATTGAATGGTTTGCCTTGGAAATGAATAGAGATCATTATGTCATTATCTGATGTTACTTTTAGCACTTCTCATTTTTCCCTCGATTCAGACTTAGAAGCTCTCAGAGAGGAATAGCTTCTATCTCTTGCAATTTATTCCAAGCATTTATGTGTGTGTGTGTGTGTGTGTGTGTGTGTCCTCCTTCATTTTCTTGGCCAAAATTCAGGATATTCTGCAGCCTCTTCATTATTTTTCTTAATACACTGTTTCTTTCAAGATATACATGAGTGTTTGTGTTGCAGAACATGAAATAACAAGACAATGAATCATGTATTTTGGTGGTAGATTTCTTACCTTCCTTGTTCAGGAGCTTTCTCACAACATACCAGTGGACATGATTTCTTTAGAGAAACTGAAAAGTTTGTGGATTCTGCTAGTTCTTTTGGGTCCCAAGTGACATAGCAGAGTAATATCAGTGAGTCCAGGAATAAATCCCTCTCCCCTCTCCTGTTTTTCTGTTTGCTTTTTTTTTTTTTTTTTTTTTTTTACATTGACTGAATTGAGAACACTCTGATTGGCATCCACAAAGTAACACTGTACAGATTTACCATGTCTTTCTCCAGTCCTTGGTCTGTAACAGGAATGCCCCTTGCTCAATAGCAGGCAGATTTGGCAATGGGTCAACACATCCTGATTCATGGGAAGCCTTGCTGTCATTGCCACCATTGATTAAGACCATGCAACCCTTCCTGTCCTTACCCAGAGCATCAGTGGCAACTTCTGTGGCCATACAGTTCTCATAAAAGTTACAACATTGTCGTTCATCATTGAGAACTTCAATACGTTCCTGGGAGCCAGTAACCAGGAAAGAGATGTTCAACTTCATCTTGAAGTGACTGACTACATCCAAAGCACCACAAAAAAGAGAGATAGTGGAAGATCCTTTGGAGAAGGAAATGGCAGTCACTTCAGTACTCTTGTCTGGAAAATTCCATGGACAATGTAGGCTGCTAAACTACCGTCCATGGGATTGCAAAGAGTCGCACACGCTGAACAACTTCACTTGAGTGCTTCTTTTAATTTGAGGAACTTCTGTACTGTTTTCCATGGTGGCTGTACCAATTTACATTCCTACCAACAGTGTATAAGTGTTCCCTTTTCTCTATATCCTAGCCAACATTTATTTGTAGCCATTGTGATTGGTGTGAAGTGATATCTCACTGTGGCTTTTATTTTCATTGCTATGATGATTAGTAATGTTAAGCATCTTTTCATGTGCTTGTTGGCCATCTACAGGTCTTCTTTGGAAAAAGTGTCTATTCAGGTCTTTTGTCCATTTTTAACTAGTTTTTTTTTAATATAATTTCTATGAACTATTTATATATTTTGGATATTAACCCCTTATTGGTAACACAATTTGCAAATATTTTCTACCATTTAGCAGGTTGTCTATTCATTTTGCCAATGGTTTCTTTTTCTGTGCAAAAGCTTGAGCTGGGAAGATCCGCTAGAAAAGTGATAGGCTACCCACTCCAGTATTCTTAGGCTTCCCTTGCAGCTCAACTGGTAAAGAATCTGTTTGCAATGCAGGAGACCTGGGTTTGATCCCTGGGTTGGTAAGATTCCCTGGAGAAGGGAACAGTTCCCCATTTCAGAATTCTGGCCTGTAAAATTCTACAAACTATATAGTCCTGCTGCTGCTGCTAAGTACTTCAGTCGTGTCTGGCTCTGTGCGACCCCATAGATGGCAGCCCACCAGGCTCCCCCATCCCTGGGATTCTCCAGGTAAGAACACTGGAGTGGGTTGCCATTTCCTTCCCCAATGTATGAAAGTGAAAAGTGAAAGTGAAGTCGCTCAGTCGTGTCCGACTCTTAGCGACCCCATGGACTGCAGCTACCAGGCTCCTCTGTCCATGGGATTTTCCAGGCAAGAGTACTGGAGTGGGTGCCATTGCCTTCTCCTAACTGTATAGTCCATGGGGTAGCAAAGAGTCAGGCATGACTGAACAAGTTTTACTAAATTAGGTCCCATTTATTTATTTTTGCTGTTTTCTTTTGATTTAAAAACTTATTATGTTTTAGATTAATGAGTGTTATGCCTATGATCTCTTCTAGGAGTTTCATGGTTTTAGGTCTTATATTTAAATATTCTATTTTGAGCTTATTTTTGCATATGGTATAATGAAATGGCCTAATCTCATATTTTATATGTATCTGTTCGGTTTTCCCAACACCATTTATTGAAGAGACTGTCTTTTATTCATTGTATATTCTTGTCTCTTTTATAGTAGATTAACTTACCATAGCAAGAAGAGATAAGAAAGCCTTCTTCAGCAATCAATGCAAAAAAATAGAGGAAAACAACAGAATGGGAAAGACTAGGGATCTCTTCAAGAAAATCAGAGATACCAAAGGAACATTTCATGCAAAGATGAGCTCGATAAAGGACAGAAATGGTATGGACCTAACAGAAGTAGAAGATATTAAGAAGAGACGGCAAGAATACACAGAAGAACTATACAAAAAAGATCTTCATGACCCAGATAATCACAATGGTGTGATCATTCACCTAGGGCCAGATATCCTGGAATGTGAAGTCAAGTGGGCCTTAGAAAGCATCACTACGAACAAAGCTAGTGGAGGTGATGGAATTCCAGTTGAGCTATTCCAAATCCTGAAAGATGATGCTGTGAAAGTTCTGCACTCAATATGCCAGCAAATTTGGAAAACTGAGCAGTGGCCACAGGACTGGAAAAGGTCAGTTTTCATTCCAATCCCAAAGAAAGGCAATGTCAAAGAATGCTCAAACTACCGCACAATTGCACTCATCTCACATGCTAGTAAAGTAATGCTCAAAATTCTCCAAGCCAGGCTTCAGCAATATGTGAACCGTGAACTTCCAGATGTCCAAGCTGGTTTTAGAAAAGGCAGAGGAACCAGAGATCAAATTGCCAACATCCGTTGGATCATAGAAAAAGCAAGAGAGTTCCAGAAAAACATCTATTTCTGCTTTATTGACCATGCCAAAGCCTTTGACTGTGTGGACCACAATAAACTGTGGAAAATTCTGAAAGAAATGGGAATACCAGACCACCTGATCTGCCTCTTGAGAAATTTGTATGCAGGTCAGGAAGCAACAGTTAGAACTGGACATGGAAAAACAGACTGATTCCAAATAGGAAAAGGAGTTCGCCAAGGCTGTATATTGTCACCCTGCTTATTTAACTTATATGCAGACTACATCATGAAAAACGGTGGGCTGGAAGAAACACAAGCTGGAATCAAGATTGCCGGGAGAAATATCGATAACCTCAGATATGCAGATGACACCACCCTATGGCAGAAAGTGAAGAGGAACTCAAAAGCCTCTTGATGAAAGTCAAAGTGGAGAGTGAAAAAGTTGGCTTAAAGCTCAACATTCAGAAAACGAAGATCATGGCATCTGGTCCCACCACTTCATAGGAAATAGATGGGGAAAAAGTGGAAACAGTGTCAGACTTTATTTTTCTGGGCTCCAAAATCACTGCAGATGGTGACTGCAGCCATGAAATTAAAAGACGCTTACTCCTTGGAAGGAAAGTTATGACCAATCTAGATAGCATATTCAAAAGCAGAGACATTACTTGGCCAACAAAGGTTTGTCTAGTCAAGGCTATGGTTTTTCCTGTGGTCATGTATGGATGTGAAAGTTGGACTGTGAAGAAGGCTGAGTGCCGAAGAATTGATGCTTTTGAACTGTGGTGTTGGAGAAGACTCTTGAGAGTCCCTTGGACTGCAAGGAGATCCAACCAGTCCATTCTGAAGGAGATCAGCCCTGGGATTTCTTTGGAAGGAATGATGTTAAAGCTGAAACTCCAGTACTTTGGCCACCTCATGTGAAGAGTTGACTCATTGGAAAAGACTCTGATGCTGGGAGGGTTTGGCGGCAGGAGGAGAAGGGGACGACAGAGGATGAGATGGCTGGATGGCATCACTGACTCGATGGACCTGAGTCTCAGTGAACTCCGGGAGTTGGTGATGGACAGGGAGGCATGGCGTGCTACGATTTATTGGGTCGCAAAGAGTCGGACACAACTGAGCGACTGATCTGATCTGAACTTACCATAGGTGCATGTGTTCATTTCTGGGCTCTCTATTCTGTTCCCTTGATGTATGCTTCTCTTTCTGTGCCAGTATTATACTGTTTAGATTACTGTATTTTTGTAGTATAGTCTTATATCAGGGAGTTGACACCTCTAGATATTTGTTCTTTGTTCTTAAGGTTACTTTGGCCATTCTAGGTCTTTCAGGGTTCCATATAAATTTTAAGATTATTTGTTCTAGTTCTGTGAAAAATGTAAAGAACATTTTGATATGGATTATGTTAAATTTGTAGATTGCTTTGGGTAGTATGGACATTTTAATACTATTATTTTCTTAATTTACTTATACTTACGCACATATACACATACCATTTCCATATATGACATCACAGTACATGAAGGAGGTTTTTGAGTTTTCCTTTTCTCTTTCCTTTTCTCATTTTCTAAAATATTGTTCTACACTTTGCATATACTCAATATTAATCATAAGACTGTGTTTCATATTTATACATCATTATACACATATAGAAAATTATAAAATATCCACATTTGTTACTACTTGCTTTCAGACATGTGTTACAGAAATTTCTCTACCTTTTTGTACTCAATCATTATGTAAACATTTTAAAGTCATTTGACATAGTTTTACTTGCTACTCCTGAATGCTTTTATAAAGTATGCAAAATTAATTAATTATGCCCCAATTTGTCTCAAGGGGCTTCCCTTGTGGCTCAGCTGGTAAAGAATCCACCTGCAATGCAGGAAACCTTGGTTTGATCCCTGGGTAGGAAGATCCCCTAGAGAAGGAAATGGCAATGCACTCCCGTACTCTTGCCTGTAAAATCCCATGGACAGAGGAGCCTGGTAGGCTACAGTCCACGGTGTCACAGAGTCGGACATGACTGAGCAACTTCACTTTTACTTTGTCTCAATTCACACTGTTGCCTTCTTTTGACATTACAGTGTTCCAACATACATGTATACCCATTAATGCTTCTATTTAACATTTTTTAAAATTACAGTGGCAGGCTTGATGAATAAAAGAACAAACACATCTCTAATTTTTGATACTGTGATACAGTTTGCATTTTCCTTAACAATGGAAAAAAAGCACCCTACATTTGCCTGTGAAAGTTTGAAGGTGGTGAAATAATTTAGCAACTTCACTTAAAATTTAATGTATCTACTCTGCCAACAGAGCAACACTTGGTAGGTAACATCCATTGTTGCTGGTTTGCCTTCTTTTCAAAAAAAATCAACTGGACTTTAACAGCTCTATTAGCCTTTGCTGGTTGGGAGGGGAGTAGGGAGAAAGACAGAGACAGAGAAAGAGAGAGAAGGAGTGAGTGAGTTTAAGTAACTAGTTTATGCTATTGTGGAATTCAACAAGTCCAGAATCTACAGTATAGCTTGTTATGCTTGGGAACTAAAGAAGTTTTAATGCTATACTCTGAGTTGGAAGAAGTATGCTGGCAGAATTCTCTCTTCTTCAGAGGATGTCAGCTTTTTTCTATTAAGTACTCCAACTGATTTGATGAGGTCTACTCACATTATAGGTTAAAGCATCTGTCTGCAATGCGGGAGATCTGGGTTTGACCCCTGGGTTGGGAAGATCCCCTGGAGAAGGAAATGGCAACCCACTCCAGTATTCTTGCCTGGAGAATCCCATGGATGGAGGAGCCTGGTGGGCTACAGTCCACGGGGTCGCAAAGAGTTGGACACGACTGAGCGACTTCACTCACTCACTCACTCACATTATGAAGTGTAATCTGCTTTACCCAAAATCTACTGATATAAATGTTAATCTCATCTAAAAAAATACTTCACAGAAATATCTGGAATAATATTTTACCAAATATCTGACTGGGGCTTCCCAGGTGGCACAGTGGTAAAGAATCTGTCTGCTGATGCAGGAGACATTAGAGACTCTGGTTCAATCCCTGGGGTGGGAAAATCTCCTTGAGCAGGAAATGACAACACTGCAGTATTCTTGCCTGGAGAATTCCATAGACAGAGTAACCTGGCAGGCTACAGTCCATGGGGTTGCAGAGTTGGACAACTGAGCACTCACACTCACTCACTCAAATATCTGACAACAGTGAAGAGCCAGGTTGACAACTAATTTTAACCACGACAACCATGTATATGATTTCATCTGTTTACAGAAAGGAAACTGAGATCTAGCACTATCAAAGAAGTCTGTTAAATCAGAACCAGATTTTTACATTTAACTCATTTTGTAGTTGAAACCACTACTTTTTCCTTAGAATATATTCTTCCTTTCTTTCTTATAACTAGAATCCCGGATTTATTTGGATACATGGCCATTTAGAATAAACACTGTATTTCCAAGACTTACTTGGAAATAGTTATAGCCATGTGACTAAGATCTAGCCAATGGAATGAGAGAATATTTATCAGCTGTCTTTTCCAAGGAGTATCTTTAACAGGACTGGGTGAGTCCTTCAGTTTTCTATGATCACAATTGAATTTGGAGTAAATCAATGTGCTAAGTATGGCAGACCAGGTAGGCTAGTAAACTGGCTTCCTTTATAAAAGCTTTATACTGCTGTCAGATTCAACTTGCCTGAGGAAGAAAGATGTTTCTATGTTAATTTGGCTCTCTGGTGGCTCAGACGGTGAAGTGCCTGCCTGCAATGCGGGAGACCTGGGTTTGATCCCTGGGTTGGGAAGATCCTGTGGAGAAGGAAATGGCAACCCACTCCAGTACTGTTGCATAGAAAATTAAGTCACTGTTATATTAGGCTTTTTATTACTAATAGGTAAATAACACACTTATTTTAGATAAATTCTTGTGGCTGATCACAATGTACATTTCTACATTCTATATGAATCTTTCTACTTATATAGAATGCTCCCTAATTCATTTCCTAACAAAATTATTCTTTAATGGTATTTTTTCCATGATACCAATGATATGACATGACTTTCTAACTATGAATATATTTCATTTCCATTAAGGAAATATAAAAATTTTAAGATGCATTTATTAATCATGTATTCACATGATGTATTGACACACTGTGGGAAAGCCCTCAAGGTTCTTCATTTCTTTAGACAAAGTATCAACTACATTAAGACCTTTAATACCTTTAAACAAAGAATTATTTCTAATTATGTTTAATCATGATTTTGCTTAAAAAATCAAAGCAGTACAGTTAAAGCCACTGTAATAGTTTTGCTCTAACAGTGTTACAGATTATTGTAAAATCAGTGTTTTTATGATGTTGGAATAATATATCTATTCAATTTTTCTTTTTTTTATTTTATTTTATTTTTAAACTTTACATAATTGTATTAGTTTTGCCAAATATCAAAATGAATCCATACAGGTATACATGTGTTTCCCATCCTGAACCTTCCTCCTCCTCCTCCCCCATACCATCCTCTGGGTCGTCCCAGTGCACTAGCCCCAAGCATCCAGTATCGTGTATCGAACCTGGACTGGCAACTCGTTTCTTACATGATATTTTACATGTTTCAATGTCATTCTCCCAAATCTTCCCACCCTCTCCCTCTCCCACAGAGTCCATTAGACTGTTCTATTCAATTTTTCTTACAATCACTAATTCATTCAGCTATTTATTCTATGAAAGAATTAAGAAGAATCTACTGAACACCAGTTCTGATGATAAACATATACATAAGGCACAGAGTCTGCTTTCAAGTTTCTGATAATCTTTGAAGAAAAAACGGTACTTATCATGCCGTGTATCAGATACATGAAAGGAATAAGTTTAGGATATTAGTGTTGCTAACTTAATGTTGGTTTTAATAATTCTCTCTGTTGATGTCCTCCCATAAGAAGTAGAAAAACTGGAGCTGTGATTATTGATTTCTCAAAGCCTAGAGTTTTTCTTCTTTAGAACTGCTGAGAAACTAAGAGAAGAATGGACAGTCATTTGGGCATAGATTAATGGACACATCTTTAATGTGGATCCACAGGGACTTTCAAAATTTCCCTGGTCATTATATGGCTAGCACCAATATCTCAGGAAGCATGGCAGTCATTTTTTTTTTCCCTTTAAACAACAGTTTTATGGTAAGAATAAATCCCTAGGGGTGTAGAAAGTGTCAGCTGTTTGTATTCATAAGAATACTCTTCTCAGACTTTAGCAGTTAATATCACTTTCTCTCTCTCTCAAGTAACTCATGTTGCCTGAGTCTAGGAAGAAAATAACATAGTAAAGGTTTGTCAATATATCCCAGAAGAAAATATCACAGATGAGTCCCATCCTTTTCAAGTTCAACTTGTACCCCTACTGGATTTATCAATATTTCATGTTGATTAAAACAAATGGGGTGAGGATGAGATTTGATCATATTTGATGAGTCTTATAGGAGGAAATAGAACTCAGTGGTAGCTTTTAGAACTGCTAAATGGCTGAAAATAACTGTAAGGTATTCTGAAACTTTAACAGTCATGCTTCTGTAGTTTTCATGATGCTATGGATGGTAAGGAGATGCACATAAAGGTGAATCATTTTACTCATTTGTTTAGGAAATGTAAAAAGTATTTAAGCAAGTAAAGAAACTTTTCATTCCATAAATGTAAGTAGCCTTTGTCTTGCTGCTAGAGATTATTAAGTAATTGGAAGAATCAATGGGCATTTTTGAGTGAATTTTTTTTAATTGACACAGATTATCTCCATACTTTGACAACAAAAATCCCTAGCTCAGAAGAGAAACAAAACAGAACATGCAGCTGAAAGAATTCAAGAAGTCAGGCAGTGTTGAAAAGAGACCTGATAAAGCAAATGCTAGAAGGAGACCCATGAGGCAAAGAAAAGGACCTATTTAGACTTATGGCCTTAATAGTTTCAAGTAGAGAGAAAACAGAAAATCTCTCACCAGAAATCAAGATTATTGTCTGACTTACTTCACTAAGTATGGTAATCTCTAGTTGCATCCATGTTGCTGCAAATGGCATTTATAGCTGAGTAATACTCATTGTCTATAGATACCACATCTTCATCCATTCATATTAGTTTGCTTCCATGTCTTGGCTATTGTAAACAGTACTGCTATGAATACTGGAATGTATTTATCTTTTTTGAAGTATTAAAGTTTTCATCTTTTCCAGGCATATGCCCAGGAGTGGGACTGCTAGATCACGTTAACTCTTATTTTTAACTTTTTAAGAAATCTCTATACTGTTTTCCACAGTCACTGCACAATTTACTTGCTCCACCAAGTGTCGAAGGGTCCCCTTCTCCCCATACCCTCTGTAGCACTTATTATTTGTAGACTTTTTGATGATGGCCTTTCTGACCTGTGTGAGGTGGTACCTCAGTGATTTACATTTCGCTAATAATTAGCCATGTTGAGCATCTTTTCATGTGCCTGTCGGCCACCTGTACGTTTCTTTGAAGAAATGTCTATGTAGGTCTTCTGCCCGTTCTTTAATTGTGTTGCTTAGCTTTCTGTCATTGAGCTATATACACTGTTTGTATATCTTAGAAATTAATTCCTTGTTGGTCACATCATTTGCAAATGTTTTCTCTCATTCCATGGTTTGCCTTTTTGTTTTGCTTATGATTTCCTTTGATAGGGAAAAGGTTTTAAGCTTAATTAGACCCTATTTGTTAATTTCTGCTTTTGTTTTCATTAGTCTAGGAGACAGATCCCCCCAAAATATTGCTGTAATACATGTCAAAGTGTTCTGCCTATATTTTCCACTGGGAATTTCATAGTATCTTGTCTTATATCTAGGTCTTTAATCCATTTTTAGTTTATTTTTGTATATGGTGTTACAGAATGTTCTAACTTCACTCTTTTACATGTAGCTGTCCAATTTTCCCAGTACCACTTATTGAAGAAATCGAATTTTCTTCCTTGTGTATTCTTGCCTCTTTTATCATAGATTATCAGACCAAAAGAGACAGTTATTATATAATATCACTTATGTGTGGAATCATTGAAAATTATACAAAGGAACTTACTTACAAAACTGAAATACAAACACAGACATAGAAAACACACTTATCATTACTAAAATGAAAAGGATATAGGAATAAATTGTGAATTTTGGATTAACAGATACTCATTACTATATAAAGGACCTACTGTATAGCACATGGAACTATATAGAAAGTTCTATATATTTTCTATATAGTTATATTTATTTTCTATATACAAAATAATATATTTTATTATATTCTATAATGAAAAAGAATCTAAAATGAATAAATATAAATATATACATATGTTATAAACTGAATCACTTTTCTGTACACCAAATAATGTAAATCAGCTATACTTCAATTTTTCAATAAAAGTTTTAAATAAAATAAAACATAAGATCCTTGATAAAATTAAAAAATTAAATTTTAATTGCAAAATGAAATCAAGATTATTGGAAGCAGATAATGATTGATCATTCTTCATGCTGTTAGTTAAAAAATGACAACATGTCAATTACAACCTGAATATATAGAAAACAACAAACTCTCTGACCTACCTTTATCTAACATGAACTACCATGTTTTTAGTTTGTGGAACCTAAACTTCTTCCTAAAGTTGATGCTGTCTGACTCCCATCTCCAGATTTGTCAAGTCTTAGAACTCTTTTCTAAAGCTGATATTCTTTTAAACTAAGAATACTAGAGCTAATTATTACATTACTGTTGGTTCTCAAGCATACTTCTTTTAGTCATATGCTTGAGATATTGATAGATTCATAGCCTAAGATAGAACCAGCCTATTCTTCTCAGATCAGATCAGTTGCTCAGTTGTGTCTGACTCTTTGGGACCCCATGAATCGCAGCACTCCAGGCCTCCCTGTCCATCACCAACTCCCAGAGTTCACTGAGACTCACTGACTGTCCATCGAGTCAGTGATGCCATCCAGCCATCTCATCCTCTGTCATCCCCTTCTCCTCCTGCCCCCAATCCCTCCCAGCATCAGAGTCTTTTCCAATGAGTCAACTCTTCGCATGAGGTGTCCAAAGTACTGGAGTTTCAGCTTTAGCATCATTCCTTCCCAAGAAATCCCAGGGCTGATCTCCTTCAGAATGGACTGGTTGGATTTCCTTGCAGTCCAAGGGACTCTCAAGAGTCTTCTCCAACACCACAGTTCAAAAGCATCAATTCTTCGGCGCTCAGCCTTCTTCACAGTCCAAGTCTCACATCCATACATGACCACAGGAAAAACCATAGCCTTGACTAGACGAACCTTTGTTGGCAAAGTAATGTCTCTGCTTTTGAATATGCTATCTATGTTGGTCATAATTTTCCTTCCAAGGAGTAAGCGTCTTTTAATTTCATGGCTGCAGTCACCATCTGTAGTGGTTTTGGAGCCCCCCAAAATAAAGTCTGACACTGTTTCCACTGTTTCCCCATCGATTTCCCATGAAGTGGTGGGACCGGATGCCATGATCTTCATTTTCTGAATGTTGAGCTTTAAGCCAACTTTTTCACTCTCCACTTTCACTTTCATCAAGAGGCTTTTGAGTTCCTCTTCACTTTCTGCCATAAGGGTGGTGTCATTTGCATATCTGAGGTTATTGCTATTTCTCCCGGCAATCTTGATTCCAGTTTGTGTTTCTTCCAGTCCAGTGTTTCTCATGATGTACTCTGCATATAAGTTAAATAAACAGGGTGACAATATACAGCCTTGACGAACTCCTTTTCCTATTTGGAACCAGTCTGTTGTTCCATGTCCAGTTCTAACTGCCTATTCTTCTACTACTCCTCTTATTATCTTCCAGAAAAAAGTCTTCTATTTAATCTCAAAATCTGGGCTTGGGGCCTTTATATTAGCTGAAATACTTGTCTAGTACCAAATTTTTGACTATCTATATTTCTATACATTTCCATTATGCTCATTCACAAGTAATCTGGTGAACTTTAATAATATTGAAATGAATAAACCATAACTTGATGGCTTAAGTTCATTGTGCATTTTTTTTTCTACTTGAACTTTCTCTTAAGTTTTCAAATACATGTGTACTTCAATTAAACAATAGGGTATCCAATCCACAGAATTGTTAGAAATTTTTTTGTGTGTTTTTTTGTCTGTTTGTTTTAAGACACTAAGTTTTGGGGTGGCTTGTTACATGGTAATAGATAATTACTGCAGAAACAAAAGAACTAATGCAGAAAGGGGCTGCTGCCCAAACCAAAATTTAAACCATGTGGGTTGAATTTGATATAAGGCAACAAGATCATACTGGTAATGCAATGGGTAAACTGGTTAAAAAGAAAAAGAAAAACTGGAAAATGACAAGTCATATTTGTAATAGTGAAATAATTGAAGAATGTTTTGTGTGATGACTTGGTACAGAAAAGATTGCCTGTAATATTCTTGTGAACAGTGGCAGATGATTTCCAGGTAAAAATTTGGAAGTATCATTGGTTTCTTTTAACCATTGATGATAATACACAATAAAGATATTAACTAAACTCAAATAGCACAGTTTGCAGAAATAATTTGACTAAATATAAATAATCCAGAACTTTCCAATTTAGAAAAAAAAAACACTTGTCATCAATTCCAGACTTTCGAGTTTAAAAGATTTTTAGACTAAGAGATAGCCTGAAGGTCAAAAGAAAATTTTAAATGTAGGTAAAAACCAACTATTAAGACTATAGAATGACTTAAGTTGATGCCTAGTATACTCCCTCAAGGGGACGACAGAGGATGAGATGGCTGTACGGCATCACTGACTTGATGGACGTGAGTCTGAGTGAACTCCAGGAGTTGGTGATGGACAGGGAGGCCTGGCGTGCTGCAATTCATGGGGCCGCAAAGAGTCGGACATGACTGAGCGACTGAACTGAACTGTACTGAACTGATACTCCCTCAACTAGACCAAAAGGCTTCTAACAATATTAAGAACATTGTCTCACAGCAGCCTGAAATTTCCAAAGTTTATAGATATATGCCCAAACAGTGAGTGTGATGATTAAGGAATGCAAAGGAACCAATCATGTTCAGAGGAAATTTACAGGACATTTCAAAAGTTGTATTGGTAAAAGTAATGCCAGCTTGGACTAAAAGGGTTCAAATGCAAAGTGAAAAGGATCTTTCAGTGCCTACCATGCTATGAAGAGAAAGAAGGTTAAGAAAGAAACAAAGCTACACATGTGACTTACATTTTATGGAAAAATAAGTTAGTTTATAGGGCAGATATCCACAGATAAAAATGAAACAGAAGTTACTCTGGGGCAGAACACAGGTCAAATCAAGGAATATTTGATGATTTCAGATTTGGGATTACTACTACTTTGATATGGAACAGTGATTGCCAGGTACCTCCCATTTTCTCCATTATTCAGTGTGTTTATGACCATTACTCTCTCCATACATAATCATTGTATGTTGGTTGCATTATAAGTCATTGGGAGACACATCTGGGAAACCATCTCTGCATACAATTTTAAAGCATGAGATTCTGAACTCATTATGTCATGGTTGGATGAGACATTTAATAGCACTGGTATGTATTTTTATGTTCAGTTCAGTTCAGCCGCTCAGTCGTGTCTGACTCTTTGCGGCACCATGAATCGCAGCACTCCAGGCCTCCCTGTCCATCACCAACTCCCGGAGTTCACTCAGACTCACGTCCATCGAGTCAGTGATGCCATCCAGCCATCTCATCCTCTGTCATCCTCTTCTCCTCCTGCCCCCAATCCCTCCCAGCATTAGAGTCTTTTCCAATGAGTCAACTCTTCGAATGAGGTGGCCAAAGTACTGGAGTTTCAGCTTCAGCATCATTCCCTCCAAAGAAATCCCAGGGCTGGTCTCCTTCAGAATGGACTGGTTGGATCTCCTTGCAGTCCAAGGGACTCTCAAGAGTCTTCTCCAACACCACAGTTCAAAAGCATCAATTCTTCAGCACTCAGCCTTCTTCACAGTCCAACTCTCACATCCATACATGACCACTGGAAAAATCATAGCCTGACTAGATGGACCTTTGTTGGCAAAGTAATGCCTCTGCTTTTGAATACGCTATCTAGGTTGGTCATAATTTTCCTTCCAAGGAGTAAGCGTCTTTTAATTTCATGGCTGCAGTCACCATCTGCAGTGATTTTGGGGCCCCCAAAAATAAAGTCTGACACTGTTTCCACTGTTTCCCCATCTATTTCCCGTGAAGTGGTGGGACTGGATGCCATGATCTTCGTTTTCTGAATGTTGAGCTTTAAGCCAACTTTTTCACTCTCCACTTTCACTTTCAAGAGGCTTTTGAGTTCCTCTTCACTTTCTGCCATAAGGGTGGTGTCATCTGCATATCTGAGGTTATTGATATCTCTCCCAGCAATCTTGATTCCAGCTTGTGTTTCTTCCAGCCCAGCGTTTCTCATGATGTACTCTGTGCATACAAGTTAAATAAGCAGGGTGACAATATACAGCCTTGATGAACTCCTTTTCCTATTCGGAACCAGTCTGTTGTTCCATGTCCAGTTCAAACTCTTGCTTCCTGACCTGCATTTTTATGTTGGAGAGGACAAATCTACTGGGAGAAAATTGTCGTCGATTGTTAACATTCATATGTTCACTACTTTTTTATGTGTGTATACCTTTATAGTTTCCTTTCACAATGGCACTTATACAATGTCTTCAAAGTTCTTTGGCCAATGGAATACAAGAAAATTTACACCACCAGAGTTTTTTAAAAAAATTTACAGATTCGGGCTTGCCTCCTTTTGCTCTTCTTGATATCATATAACTACTATATGAAGAATATTCAACTAGTCTGCTGTATTATAAGAGGCATGTAACTCAATTTCATCTGTTGTGTCATCCAACAACAGCCTGCCAACTTTCAGATAAGTGATTAAATCCATCCTGCATTATCTAGCTATCTACTGACATATAAGATTATTTCAGTTACATCAGCAAATTCAAGCAAGTTTGACTAAGCCAGTTCAAAACTTGAAGAATCAGTAACTCAACCCACAGAATCTTATGATAAATGAATGATCTTAAAGACTCTGTATATTTCAGAGTGTTTTGCTGTAAGCCAAAGATAACTGATAGAAATGATTGGACATATTTCATAATATATTTTGAACTGCTGCTTCTGTTAAGTTATTTCAGTCGTGTCCAACTCTATGCGACCCCATAGATGGCAGTCCACCAGTCTCCTCCATCCCTGGGATTCTCCAGGCAAGAACATTGGAGTGGGTTGCCATTTCCTTCTCCAATGCATGAAAGTGAAAAGTGAAAGTGAAGTTGCTCAGTCATGTCCGACACTTAGCGACCCCATGGACTGCAGCCCACCTGGCTCCTCCGTCCATGGGATTTTCCAGGCAAGAGTACTGGAGTGAGGTGCCATTGCCTTCTCTGATATTTTGAACTAGATAATATAAATTTGTCCAATGCAACTGATGGGAAATAACAAATCATTCTATAGCATATCGTTGTCTTATACTAATATTGATAAGATGCATAATAATCAAATTGAATCAGTAGAAGAAAACAGAGAAAGGAAATAATTATTTCAGATCATCACAATGACAGGGAGATACATTTGAAGAAGGCAGTTGCATGCTGTAAGGGGTGGAATTTTAGAATGATGGTATAGATTTGCCAATTATAAGTACATTAAACATTTAAAATTATTTTCTAAGAGATTTTTAGATTTGAAGCAATTTTATAAGAGATAAAGTCAGTCTGAAATTATGATCAAGGTGAATAGTGAAATCTATCAAAAAATTTGGTGATAAAATGAGTCAATCTGCTCACAGAAGTAATTACTATGTCACTACTATATTCAAGAATTCATTCTGGGTGATGACGGTACAAATGCACAATCACTTTCCTTAAATGCTTACAGGCTAGTAGGATATTAGCAGACATATTTAGGAGATATTTAGCTCAGAAAAGGTGATATAATTATTTGTTTCTTTGATTATTGTAAAATAAGGAATATCAGACAATATTTGTAGCCAGAGTTGAACAATATAAAGTAGAGTGACAGTTTGGAGTTTCACTGCTAATAAGAACTGAGCATGTAACAAAATAAATTATGATTTTTAGAATTAACATCTGGCTATTTCTCCATTCAGTTCAGTTCAGTCACTCAGTTTTGTCTGACTCTTTGTGACCCCATGAACCACAGCAAGCCAGGCCTCCCTGTCCATCACCAACTCCCAGAGTCCACCTAAACCCATGTCCATTGAGTGGGTGATGCCATCCAATCATCTCATCCTCTGCCATCCCCTTCTCATCCTGCCTTCAATCTTTCCCAGCATCAGGGCCTTGTCAAATGAGTCAGCTCTTCACATCAGGTGGCCAAAGTATTGGAGTTTCAGCTTCAACATCAGTCCTTCCAATTAACACTCACGATTGATCTCCTTTAGGATGGACTGATTGGATCTCCTTGCAATCCAAGGGACTCTCAAGAGTCTTCTCCAACACCACAGTTCAAAAGCATCAATCCTTCGGCGTTCAGCTTTCTTCACAGTCCAAGTCTCATATCCATACATGACCCCTGGAAAAACCATAGCCTTGACTAGATGGACCTTTGTTGACAAAGTAATGTCTCTAGTTTTTAATATGCTATCTAGGTTGGTCATAACTTTCCTTCCAAGGAGTAAATGTCTTTGAATTTCATTGCTGTAATCATCACCTGCAGTAATTTTGGAGCCTAGAAAAATAAAGTCAGCCACTGTTTCTACTGTTTCCCCATCTATTTCCCATGAAGTGATTGGACCAGATGCCATGATCTTCATTTTCTGAATGTTGAGCTTTAAGCCAACTTTATCAATCTCCACTTTCACTTTCATCAAGAGGCTCTTTAGTTCTCTTCACTTTCTGCCATAAGGGTGGTGTCATCTGCATATCTGAGATTATTGATATTTCTCCCGGCAATCTTGATTCCAGCTTGTGCTTCCTCCAGCCCAGCATTTCTCATGAGGTACTCTGCATAGAAGTTAAATAAGCAGGGTGACAATACACAGCTTTGACATACTCCTTTTCCTATTTGGAACCAGTCTGTTATTCCATGTCCAGTTCTAACTGTTGCTTCCTGACCTGCATACAGGTTTCTCAAGAGGCAGGTCAGGTGGTCTGATATGCCTATCTGTTTCAGAATTTTCCACAGTTTATTGTGATCTACAGTCATAGGCTTTGGCATAGTCAATACAGCAGAAACAGATGTTCTTCTAGAACTCTCTTGCTTTTTCAATGATCCAGCAATGTTGGCAATTTAATCCCTGGTTCCTCTGCCGTTTCTAAAACGAGCTGGAACATTTGGAAGTTCATGGTTCATGTATTGCTGAAGCCTGGTGTAGAGAATTTTAAGCATAAATTTACTAGCGTTTGAGATGAGTGCAATTGTGCACCAGTTTGAGCATTCTTTGGCATTGCCTTTCTTTGGGATTGGAATGGAAACTGACCTTTTCCAGTCCTGTAGCCACTGTTGAGTTTTCCAAATTTGCTGGCATAGTGGAGAAAACCACTAGAGCATTCAGGTATGACCCAGATTAAATCCCTTATGTTTATACAGTGGAAGTGAGAAATAGATTTAAGGGACTAGATCTAACAGACAGAGTGTCTGATGAACTATGGATGGAGGTTCGTGACATTGTACAGGAGACAGGAATCAAGACTATCCCCAAGAAAAAGAAATACAAAAAAGCAAAATGGCTATCTGAGGATGCCTTACGAATGGCTGTGAAAAGAAGGGAAGTGAAAAGCAAAGGAGAAAAGGAAAGATATACCCATTTGAATGCAGAGTTCCAAAGAATAGCAAGAAGAGATAAGAAAGCCTTCCTCAGTGATCAATGCAAAGAAATAGAGGAAAATAATAGAATGGAAAGACTAGAGATCTCTTCAAGAAAATTAGAGATACCAAGGGAACATTTTGTGCAAAGATGGGCTCTACAAAGGACAAAAATGGTAGGGACCTAACAGAAGCAGAAGATAGTAAGAAGAGGTGGCAAGAATACACAGAAGAACTTTACAAAAAAGATGTTCACAACTCAGATAATCACGATGGTGTGATCACTCACCTAGAGCCAGACATCTTGGAATGTGAAGTCAAGTGGGCCTTAGGAAGCATCACTGCAAACAAAGCTAGTGGAGGTGATGGTATTCCAGTTGAGCTATTTCAAATCCTGAAAGTCAATGCTGTGAAAGTGCTGCACTCAACATTGCTCCATTAGGAGAAGGAAACAGCAACCCACTCCAGTATTCTTGTCTGGAAAAGTCCATGGAGAGAGGGGCCTGCTGGGCTACAGTCCATGGAGTTGCAGAGTCGGACATGTCTGGGCGACTTTCACTTCACTTCTCCATTGACTGTGTTTCAAGGGAAAACCTGTCTGAGAGGTATTATACCACTAAAGCTACTTAGTCAGTTTGTTAGCAATTATATTTTATTCCTAGTATGTAAAGTAGGCAAAATTTAACAAACTGGCCAAGAAGCTTTGTATTGAGTAAAGCTACTTCAGACTTGGACGTTGATTTCTTATTTTTTCATTGAAAACTGCAAATAAGAGATATAATCAAATGTTCTGCTTCAAGCCTGAGGGGGTTATCAATTAGGAAAAAAATGGTTACAAAACCACTACCTTTTAAAAATAAATAAGTTAGATCAATGATTGTGTGGGACAAAATAGCAGATTACCTATCTATTGTATAATTCAAGGTTACCATTTTATGGGTTGGTACCACTTGGTGATCCTAGAAAACCTGGAAATATTCTAGACACACTATGGCTAATTTTCAACAATAACATAAAAAGTTTGGGTATTCTAAATCTCTCCACACCATGAAAAAAGAAAAAAAAGACAAAATAGTGACTGTCTTTTCTTAGGACTTGTATTTATTCCATACAGAATGTGTTGAAATAAGGATTTTTTTTATTTGAATGAGATAAAGTTATTTATCAATAAATGTCCTTGATTGACTAAATGATAGTATTTATTTTACCCAATTATGATTCCAATTAAGCAACTGTAGGAATGTTTATTTTTTCACTTGTTAAAATCTGTATCATAGACTTCAAACATGAAAATTATACATGTCCTTCATTGAAATAAAACTAAGAATGCCTACTTAATTAATTAATATGCTTGTTATACTAACTGCAATATTTCTGAGTTTTTGTCACCCTCTCTTAGATACATAGAATATTCAGCACCAGAAGCATTTGGATGTGTGAACACATATGATTAGGATTCTTCTGATAGAAAGTCTGATTATCATATATGCCAGAGATTTACAATGTCTTTGAGCAGCATGACAAAACTTGTTTAGCCTCAGAAAGAGTAGTTTTGTCTCAGTTCCATTTTGTTCCCCAGATGATTATGAGGTGAAGATTTTATAACATTCATTGCCCTTTCTACATGAGTTGCTATTGCTTCTAAGTGGAGACCCTTCCAATTATCTCCATATGTATTCCTTTCCTCAATTCAGGGGCCTGATCTATCATGAAAATGAAAATACCAACTTCTTTAGTTAGGTCAAAGTTTTATCAGGTTAAGCAACATGTATTTATCAAAAATTAAAATAATATATTTAGATGATATTATTTTGAGGCTGGATGCTTATTTTTCAAGTAGAGGAGATGAGGACACTGGTGGCTACTATTATTTCTGAGGATGCATTCTTAAAACCACCTAGTAATACAGCAGAACTGGCAGTTGATTTTCCCATGCCCTCTTTGGAACTGAATCTCTTTTTTTTTTTTTGAATCTCTTTCTTGAAACACAGGCATCAAAGAAGAATCTGAGCCTTTGTGTGACCTCATGCACAGATTGATATTTTAAACCCCATGCTTTCAGCAAGGCAAGATTTTAGCCTCATTGTATTATTCAGTACTATTTTCTAACAAAATGGCCTGTTGGCTTGTACTGCATCTTTCTCCAGGACAAGAGCAGAGAAGATTGTCACTCTCATCAAAGAGATAACAGCACAAATAAGAACTGTTTTTATAACTGGTTAACAAAACTTGAAGACGTCATAGAATCAAGGACAAAGAGTAGATGCAGCAGCTGGTGTACTCTTCTCCCTCCCCAGCATGATAATTTGTCACAGGCATTGAATCAACACCACCCTTACAAGAAAAGAAGGTGAGAGGGATTAGGCGCATGCCTTTCACAAACTGTAGACAATGATTGACTTTTCACAGTCCGTACATAACATCATCAGGAACAGTTTTCTGAAGGTGCTATCTGCCTCTTTAGTAAGAAACAGCAAAAAACAACTTTCAAATGTTGAGTGTATGGTCATCTGGTTTTAGTGTAGTCTAGTTACAATAAAATTACTTCTAAATGACAGTTTTATCTCTGTTAAAATAGAAAGACAATTTCCAAATAGTAAGCTTTTGTTCATCAGTGTTTCATTGTGACTACTAACAAAAATAAAACTATGAAGAAAGTCACCCCTTTCTTCACATCCTGGTCTAACTTGCTGGCAAATCTAACCTCCTTCTTCCTGTCTCAGTAGAGCTCCCTTACTTCCTTTCAAAACTTTAAAATATTATTATTTCATGGTATCTACTTGCTTGAGAGGGATTCTCAGGTGGCTCAGTTGTAAACAATCCACCTGCCAAGCAGGAGACATGAGTTCCATCCCTGGTTTGAGAAAATCCCTTGGAAGAGGAAATGGCAACCCACTCCAGTGTTCTCACCTGGGAAATCCCATGGACAGAGGAGCCTAGTGTGCTATAGTCCCTGGGATTGCAAAGAGTCAGACATGACTTAGTGACTAAAGAACAATAAATCTGCTTGAGAATGTTAAAATTGGTGTTGAGGACTGTGTCCCTAAAAGTCACTGCTGACATTCCTGCTCTTATTCTTCTTTCCCCTCTTAGTTTATCTGTCACATATACCAACTTGGTTCACCCCAACTGGATACATCTACTACCCAAGGAAGCTTTATAATCAAGAAGACCTCTGACATGACAGACTTTACCATCAAGCATCTTTCTTGGGGCTTCAGAAACCAAAAAGTCTTGTGTGCCCTTTGAAATTTGTAATACATAAGGAAGAAATGTCTTCATCTCTATGTGCATATAAGGCTCTTAGAGAGAGAAGTATAGTGAAATAAACCCGTTCATGTAAAAAGCTCTGTTTATTTATCTCTGAAGCCCCATCTCTCTAGAATAGGATTTCCTGAAGTTGATATTACTGACATTTTAGTACTTATTGGGGTGGGGGAGCCTCCTATGCATTGTAGATATTTAATAGCATCCCTGACTACTATTATCTGGATGCATATAACATACTCACCATTTATACTGATAAAAATATTTATCTCCAGACATGGTCAAATATTCCGGAGTGTCAAAACTGAGAACTACTAGGTAAGAACCACTATTATAGAATTTGAGTATCACTGTTAGTCACTCAGTTGTGTTCAACTCTTTGCAATCCCATTGGCTGTAGCCTGCCAGGTTCCTCTGTCCATGGAATTCTCCAGGCAAGAATGCTGGAGTGGGTAGCCATTCCCTTCTCCAGACGATCTTCCCAAATCAGGGATTGAATCTGGGTCTCTCACATTGCAGGCAGATATTTTACCATCTGAGCCATCAGGAATGCATCATCATAAGGGACTAATTCATGGAACAAATCTGACTGAAAAATATTTTCACTAAAAGTCACATTTCCCTTCAAATAAGATCACATTACTAAGAAAAGTTTGCCTGAGTGATTCCTTTCTTATGGTGCCCACAGTGTGCCTGCCTATGAGAGGACCTCCCAAACGTGCCTGGACAGTTCTATTTCATATGCTGAAACACTAGGTTTTCAAACTTGGCTTCCTTATGATGTTTTTTTCATGACTATAGTCAACAAATTGCATATAAAAAAAGCATACAATGAAATGAACAATAATTTTAAAATAACTACTAAATGCTTAATTGTTTAAACTCTGTCAGAAACATACAATAGTTCATATTATTGAGACACCTCCAACAAAAAGATAAGATTAAAAAGGTGTAAATATAATGAGCTTCAGATATCCAGTAACTTGAAATTCTACAAAATTTTGAACATTTTTCTGCAATGTGTCTTATTTGTGTGCTGTCAAAATAATCTTCTAAATCATGTGAGATGAAAATAGATATCTTTCAGATATAGAATGCTTCAGAGGTATAATCAATTAATCAGTCAGACGTGAAAAACATTTAGTTTGGAACAGTTTGCTCCTTTCATTTCAGTTTTTTTCTGACAATACCTTGGTTACTTTATTTTTAGTTATTATTTTATATTGTTCTGAAAGTGTGTGTGTCTGTATGCCTGTGCATTGGATCTGTGTGTATTTAAGTCCTAACCTTGGCTTTAAATGGATAAATAGGTTCGAAACCAAGTAAATAGAATAATTTTTGGATGATACTGAAAAATTGAATTTTAAAAGGCCTAAGTAATTTTTGTTGGTTGCTCTTTCCTTCTGGAGATGTATTTGTCTTCTGTCACTTCCTGCAACTATTTCAATTAATTTAAAGACTACAAATCCAAACACCTTCAGGTCTTAGTAAGGTCGGTATGTTGAGTCTCCAGGTAAGTCGACTTAGTATCACCCAATAAGTTTTTAGAATAATAAATGTTTTGACTGCTCTACCTGAGGCAATGCCCTTCTCCTTCCTTATCTAGTTACAGAACCCAACAATCTGTGGTTTAAGAAGTATTTCCAGTACTACTACTATTTGCATGATTAAGATTGCAAACCACTGAGTTAAGGAAATGGAAAATTCAACACATATATGACAAAAAAGGGACATAACCCAGTGGAGAATTTTGATTCATTTGAGTTTATTGGTTCACATTCATAAAGCAACAACAGGCTTATTCAGGAATTTATTTCATGTGTTTAAAATAGGCGTGATTATAATACCTGCTGCATTGCTAATTGTAGAAATAGTATCATTATTCTTTGACCTTTTAATCTGACTTCTTTCTGGAAATGATAAAATGGAGAGGCTTTGGCAAGTCTATTTGTGCTCTCTCCTATGGTTTGGTATCACGGCTGAAACAAAAATTCCTGCCTGGGGAAGTCAAACCTGATATGAGACAGTTAATATAGAGAAAGAAGTAAAAAGGTGTGGTTGAAAAGTGTGTACATAAATGGTGATAAGGGAAAACCTGCCATTATTCTTTTACCAAGAGAATACCTTAGAGCAAGAAAATAACACTCCCAGCTATATCTTTCTTGACCAATCTTGAAACTTTCCATGTAGCTTTTGTTGTTTGTTGCGATTCTGTTTAAGAATAGAAGCCAAAATATAAGGTTTGTTGAAGAAAAAATGTATTAAATAAATAAAATTAACCAATATCCCTTGAGAACCATAGTTTTAAATAACATATTAGAATTACCATACTTGCTTATATTTTGGGGTCCAGAGACAAATCCTGCTTGGAAACTGAATGCCTCACTGAGACCAGAAGCCTATAGCTGACAAGTGCTTTTCTGTGAACCAAAATGGAATCTTATTTAAGCAACAACCTAGGTACAGTATGAAGGAATCAGAGATGTTTATTTTCACAGTACTTTAAACACCCATGCTTCTGGTGACCCAAATGGGAAGGAAACCCAGACAAGAGGGAATATATGTTTATGTATAGCTGATTCACCTTGCTGTACAGTAGAAACTAACATAACATTGTAAAGCAACTATACTCCAATAAAAAGTGAAAAAAAAAAAACAATAACAAAAAGTTAAAAATAAATAAAATGTGAAATACAGTCTTGGAGTGTCTTGTGTCATATTTCTATAAAATTTCACAAATACTTACATTCACTTCCTATATTTATCTTATGGTAAATCAGTTTAAAAAAAAAGTTTATGTACTGACATCTTCCATGGGTCAAACTTGGAGTAGCAATACACTACAATTTTGAACATTAAATGTATTTGACTGTAGAGTAAATTAAAAAGAAACAAGGATAAGGATGTTAAAATAGTGTATAAGTGTATAGACTATGTCTGGCAATAAAAAGATATTATAATTAACATAAGAGAAAAAAGAAGACATTGAAAGCCTGACAAAATCAGTATATTTGACTCCTGGCTAGTTGCTGATAAAGAAAGAAATAATGAAACCTGATAAATCAAAGACAGGAATATAAATCATAAGAAGTGAAATAATTACAGTATCATAATACAAGGCAGTGAAATTGGATAGTTTGGAGAAGAGAGGAAGAGGAGTTGGGTTGAATCAGTTACTACATAGTTGTAGCATTGCTCAGAGTATAGAACTGACAAGTATAGATAAAACTAAAGATACTCCTTTTTTAAAAATCAATATCAATTCTTGTTCCAGAACCAGATTGCATAGATTTACTTTTTACAGTTTCTCCCTCTAAGTACACTAAATACTCTGGAAATTATTCAATAGAAATAGTAAAGGACTTTGAGAAACACAAAGGTGAACAGACTAGAGACTCCAAGGCTTAAGTAACAAAAATGTAGCAAGTTTACTTGTTTCCATTTCCTATTAAATCCCCAATTTCATGTCAGAAGGGCCCACAACCTGGGAAATCCAACAGGCACAAGCGAAACATCTCCAAAAAGCTTTCTTTTTCTGGCAAAAGGATTAGGGAACAGGAAGCCTATCAGAGATCTAGTGAGGAACCCCAAAACTCATGCCAAATTAAGGTTTCATCAGGTGGTCCTAGCCACTGACAACAGTTGCAGCAGTAAAAATCATGAGGCTATTCTAATTCCAGCTCCACAGCTGTTGCACTGGTGGTTGGCCTAACCTGTCCTCAGCAACATCAGCAGTGATGTCCTGAGTCTCCTGGCAGTCCATTTGGAAGAATAAGGAGACAGAGCACCTTCTGCCTCTGAAAATATTATTAGGAAGGACTCAAAAATAGTGTCTATACCACTAGAAAAATGAGCTAGACCAGAATATTATGAAAACTAAACTGTCCTGGAAGCAAAGCCCAAAGTAGAATAGGGTATATATACCAAATCTGAACAAAATAATTGACCGCTAAAATAGTAAATAGGAAAGTCTCTCAAGGTAATATGTCCAAGCTAAAACTAAAAATTACTCAATGTAGCAAAATCCAGGAAAGCCAGGATTAAAGTAAAAAAAGAAGACTAATGCTGACATTGAGATGAATCACATGTTGGAATTATCTGAGAAAGATTTTTAAAGTAACTTTCATAAAAGTGCTGCAAAAATCAGCTGAAAATTGAGAAGCAGAATAAATACTATTAGGAAAACCCAAATAAATCCACATCAAAAAGTATTAAATTCTGTAGAACTAAGGAAAACAACATTTAAAAGCAGTTAATAGAAATAACTTATTCCTTATATAGAACACCAGTTAGAATGACACAGATTTCCATATGACTCCATATAGATTGAAGAAAGTGGCATAATTTTTATTTTTTGGTCTGTCTCATTAACATCCTTTGCCATAGTTACAAATTTTTTGTTCCTTGTGATGAGAATTTTTAAAATCTATTCTCGCAGTATTTTTTCAAACGATGAAAGAGAACTGTCAAACTCAAAACTATCCTTCCAGAACAAAGTGTAAACAAAGGAATTCTCATACAAAGAAAGGATAAATGATTCTTTTCCTAGCAGACCAAACAAAGAATGGCTATAGGAAGCTTTCAAAAAAAAAAAAAAGAAAGAAAGAAAATGATAGCAGAGTAAGTTTAGGCCCTTCAGAATGGAAAGCACAGCAACAGAATAGGTAAAATTAAAGTTAACAAAACAGTAGTTTTATCTCATAATTTTTAAAACTATAATTTGTAAATGAGGTCAATATTAAACACCATCAACTGTGCTGCTCAATGTATGTAGAGGAAATACTTAACATGTTTTAAAAGTGATGATAAGACAGAGACAAGTGCAAGTAGAGTTTCTACACTTCATTCAAAATGGTAAAACATTAGCAGCAATACACCGTGATAAAATGTGTGTGTGTGTGTGTGTGTAGTAGTAATACCCATGTCAACCCTTAAGAAAATTATACAAAGCTAAAAACTTTACTAAAAGCATTATAAATAAAATACAATGGAAACATAAAAGTATTCATGTCATTTATAGGAAATAATGAAAAATGAAACAAAAATGAGAAATATAGGAACCAAACAAAAAATAAAAATGAAAAGGTACACTAAAACTCTAATGTAATAATTACTCTAAATGTAAATGTCTGAATATGCCAAATGAAAGACTGAGATTAGCAGAGCATAAAAAAACACAATTAACTATGTTCAGTGTAAAAAACTGACTTCAAACTTAGCAATATAGATCAGACATAAAAGGATGTAAAAAGTTATAGCATGAAAAAATTAACTTAAGAAGAATAGAGACCAAGTGGGACACTATACACTTACAAAAGAATGTATCTATTAAGAACAAATAGCAATTATAAATATGTGTGCATCGAAGATCAGAGCTTCAAAATACATACAACAAAAACTGATACACTTAAAATATATACAATACTATATTTACAGTTAAAGACTTCAATAATACACTCTCAGCAACAAATAGAAATCTAGACAAAAAATCAGACAATAGGTTCTGACATTATAGAATACTCTATCAGCAAGATAAATATTCTTTTCAATACCCATATAATATTGAGCAAAACTGATAATAAACTGTATCATAAAACAAATATTAACATACCTAAAATAATTGAAATCATACAGAGTATATTATCTAACAATAATGAAATGAAACTAAAATATCATAAATTCAAAGATATATCTACAAACACTTAAAATTAAACTGTTAAACAATCCATGGATTACAGAGATATAAAAACAAAATTAAATATATAAAGCTGAATAAAAACACACGGTATTGTGTGAAAATTTTACAATAGCAAAATCTATAAGATGTAGGTAAAACAGTGCTTAAAAGAAGTTTTAAAGCACTGAATGCTTACATTATAAAAAAGGAAAAGTCTCACATCAGTAAATTAAATTCTTTTTTTTTTCTCTCTCTCTTTTTTTTTTTTTTCTGGCCCTGAAAAGGGCCTTTGGTTGAAATCAAGCTCCTGAGAGCAAACTGGAAAGCTTAACCGCCAAAGCCGTAGAGAGTACCGCCCTGGCGCTTGAGAGCGTAGACCACGTCCATAGCGGTGACTGTCTTCCGCTTGGCATGCTCGGTGTAGGTGACCGCGTCCCGGATCACGTTCTCCAGAAACACTTTCAGGACCCCGCGGGTCTCTTCGTAGATGAGCCCGGAGATGCGCTTCACACCACCACGACGAGCCAGGCAGCGGATAGCAGGTTTAGTGATGCCCTGGATGTTGTCGCGCAGAACCTTGCGGTGGCGCTTAGCGCCGCCTTTCCCCAGACCTTTGCCGCCTTTGCCGCCTTTGCCGCGTCCAGACATGGCTTCACGAAAAGTAAACCAACAGCAACTGTGTAAATTAAATTCTGACCTCAAGACCCAAGGAAGAGGGGAAAGAGCAAAACAAATATAAATGAGTGAGTAAGAAAGAAAAGAGAAGAAATCAGTAAAATCAAAGGCAGAAGTATGATAGAAAATATCAATAGAACATGAAGCTGGCTCTTTAAGAAACATTCAAATTAATAAACTTCCAGTGAGTTTGGTAAATATAAAAAGAAAAAAATCACCAAAATCAGAAGAAACACTGTATTTTAACAGCCACTACAGCCATTAAAAAGAGAAAGAAATAGCAAGACCATACGCAAGAAAAACAAATGCAAAAAAGCAAAATGGCTGTCTGTGGAGGCCTTACAAATAGCTGTGAAAAGAAGAGAAGCAAAAAGCAAAGGAGAAAAGGAAAGATATAGCCATTAAATGCAGAGTTTTAAAGAATATCAAGGGGAGATAAAAAGCCTTCCTCGGAGATCAATGCAAAGAAATAGAGAAAAACAACAGAATGGGAAAGACTAGAGATCTCTTCAAGAAAATTAGAGATACCAAGGAAACATTTCATGCAAAGATGGGCTCAATAAAGGACAGAAAAGGTATGGACCTGACAGAAGCAGAGATATTAAGAAGAGGTGGCAAGAATACACAGAACTTTACAAAAAAAGATCTTCAAGACTCAGATAATCATGATGGTGTGATCACTCACCTAGAGCCTGACGTCTTGGACTGTGAAGTCAAGTGGGCTTTAGGAAGCATCACTACAAACAAAGCTAGGGGAGGTGATGGAATTTCAATTGAGCTATTTCAAATCCTGAAAGATGATGCTGTGAAAGTACTGCACTCAATATGCCAGCAAATTTGGAAAACTCAGCAGTGGCCACAGGACTGGAAAAGGTCAGTTTTCATTCCAATCCCAAAGAAAGGCAATGCCAAAGAATGCTCAAACTACCGCACAATTGCACTCATCTCACACACTAGTAAAGTAATGCTCAAAATTCTCCAAGCCAGGCTTCAACAATACATGAACCATGAACTTCCAGATGTTCAAGCTGGTTTTAGAAAAGGCAGAGGAACCAGAGATCAAATTGCCAACACCCTCTGGATCATCGAAAAAGCAAGAGAGTTCCAGAAAAACATCTATTTCTGCTTTATTGACTATGTCAAAGCCTTTGACTGTGTGGATCACAAAAAACTGTGGAAATTTCTGAAAAAGATGGCAGTATCAGATCACCAACCTGCCTCTTGAGAAACCTGTATGCAGGTCAGGAAGCAACAGTTAGAACTGGAAATGGAATGACAGACTGGTTCCAAATAGGAAAAGGAGTACGTCAAGGCTATATATTGTCACCGTGAATATTTAACTTATAGGCAGAGTACATCATGAGAAACACAGGGCTGGAAGAAGCAAGAGCTGGAATCAAGACTGCCAGGAGAAATATCAATAACCTCAGATATGCAGAGGACACCACTCTTATGGCAGAATGTGAAGAAGAACTAAAAAGCCTCTTGATGAAAGTGAAAGAGGAGAGTGAAAAAGTTGGCTGAAAGCTCAATATTCAGAAAATGAAGATCATGGCATCTGGTCCCATCACTTTATGGCAAATAGATGGGGAAACAGTGAAAACAGTGGCTGACTTTATTTTTGGGGGCTCCAAAATCACTGCAGATGGTGATTACAGCCATGAAATTAAAAGACACTTTCCACTCCTTGGAAAGAAAGTTATGACCAACCTAGACAGCATATTAAAAAGCAGAGACATTACTTTGTCAACAAAGGTCCATCTAGTCAAGGCTATCATTTTTCCAGTGGTCCTGAATGGATGTGAGAGTTGGACTATAAAGAAAGCTGAGCACTAAAGAATTGATGCTTTTGAACTGTGGTATTTGAGAAGACTCTTGAGAGTCCCTTGGACTGCAAGGAGATTCAACCAGTCCATCCTAGAGGAGATCAGTCCTGAGTGTTCATTGGAAGACTCATGTTGAAGCTGAAACTCCAATACTTTGGCCACCTGATGTGAAGAGTTGACTCATTTGAAAAGACCCTGATGCTGGGAAAGATTGAGGTTAGGAGGAGAAGGGGATGACAGAGGATGAGATGGTTGGATGGCATCACCTATTCAATGGACATGAGTTTGGGTTTACTCCAGGAGCTGGTGATAGACAGGTAACCCTGACATGCTACAGTTCATGGGGTCACAAAGTGTCAGACATGACTGAGCGACTGAACTGAACTGAACAGCCATAAAAAAGACAAAGAAATAGCATGAACAATTTTATGTTTATAAATTTGACTCCTTAGAAGACACAAACCATATTTTCAAAAACCAGAAATGACCACAATTAAGTCTAGACATAATATATAACTTGAATTACTTTAACAATTCTCAAGAAATAATCCACCAGAGCCAAATTGTTCCACTGGATAATTTTACCAAATAATCAAAGAAAGATTAAAAGTAGTTTATACATTTGTTTTAGAAAAGAGAAAATAAGGAAACACTTCTCAACTAATTTGAGATCCAGATTACCCAGATATTAGAACCAAACAAAGGCAGTAGAAGGAAGAAAGAGGAGGGAGGAAACCAAAAATTATAGGCCAATATCTCTCACATAATTAGATATAAAACATTTTAACACAATTTTAGCACCATGAATTCACTAAAACATAATAAGAAATAATACACCATGACCATGTAAATCAAGTAAGTTTCCCCCCCTCCCCAGGAATGCAAGTTTGGTTAACTATTTTAAAATCAGTGAATGTAAATACCTTATATAAATGGATGAAAGAAGAAAGATCATATAATTATAACAACTGATTATGTCAATGACACCAAAAAAAAAATTCCAGAAAAATGCAACATATAAACTTTCTGTAGTAGGAATAGAGGACAATTGACAGTCTTCCAATAAAATCTCTACAAAAAACTTATAGCTAGCTAGCCTCATACTTAGTAGTCAGAAAATGAATGCAGCTTTTTCTCTGTGGTCAGAAATAAAGCAAGAATATCTACTGTCATCACTTTATTCAACATAGTACTATAGCTTCTAGACACTGGCAACAGGCAAGAAAAATTGCATACATTTTGAAAAACTAAAACTCTATTTTCAGATGGCACAGGTGCATAAATACAAATTCTCAAGGAATCTACAGAAAATTCACAAAGTAATAGTGAGTTCAATAAGGTTGTAGAACAAAATATTAACACAGAAAAAATCATGCATCTTCACATACTTACAACATACTGATAGATACAAATATCAGAAGACAATACCAATTACAACTTCTCCCAAGAAAATAAAATACTAGGTATATATCTAAAAATATGTAAAGCATATGTACACAAAAATTTTCAAAAGGTTACTGAAAGAAGTACAAACTACAATGTATAAGATAAATAAATTACAAGGCTATCTTGTACAACACAGAGAATACAGCCAATACCTTATAATTGCTATAAATGGAATATAACCTTAAAAATTATGAATCACTATGTTGTACACCTGGAACATATGAAATGATGTATATCATTGGTACATTGGAAGACAGCTATAATAATTGAAAAATAACCCTTTGGGAAAAGTACAATTTTTTTCAAAGAAAACCTAAATATTTATAGAGATAGACTATGTTTATTACATTATGATGCTTGCCATGTGAAGCTCAGGGTACACAACAAACACCTATTGAGCAAGGTATCTGCTGCTGCTGCTAGTCGCTTCAGTCGTGTCTGACTCTGTGTGACCCCATAGACGGCAGCCCACCAGGCTTTCCCGTCCCTGGGATTCTCCAGGCAAGAACACTGGAGTGGGTTGCCATTTCCTTCTCCAGTGCATGAAAGTGAAACGTGAAAGTGAAGTCACTCAGTCATGTCCGACTCTAGCGACCCCATGGACTGCAACCTACCAGGCTCCTCCATCCATGGGATTTTCCAGGCAAAAGTACTGGAGTGGGGTGCTATTGCCTTCTCCAGAGCAAGGTATCTAGAACATAATGAACAGATTATACCTTTAACCTAAACTAAGCTAAGCTAAGTCGCTTCAGTCGTGTCTGACTCTGTGCGACCCCATAGACAGCAACCCACCAGGCTCCGCCGTCCCCGGGATTCTCCAGGCAAGAACACTGGAGTGGGTTGCCATTACCTTTAATAGGCAACAAATAGTAACTCACTAAATATGCTAGTAAGATTCAAAATATTTCCTCCTGAGAGCTTGATGAAGATGTTAATATTTTTCTCAATGAAAGGACACAAAAAAGTTTTCTAAGTCAGCTCTAACTATATAGGTACTTTATTTAAAGCATTTCTTATAAAACTACATGATCGTGTGATAATTAAGTCATGATATGGAATGACAGCAAATGCAAGTTTACACCTGGACCTAAAGAAATAGAGGTATAAAGTATAGTTTCATTAAAAAAAAAGTCTACTATATAGGCTCCAAATTCCTAAATATGCCAAAAATTCTCCTCAGTTAGTTCCCAATCTATTAAGAAATTCACGTTTCTTCCAGAAAGTCATTTAGAAAATTTTAGCAACAAAACAGTATATCAATAGAGATACAATCCATCATTTTGCTTAGTGTTTTTATAATAAAACAGTTCTCATTTTACTTCAAGTCTTTGATATCTGAGTGCGTAATTTGGTAGAAAAAATTATACAGCATCTTGAATAAGACCAGTAACACTGAATCATTTCTTTAGAGTAATGATTTCAAATTTTACTGTATTTTCTCATAGATACTATATATGCTGTTTGCTTATTTTAGTGAATAAAATTAGGATTTTTGCCAATGCATCTAACAATTAAAACTCCATTTTTCACACTTTCATAGTTTAACTTTATTTTTTTCTTTCAGTTTTATTGAGATATAATTATAATACAGCACTGTATAATTTTAAGGTATCCAGCATAATGATTTGACTTGTACATACATCATGAAATGATTATCACAGTGATTTAGTGAATATCTATCATCTAATAGAGATATAAAAGATAAAAAAAACATTTTTTCTTAGTGACTGTAACTCTTAGAATTTACTCTTAACTTTCATATATAACATAGAGCAGTGCTCATTGCATTAATCATATTGTACATTACATATCTAGTACTCATTTATCTTGTAACTGGAACTTTGAAGGTTTTGACAACCTTCATTCAATTTCCCCTCCCTGTACCTTGCCTCTGTGAGTTAATATTTCTATACATTACAAAATAATCATCACAATAAGTCTAGTTACCATGTGTCACTATACAAATATAATATATTATTATTAACTATATTCCTAAGCCATACATTTCATCTCCATGTATTGTTTACTTTGTGACTGGAAGTTTTCAACTCTTAAATCTTTCTCATCTGTCTCAAATTCAATTTAAAATGCTGTTACATCTTTATTTCCATTTTTTCTCAAATAAAATGTTATTTAAAAAACCTATTCATTGTTGAGATTAGAAGTCATACTCCCTAATGAAATATGTTTTTCCCACTGGGATTCTGAATTATAAAAGCCCTGATTAATCAAATATTTTCCTCTTTCTCCCCAAATTTCTGGTGCCTCCTACAGTGTCTCTCTGCATTAGGCATCCAGTATATATTTACTAATGAATTTGCTGTTTGATACCTCCTCAAATTTAATAGTGAAAAATTAAACTTTATACTTTTCCACATAGAAAGTTTCACATCATTTTCTTGTCAGTTGTGTATAAATTATCATAGTTTTCTTTACTGAATGATAGTTCTGTCACATTTTTTAAAAAATCCTACTTCACCAGTAGTTTAGTGGCATGCATCTCTTTCTTTTTATTATAAGCACTGAGTGATTTTTCAAACACACCTAATTGGAATGGAGTAGCATGATAGAATTGTGTGAACCAACTTAATATTACATGGTAATGTTAATAAGTTCATTGATGGGACTGGACTAAATTTCAGGATATGTGTTCTTTCTCTTATTTTTGAAAATATCAAGATCCTTCATAAATTGTTTAAGTTTCTTGATTTATTCACACTTTTTATTGAGCTACAAAATAACCTGAAAATCAAGGATTATAACATCATAGGATAAACACCGTATAAAACTATCAGGTAAAATGCATCATCCAAACTTTTTTAAAGTGAAATAGATCAATGAAATATAGATGGAGACATTTTGTTCTTCCTTGGTGAGTAGTGAGGGAATGAAAATGAATGAATTGGGAAAAGCTGCATGGAAGTCTACATTTTGCTTGTGTCATGATAAAAAAAAATCAATGGCAGTTTTTTTTTTTTAGAACAATTTTGTGTTTTCTCTTGAGTACATAGTTCTGATGAAATTGATTTTTCTCAATCACTGTCAGAGTCGTTCTGTGTAGCCCACTAACAACAATTGCTTTTCTCACATAAAATTTATGAAATATTCCTATGTGAGAATAGATGTGACATGTAATATAGGTATATCAATCAAGATACTCTTAAAATAATACTGAAAGAAACTAAACATGAATACGAACATACATAAATGCAATAATGTATCTTAAAACCAATTGTTCATTTTATGGATGTCTATATGTACACATGGAGAAGGCAATGGCAACCCACTCCAGTACTCTTGCCTGGAAAATCCCATGGACGGAGGAGCCTGGTAGGCTGCAGTCCATGGGGTCACAAAGAGTTGGACATGACTGAGAGACTTCACTTTCACTTTTCACTTTCATGCATTGGAGAAGGAAATGGCAACCCACTACAGTGTTTCTGGCTGAAGAATCCCAGGGACGGTGGAGTCAGGTGGGCTGCCATCTCTGGTGTCGCACAGAGTGGGACACTACTGAAGCGACTTAGCAGCAGCATATGCACACAAATACTGCATGTAATAATGTAATAAAAAAAATTAAACACAAATATGTTTATATATTTTATAGATATTTTTATCATCATAGTCTAGTTTATACAATATATACAGTGCAAACCAAATGATTCAATATTTTGATAGATTATAAACCATGCAAGGTCCAATGCTGTAGAAAACAATATTGCATAGGAACCTGGAATGTTACATCCATGAATCAAGGCAAATTGGAAGTGGTCAAACAGGAGACGGCAAGAGTGAACGTCGACATTCTAGGAATCAGTGAACTAAAATGGACTGGAATGGGTGAATTTAACTCAGATGACCATTATATCTACTACTGTGAGCAGGAATCCCTTAGAAGAAATGGAGTAGCCATCATGGTCAACAAAAGAGTCTGAAATGCAGTACCTGGATGCAATCTCAAAAACGACAGAATGATCTCTGTTCATTTCCAAGGCAAACCATTCAATATCACAGTAATCCAAGTCTATGCCCCAACCAGTAACACTGAAGAAGCTGAAGTTAAATAGTTCTATGAAGACCTACAAGACCTTTTAGAACTAACACCCAAAAAGGTGTCCTTTTCATTATAGAGGACCAGAATGCAAAAGTGGGAAGTCAAGAAACACCTGGGGTAACAGGCAGATTTGGCCTTGGAATACAGAATGAATCAGGACAAAGGCTAATAGAGTTTTGCCAAGATGCAGAGTACATCATGACAAACGCTGGACTGGAAGAAACACAAGCTGGAATTAAGACTGCCGGGAGAAATATCAATAACCTCAGATATGCAGATGACACCACCCTTATGGCAGAAAGTGAAGAGGAACTAAAAAGCCTCTTGATGAAAGTGAAAGAGGAGAGTGAAAAAGTTGGCTTATAGCTCAACATTCAGAAAACTGAGATCAGGGCATCTGGTCCTAACACTTCATGGGAAATAGATGGGGAAACAGTGAAAACAGTCTTAAGACTTTATTTTTTTGGACTCCAAAATCACTGTAGATGGTGACTGCAGATATGAAATTAAAAGACGCTTACTCCCTGGAAGGAAAGTTATGACCAATCTATATAGCATATTCAAAAGCAGAGACATTACTTTGCCAACGAAGGTCTGTTTAGTCAAGGCTATGGTTTTTCCAGTGGTCCTTTATGGATGTGAGATTTAGACTGTGAAGAAAGCTGAGCACCGAAGAATTGATGCTTTTGAACTGTGGTGTTGGAGAAGACTCTTGAGAGTCCCTTGGAATGCAAGGAGATCCAACCAGTTCATTCTAAAGGAGATCAGTCTTGGGTGTTCATTGGAAAGGCCAATGCTAAAGCTGAAACTCCAATACTTTGGCCAGCTCATGCGAAGAGTTGACTCACTGGATAAGACTCTGATGCTGGGAGGGATTGAGGGCAGGAGGAGAAGGGGATGACAGAAGATGAGATGGCTGGATGGCATCTCCGACTCGATGGACATGGGTTTGGTTGAACTCCAGGAGATGGTGATAGACAGGAAGGCCTGGTGTGCTGCAATTCATGGGGTTGCAAAGAGTTGGACACGATTGAGCAATTGAACTTAACTGAAACCATACAAATTCATATTAATATTATTGACATTATTCCCTTTTCAGAACATTACATTCCCATGACTCATTTCAAACTGGTAGTTTTTACCTCTTAATCTTCTTCACCTAAGTGTTCATCAATAGATGAATAAAGAAGATATATGTGTGCTTGTGTGTGTGTATACACACACACACACACATACACATACATAAACATATTTATAGGCTCTTCCCAGGTGATGCAGTTTGTAAAGAGTCCACTTGCCAATTCAGGAGATGTAGGTTTGATCTCTGGATAATGAAGATCCCCTGGAGGAGGAAATAGCATCTAACTCCAGTGTTCTTGCCAGGGAAATTCCATGAAAAGCCTGGCATGTTGGAGTCCATAGGTTGCAAAGAGTCAGACACGACTGAGTGACTGGGCATGCACACAGACACTCAAACACACACACACACACATATCAGTTCAGTTCAGTTCAGTTCATTCGCTCAATCGTGTCTGACTCTTTGTGACCCCATGAACTGCAGCATGCCAGGTCTCCCTGTCCATCACCAACTCCCACAGTTAACTCAAACTCATGCCCATCAAGTGGTGATGCCATCCAGCCATCTCATCCTCTGTCGTCCCCTTCTCCTCCTGCCCCCAACCCCTCCCAGCATCAGAGTCTTCTCCAATGAGTCAACTCTTCGCATGAGGTGGCCAAAGTACTGGAGTTTCAGCTTTATCATCAGTCTTTCCAAAGAACACCCAGGACTGATCTCCTTGAGAATGGAATGGAACGGTTGGATCTCCTTGCAGTCCAAGGGACTCTCAAGAGTCTTCTCCAACACCACAGTTCAAAAGCATCAATTCTTCGGTGCTCAGCTTTCTTCACAGTCTAAATCTCACATCCATAAAGGACCACTGGAAAAACCATAGCCTTGACTAAACAGACCTTCGTTGGCAAAGTAATGTCTCTGCTTTTGAATATGCGATCTAGGTTGGTCATAACTTTCCTTCCAAGGAGTAAGAACCTTTTAATTTCATGGCTGCAATCACCATTTGCAGTGATTTTGGAGCCAAAAAAATAAAGTCAGCCACTGTTTCCCCATCTATTTGCCATGAAGTGATAGGATCAGATGCCATGATCTCAGTTTTCTGAATGTTGAGCTTTAAGCCAACTTTTTCACTCTCCTCTTTCACTTTCATCAAGAGGCTTTTAAGTTCCTTTTCACTTTCTGCCATAAGGGTGGTGTCATCTGTGTATCTGAGGTTATTGATATTTCTCCAGGCAATCTTGATTCCAGCTTGTGTTTCTTCCAGCCCAGCATGTCTCATGATGTACTCTGCACAGAAGTTAAATAATCAGGGTGATAATATACAGCCTTGATGTACTCCTTTGCCTATTTGGAACCAGTCTGTTGTTCCATGTCCAGTTCTAACTGTTGCTTCCTGACCTGCATATAGGTTTCTTAAGAGGCAGGTCAGGTGGTCTGGTATTCCCATCTCTTTCAGAATTTTCCACAGTTTATTGTGATTCACACAGTCAAAGGCTTTGGCATAGTCAATAAAGCAGAAATAGATGTTTTTCTGGAACTCTCTTCCTTTTTATGGAGTATCAATCATTAAAAAAAATTAGGAATTCTTGCCATTTGTGACAACATGCATGGATCTGGAGATTATTATATTTACTGAAATAACTCAGAGAAAAATAAATATGCAAAATTTAATTTACATGTGACTTTATTTTGGGGGGCTCCAAAATCACTGCAGATGGTGATTGCAGCCATGAAATTAAAAGATGCTTACTCCTTGGAAGGAAAGTTATGACCAACCTAGACAACATATTAAAGAGCAGAGACTTTATTTTGCCATCAAAGGTCTGTATAGTCAAGGCTCTCTTTTTTCCAGTGGTCCTCTATGGATGTAAGAGTTGGACTATAAAGAAAGCTGAACACTAAAGAATTGATGCTTTTGAACTGTGGTGTTGGAGAAGACTCTTGAGAATCCCTTGGACTGCAAGGAGATCCAACTAGTCCATCCTAGTGGAGATCAGTCCTGAGTGTTCATTGAAAGGACTGATGCTGAAGCTGAAACTCCAGTACTTTGGCCACCTGATGCGAAGAGCTGACTCATTTTAAAAGACCCTGATGATTGGAAAGATTGAGGGCAGGAGGAGAAGGGGATGACAGAGCATGAGAAGGTTGGATGGCATCATTGACTCAATGGACATGAGTTTGGGTGGGCTCCAGGAGTTGGTGATGGACAGGGAGGCCTGGAGTGCTGTAGGTCATGGGGTCACAAAAAGTCGGACACAACTGAGCGACTGAACTGAACTGAACTATGGATTCTAAAGAGCAACAACAGCAAACCACCAAATATAACCAAAGAAACAGACTTACAGTTAAAGAACAAACCAGTGGTCACCTGAAGGTGGGGAAAATAGTGGACAAAACAGTTACTTTGTTTTCTTAAGCTTTTGTGATAATCATCAAAGTTCCCCAATATACTTGATTTTCCCTCTCTCTAGGCACTGTTAAACACTGACCAGGTGAGTCATTTTTGCCAAATAATTTAGACCAAATGTTAGAGTCACATCTGGACATAAGATTTAAGAACAAGTATACAACTTACTCCTTTTGTGCTTCAGCATTCATGGAAACACATATTGAGATGAAGTTATCATAAAGTTATCGTAAAGGATCCTTGAGTGACTATAATAAATATGCTCCAGAACTCCCTCAAGTGAAATAAATGAGAAAGTTGCACTGTATTTAGCCATTAAGGGGTTGAAATTATTTAATACTATAGTATATGTTACTATCTTCTCTCACAAAGAGAAGACACAAAGTAGATTAATCAAAATGATTATTTTACCAGCCATGTTATATTTTTTCTAACATGGAATTTTTGCTGAATATATAGCAATTATATATAATATTTACATAAAGGATAATTCATTGAATCATTATTATTTTGGTACCTATATCAGGAGCATATCTGAACACAATTTTGGGGAAACTTTTCTCCTTTGTATGTGTAGGATGATAGATAAATTAATTTTTGCTGCATCAAGCCACTGAAGTTTGAGATTTAATTTTTCTTTGGGATTTCTTAGTCTTTCCTGACTAAGCCTCAGTTTTAGGTATTTCTACTTACTTCCTTTCTTTTCATGTATCTTCTGGGCTCTATTAGTCTTTTGATTTTTTTTTTTTTTATAATTTGGGCTTTCAAACTATATTTTTATATTACATGTCGTTTTCTCTGCTTTCTACACTACTTAAATGGATTGGTACCTTTATTTGTTGCCCCTTTAAATAAATCTGTAGCACTTTTTTTTACACATCCAGTGTATAAACACACACACACATATGTATGCTGCTGCTGCTGCAGCTGCGTCGCTTTAGTCATGTCCAACTCTGTGCGACCCCATAGACGACAGCCCACCAGGCTTCCCGTCCCTGGGATTCTCCAGGCAAGAACACTGGAGTGGGTTGCCATTTCCTTCTCCAATGCATGAAAGTGAAAAGTGAAAGTGAAGTCGCTCAGTTGTGTCTGACTCTTAGCGACCCCATGGACTGCAGCCTACCAGGCTCCTCCATCCATGGGATTTTCTAGGCAAAAGTACTGGAGTGGGGTGCTATTGCCTTCTCCGACACATATGTATATATAGAGGCAAATGTATATACAGAAATTAATAGGTAGATGATAAAAATAGTTGAATTTCATTTTTTGTAATTTTTGTGCAATTTCATATATTAGAAAATCTCAATAATTTTTTCAGTTTGGAAATGAATTGTAAGTATCCATGGAAACTAACCAACAAAGGTCCATCTTGTCAAAGCTATGGTTTTTCCAGTAGTCATGTATGTATGTGAGAGTTGGACTAAAAAGAAAGCTGAGAACCAAAGAACTGATGCTTTCAAACTGTGGTGCTGGAAAAGACTCTTGAGAGTCCCTTGGACTGCAAAGAGATCCAACCAGTCAATCCTAAAGGAAATCAACCTGGAATATTCATTGGAAGGACTGATGCTGAAGCTGAAACTCCAATACTTTGGCCACCTGATGCGAAGAACTGACTCACTGGAAAAGACCCTGATGCTGGGAAAAACTGAAGGCAGGAGGAGAAGGGGACAACAGAGGATGAGATGGTTGGACGGCATCACTGACTCGATGGACATGAGTTTGAGTAGGCTCCGGGCGTTGGTGATGGACAGGGAAGCCTGGCATGCTGCAGTCCATGGAGTTGCAAAGAGTTGGACATGACTGAGGGACTGAACTGATAGCAACGTATAGCAAAGTAACATATAGAATGCATATTGGTCCTTGTTTATTCTTTCTTATATGGACAGATAGCTTTAAAATACTTTATTTAGCTCTAGTTGCAAACAACATTCCGAAAAAATGCCTTGTCAGTAATGATCAATCTCAGGGATATTTAAAGGAAATATTATTGAAATACTGTTCATAGGGCACACTCATTAACGAATGCAGGAGATTGTACCTAATAGATAACAATGGATTATTAAAATCCTCAAAATGTTATACACAAAGTAAGTTATAAAAACATTCCCTGTCTTTTCATACTGCATGGTTACTAAACAACTAATAAAATATACACTTCTTAAAAAAAAATCTCTGCATTTAACTGGATAAATATCTAAACTCAATTTAAACTTTTAATTTTTTATTATGTAAAAATCCGTTTTCATCAATTTCCTGAAAGTTTTAATATAGACAGGATTACTGATTAAAACATTCTTAGAAATGTATCATTTATTTACAAAGATTATAGACCCTCCCTTAACTTAGAAAATAATGATTGGAAAACACTGGGCCTAGATAAATTGCTTTCTAAGCCATCATGATTAAGTCATTTCTGGTGGGCAGATATCAAAGCTGGTCATTTTCCTCTGCTCTTTTTTCAAATAGCCTAATATCCAAACATTCCAGACAACAGTAGTGATTGGTGTATGTTTTTCACTCTTTCTTGTGATAAAATCTTATTTTATTAATGATAATTGATCTCTATCAGGATTTTAACTAATAGCCTTGCCCAGTTACTTTAAAAAGAATAATAATAAAGGAAAACATTTAACAAGTTAAACTCCTAAGTTATTTATTTTACAAAAATTGAATAGTCCTATATTCCTTACCAGGATGTTTGTTTGCTTAAATATTTTCCCTAAACACCAGTTTTATTGGTAAATGGTGTTTCTTAACATTAACATATTATTTTCCCTCATAGTAGAACGATGGGTGAGTCTTAAATTGATAAGTTCAATTAAAATATAACTTAATTTATTTAAAAATAAAAAGTGCTAAGTCTGTCACTGTTTGGGGGAATGTTTCTAATATTCATGATACTTTCAACAACTTAGTTTAAAAGGAATAATCTGTCCTTGTATTGCTTTCTTTGAAGATTGACTACTACAGCTATTTCTCAGCAATCCAAAAATTAATTTTTCTTTTTTGTATATTTATATTTATACTTAACTTTCTCACAATTTTATTTCTCCATTCAGCTTATGGAGTTTTATTCAAAACACATGGGCTTTATTCATTCATTGTTACATAATTTATCTTACTCATAAGCGAGACTGATTAATCTTTTTGAGAACCCATGCCTATATAGAAAGTTCAAGTATACTCTTGATGCCAATGCCTGTAGGTTTGCAAATCTCCAGCTTCACAGGGATATAGTCAATCTTTGTGTAATCTAATATGGTTCAAATTTCCAAGTTAGTGAGTCCACCTAGATCTTTCCTAAAGCAGGTACATTTATCTCATTTTTCAGTCAATCTATTACTCGACAGATTTTTCATTGTTGCCTGATTCTGACTTGTTATTTATCTAAAGAGCTCAATGCAAATATAGTATAGAAACATCTTTGTTTACTAGTTTTCCAAAACACTGCTGTTAGAGTGTGTGGATGTATGGCACAAACTTTTATTAAAACTGAGTAAACAAAAACAAAAAGACAAACTACAGAATGAAAGAAAATATCTGCAAACAATCTGTGATCCACTAGGACTTAGTTTCCAAAATACAAACTGTTTATACAACTCAAGAATTAAAAAAATAAACAACCCAATCAAAAAAATGGACAGAAGATCTAAATGGACTTTCTCCAAAGACTTATAGATGGCCAACCGCACAGAGTCTAACACAACTGAAGTGACTTAGCAGTAGCAATAAGCACATGAAAAGATGTTCAACATTGTTAATTTACTAGAGAAACGCACGGAAAAGGCAATGGCACCCCAATCCAGTACTCTTGCCTGGAAAATCCCATGGATGGAGGAGCCTGGTAGGCTGCAGTCCATGGGGTCGCTAAGAGTCAGACACAACTGAGCGACTTCACTTTCATTTTTCACTTTCACGCATTGGAGAAGGAAATGGCAACCCACTCCAGTGTTCTTGCCTGGAGAATCCCAGGGATCGGGGAGTCTGGAGGGCTGCCGTCTATGGTGTCTCACAGAGTCAGATACGACTGAAGCGACTTAGCAGCAGCAGCAGCAGCAGAGAAATGCAAATCAGAACTACAATGAAGTACTACCTCACACCGGTCAGAATGGCCATCATTATAAACTCTGCTAATAACAAATGCTGGAATGGATGCAGAGAAAAGGTCACCCTCCTACACTCTTGGTGGGAATATAAGTTGGTAAGGCCACCACAGAGAACAGTATGGAGGATCCTCAGAAAACTAAAAATAGAATTACTATATGATCCAGCAGTCTCACTCCTGAGCATGTATTAGTATACAGACAAAACTCTAATCCAAATAGAACTGCCTTATGATCCAGCAACCCCACTGCTGGGCATACACACTGAGGAAACCAGAAGGGAAAGAGACACGTGTACCCCAATGTTCATCACAGCACTGTTTATAATAGCCAAGACATGGAAGCAACCTAGATGTCCAAGAGCAGATGAATGGATAAGAAAGCTGTGGTACATATACACAATGGAGTATTACTCAGCCATTAAAAAGAATACATTTGAATCAGTTCTAATGAGGTGGATGAAACTGGAGCCTATTATACAGAGTGAAGTAAGCCAGAAGGAAAAACATAAATACAGTATACTAACGCATATATATGGAATTTAGAAAGATGGTAACAATAACCCGACATACGAGACAGCAAAAGAGACACTGATGTATAGAACAGTCTTATGGACTCTGTGGGAGAGGGAGAGGGTGGGAAGATTTGGGAGAATGGCAATGAAACATGTAAAATATCATGTAGGAAACGAGTTGCCAGTCCAGGTTCGATGCATGCTGGATGCTTGGGGCTGGTGACTGGGACGGCCCAGAGGGATGGTATGGGGAGGGAGGAGGGAGGAGGGTTCAGGATGGGGAACACATGTATACCTGTGGCAGATTCATTTTGATATTTGGCAAAAACTAATACAATTATGTAAAGTTTAAAAATAAAATAAAATTAGAAAAAAAAAAAATGAAAATAAAATAAAAATTAAAAAAAGATACACATGCCCTTATTTTCATAGCAGCATTATTCACAATAGCCAAGACATGAAAACAACCCATATGTTCATCAAACAGATGAATGGATAAATAAGATGTATTAAACATATACATTGGAATACTACTCAGGCATAAAAAAGAATGAAATAATGCCATTTTCAGCAGCATGGATGCAACTAGAGATAATCATAACTAAGTAAAGTCAGAGAGAAAGACATACTATGTGATATCACTTACATGTGGAATCTAAAATATCAAACAAATAAACTTATCTATTAAACAGAAACAGACTTGCAGACATATAGAACAGAATGTGATTGCCAAGGTGGAGGGATTAGGGGAAGAGTGGAGTAGGGGGCGGGGGGGTTAGTAGATGTAATATATATAGAATGGATAAGCAAGGTCCTATGCATACCACACAGCACTACAGTCAGTATCCTACAATAACCATAATGGAAAAGAATATGAACAAAAATGTGTGTGTATATATATATATATGTATATAATTATAAAATGGTTATATACATATATTTACTGTGGTCAGTTGCATCAGTTGTGTCTGACTCTTTGCAACCCCATGGACTATAGCCTGCCAGACTCCTCTTCCATGGGATTCTCCAGGAAGAACATTGGAATGGGTTGCCATGGCCTCCTTCAGGGAATCTTCTTTATCCAGGGATGCAAACTGGGTCTCCCATATATGGGCTTCCTTGGTGGCTCAAACAGTAAAGAATATCTCCAGTAATACCTCTGGATTAATTTTGTAAACAAGGAATAAGCAGCAAAGCTGTTCTAAGGAATAACTGTGAAATACCCAACTATGCTAGTTTGCGAGAAGCAGTCCATTGATTATGCTCATTGAAATGTAAGTGTGAGAGCCTCCATAGCATGTAAATAGTGTCAACTAGAAAGAGTAAATACCACAGGGATTACACACACAATATAAAGCAGAAACACACAGAAATACAAAAATGAATGTCACTTTGAATCAGTGAGAATCCTTGCTATTCTGTAAAACTGTCCTTTTCTTTTCAAAAAAGAACAGCCTAAAAATACATACCCAATTTAAAGATAAATTTTATTCAACAGAAACTAGCACAAAACTCCTATAAAAATAATTCAAGAAAAAAATAAGAGCTACAGAAAATAGGAAAAACATGGCAGATGAAAACAAGACTTAGAACCAAATATACAACCATGATCTAAAAGATTATAACGATAAAAACAAAGGCCTCAAAACAGCTGGAAAACGGAGCTGAAAATATGTGACTACAAAACAGAAAGGGTTAAAAATAACTGAAGACGAATAGAATTGCAGAGTTAAAAATCAGATAATTCATGGTTTCATTAAAACCATCATGAAGAAAATTATGGATTAAACTTGGCAAAGTAATAAAGGTAAAGATTAAGCAATGCAAGCAAAATTAAATAAAATTGGAAAATACTAGAAGGAAGAAATCGGGAGGAACTGAGAGGTATACCAACATATAAAGACAAATCAATTTTTCAAGGAAAGAAATATTTCAGAAAAAAACTTATCTGATAAAATTTTCCAGAAATAAAAGATGGCTTGATGTACACATGGAAGTCTATTACATTGCTCTTGGAAAAATTTTTATAAAAATGATCCTTTACTAAAAATCTTGTTATTTGACACTATTTTAAAGGCTTTTTCTCTGAATATACTAAATAAATATTCACCATAGTTTCACCTATGAAAAGACTTGGGCTTTCCCTAGTGGATCGGGGAAAAGAATCTGCCTGCAGTGCAGGAGACTTGGGTTTGATCCCTAGGTCAGGAAGATCCCCTGGAGAAGGGAATGGCTACCCACTCCAGTATTCTTGCCTGGAGAATTCCATGCACAGAGGAGCCTGGTGGGTTACAATCCATGAGGTCACTTCCCTGATGGCTCCAGTGGTAAAGAATTTGCCTCATTGCAGGAGATGCAGGTTTAGTCACTGGGTTGGAAAGATCCTCTGGAGAAGGATCTTTGGCAACCCACTCCAGTATTCTTGCCTGGAGATTTCAATCGATAGAGGAGCCTGGCAGGCTACAGTCCATGAGGTCACAAAGAGTCAGACACAACTCAACACACGAGCACAAAGTAGAACAAAGTTTATCAACACCACCACAAGAAAAAACTTGTTCTTAGTCACCCAGTTGTGTACAACTCTTTGCAGCCCCATGGACTGCAGCCCTCCAGGCTTCTCTGTCCATGGGTTTCTCCAAGGAAGAATACTGAAGTGGGTTGCCATTCCCTTCTCCCTAGAAAAAACTTAGGCACACAGAAATTCAGGTGATTTTCACAAATTCACAGAGATTGGAATTAGCAAAGTCATGATTCAATTAAGGAAGTTTATAAATATTCCAAATAGTAGGAGGAGGAGACACACAGAATTACAAAAATTGTTAAGTAATAAAAGTAGTAATAATTGCATTTGTTGCTATTGTTCTGTCACTAAGCTATATCCAACTCTTTGAGACCCATGTACTGCAGCATGCCAGGCTTCTCTGTCCTTCACTATCTCCTGGAGTTTGCTCAAACTCATGTGCATTGAGTTGATGATGGTATCCAACTCTGTATCATCCTCTATCACCCCTTTCTCCTCCTGCCTTCAACCTTTCCCAACATCAAGGTCTTTATCAATGAGTCAACTTTTTGCAAGGTAATGACTAAGAATATAATTTAAAATCTATATAGTAAAATAAATGACAACAAATGACAGTACATAATATTTTTAACATAAGAGAAGGCAGTAATAGTGAAATTGAGGAACAAAAAGATATAAAATATTTAGAAAACAACATATAGCTAGAATTAAGATTTTAATGGTAATTACAATACATGTGACTAGATTAAAATCTCCAATTAAAAGCCAGATATTGACAGACTTGATTAAAATATCATTTGATCCAACTCCGTGCTGCCCACATAAGATACATGTTAGATGCAAAAGAATACATAGCTTGAATTTTAAAAAAGAAACACAACAATAACCTAAAATTTTATCCTAATGAACTAGGAAAAATAAAATAACTAAACACAAAGCAATAAGAAGAAAATAAGATTATAGTGGATATAAATTAAATAGAGAATAACAATAGAAACAAATGAAACAATGATTTGTGGGTTTTTATTTTTTGGAAACAACAAAATTGATAAACCTTTAGTTTGATAAAAATGAAGATTCAAATTATTAAAATTGAGAGAAAAAGCAGCCATCTTAGAGATATACAAAGGATTATGAGACTTATTGAGCCATTGTGTGCCACAAACTGGATAACCTAGACAAAATGAAAAAAAATCTTAAACACATCATCTAACAAAACTGACTGAATAAATAATAGAGAATCTGAAAAGACCTATAAAAAACTGATATTTAGGTAGGAAATATCAAAATCAAAAAAATAAAAAAACTTCAAACAAAGGAAACTTCAAAACAAGATAGCTTCATTTATAAATTGCATTAAACATTTAAAGAAGAATTAATAGCCATTTAATTATGATTACACTTTTCCAAAAAAAAAAAAAGAAAGAAAGAAAGAAAAAATTACTTCCTAATTACTCTGTGAGGGCCAATGTTACTCTGAAGACAAAGTCTGATAAAGACAACATCAGAAGACAAAACTAGAGACCAAAATTCTTTATGACTATTGACACAAAAATCTTTAAGATACATACTAGAAAGCTAAATCATCAGCATATTTAAAAGATTATACAATGACCAAGAAGCCATTTATGAAATGAAAGAAAGGTTAGTCCAATAGCCTTAGGTCAATAAATGTAATATACTATTATAACAGAATTAATAATGGCATGGATTATTTCAATAGAGGAGAAAAAAGCACTTGATTCAAAACTTTATTATGATAAAATCATTCTTGGAGTAGAATAAACTCAGTTAACATTATATTCAATGATGCAGGACTAAAAAAAATCCCCTAAAATGAAGAAGACAAGAATGTCACTTTTGCTCTTCCTATCACTTATTATACTAGAATTTCTAGTGAGAGCAAAAAGACACAGAAGAGAAAGAAAAAGCATCACCTAAATTTGAAAGGAAGAAGGAATAGTATCTCTATTCACTGTTGAAAAATCTTATATATATATAAAAAAACCCTAATGAATCTCCTTGACGTTTTTGATGTGGTACTAGAGAACACTCTTGAGGCTCCTGGACTGCAGGGAGATCAAACCAATCAATCCTAAAGGAAATCAGCCCTGAATATTCACTGGAAGGGCTGTTGCTGAAGCTTCAATACTTTGATCACCTGATGTGAAGACCTGACTCTGGAAAGATTCTGATGGTGGGAAATATTGAAGGCAAAAGGAGAAAGGGGCAGCAGAGAACGAGATGGTTAGATCACATTACCACCTCAGTAGACATGAATTTGAAAAAAAATCCTGGGAGATGATGAAGGACGGAGGAGCCTGGCCTGCTACAGCCCATGGGATCTCAAAGAGTTGGATTGACTTAGTGACTGAACAACAGCCACATATCTCCAAAATGCTAATTGAATGAAGCCAGAACAAAAGGCCACACATTGTATGATTGCACTTCTATAAGATATTTAGAATAGGAAAAACCATAGAGACAAAAAAATATACTAGTGGTTTTCAAGGGACAGAGGAAGGAGAGCACTGCAACTGACTGTTTACAGGTTTGGGGGTTCTTTTTGGAGTTGTGAAAATACTCTTGAATTTCATAGTGATGATGGTTTCACAGCACTGTGAACATCACTAAATTTTACACTTAAAAATTGTTAAACTGTTTAATTTTATGTCATGAAAATTTTATCACAAAAAAATTCTCAGAGGAAGTTTATTTTTAAATAAAGGTGAGTACCTGTGGTGGATTCATTTTGATATTTGGCAAAACTAATACAATTATGTAAAGTTTAAAAATAAAATAAAATTAATTAAAAAATTAAAAAAAAATAAAAAGATTTAAAAATTTTGAAAAAACTAAAATTACAATTAAATTAAAATAAATAAATAAAGGTGAAATAAATAGGTTTTCAAAAACAAAGATGAGAAAATTGTCAGTAGACATTCTCTCTGAAAATTACTAAAGAAGGTCTTAAGACTGTGAGAAAATAATGTCAGTTAGAAACATTAAACTATAGAAAGTAAAGAAGTCAGTATTGTGGATAAATGGGCTTCCCAAGTGGCTCTAGTGGTAAAGAACCTGCCTGCTATGGAGGAGATGTAAGAGACATGGATTTGATCCCTGGGTCAGGAAGATCCCCTGGAGGAGGGTATGGCAACCCACCCCAGTACTCTTGCCTGGAGAATCCCATGGACAGAGGGGTGTGATGGTCTACAGTCCATAGGGTCACAAAGTGTTGGACATGACTGAAGAGACTTAGCATACACATTACGGATAAATATATGAACAAATATGAAAGATACTGTATTTAAAACAAATACAATAAATATGTCTTGTGAGATGTAGAAGTAATGTACAGATAAAATAATTGACCCCAAATAAAAAAATAGTCAAAGCCAAGAATGGGGTCTTAAAAGTACAATTAGTTTTTAAAATTGTTTTAAAGTTCTTACCCTTGGGGGAAATGATTTAAATACTAATTGAGGATAGACTAGAGTAAGGCAAGATGCATATGCAAATATCTGATGTGACCACTAGGCAATATTTGAAAATATAAAATTGAAAAATAAATTTAAAATAATGAGAGAATTTAAAATGCCCAATTATGCCAAAGGGCTTCCCAGGTGGCGCTCGTGGAAAAGAATCCACCTTCCAAAGCAGGAGACACAAGAGATATGGGTTTGATCCCTGGGTCAGGAAGATCCCCTAGAAGAAGAAATGGCAACCCACTCCAGTATTCTTGCCAGGAGAATCCCATGGATAGAGGAGTCTGGTGGAGCTATTGTCCATAGGGTCTCAAAGAGTTGGACATGACTGAGCATCTGAGCACACCACAATTATGCCAAAAGTATAGAATAAAAGAGAACTAAAGAATAATAGGCAATAGAAGATAAATAGAAACATGACAGACATTAAGTCAAACTATATCAGAAATTAAATGACATGTAAATAAACTAAATTCCCCAATTGAAGGAAAGATTATCAATTGTGATAACATATATAATAATGCAAATATGTATGCTGGGCAAGTTCCTAAGACAGTCCCATGATAGCACACATATTATACTCTTTATAAATCTTTAAATGTGGGTAGGGTCTGTGACCTGCATCTAATAAGTAGAAGTGACAGTAATAGATGTTACTCCTTTGATTAAGGTATGTTTATGGCAGAGACAAATGAGATATTACTCCCTTGATTAGGTCATATTTTAAGACAATGGTGATGGGTTGTTTCTAGCATTATTTTTATATAAGACTCTATCTTAGAAGACAGAATTCAAGGGATTCTCTGTTTTTGAGGGAGCAAGCTGCTATATCATGAGGTCATACAGCAAAGAGCTGTGTATTCCTCTTCAATAGGCTAAGAAAAGCTTCCATCTGAAATCCAGCAAGCAAACAGTGTATTCACTCCTACAAATACAGGGAAATGAATTTTGCCAACAATCTGAGGGAGTCTGAAGAAGTATCCTTCCCTAGTCAAGATGCTAGTGAAAAAACAGGCCAACAAACACTTTCTTCTGAGCCTTCTATAACCCTGAGTAACAAACCCAGATAAGCTCTGCCCCAATGTCTTACCTTCAAGAACTGACAGATAAAAAAGTTTGCTTTTTTTTAAGTCTTAAACTGCTGAGTGGGTATTAATTTGTTAAATAATTGACCTGCAATTCAGGAGACACAAGTTTGATCCCTGGTTAGGGAAGAACCCTGGAAAAGGAAATGGTAACGCACTCCAGTATTCTTGCTGGGATAATCCCTATGGACAGAAGAGCCTGGTAGGCTACAGTCCACAGGGTTGCAAACAGTCGGACATAGTTACTAAATCACCACCACCAATAGAAAATGGATATGATATGACTGCTTTAGAAAGTGCATTTTCTGATCCTGACTTGTAGGCACTCAATGTCATTTTTTTTAAATTGTGATGGTGGTTTAGTCATTAAGTCATGTCTGACTCTTGCAACCTGATGGCCTGTAGCCTGCCAGGCTCCTCTGTCCATGCAATTCTCCAGGCAAGAATACTAGAGTGGGTTGCAATTTCCTTCTCCAGGGGATCTCCCAGACTTTGGGATCGAACCTGGTTTCCTGCATTGCACTACAAGGAAAGTCATTTTAATTATGTCTTATCTTCTTTTGTTTCCAACTATATGCAAATACTATACTCATATCATAAAAATAAATAATACAATTTAAGTCTTTCAGTCTAAAAATTACATATCACAGCTATATAGCAAGATGGGCTTCCCTGGTACCTAAGCTGGTAAAGAATCCGCCTGCAGTGCAGGAGATCCGAGTTAGATTCCTAGGTCGGGAAGATCCCCTAGAGAAGGGCTAGTCTACCTCCTCCAGTATTCATTGGTTTCCCTGGTGGCTTAGTCAATAAAGAATCTGCTGCAATGCAGAAGACCTTGGTTGAGTCCCCAGGTTGGGAAGATCCCCTGGAGGATGACAACCCACTCCAGTATTCTTGCCTGGAAAATCCCCATGGGCAGGAGAGCCTGGCAGGCTACAGTCCATGGGGTTACAAAAAAACATACACTACTGACTACCAAGCACAGCATATAGCAAGATAAGTAAGCATACACAAAAAAGAGTAAGGAGAGTGATGGGATCAACAAAATCAGGGAAAACAAATGCATTAGTAATTTTAAACTTTATTTAAATAATTTATCACTACCTAAGTAAACATTTATGATTCATGCACTTGAAGAATATAGTGATGTATTATTCTCTTCCTAGCTTACGAAGACCCTAATGACTTTTCTGGGCTCAACTTCTGTCTCTTTAAGTAGCCTCCCTCATTCCCACCATATTAGTTTGGGAAACAGTGGAAACAGTGTCAGACTTTATTTTTCTGGGCTCCAAAATCACTGCAGATGGTGACTGAAGCCATGAAATTAAAAGACGCTTACTCCTTGGAAGGAAAGTTATGACCAACCTAGATAGCATATTCAAAAGCAGAGACATTACTTTGCCAACAAAGGTTCGTCTAGTCAAGGCTATGGTTTTTCCTGTGGTCATGTATGGATGTGAGAGTTGGACTGTGAAGAAGGCTGAGTGCTGAAGAATTGATGCTTTTGAACTGTGTGTTGGAGAAGACTCTTGAGAGTCCCTTGGACTGCAAGGAGATCCAACCAGTCCATTCTGAAGGAGATCAGCCCTGGGATTTCTTTGGAAGGAATGATGCTAAAGCTGAAACTCTAGTACTTTGGCCACCTCATGCGAAGAGTTGACTCATTAGAAAAGACTCTGATGCTGGGAGGGATTGGGGGCAAGACGAGAAGGGGACGACAGAGGATGAGATCACTGACTCGATGGACGTGAGTCTCAGTGAACTCCGGCAGCTGGTGATGGACAGGGAGGCCTGGCGTGCTGCGATTCATGGGGTCGCAGAGAGTCGGACACGACTGAGCGACTGATCTAATCTGATCTGATCATGTTAAATGCATTCTCTCCTCACGGCTTTTGTATCCTCTCTGGTTGGAATGTCTTATGTTGCCAATTTCATGGCATTCAAATCTCAGCTTTAGGTTACCATTTCAGAAGGGCTTTCTCCTCTCATTCAAAATTGTTCTAAAACACTGCCTATTGTATCATTCTCTGTAGCATGTCTGCATAAACATTTTCAGTCATCTTTCTTTTTGACAGTGCTTTCTGTTTGCTTGTTTTCCATGATCCCTTAATGGACTTTACAGTGAAAGAGTAGAGACATCCTCTGTCTGATTTCTCACTATAACCTAGTACCTAGAATAGATCCTGGCCCATAATAGGTACACTTAGTTGGTTTTCCACATGGCTCAGAGATAAAGAATCTGCCTGCCAATGCAGGAGATGCAGGAGACATGGGTTTGATCCCTGGGTTGGGAATATCCCCTATAGAAGGAAATGGCAACTCATTCCAGTTTTCTTGCCAGCAAAATTCCTTGGACAGAGGAGCCAAGTGAAGTGCAGTCCACAGGGTTGCAAAGAGTCAGACATGACTGAGCACAAAGCACACACATATACTGTATAAATTGATGAATTTAAGAGAAAAATTGCTAGATTTTTATTCTTCTTCAGAACTAAGCCCTCTTTACCTTAGTTTTAAAAGACAATTCTATATTCAGTGTTTTCCATTACAGTGTACTTTGTATTATATCCTTGAGTTTTCATACTGTCATTATTAATGATTTTAAAGCAGCCCTTAGAAAAATACTACTATATTTGAAGTTTTTGTTTTATTCTAAAAATATGTCTATGAATATTATGTACATTGCTCAAAAAGAAACTTCAGATTTATTAGACCAGGAACCAATTTTGAGAGAGTTGACAAAGAAATTGGTGAGTTTGATTCTACTATAGTTTTAAATATTTTTCTAGTTATTTGACTAGTTCATAGAGTGTGTTCACTTATTGCATTCATTTCTAACATCATGTAAGCTCTGGTGCTGAATTAATAATTTTTTCTTTTCATTTATCCAGTGAATTTTATGTGATTATAAAAGATTCATTTGATCTTGTTCAAGTAAATTATGATTTTCCACAGGGTTATCTTTTAAATTATGTCCTCTGTGTTATTTGCATATTTGTATTAGAATTATTTTTAGGACATGGGTTGTGAATTACTGCTGTTTCATGCATCAAACAATCTTATCTGTGTCACACTGAAGATGTAAATATAAATTCCTATCATGAAATGTATTCAAGTATGATTCTTATAAACACCTAAAGATTGAAATCATATTTAAATAAACATGAATGCTCTCCTAGCATCCCAGAACACAAGCGCTCCTGTTTGACTTAGTTTTGTGGTGACACAAAGAAAAGGCATAATAACTGATAGAACTTATCTTTCTACTCGTCAATTGTGACATACTTATATTAATAGACTAATAATGCTTGCCATGGCCCAATGATAATGCATGCATTTGCATCATTCTGAAATAACAGGACAATCATTTATTAGATTTTGAAGTTTGAAAGCCTTTAAATTACCGTGCTACACCACAATATATCATATGACCTATGAATGCTACTTTTCTATGAAACTTTGCTAAACTCTCAGAAAAAAAGGTACTCTTATCACTCTACCCCCAGGATGTGGATCTTGTTTGAATCATGCTCTATACCCAATGAGGAAAAAGAAGTTAAAGGAACTGACCTGGGACCTATTTATCTCTCAGTACAGAGGCTTCAGGGGGAGAACTAGGAGAGGTTTGATGTCGTTTTGTAAACATGATTACTGTAACTTCTGAGAAGTAGATAAATGATGTGTTGTATAAGAAAAGAATGCTTTTCTATATAATACTTTTGGTCTTATTTTAGCATTGATTACTACAAACAAATCTAGAAAATATTGATTTATGAGGCAGAATTCCCAAATAATATCACATAAACTATGCTACTATTTGATATACAAAACAGAGATATTTTACAAACTAAATATCCCATGATGATACTCTTACCTAGAGATGTGTGTTTGGTTCAAAAGCAAGAGACTCTGGGTGCTGCCTTCACTGTCCAAGACATCTGCTTTTCTTCTGCTTCTTAATTCCTTGTCTTCTTGAAATTAGTAGTAATACATAATGCTGAGTAGTCTGACTCATGTGAGTCTGAGTTTATAATACTTTTGAGTTTCTCAACTTACCCAGTTTCAATTCCTAGGAATGTTGGCAAAAATCCACATGAATAAAGTTATGGCACTATAGTACTCGTAATCTCAAGATAGTTGTATTGACATTTGTCTATTCTAAGAGGAAAATAAGAAACATAAAAACCCAGATCACCTCACAACAGGTTTTCATCTCCCCCCGCCCCTTGGCTTACTCCCTCATTTTCTTTTCTTCCTTCTTTCCTACAAATTTCATAGTTGTATCTGTGTATTAGTGTGTAAGGAACAAGAAAAAGGGCACATCAGAAACATTCTGATAATCAAATACTCCCCAGAAGAATGCTCAAAACTTGTGTGTAATTTCTAAGTATCTTACATACAGGAATGTGTGCACACATATACACAATAAATATGTTGCTTTGTTTATGTAAATAGGATCATAGCCTATATGTTGCATTTACCAGTTGCTGTTTTCACAATGCATTTAACAAAATGTACAAAGAAATTTCTCTCTCCTTTATCACTCTCATTTTCTTTTTCTATCTTTTTTTCCCTTATAACTTGTTCTTGTGCACAGTATTCTATAGAACACTGTAACGCAGAAACTGCTTTTATTCAATAATGCCCAAATTCTTAAAATGGAAGATTGTTTTCAGTTTTCTTGTAGAGCAAAAAACTGCTACAATGACCATTCCTGTATATACAAACCTGTCCTTAGAAGATATTATCAGAATAGTTCACAAAATTAATATCTGCTATTGTTGCAATTTCCTCCTCCTTGATTTCTACTCTGTGTAATTTATGTCATGAGTAGTCATTTTTATTTTTTTAGTTTATATCTTTTCCCATTTGTCATGGGGTTATTTATTTACTGAATTATAGGATGGTAATCTAATCTTGCTTTTTTGTTTTTTAATTTCCATTGAAGTACAATTGATTTAAAATATTATATTTGCTTCAAGTGTACAACATAGCTATTCAGTAGTTTTATAGATTACACTCCACTAAAAGTATTACAAAATATTGGTAATAATTCCCTGTGCTGGACAATATATCCTTATTGCTTATCTAACTTATACACAGTAGTCTGTGTCTCTTAGTTCCATACCCCTATTTTATACCACCCCCCTTTCACTTTTCCACTGGTAGCCACTAGTTTACAATATCTGTGAATGAGTTTCTGTTTCACTGCATATATTCATTTTTTTAGATTTTACATAGAAGCAGTATCGTGCAATATTTATCTTTCTCTGTCTGACTTATTTCATTAAGCATAATATTTATAGATCCATCCTCGTTGCTACAACTGGTGGACTTTCATTATTTTTTTAAAGCAGAGTAAAATTCTATTGTATGTATGTATATGTGTATGCATCACATCTTCATTCATTCATCTGTTGATGGACACTTAGGTTACTTCTGTATCTTGACTGTTGTAAATAGTGCTACTGTGAACATCAGGATGCATGTATCTTTTTGAATCAGTGTTTTTGTTTTTTACAGATATTTACCCAAAATTATCATTTCTGAATTATACAGTACTACAAAGCTACAGCACTCAGAACAATATGGTACTGGCACACACAAAAAGACACGAGGATCAATGAAACAGAATAGAGAGCCCAAAAATAAACTCATAAACATATGATCAATTAATCCAAGACAATGAGGTAAGAATATACAATGGGAAAAGACAGTCTCTTCAATAAATGGTGCTGGGAAAACTGAACAACTACATGTGAAAGAATGAGATTAGAACATTTCCTCATACCATATACAAAAATGAACTCAAAATGAACTCAAAAGGGACTAAAGAGCTAAACCTGAAATTACAAAACACCTAGAAAAGAAAGAACACAGGCAGAATACATAAATTGAAGCAAAATATTTGTTTTTCTGTTTACTTGCTTGTTTTGTTTTTTTTTTTTTGGATATGTCCTAAGGAAAAAAAGTAAACAAATCACCTTCCAAAATCACAGTATCTTATACAAACATGCATTTGTTGATTAGAATTTTAAACTGAAGGAATATTTTGAATGAAAATATGAAGTTTAATAATGTAGATTCTTTAATCTATAACTGTAACTAAGCTAAGAATGCCTATTAATATCATTGAAATTTTTGCTTCCATGTTACTTTTCATATTTATTGAATTACTTGAAATATATTTCATGCCTTTTTAATATAAAATCAAATTTATGTTATAAAATCTTTTATATATATTCTACTCTTCTCTAAATTCTGCAATCATTTGTTTGTGAATTATGATACTACTCTCCAGCTAATTCCATCTCCCTGGTTGGGTTTAAAATTAAAACAGTATCTTTTAACTCTGAATCACCATAGCTCTATGATTTTAGGATTAGAACTTTGGAAAATAGAAGAGCTTATTCCTCCTCTAAGCAGTTATTTGTTTATTTTTACCAGGACATGCAACCTAAAATTTTGTCAATAATATGTTATGACTAAAATATTTCAATACATTTTTAGAATCAACAGTGTAATTTTATAGCATTATTAGCTAGAGCTAGGAATAAACATGCCTAAATTCACAAAAGAGATTGAATAACTTATGATTCTGCTATGTTTTTAAAATATCTATTTAAATTTTTGGATGAAAAATTAATTGATGCAAACATTAACCATTACAAATATGTCTATTGAGACCCATATTATAAGACATCTATTTAAATAACATTAATTAGCCATGAAACTAATCTATGAATAATTTCATTCATAATATAATTCACATTATGTAATATGAAGTTTTCATGTCACATTCCAGTCAATAATTCCTATACAAAGCTCATAGATATTCTGATTTGTATGAAATATACTAATTTTGCCTGAATTTGAACTGCATGTATAAATGAAATAGTGCACGTTGTACTATTGGATGTGTTTTTTCTTCCCACTTATCATTATATTTTCATCTGTCTTAATCTGAGTATATAAGTATAGCAGTAGACCAGTATTACTGCTATTTAGGAATGTATATAACACATTTTAGTTATTCTAGTTCTAATGGACATTTGATTGATTTTAATTTTTAGCAATTATAACTGTATAAATTTATTGTGTATAGAATACCTTTCTTAACATCTGTGCATTTTCTATATGCATGCTATAATAAATTTTTAAAATGTATCATTCAGATGGAACGAGAAAGGAGTGATAACTCATTTAAACCTTATATTTAAGAAGCATCTTAAACACTAGGTCATTTAGATATGATCAAACCAAATCCCTTACAATTATACAATGGAAGTGACAAAAAGATTCAAGGAATTAGATCTGATAGACAGAGTGCCTGAAGAAATAAGGACAGATGTTCATACCACTGTACAGGAGGCGGTGACCAAAACCATCCCCAAGAAACAGATATGTATGTAACAAGGCAAAATGGTTGTCTGAGGAGGCCTTACAGAGAGCTGAGAAAAGAAGAGAAGTGAAAAACAAAGCTGAAAGAGTAAAGATATGTCTGTCTGAATGCAGAGTTTCAAAGAATAGCAAGGAAAGATAAGAAAGACTTCTTAAGTGAAAAGTGCAAAGAAATAGAGGAAAACAACAGAATCGGAAAGACTCGAGATCTCTTCAAAAAAGTAAAAGATATCAAGGGAACATTTCATGCAAAGATGGGCATGATAAAAGACAAATATTGTATGGACCTAACAGAAACAGAAGATACCAAGATGAGGTGGCAAGAATACACAAAGAACTAACAAAAAAGGTCTTAATGATCTGGATAATGATCTGGTCTTAATGCTGGGATGACTCATCTAGAGTCAGACATTCTGGTGTGGGAAGTCAAGTGGGCCTTAGGAAGCATTACTATGAACAAAACTAGCGGAGGTGATGGAATACCAGCAGAACTATTTAAAATCCTAAAAGATGATGTTGTTAAAGTGCTGCAAACAGTATGCCAGCAAATTTGGAAAATTCAGTAGTGGCAACAGAACTGGAAAAGGTCAGTTTTCATCCAGTCCCAAAGAAAAGCTATAACAATGTCCAAACTACTGCATGATTGCGCTCATTTCACATGCTAGCAAGGTAATACTCAGAATCCGTCAAGCTAGGCTTCAACAGTACATGGACCAAGAACATCCAGATGTATGAGCTGGATTTAGAAAAGGCAGAGGAACCAGAGATCAATTAGCCAACATTCATTAGATCATAGAAAAAGCAAAGAAATTCTAGAAAAACATCTATTTCTGCTTCACTGACTACATTAAAGCTTTTAACTGTGTGGATCACAACAAATTGTGGAAAATTCTTAAAGAGACGGGAATCACACCACCCTACCTGCCTCCTGTGAAACCTATAAGCAGGTCAAGAAGCAGCAGTTAGAACCGGACATGGAACAATGGACTGGTTCAAAGTTGGGAAAGGCGTACATCAAGGCTGTATATTGTCACTCTGCTTATTTAACTTACGTGCAGGGCTTCCCAGGTGGTGCTACTGTCACAGAACCAACCAGCAAATGAAGGAGACTTAAGAGATGCAGGTTTGATCCCTGGATCAGGGAAATTCCCTAGAGTAGGGCATGTCAACACACTCCAGTATTTTTGCCTGGAGAAATCAATGGACAGAAGAGCCTGGTGAGTTACAGTCCATAGGGCTGCATAAACTCTGACATGCCTGAAGTGATTTAACACACATGCACGCGGAGTACATCATGAGAAACGCCGAGCTAGATGAAGCACAGCTTGGAATCAGGATTGCTGGGAGAAATATCAATAACCTCCAATACACAAGTGACACCACGCTCATGGCAGAAAGTTGCTGTTTATAGGAACTAAAGAGCATCTTGATGAAGGTGAAAGAGGAAAGTGAAAAAGCTGGCTTAAAACTCAACAGTCAAAAACCAAAGATCATGACATTCGATCCCATCATTTCATGGCAACTAGATGAGGAAAAAATGGCAACAGTGACAGACTTTATTTTCTTAGTCTCCAAATCAATGCTGACGGTGACAGCCATGAAATAAAAGACGCTCTCTCCTTGGATTAAAAGCTATGACAGACCTAGACAGTGTATTGAAAAAGAGTGACATCACTTTTCTGACAAAGATTTGTATACTCAAAACTATGATTTTTCCAGTAGTCACGTACAGATACAAAAGCTGGACCATAAAGAAGGCTGAGTGCCAAATAATTGATCTTTTGAACTGTGGTGCTGGAGAAGACTCTTGAGGGTCCCTTGGACAGCAAAGAGATCAAACCAGTCAATCCTAAAGGAAATCATCCCTGAATACTCATTGGAAGGACTAATGCTGAAGTTGAAGCTCCAATACTTATGGCCCCCTGATGCAAAGAGCTGACTCATTGGAAAAGACCCTGATGCTGGGAAAGACTGAGGACAGAAGAAGAGGATGGCAAAGGATGAGATGGTTGGATGGCATCATTGACTCAATGGACATGAACTTGAACAAACTATAGCAAATAGCAAAGGATAGGGAAGCCTGGTGTGCTGCCATACATGGGGTCGCAAAGAGTCGGACATGAGTGAGCAACTAAACCAGAAGGGCTTATAAGCAAGTCAGAAATACATATGGGAAAGTTCTCTTTTAGTGGTAGCAAGTTTGATTAAAGGAATATTCACAAAATAATTTAAAAATAAGGAACTAAGAGAATATCATAGTAAATTCTGAATAATTTTGAAAAGAACATGAAATAATTTCTTACATGGTTACAAAATTGTAAATTGAAATAAAATTTATTTCCCAACTCTTGAAAGAAATCATTTCCAATAACTTACACAAATGATTTATTTAATTACTGATTAAAATCTCAAGTGTAGATATCACTGTTATCAAGGCAAATTAAGAAATTGAGCTTCAAAATGCTAAGTAGCTTGTTTGTGGCATCCAGCAATTAAGTGACAAGAAGGCAATTTTAGTTCAAACTTATATTGACCATTTGATTGTAATAACCCTGCCTCTAGATTTTTATCCTAAGTATGTCACCAGAACACTATCCACACTGTAGTTTTTGTCATGTCCATGACTCAACACAATATCACACTCCCAACTTCTCAAATGTTTGGTCATGGTCATTATCTTTCCATATAACTGATTTAATTTATTTGATTATTCTAAAGCAATAAAGTGCTGTACTCACTATGGCAGCAAATTTGGAAAACAGCAGTGGCCACAGGACTGAAAAAGGTCAGTTTTCATTCCAAACCCAAAGAAAGGTGATGCCAAAGAATGCTCAAACTACCGCACAATTGCACTCATTTCACACGCTAGTAAAGTAATGCTCAAAATTCCCCAAGCCAGGCTTCAGCAATATGTGAAACATGAACTTCCAGATGTTCAAGCTGGTGTCAGAAAAGGAAGAAGAACCAGAGATCAAATTAGCAACATCAGTTGGATCATCAAAAAAGCAAGAGAGTTCCAGATAAACATCTATTTCTGCTTTATTGACTATGCCAAAGCCTTTGACTGTGTGGATCACAATAAACTATGGGGAATTCTGAAAGAGATGGGAATACCAGACCACCTGACCTGCCTATTGAGAAACCTGTATGCAGGTCAGGAAGCAACAGTTAGAACTGGACATGGAACAACAGACTGGTTCCAAATAGGAAAAGGAGTATGTCAAGGCTGTATATTGTCACTCTGCTTATTTAACTTATATGCAGAGTACATCATGAGAAACGCTGGGCTGGAAGAAGCACAAGCTGGAATCAAGATTGCCAGGAGAAATATCAATAACCTCAGATATGCAGATGACACCACCCTTATGGCAGAAAGTGAAGATAAACTAAAAAACCTCTTGATGAAAGTGAAAGAGGAGAGTGAAATAGTTGGCTTTAAGCTCAACATTCAGAAAATGAAGATCATGGCCCCCAGTCCTGTCACTTCATGGCCAATAGATGGGGAAAGAGTGGCTGTCTTTATTTTTTGGGGTTCAAAATCACTGCAGATGGTGACTGCAGCCATGAAATTAAAAGACGCTTACTCCTTGGAAGGAAAGTTATGACCAACCTAGACAGAATATTAAAAAGCAGAGACATTACTTTGTCGACAAAGGTCTGTGTAGTCAAGGCTATGGATTTTCCAGTACTCATATATGGATGTGAGAGGTGGACTATAATGAAGCTGAGCACACAAGAATTGATGCTTTTGAACTGTGTGTTGGAGAAGACTCTTGAGAGTCCCTTGGACTGCAAGGAGATCCAACCAGTACATCCTAAAGGAGATCAGTCCTGGGTGTTCATTGGTTGGACTGATGTTGAGCTGAAACTCCAATACTTTGGCCACCTGATGAGAAGAGCTGACTCATTGGAAAAGACCCTGATGCTGGGAGGGATTGGGGGCAGGAGGAGAAGGGGACGACAGAGGATGAGATGGTTGGATGGCATCACTGATTCAGTGGACATGAGTTTGGGTAGGCTCCAGGAGTTGGTGATGGACAGGGAGGCCTGCATGCTGCAGTTCATGGGGTTGCAAAGAGTAGGACACGACTGAGTGACTGAATTGAACTGAAACCAGTAACATTTGCCTATGCACTGGAGATGGAGATAGTTATAGGGTTATTTGTAAATTAGCTCCTGTCTTCCTGTCACATTTTCACACACACACACACACACACAAAAAGTCTTTTTGTAAAAACTGTATTAAATATATTTGTTAGCATTATTGGTTTAGTAATATTAAAGTCAAGGTATTTATTAATTCAACCATCTACCAAACACAGAATGTATTAGATACTGTGGAAAGTTGTTAAAAATTATATAGACAATAATTAACACATCTTTGTCTTCAAGAAGTATATTATCATGTGGAGAATGAATGTAAGTACAAAAGGGAATAAAATGACATCTAAGAGAGATTCAATAATAAAAGATTCAAGGATAACAATTGCATCTAGCATTTGGGTGGGGATGGAGAAGGGGTGTCTTCAATTTATCACTACAATTTTAGCAAAGTTACCTTGTAAATCTTACTAAAGGTGAATGTTAAAAATTCTAGCATAACTACATATTTTCCCATAATCAGGGCTACTATTCTTTACTAAAGGTTATCTAATACAGGATTCCACAGAAGCAGACACTGGGACAAAGATTACAGTACAAGCAATTTTTCAATATTTAGGATGTAATCCCAGGTAACACTGATAGTAGTTTGGGGATGTGAGATGAGGAGGAAAGTCCTAAAGGAGTACATTATTAAGCAAGTTACCATTGTGGGAACATAAAGTTTAATTCCACTGTACAAGTGTGGGGAAATAGAATAGAACATGCTTTGAGCAATTCCACCAAAGAGGCAAGGAAGCTGGGATATTTATCAACTAAATCAATGTCTGACATTTGTTGAGAGCTGCTTCTGGGAATACTCTCTAGTAATTCCTGCTTGACCTGCAGAAAGCCCAAGCAAGCTGAAGAAAGCTTACCAATTGCACTGCCTCTTTCACAGTGATAGGTCAAGATGGAATACCTTTTCCTTTACCTTAGGGAGGATATTTCAGTATAAGGCATTACAACTGTCTCTTATAAATTTTACAATTCTAATCAAGACCTGTCAAATGTGTCTGTCACTCTATGATGTCTATATATCTACTGATGGCATCCAACTAGAGAACATTCAACTCCCTATCTTTCAGGTCTGCTCAACATGATGTCGTCAATATAATAAACTAGCATAATTTCTTCATAATTTCCAGATAATGAATAGTCCTTCATGCTATATTATGAGAGAAAGCAGAAGATAATAAAGTCCTGCTAAGAATGTGTATACTGCTGTCCATTTAAGTATATGAGGACTGCTTTTGATGCTCATCTCTGATAAATATTAAAGAAGACATAGTTCTTGGATCAATCATATCACAGTAAGAATCAGTAGTTAAGGACTGGTTCATGTTTGGAAACTGAGTTCTTCTTTTCCCTTGGAGTAATTTACAGTCAAGTGTGGGCTTCTGATCTTTTTAAGTTATAGAAATCAAGAAATGTTCTTATTGTCTGAATGATTTTTTTGTGCTGAGACACTTGATGATGCATTAACTCTCTCTGCAGAACTTCTTGATTGCATTTCTAGTCTTGCTGCTTATTTTGATAATTATTTTTACCTTGCATCTTAAGAGTTCAGTGCCACCATGTGACTACTTTTATTCTAAAACCCTGCCATTCCATTGTCATAATGAGTCCAGCTTCATGATTGCATTTCCAACTCCATCAACCTTGATCTACAAGAGACAGCTACCTTTGAATTCCTTATCATTTAGGTAAAGGAGATCCTCTGGACCAATATAGACTTCTCAACCAAACATTTTGCAAGTTCCTCTGAGCCCTCTTCTCTACTAGATCTTAACCAGTCACAACACGACTGAGCGACTTCACTTTCACTTTTCACTTTCATGCATTGGAGAAGGAAATGGCAACCCACTCCAGTGTTCTTGCCTGGAGAATCCCAGGGATGGGGAGCCTGGTGGGCTGCCGTCTATGGGGTCACACAGAATCAGACACAACTGAAGCAACTTAGCAGCAGCAGCAAATATCCGTAAGGGCTTCCCAGATGGCACCAGTGGCAAAGAAGCCATCGGCCAATTCAGGTTAGACGTAACAGATGCAGGTTTGATTCCTGGGTAAGGAAGGTCCCATGGAGGGAGGCATGGCAACCCACTTCAGTATTCTTGCCTGGAGAATCCCATGGAGAGAAGATCCTAGCAGGCTGCAGTCCATAGGGTCTCACAGAGTCAGACACGACTGATGTCTTATGACAAATATCTGTAAAGGTATATAATGCCTTCTCCTCCAAAGCATCTATTTAAAGCAGATGTTCTGAACAAATGAACTTATTTACAAAACAGAAGTAAACTCATGGATGTAGAAAACAAAAGTATGGTTACTAGGGGATAGATCAGATCAGATCAGGTCAGTCGCTCAGTCATGTCCGACTCTTTGTGACCCCATGAATCGCAGCACGCCAGGCCTCCCTGTCCATCACCAACTCCCAGAGTTCACTCAGACTCACGTCCATCGAGTCAGTGATGCCATCCAGCCATCTCATCCTCTGTCGTCCCCTTCTCTTCTTGCCCCCAATCCCTCCCAGCATCAGAGTCTTTTCCAATGAGTCAACTCTTCGCATGAGGTGGCCAAAGTACTGGAGTTTCACCTTTAGCATCATTCCTTCCAAAGAAATCCCAGGGCTGATCTCCTTCAGAATGGACTGGTTGGATCTCCTTGCAGTCCAAGAGACTCTCAAGAGTCTTCTCCAACACCACAGTTCAAAAGCATCAATTCTTCGGCGCTCAGCCTTCTTCACAGTCCAACTCTCACATCCATACATGACCACAGGAAAAACCATAGCCTTGACTAGACGAACCTTTGTTGGCAAAGTAATGCCTCTGCTTTTGAATATGCTATATAGGTTGGTCATAACTTTCCTTCCAAGGAGTAAGCGTCTTTTAATTTCATGGCTTCAGTCACCATCTGCAGTGATTTTGGAGCCCAGAAAAATAAAGTCTGACACTGTTTCCACTATTTCCCCATCTATTTCCCAAATCCTGAAAGATGATGCTGTGAAAGTGCTGCACTCAATATGCCAGCAAATTTGGAAAACTCAGCAGTGGCCACAGGACTGGAAAAAGGTCAGTTTTCATTCCAATCCCAAAGAAAGGCAATGCCAAAGAATGCTCAAACTACCGCACAATTGCACTCATCTCACACAGTAGTAAAGTAATGCTCAAAATTCTCCAAGACAGGCTTCAGCAATATGAGACCCGTGAACTTCCAGATGTTCAAGCTGATTTTAGAAAAGGCAGAGGAACCAGAGATCAAATTGCCAACGTGCGCTGGATCATAGAAAAAGCAAGAGAGTTCCAGAAAAACATCTATTTTTGCTTTATTGACTATGCCAAAGCCTTTGACTGTGTGGATCACAATAAACTGTGGAAAATTCTGAAAGAGATGGGAATCCCAGACCACCTGATCTGCCTCTTGAGAAACTCTGTATGCAGGTCAGGAAGCAACAGATAGAACTGGACATGGAACAACAGACTGGTTCCAAATAGGAAAAGGAGTTCGTCAAGGCTGTATATTGTCACCCTGTTTATTTAACTTATATGCAGAGTACATCATGAGAAACGCTGGACTGGAAGTAGCACAAGCTGGAATCAAGATTGCCGGGAGAGATATCAATAACCTCAGATATCCAGATGACACCACCCTTATGGCAGAAAGTGAAGAGGAACTCAAAAGCCTCTTCATGAAAGTGAAAGTGGAGAGTGAAAAAGTTGGCATAAAGCTCAACATTCAGAAAACAAAGATCATGGCATCCGGTCCTACCATTTCATGGGAAATAGATGGAGAAACTGGAAACTAGGGGATAAGCAGGGATAAAATGGGAGATTGGGATTGACATATACACACTACTATATATAAAGCAGATAACTAATATAGATTTCACCTACTGTATAGTACAGGAAACTCTGCTCAATACACTGCAATGCCCTCTATGGAAAGCGAATCTAAAAAAAAATTGTGGATATATGTATGCATATAACTGATTCACTTTACTATACACATGAAACTAATACAAAATTGTAAATCAAATCTATTCCAATAAGATATATATATATAAAAAAACATAAAACAGAGGTTCTCAAACTGTGTCATACATCAGAAAGACCTAGAAAGTTTTATAAAATATAGACTGACAAGCCTTCCCCTATTATTAGATTTGGGATAGGACCTAAGAATTAGTATTTACAATATATTTCCAGGTGAATTTGATGCTGCTTGTATACTTTACAAATGGCCTGAGTAAAAGGAACAAGATAATGTTGGCACAGGAGGAAGGCAAGAAGTACATTTAAAGTATCTTCCTCATGGTTTATAAAAAAGAGAATCTGCTCACCTATACCAAGATGGAAGTAAATAAATATTTTAGCCCAGACAATTCAGATGTTCTGAATTTTCAAAATTTTAGGAGCATCTATCTAAATGTCTCCACATATTTCAGGATTCCACTCCTTTTTTATAAAGTTTTTTTTTTTTTTTTTTTCCCAAACACTTGTCAGGGTGTAAATCTCACTATTCTAATAATGAGATGTTGTGCTACTTTTTCAGCATGCTATGCCCTCCAGGAGATGAAGTTATCTTTAAATGTTCTCTCAGAGGGCTTCTGGATTTCATACCATACTGCTGTAATTTAATATTAAATTAGTCTGTAGAAGGCTGACCTGATGTGATTTTCTTTTTTTCGGTATTTAATGGGAGGTAAAAGCCATCTACAAGCTCTATTCTAGATGATGCAATCATGAACTGCCTATTCTAACTTCCACCTAAAAATAACATACATCATTTATGCTCATGTTGTATTGTCCAATGGGAAGTCAACATGTCACACATAACTTGAAGGATCAGAGAAGTTCAACCTTTAAAGTGATTGTGGATATTTTAAAGTATTTTGTGAAAGTACTAATGGCTTTGTTTCATGTTTCTGATCACTAAATATTTGGTTCATGGTCTTTACACAAACATACACAGACACCCACACACACCTTCTCACCACTTAAAACTATCCAATTCCTTAGTCACCATATTTAACTCAATATTCCGGATCCATTTCTTCATGATACAAAGCTATTTTTTCATCAAAGGATAAAGGCTCAAGATAGCAAGAGATTACAATTAGCAACATATTTGATCTTATTCATATATTTAATAACTTACCCAGAAATCTCAAAATAACTGAATGATTTTATTAGTGAATTGATTGACCACTACATTTTACATAAGGGTTTGGATTAAGTGTTCCCAGAAAATTCTATTCTAAGAACCCTTTATACAAAACCCAAGAAGTATGCCCAGTCCTCTCTGGTGACCTCATTATCTTCCCAATGTGTGTCTAAGGTGAAGAATGATTTTGTCAGTCATTGTCCTGAAGGACATGTTTAGGCTCTCTGAGAGGATCCCTTTTTATCTTTTAGGTCTTTGATCTTCATGGGGTGCAATTATCAGGCCACTGACTGACCTGTCATTTTTGTCTTTAGGGAAACACCTACAAGCTTCAATTTTCAGATACACTATAATTCAGACTTTCCTTTATTTTACCACATTATAGAGGTTTAAATTTAGGTATGTCACCAATAAATATTTTATCAAACCGTATTTTATCGTGCTTGACTTGGGTAATATGAAAAACTTTGAGGTAGTTTATGGTTTGCTCCCATAAGCTACAGGAAAAAAAAAATATATATATATATATATACCTATAATATACATAAACAAGTAAAATGTTTCTTTCCAAACCCCTACATTTTACAGAGGCTTTACCATTTCTTTTTGAAGGCATTTATGTTTGACTAGTCAAACAAAAGTACCCAACCAGCAAAAGTCACTTTTTTGGCAGCACTATCTTAAATAGCAGCACATATATTGTCCCAGTGTAACAGACTCTGGGATACTCATCTAAGAAATAAATCATAAGCACAACTTACAAATTGCAACCACTAAATGCTTCCCCAGTAGTTCAGCTGGTAAAGAATCCAGCTGCAATGGAGGGGACCCTGATTCAATGCTTGGGTCAGATAGATCTGCTGGAGAATGGATACACTACCCACTCCAGTATTCTTGGGCTTCCCTGGTGGCTCAGCTAGTACAGAATCCGCCTGTAATGTGGGAGACCTGGGTTCAGTCCCTGGGTTTAGAAGGTCTCCTGGACAAGGGAATGGCTACCCACTCCAGTATTCTGGCCTGGAGAATTTCATGGAATGTATAGTCCATGGGTTGCAAAGAGTCATACACAACTAAGTGACTTTCACCTTCACTTTCATCATAATGTATGAGAAATATCTACTATGCAATAAAATATTACAATCTATGCAACAATTCACTCCCATTTATTTAACCCACAATTCACTCTTATGTATCTAGCCAAAATGATGATACAATCTAGATGGATGAATAGATTTCCTTTGAGTTAAATCAGAAGAATAATATACAGTTGTAACTAGAACTCAGAAGACACAGTTGTGAAACTAAGTTCTTTAACAGTCTATAAAGTAATACATATTTGAGCAAAGACTATAAAAATTATTCAATATTTTCAATCAGAATTGATCATACTGGCTATATACTAGATCAAATTTGATAATAATAGTAAAAAATTCTGATCAGTATACATCCTCAGCCTACCTGAGATTTTGTAGTCATGTATCATTGCCTCAGTAATGAAGCTCTTAAGATACCAAATTTTGATCCTCCCCTTAACAGAATCCTCTTTCTAACCCTCTAATGACATTATTAAAATTGCTGTAATATATCACATTGTCTTCATATATATATAGTTTTGTTTTAAAATTAGAAATATACTTAAAATTAAAATTATTATAATTTGAGGGGAAGTTATATGTTATTAAATACATGAAAAAATACATATTTTCATTGTAGTTGAAGTATAGTTTAATCTAAATGGGTTTTAAGTAAAAATATGTCAGATAATTTAAGTTTGAAGCACATCTGAAAATTTTGTGTTCCTATATATAAATTAATTAGATTTACTTGAATTTTAAACCTCCCCATGACATTTATGAGTTGTTAAGATTTGTGTAGGTAGATTATTTGGATACAAGGTTGCTTAATTTGATATTTATAATATTAACAAGAAATCAGATCAGATCAGTCGCTCAGTCGTGTCCAACTCTGTGACCCCATGAATTGCAGCACGCCAGGCCTCCCTGTCCATCACCAACTCCAAGAGTTCACTCAGACTCAGGTCCATCGAGTCAGTGATTCCATACAGCCATCTCATCCTCTGTCATCCCCTTCTCCTCTTGCCCTCAATCCCTCCCAGCATCAGAGTCTTTCAAATGAGTCAACTCTTCGCGTGAGGTGGCCAAAGTACTGGAGTTTCAGCTTCAGCATCATTCCTTCCAAAGAAATCCCAGGGCTGATATCCTTCAGAATGGACTGGTTGGATCTCCTTGCAGTCCAAGGGACTCTCAAGAGTCTTCTCCAACACCACAGTTCAAAAGCATCAATTCTTTGGTGCTCAGCTTTCTTCACAGTCCAACTCTCACATCCATACATGACCATAGGAAAAACCATAGCCTTGACTAGACGAACCTTTGTTGGCAAAGTAATGCCTCTGCTTTTGAACACGCTATCTAGGTTGGTCATAACTTTCCTTCCAAGGAGTAAGCGTCTTTTAATTTCATGGCTTCAGTCACCATCTGCAGTTATTCTGGAGCCCAGAAAAATAAATTCTGACACTGTTTCCACTGTTTCCCCATCTATTTCCCATGAAGTGATGGGACCGGATGCCATGATCTTTGTTTTCTGAATGTAGAGCTTTAAGCCAACTTTTTCACTCTCCTCTTTCACCTTCATCAAGAGGCTTTTTAGTTCCTCTTCACTTTCTGCCATAAGGGTGGTGTCATCTGCATATCTGAGGTTATTGATATTTCTCCCGGCAATCTTGATTTCAGCTTGTGTTTCTTCTAGTCCAGCGTTTCTCATGATGTACTCTGCATATAATTTAAATAAATAGGGTGACAATATACAGCCTTGACGAACTCCTTTTCCTGTTTGGATCCAGTCTGTTGTTCCATGTCCAGTTCTAACTGTTGCTTCCTGACCTGCATACAGATTTCTCAAGAGGCAGATCAGGTGGTCTGGTATTCCCATCTCTTTCAGAATTTTCCACAGTTTATTGTGATCCACACAGTCAAAGGCTTTGGCATAGTCAATAAAGCAGAAATAGATGTTTTTCTGGAACTCTCTTGCTTTTTCCATGATCCAGCAGATGTTGGCAATTTGATCTCTGGTTCCTCTGCCTTTTCTAAAACCAGCTTGAACATCAGGAAGTTCATGGGTCACATATTGCTGAAGTCTGCTTGGAGAATTTTGAGCATTACTTTACTAGCGTGTGAGATGAGTGCAATTGTGTGGTAGTTTGAGCATTCTTTGGCATTGCCTTCCTTTGGGGTTGGAATGAAAACTGACCTTTTCCAGTCCTGTGGCCACTGCTGAGTTTTCCAAATTTGCTGGCATATTGAGTGCAGCATTTTCACAGCATCATCTTTCAGGATTTGGAATAGCTCAACTGGAATTCTATCACCTCCACTAGCTTTGTTCATAGTGATGCTTTCTAAGGCCCATTTGACTTCACATTCCAGGATATCTGCCTCTAGGTCAGTGATCACACCATCGTAATTATCTGGGTTGTGAAGATCTTTTTTGTACAGTTCTTCTGTGTATTCTTGCCACCTCTTCTTATACATTAATATTAAACTGATGTATAAATGGTTCCACATATTTAAATAAATTTTATTGACTAAGATTTAAAATGGATCTAAGGATTATTTAGTCTGTATTTTTCACCTAGAAGCAACAGAAATAAACACATATTTGTTACATATAAATTATTAGGTTACTAATTAAAATGCCAAGAGTTTGTAATAATATTAAATGTATTATATGAAAATTAAATTTTAAATGTGCTGCTTTAAAATACAAATATGAATTCAATACCCAAGTCACTTCAAATACTTCCTTGAATTCTGAAAGAGGCCATCAGATGTCAAAAGTTGACATCAATGCAGTTAAAGTGGAGTAGAATCAAATATAATTCCACTGAAGAGTTATATGGCAAGATAATGTTATTGCAGTATAATTATTTTAGACAGAGTACCTAGTAGAAAAATAATATATGCATGAACACTGTTTCCACAAATGTACAGACAAACTAGGTGGGAAAGTACTTACACTACCCCAAAAAATCAAAAGATGAAAATAAACAACCATAAATCTGCATTCTGTCAATATTTTTCTGGAAAGAAATGTAAGATAATCTCTGGTGGATTTGTGATGAGGAAAACACCAATATAAACAAAGGACAGGGTAAGTAAATTTGAAAACACTAACCAAGTAAGGCAGAAGACACTAAGAGAGGGCATCAGAGGGCAGACAGACTGAAACCACAATCACAAAAAAATAGCCAATCTGATCACATGGACAACAGCCTTGTCTAACTCAATGAAACTAAGCCATGCCATGTGGGGCCACCCAAGACAGACAGGTCATGGTGGAGAGGTCTGACAGAATGTGGTCCACTGGAGAAGGGAATGGCAAACCACTTCAGTATTCTTGCCTTGAGAACCACATGAACAGTATGAAAAGGCAAGAAGACAGGACACTGAAGATGAACCACCCAGGTCGGTAGGTGCCCAATATGATACTGGAGATCAGTGTAGAAATAACTCCAGAAAGAATGAAAGTATGGAGCCAAAGCAAAAACAACACCCAGTTGTGGGTGTGACTGGTGATAGAAGCAAGGTCCAATGCTGTACACAGCAATATTGCATAGGAACCTGGAATGTCAGGTCCATGAATCAAGACAAATTGAAAGTGGTCAAACAGGAGACGGCAAGAGTGAACGTCAACATTCTAGGAATCAGCGAACTAAAATGGAATGGAAAGGGTGAATTTAACTCAGATGACCATTATATCTACTACTGTGGGCAGGAATCCCTTAGAAGAAATGGAGTAGCCATCATAGTCAACAAAAAGACTCCAAAGTGCAGTACTTGGCTGCAATCTCCAAAACGACAGAATGATCTGTTGTTTTCCAAGGCAAACCATTCTATATCACGGAAATCCAAGTCCATACCCTGACCAGTAACACTGAAGAAGTTGAAGTTAAATTGTTTTAGGAAGACCTACAAGACCTTTTAGAGCTACCACCCAAAAGAGATGTCCTTTTCATTATAGGGCACTGGAATGCAAAAGTAGGAAGTCAAGAAATACCTGGAGTAACAGGCAAATTTGGCTTTGGAGTACATAATGAAGCAGGGCAAAGCTAATAAAGTTTTGCCAAGAGAACAAACTGGTCATAGCAAACACCCTTTTCAAACAACACAAGAGAAGACTCTACAAAAGGACATAACCAGATGGCCAACACTGAAATCAGATTGAATATATTCTTTGCAGCCAAAGATGGAAAAGTTGTATACAGTCAGCAAAAACAAGACTGGGAGCTGACTGTGGCTCTGATTATGAACTCCTTATTGTAAAATTCAGACTGAAATTGAAGAAAGTGGAGGAAACCACTTGGCCATTCAGATATGACCTAAATTAAATCCCTTATGATTATACAGTGGAAGTGAGAAATAGATTTAAGGGACTAGATCTGACAGAGTGCACAATGAACTATGGACGGAGGTTCATGACATTGTACAGAAGGCAGTGATCAAGACTATCCTCAAGAAAAAGAAATGCAGAAGAGCAAAATGGCTGTCTGCGGAGGCCTTACAAGTAGCTGTGAAAAGAAGAGAAATGAAAAGCAAAGGAGAAAAGGAAAGATATACCCATTTGAATGCAGAGTTCCAAAGAATAGCAAAGAGAGATAAGAAAGCCTTCCTCAGTGATCAATGCAAAGAAATAGAGGAAAACAATAGAATGGGAAAGACTAGAGATCTCTTCAAGAAAACTAGAGATACCAAGGGAACATTTCATGCAAAGATGGGCTCAATAAAGGACAGAAATGGTAGGGTCCTGACAGAAGCAGAAGATAGTACGAAGAGGTGGCAAGAAAACACAGAAGAACTGTACAAAAAAGATCTTCATGACCCAGATAATCATGATGGTGTTCTCACTCACCTAGAACCAGACATCCTGGAATGTGAAATCAAGTGGGCCTTAGGAAGCATCACTACAAACAAAGCTAGTGGAGGTGATGAAATTCCAGTTGAGCTATTGCAAAATCTAAAAGAAGATGCTGTGAAAGTGCTGCACTCAATATGTCAGTACATTTGGAAAACTGAGGAGTAGCCACAGGACTGGAAAAGGTAAGTTTTCATTCCAATCTCAAAGAAAGGCAATGCCAAGGAATGCACAAACTACCACACAATTGCACTCATCTTGCATGCTAGTAAAGTAATGCTCAAAATTCTCCAAGCCAGGCTTCAGCAATACATGAACCGTGAACTTCCAGATGTTTAAGCTGGCTTTAGAAAAGGCAGAGGAACCAGAGATCAAATTGCCAACATCCTCTCGATCATGGAAAAAACAAGAGAGTTTCAGAAAAACATCTATTTCTGCTTTATTGACTATGCCAAAGCCTTTGAATGCGTGTATCACAATAAACCATGGAAAAAACTGAAAGACATGGGAATACCAGACACCTGACCTGCCTCTTGAGAAACCTGTATGCAGGTCAGGAAGTAACAGTTAGAACTGGACATGGAACAACAGACTGGTTCCAAATAGGAAAAGGAGTACGTCAAGGCTGTATATTGTCACCCTGCTTATTTAACTTCTATGCAGAGTACATCATGAGAAACGCTGTGCTGGGTGAAGCACACGCTGGGATCAAGACTGCCGGGATCAAGATATTGATATTGATCAATATCAATAACCTCAGATATGCAGATGACACCACCCTTATGGCAGAAAGTGAAGAACTAAAGAGCATCTTGAAAAAGTAAAAGAGGAGAGTGAAAAAAGTTGGCTTAAAACTCAACATTCAGAAAAAAATGATCCTGTCATTTCATGACAAATAAATGGGGAAACAGTGGAAACAGTGTCAGACTTTATTTTGGGGGGCTCCAAAATCACTGCAGATGGTGATTGCAGCCTTGAAATTAAAAGACGCTTATTTCTTGGAAGGAAAGTTATGACGAACCTAGACAGCATATTAAAAAGCAGAGATGTTACTTTGTCAACAAAGGATGGTCTAGTCAAGGATATTGTTTTTCCAGTAGTCATGTATGGATGTGAGCGTTGGACTATAAAAAAAGCTGAGCACAGGAGTTTGATGCTTTTGAACTGTGGTGTTGGAGAAGATTCTTGAGAGTCCCTGGACTGCAAGGAGATCCAACCAGTCCATCCTAGATGAGGTCAATCCTGGGTGTTCATTGGAAAGACTGATGTTGAGGCTGAAACTCCAATACTTTAGCCACCTGATGTGAAGAGCTGACTCACTGGAAAAGACCCTGATGCTGGGAAGGATTGAGGGCAGGAAGAGAAGGGGATGACAGAGTATGAGATGTTTGGATGCCGTCATCAACTCAATGGACAAGAATTTGGGTAAACTCTGGGAGTTGGTGATGGACAGGGAGGCCTGGCGTGCTGTGTTTCATGGGGTTGCAGAGTTAGTGACGACTGAGCGACTGAACTGAACTTAAGTGAAACATGAGAAAGAGTTTACCAGGTGACATCAAGAAACTTGTGGTAAAAAGGACTGAGGACTGGAGCATTCTATCCTTAGAAAGTAAAGTAAAATTGAATGTTATTCAGTCATGTCCGACTCTATGCAACCCCATGGACTATAGAGTCCGTGGAATTCTCCAGGGCAGGTACTGGAGTGGGTAGACTTTCCCTCTCTAGGGGATCTTCCCAACCCAGGAATTAATCCCAGGTCTCCCAAATTGCAGGCAGATTCTTTACCAGCTGAGCCACAAGGGAAGCCCATTATTAACTTTCAAAATTTACATTTGATCTCCCTTCCTGGATACTGTCTCATGTTGAGAAACTGTCACAGGTTGTTTCAAAGTAATAGGAAAGAGACAAGAGATGAATAAAAGATGACCATTTGACAATGTTGAAGATCTTATATACATTAACAGAAAGTGAGAAACAAACACTTTGTATCTAGAAAATCTGAGGATAAGGGTAAAGAGCACAAATTAATCAACATGATAGGGAACCATTGTTTCAATAACTCTCTTTGAAGGGAGATTCAGACAATCAAAATACCCAGAGATACATTGGCATTATGTATTGATTGAGGCATTAAATATATTCTTATCCATGTAATTCAGAGGGACCGACGTAGATAAGGATTGTAACAGCTATATGTTGTGAGAGTACAGACAAAATTCAGTTATAAAAGTAATAGTAAGAGAATGAGAGTGCATATGCTCTGTTGTTTTTTTTTCATTGTTTTAAGAAATCATACTGTTGATATGTTACTATTGTTTTGTTTTGTTTTTTTAATTTTATTTTATTTTTAAACTTTACATAATTGTATTAGTTTTGTCAAATATCAAAAATAATTTTGAGACTTTTATGTGAGTACATTAGTATAGTCATAAATGAGTAATTGGGGATGTTTTAGTTTTATCACAACCAATGTGCTTGACCACCATAATTTTTAATATGGAAAAAACGTAGGTAGAGATTTTAGTAAAAAAAAGTTAAGCATGTATTTTTTTAATTTGACTGGAATGATCGATATAAAATCAATGAATATGATGCATATATACATATATGATCATTATAATTCAAACACACACACACACACACACACAACTTTTATCCTCCCAAAAGTATCCACTGAACATGGCAAAACAATGGAACCAGAGGAATCCAAGTAGCTGATTGTGGTCTTGTAATACATTTACAACAAAGGACTTTGGAAGAAATATCTGATTCCAGAATTGGGGTAGGAAATGAGCCTAGACAAAATACTTCCTTTCATGAAAGCTTAAAAAAAAAAAAAGACTATATAGAGTTCAAGTTTAAAGGTTTCTGAAGCCAACTTGAAGAAACTGCCACTAGCCAAAGATGGGGAAAAACTATGTTTCAATAATGTTAATAACTGTCCTGTTTTCTTAGCACCACTTACTGAAGAGACTGTCTTTTCTTCATCGTATATTCTTGCCTCCTTTGTCATAGATGGGGTGAGCTTGGGGGCATGGGCTTATCTCCTGGGCTTTCTGCCCTGTTTCATTGATCTATATTTTTGTTTTTGTGCCAGTACTGTACTGTCTTGATGACTATAGCTTTGTATTTCTCAAGATTGCTTTGGCTATTTGTGGTCTTTTATGTTTCCATATGAATTTTATGGAAAATTTGTTTTAATTTTAAACAAATTTAAAAATTTTGTTTTAATTTTATCAAAAATGTCCTTAAGCATTTGATAGGGATTGTACTGATTCTGTAGATTACTTTGGGTAGTATAATCATTTTGATAATATTGATTCATCCAATCAAAGAAGATGGTATATCTTTCCATATGTTTGTGTTGTCTTTGATTTCTTTCATAAGTATCTTACAGCTTTGTAAAGAATGAAATTAGAACACTACCTACCACCATACAGAAAAATAAACTCAACTCAAAATGAATTAAAAACCTAAATATAAGGTCAGACAGTATAAATCTCTTAGAGGAAAACATAGGCAGAACACTCAGACATAACCCACAGCAATATCTTTTTTGATCCACCTCCTAGAGTAATGAAAATAAAAACAAAAATAAACAAATTACATTTAATTAAATTTATTTCATTCTCTTTTATTGGCGCCTCACATTTGTTACCACTGCTCAATTTTGGAGAAATCTAAGACTGTGTACTCAGACTTGTCTATCTTTTATTTCTTCACATTCCTTTTGGAGTATTATGTATTTTAATGTTTTTAAATACCACATATTCACTGAGGACTTCGAAAATTATTCTTAATGTAAAAACATCACTATTACTTTACTTAAGACCAGTATAGATAGGTATAATATTTTGTGTGTGTGTGTGTGTATATATATATATATATTATACACATCATACTTAATGTGTTCTAAACTGAGCATTTGATAAGTAACACAAAACTTTATTCTCCAACAAACTCCTCCATATCATTAATGTAAATCCTACTTAATTTCCCAGGTGGGGAGATCAAAAATTTCACTGTCATCCTTGATAACTTACTCCATGATTTATAAAGCCCTATAGGAACTCTCCTTTATGTTACCTTTCTGACTTCAACTTCCCTTACTTTCTCTTTAGATTTTTTTCTTCCTGTCTCATTGACTCCTTTGATATTCATCAAATGCAAATAGGCAAATTCTCACCTCAGGGCTTATGTGGGAGTTAAAAGAAATTCCCTTAATTCATTTAAGCCCCTACTTAAGAGTTTTATATAAATCAATTTCCTTTGTATATATGATATCCCTGATCTCTGCTTTATATATTTCTTGATACTCATAAATACTAAATCCTTTAGGTATCTGTTTATCTTAGGTCTACTTCAATACACTGTAAATTCCATTAGAATAGACTTTTTTTTGTCTATCCGTAAGCTGTGTCTGATACAAAGTACAAGGCTTGGTAAGTAGTATATAAATAAATTAATATGCAAAGTGCCATTAGCTGTGTCTGATGAAAAGTACGAGGCTTGGTAAGTAGTATGTAAATAAATTTTAATATGCAACATGACATGTGATATTCAGGACAAGGAAAAAATTTTAGGAAAAACATGATTTCATTATTAACTTTGAGCTACTTCTGGAACATGAAAATAGAGACGTAATAGTACTTACCCATACCTCCAGCAGCAGCATACCTCCATATAAGTACGGAGCTATAGAGATTTTAAATTCAAGCAACATATTATTTATTAAATAAAATATTTCATTTAATAGTCTCAAAGTAGTTACTGGGACTATACAAGTGAGTAAATGTAGTGAGACTATTCCCAGTTAATTTTACTCTAAAATTTTCTATTGATAATGAAGTCTTTGGAATAAATGAGATTACCTAGTTGGAAGGATGCATAGTAAAAGAATACCTAAATATCAAAATATATCTATGGAAATATAAAGTTTTTTTTTTTTTTTTTTTTTGGGTAATATAGATGTTTTTTTTTTTTTTTTTTCTCTAATTTTTATTTTATTTTTAAACTTTACATAATTGTATTAGTTTTGCCAAATATCAAAATGAATCCGCCACAGGTATACATGTGTTCCCATCCCGAACCCTCCTCCTCCCTCCCCTCCCCATACCATCCTCTGGGCCGTCCCAGTGCACCAGCCCCAAGCATCCAGCATCATGCATCGAACCTGGACTGGCAACTCGTTTCCTACATGATATTTTACATGTTTCATTGCCATTCTCCCAAATCTTCCCACCCTCTCCCTCTCCCACAGAGTCCATAAGACTGTTCTATACATCAGTGTCTCTTTTGCTGTCTCGCATAATCGGGTTATTGTTACCATCTTTCTAAATTCCATATATATGCGTTAGTATACTGTATTTATGTTTTTCCTTCTGGCTTACTTCACTCTGTATAATAGGCTCCAGTTTCATCCACCTCATTAGAACTGATTCAAATGTATTCTTTTTAATGGCTGAGTAACACTCCATTGTGTATATGTACCACAGCTTTCTTATCCATTCATCTGCTGATGGACATCTAGGTTGCTTCCATGTCTTGGCTATTATAAACAGTGCTGCGATGAACATTGGGGTACACGTGTCTCTTTCCCTTCTGGTTTCCTCATTGTGTATGCCCAGCAGTGGGGTTGCTGGATCATAAGGCAGTTCTATTTCCAGTTTTTTAAGGAATCTCCACACTGTTCTCCATAGTGGCTGTACTAGTTTGCATTCCCACCAACAGTGTAAGAGGGTTCCCTTTCTCCACACCCTCTCCAGCATTTATTATTTGTAGACTTTTGGATCGCAGCCATTCTGACTGGTGTGAAATGGTACCTCATGGTGGTTTTGATTTGCATTTCTCTGACAATGAGTGATGTTGAGCATCTTTTCATGTGTTTGTTAGCCATCTGTATGTCTTTTTTGGAGAAATGTCTATTTAGTTCTTTGGCCCATTTTTTGATTGGGTCGTTTATTTTTCTGGAGTTGAGCTGTAGGAGTTGCTTGTATATTTTTGAGATTAGTTGTTTGTCGGTTGCTTCATTTGCTATTATTTTCTCCCATTCTGAAGGCTGTCTTTTCACCTTGCTAATAGTTTCCTTTGATGTGCAGAAGCTTTTAAGTTTAATTAGGTCCCATTTGTTTATTTTTGCTTTTATTTCCAATATTCTGGGAGGTGGGTCATAGAGGATCCTGCTGTGATGTATGTCGGAGAGTGTTTTGCCTATGTTCTCCTCTAGGAGTTTTATAGTTTCTGGTCTTACGTTTAGATCTTTAATCCATTTTGAGTTTATTTTTGTGTATGGTGTTAGAAAGTGGTCCAGTTTCATTCTTTTTACAAGTGGTTGACCAGATTTCCCAGCACCACTTGTTAAAGAGATTGTCTTTAATCCATTGTATATTCTTGCCTCCTTTGTCAAAGATAAGGTGTCCATATGTGCGTGGATTTATCTCTGGGCTTTCTATTTTATTCCATTGATCAATATTTCTGTCTTTGTGCCAGTACCATACTGTCTTGATAACTGTGGCTTTGTAGTAGAGCCTGAAGTCAGGTAGGTTGATTCCTCCAGTTCCATTCTTCTTTCTCAAGATTGCTTTGGCTATTCGAGGTTTTTTGTATTTCCATACAAATTGTGAAATTATTTGTTCTAGCTCTGTGAAGAATACTGTTGGTAGCTTGATAGGGATTGTGTTGAATCTATAAATTGCTTTGGGTAGTATACTCATTTTCACTATATTGATTCTTCCAATCCATGAACATGGTATATTTCTCCATCTATTAGTGTCCTCTTTGATTTCTTTCACCAGTGTTTTATAGTTTTCTATATATAGGTCTTTAGTTTCTTTAGGTAGATATATTCCTAAGTATTTTATTCTTCCCGTTGCAATGGTGAATGGAATTGTTTCCTTAATTTCTCTTTCTGTTTTCTCATTATTAGTGTATAGGAATGCAAGGGATTTCTGTGTGTTGATTTTATATCCTGCAACTTTACTGTAGTCATTGATTATTTCTAGTAATTTTCTGGTGGACTCTTTAGGGTTTTCTATGTAGAGATCATCATGTCATCTGCAAATAGTGAGAGTTTTACTTCTTCTTTTCCAATTTGGATTCCTTTTATTTCTTTTTCTGCTCTGATTGCTGTGGCCAAAACTTCCAAAACTATGTTGAATAGTAATGGTGAAAGTGGGCACCCTTGTCTTGTTCCTGACTTTAGAGGAAATGCTTTCAATTTTTCACCATTGAGGATAATGTTTGCTGTGGGTTTGTCATATATAGCTTTTATTATGTTGAGGTATGTTCCTTCTATTCCTGCTTTCTGGAGAGTTTTTATCATAAATGGATGTTGAATTTTGTCAAAGGCTTTCTCTGCATCTATTGAGATAATCATATGGTTTTTATTTTTCAATTTGTTAGGGAAATATAAAGTTTTGAAGGAGACAGAAACACATAATCTAAACTAAAAGTTAAAAAATTAAAGTCAAAGAAAAAAAAAGAATCATAAAAATTAAATTCTCTAAAGTGAAAGAGAAGATTTAAAGAAGAGTGTATTTAACAGTGCCAAATACTGTAGCAGGATTAAGTAGGATGAGTACAAAACCAAGGGATTGAATTTATTGATGAGGAATTCATTAGCAATTGTAGCAAAAGCTCTTTCTATGTACTTGCAGAGATAGGGACCGGACTTAATGCTCTGGGGAATTAAGTAGAAATAGAGATATTGACAGTAACTATTTCAGTCAATGAGTTTTATCCTGAAAGGAAAGAAATAGGGCATGACATTGTGGATAAGATAGTTTCAAAGGAAGGATTTGCTTTTTTTGTTATCTTTTTCTTTCTTTCTTTCTTTAGCATAGCAAAGATTAATATTTGAGTTGATTAAGGGAAAATCACTGAGGAGGGAAAAGCTGAACAGGCAAGAAGAACTGCACTGGAGACGGTCAAGAACAAAATGACAAAGCCTTAGAAGATCAGTGTCTCCTCTAAACAGGAGGAATATCAGGTTAAGTAATTCTAAAGAAGAGGAAAATTTGGAGGTCAGGAACATATATATATCTGATAGATTGCTTCAAAAATAATTTTTTTATCAAGAAATATCTGGAATGTTAATTTTGTGATATGTCCAGTCAATTTATCTGGGGTTATATTTCTGAACCTTATCTTCATTGAATACTTTACAAGCTCTAAATACTAGCTGTCATAATTTTAATGAAGGCAGTCATTGCTTTGAAAGGAAACAAAGAGTAGCACTCTCTAATTTTATATATTATTCTAAAAAGCCTCACTGAGAGGTGATCACCCTCCATTTCATGATTCTAGAGTACAGCATGTTGATACCAAATTTCATGTTACTGCAGAACACAAAGTAATGAGAATTATGACAACAATGGGAAAATTTGAATGAATATGGTAGCACAAGCAGGATGTGATAACAATCAGAAAAGGACCCAATGCAAACTTTGCATAACTGGCCTAGATCAGAACTTTCTGATTCAGAGAATAAGGTAGGAGACATCTTTACAAACAAAAGATGGGAGTAATGCATTTTGGGGATGTACAGAAGCAGAGTAGGCAATCAGGTTTTCAGAATTTCATTGGCCAAAGGACAAGGATCTGTCTCAGGTATCTGTTAATGAGGGTATCTTTTAGGAAGGACAGTCCTGAAATAGACTTTATTTATTTTTCTTTTTTTAATTTATTTGTTTTAGTTAGAGGTTAATTACTTTACAATATTGTAGTGGTTTTTGCCATACAGTGATATGAATCAGCCATGGGTTTACATATGTTCCCCTTCCTGAACCCCGTTCCCAGAAATAGACTTTAAAATGCCCAGTATCTTGGGGCTAGTGCACTGGGATGACCCAGAGGGATGGTATGGGGAGGGAGGAGGGAGGAGGGTTCAGGATGGGGAACACATGTATACCTGTGGTGGATTCATTTTGATATTTGGAAAAACTAATACAATTATGTAAAGTTTAAAAATAAAATAAAATTTAAAAAAATCTTAAAAAAAATAAATAAAATGCCCAGTATCTTTCCAAAAATAGATGATTCTGTGGAAGTGCTGCACTAATTATGCCAGCAAATTTGGAAAACTCAGCAGTGGCCACAGGACTGGGAAAGGTCAGTTTTCATTCCAATCCCAAAGAAAGGCAATGCCAAAGAATGTTCAAACTACCACACAATTGCACTCATCTCACATGCTAGCAAAGAAATTCTCAAAATTCTCCAAGCTAGCCTTCAACAGTACATGAACCCAGAACTTGAAGATGCTCAAGCTGGATTTAGAAAAGGCAGAGGAACCAGAGATCAAATTGCCAACATCCACTGGATCATACAAAAAGCAAAAGAATTCCATAAAAACATCTACTTCTCTTTCATTGACTATGCCAAAGCCTTTAACTGTGTGGATCACAACAAACTATGGAAAATTCTTAACGAGATGGGAATACCAGGCCACCTTACCTGCCTCCTGAGAAATCTGTATGCAAGTCAAGAAACAACAGTTAGAACTGGATATGGAACAATGGACTGGTTCCAAATTGGGAAAGGAGTACATCAAGGCTGTATAGTTTCACCTTGCTTATTTAACTTATATGCAGAGTACATCATGCAAAATGGCAGGCTGGATGAAGCACAAGCTGAAATCAAGATTGCAAGGAGAAATATCAATAACCTCAGATATGCAGGTGACACCACACTGATGGAAGAAAGCAAAGAGAAACTAAAGAGCCTCTTGATGAAGTTGAAATAGAGTAAATAAGCTGGATTTAAACTCAACATTCAAAAAATAAAGATCATGGCATCCAGTCCCATCACTTCATGGCAAATAGATGGGGACACAATGGAAACAGTGACGGACTTTATTTTGTTGGGCTTCAAAATCACTGCAAACGGTGACTACAGCCATGAAATTAAAATATGCTTGCTCTTTGGGAAAAAAATTATGACCAACCTAGACAGCATATTAAAAATCAGAGACATTACTTTGCCAACAAAGGTCCATATAGTCAAGGCTACGGTTTTTCCAGTGGTCATGTATGGATGTGAAAGTTGGACTGTGAAGAAAGCTGAGTGCCGAAGAATTGATGCTTTTGAACTGTGGTGTTGGAGAAGACTCTTGAGAGTCTCTTGGACTGCAAGGAGATCCAACTGGCCCATTCTAAATGAAATCAGTCCTGAATATTCATTGGAAAGAATGATGCTGAAGCTCCAATACTTTGGCCACCTGATGCGAAAAACTGCCTCATTGGAAAAGACCCTGTTGCTGGGAAAGACTGAAGGCAGGCAAAGAAGGGGACAACAGAAGATGAGATGGTTGGAGGGTATCACCAACTCGATGGACGTGAGTTTGAGCAAGCTACAAGAGTTGATGAAGGACAGGGAAGCCTGGCGTGCTGCAATCCATTGGGTGGCAAAGGATCAGATACAACTGAACAACTGAGCTGAACTGAATTGAGACTTTAAAAATGTGATTGAATTACAATGAGGCTGTGAAAGTGGGCCCTAATCCAATATGATGATGTCTTTACATGAAAAGTAATTTTGGACACACAAAGGGACTTCAGTGATTCAAATGCACAACAGAACTACCTAAGTGTGGATATAGCAATAAGACAGCAATCTACAAGTTGAACAGGGACGCCTCAGAAGCAACCACACCTACCAATACCTTGATCTTGGACTTCAGACTTTCAGAATTGTGAGAAAATAAATTTCTGTTGTTTAAGTCATTCAGTCTGTGGTTTTGAGTTACATGAGTTCTACCAAAGTAAAGCACAAACCATCTCCTTAAGTGTTTTGATTAATAGTTCAAATCCTTTTGTCCTTAGGTTAATAAGGATAGTAATAAGAAAGCAATAATAATTACAAGAATGGTAAGAGTCATAGAATTAGTAGGAAGATCAAGTATCTGCTAATATATTAATCTGTTATACTCATTTTATGGACAAAAATTAAAGAACTTCCCCAACATCACAAAAAGTAGTGGAAAATATGTGGCAGTAGAAAATTTCCAAATACAGCTTGAACAACATATAGACAATGACATATAAATAACAGTAATAACAATAATAACAGGTAACAGATGGAAAGAAGACAAAATGGTAGAAAATTTGCATGCTTGGGGGATAAAATCTAAATCAAATAAAGGACACTTAAGAAATATATGCAACATACATGTCGTAATTGGAAAATAAAATAATTTGACAGCTTTTTCAGTCTATATTTCTAGGAGCAGGTACAGATTAGACAAGAAGTTAGATTCAGCCAAAATTCTACTTTGACAACCCACGATAATTACTTGAGAGAAAGGCAAGTGAGTCAAATGTATAAGCAGAGGAATGTTTATCATTACTGATCATGAAAATCTAGATGACTGCAGACACGTTGAAACAGTGAGAAGATAAATGGATTGATGGTCATGAAGGTAAAAGGACTTTCAGAGAGTTAACATTAGAGATAATAAGCTGGAATGACAGAAGGAAGTGGCCAGGGAGTTGAATGTATAAAGTTACAATTATCAAGGGGTTGCTGTGATTAGTACTGACAATTTCTGAGTTATGTATCTGGGAGTAGATGACTGTGAAAGGCAGAAGTACAGGAACTTTGGAAGAAGAAAAAGAATTGAGGCTGGACTTTGTAATGATTGTTATATTATATTATCAAGACACCTAACACAGTAATAGTGTTGGAGAGAGTTGATTGATCTAGGAGTCAAAAATGATGAAAAAATGGAGAAATACGCAAAGATGGATGGGTGAATATAACAACAAGAGTTAGTAATATAATCTTACAAGAGATTCAATACTAATTGTGCGTGTGTCTCCATGGGTGTGTTTGTGTTTATTGAAGAGGGAAGAAATAGCCTGAAAAGAGCTACTTGAAGCTGCCACTGGAGAAGGCGTGAGAGGAATTAGTGCCCTTGTTAGAACGAGAAAGTGAAGATGAAAGAAATATATGGATAAAATTAAATATATATGGAGTTTTGCTGATAATGGATCACAAATTCCAGAGTATAATAGAGCTGGGGGAAAAGTGAGAGAAAGGGAAAGAATGAGAAAAGTATAAGGCCTTATGGTCTATAAGGTGAGGGTCAACTCGGGTCTTAGGTGTTCTTGGTATGGCTTCCATAATCATGTATAAAAGGCAAATCGATCCTGATTCTAGTAGATTCAAGGAAGATACTGTGACAAAAGATATGAGGGGTATGGAAGGCACAGGTTTTAGCTGTTACTTGAGACAAGCAGACAATTAACACTCTATATGAAAATGAAATTCATATTCAAAATCTGTAGCAACTTCCCCAGGAAATCAACCCTGTTATCCATAGTAAATAGCCCAGGAAGCCAGCAGCTATATCTCACACTACAGGAATTCAGACTGCTGTCTCAGGTAACAATTTAGGAAGCCAAACAATAAGCCCTGTAAAAATTGGCCCCAAAAGGCAAGAACTTGATGAATAACCAGTAGCTTCCCCAAGTTTTGTCCCATGTCTATGAGAGAAAACCAAACATGCACCCATAACCATCACATGGGTTTCCCTAGTGTTAATCAGTCAGTCAGTCATATCCGACACTTTTGTGACCCAGTGGACTGTAGTCCACAGGCTCCTCTCTCCATGGAATTCTCCAGGCAAGAATACTAGAGTGGGTTGCCATTTCCTTCTTCAGGGGATCTTCCCTACCCAGGGACTGAACACAGTTCTCCCACATTGCAGGCGGATGCTTTACCAACTGAGCCACCAAGGAAGCCCTTAGGTTGCCTTGTTTCTAGTTTAACTCTGCTTACAGCTTTCCCTGGTGGCTCAGACAATAAAGCATCCGCCTACAATGCAGGAGACCTGGGTTCAATACCTGGGTCGGGAAGATACCCTAGAGAAGGAAATGGCAGCCCACTCCAGTAATCTTTCCTGAAAAATTCTATGGATGGAGCAGCCTGATAGGCTACAGTCCATGGGGTTGTAGAATCAGACATGACTGAGCAACTTCACCTTCTTTCACTTTCTTTTTCTTTCACAGCTTTCCCATGCCAACAACCTCAAATCAGTGCATATACGAAGTTTTTACTTTTTTCCACTCTAAAGCTTTCCTACTTTTTATGTCTACCTTTGCACCTCTGCTAAAACACAAGTTATGATAGGCAAGTCTGTTGCTGAAGTCTTTGCTTATTCAACACTAATAGTTTGGGTGGATGTCTTTGGGGAGTAATAATCTCCACTTCTGGTCCAGTATAATATTAATACATTTTGAGGTCAAGGTCTTACTCCATGTGTATATACACCATCTTATTCCTGGCTGATGAACTTAAGGATATCCAGGAGGCTGTATATATTCTCATACTAGTTTTTTTTTTTTTTTCCCTCTAAACCATTTTTTGTTAACTCCTTGTCCCGATTCAGGCTTACCTTGTGGCTCAGCTGGTAAAGAATCCACCTGTAATGCAGGAGACCTGGGTTCGATCATATTAAAAAGCACAGACCTTGCCAATAAAGGTCCATGTAGTCAAATCTATGGTTTTTCCAGTAGTCATGTATGGATGTGAGAGCTGGACTATAAAGAAAGCTGAGTTCCAAAGAATTGATGCTTTTGAACTATGGTGTTGGAGAAGACCTTTGAGAGTCCCTTGGATCGCAAGGAAATCCAACCAGTCAATCCTAGAGGAAATCAGTCCTGAATATTCATTGGAAAGACTGATACTGAAGCTGAAACTCCAATACTTTGGCCACCTGATGTGAAGAACTGACTCCCTGGAAAAGACCCTGATGCTGAGAAAGATTGAAGGCAGGAGGAGAAGGGGATGACAGAGGATGAGATGGTTGGATGGCATCACCGACTTGATGGACATGAGTTTGAGTAAGCACCAGGATCTGGTGATGGACAGGGAAGCCTGGCATGCTGCAGTCCATGGGATCAACTCAAGTCCTTGCTCAGCCATCTTCTTAGGGTGGCCACCTCTTACAAGAAAATTTTATATTATAATCTGCTTCCTCCTCCCTTCCCCATTGACCATTCCTTATCTCTCTTTCTCTGCATGTCTCCCCTTTTAGCATATTTCTTATATTACTTATTTTTCATGTTTTTTGTATTGCACTCTTCCCAGCTATTAATACAACAAAGTGGGACCTAAAACTTAGGATACAGTTTGCTCTTGGGAATCCTTTGACCATAAGAACATTTCTCTGCATAAATACTGCCATTGCTTCATTAATTCAAATAATATTTATCAAGTGCATTTTGCCAGGCACAGCTATAGACCTTTAGAATCAATAAATTTTAAAATATCAGTACCTTTTACCTTTAAAGGTGTTGATATTTAAAACAGAGGCTTGCTCCTGATTAGTTATTGGCTAAATTAGCAAAAGCTAATTTAAGATTAACATTGAGTGAGTTTTTAAATACACGACTATAATCTAAGATGGTATCTGAATAGATGTACTGATCACTAAATCTTCTTCAGCTGTTTTATCTATTTTTCATCTCTGAAATTCAGAGCAATAATAATGGCATTTCTTCAACTTCCCCATACAGGTTGGAAAATGCTTTGTTCTTATCTAATTTTTGTTCTAGCTGTTCATGCCAACACCCCTTCAATGATTAACATTTTTAATTTACCTTTTGAGGTTAATTTACCTCAAAACTGAGAATTTATAAACTTATCTTCCTTTGCTAAAAGATTTTTGTGTGTATGCATGCTAAGTAGCTTCAGTCTTGTCCAACTCTTTGCAACCCCATGGACTGTAGACCACCAGGCTCCTCTGTCCATGGAATTCTCCAGGCAAGAATACTGGAGTGGGTTGCCATTTCTTGCTTCAGGGATCTTCCTAACTCAGGGATTGAACCTGCATCTCTTATGTCTCCTGCATTGGCAAAAAGGTTCTTTATCACTAACATTATTATTAATGGTTAATTTACCTCAAAAGTGAGAAATTATTTATGAACTTATCTTCCTTTGCTGAAAGATTTTTAAGTACACATAAAACCATGACAGAAAATTTTTCAAGACTGGCTTTTGTCTAAAAATCTTTTTTTTTTTTTTTTTTTCATTAAAAGCATTTTATTTTGACAGTGAGTTTCCATTTGGGTACTGTGAACAGCTTTTCATTGCTTTGTGCTCCATAATCTTGTTTATGTTGTTTTCTGCCATGTCTAATCTGCTCTTCAATCTGGTGAATTTATTGCATTGGATGTTATAGTTTTCAGCTCTAAAGTTTGATTCTTTTGCCATTTTTGTATGTTCTGTGTTTCTTTTTTTTAATTTTATTTTACTTTTAAACTTTACAATATTGTATTAGTTTTGCCAAATATCGAAATGAATCCGCCACAGGTATACCTGTGTTCCCCATCCTGAACCCTCCTCCCTCCTCCCTCCCCATACCCTCCCTCTGGGTCGTCCCAGTGCACCAGCCCCAAGCATCCAGTATCCTGCATTGAACCTGGACTGGCAACTCGTTTCATACATGATATTATACATGTTTCAATGCCATTCTCCCAAATCTCCCCACCCTCTCCCTCATACACAGTTAAAAGCAGGCAGATGTATAGTTTTCTCAAAATTTGTACCATTTCTTTTCCACACAGTACAGTAAAATATAATGACAGTTTTTAAGGACTGAATTTTCTACCCCAGATTCATATGTAGAAGCACTAACCCTTGGTTCCTCATAATGTGATAATATTTAGATATAAGTCCTCTAAAGGAATAATTGGAGAAGGCAGTGGCACCCCACTCCAGTACTCTTGCCTGGAAAATCCCATGGATGGAGGAGCCTGGTGGGCTGCAATCCATGGGGTCGCTAAGAGTCGGACACAACTGAGCGACTTCACTTTCACTTTTCACTTTCATGCATTGGAGAAGGAAATGGCAACCCATTCCAGTATTCTTGCTGGAGAATCTCAGGGACGAGGAAGCCTGGTGGGCTGCGGTCTATGGGGTCGCACAGAGTCGGACACAACTGAAGCGACTTAGCAGTAGCAGCAGCAGCAAAGGAATAATTAATGTTAAATGGTGTTATATGGATGAATTCTAATAAAATGTGACTGGTATCTTTATAAGAAAAGGAAATTGAAACTCAGAGAGACACCAGGGATTTGCAGGCACAGAGGAAAACCCATGTGAGGACACAGCAAAAGCACAGACATCACGAAGCTGAAGAGAGTAGCCTCAAAAGAAACCAAGGCTAGCACCTTGATTTTGGACTTCTAGCTGCCAGAACTGTAAAAAATAAATTTCTATTGAAGCCACTCAATCTGTAGCACTCTGTAGCAGCCACAAGCAAATTAATACAATTATTTTTTCTCAATTATTTTCAATTTTCAAAGTAATTTATAGATAAAGCAACTGGTAATTTTGTAGTGATAATTATTTCTGATTCATGCTTCTCTTTTACTAACAGAATGCCACTGTTTTTATTCATATGACACATTCAGTGTCTGCAATAACTATATGCCAAATGTTATTTTAATAAACTGTCTGATTGCTATGGACCAAATTATTTTCTTGCCAAAATTCATATATTGAAGATTCTAACCCCAATGTGATTCTATTTGGAAATAGTCTTTAATGAGGTAATTAAGGTTAGATGAGGTTGGGTCTCTAATTACATAGAGCTGTGTTTTTATTAGAACAGATACCCGAGGGCGCTTATGCACACACTTTCCCCCACCCCCTCTACCCCTTTCTCACCCCACCTCTTATCCCCCCACCTCTGTGCACCTCTGTGTTTGTTCACAGAGTAAATGACATGGGATGATAGAGCTAGAAGGGGGACCACCAACCCTTCTGGACCCTGACTTGCACTTTTAGCCTTCAGAACTGTGAGATTTTAAATTTCTGTTGTTTAAGCCAACCAGTCTCTGGTATTTTGCTATAAAACGTAAGCTGAAAAATACATATTTTTGGTACCATGCACTACAGTGCTACTGTAACAAATATCCCCAAATGTGGAAGACACTTTGGAACTGAGTCGGTAGAGGCTGGAAGAACTTTGAGGTACTTACTAGAAAAGTTTAGATTGTAAAAATAAGGATGGTAAAGATAAGTCTGGTGAGAGTTTAGAAAGAAAAGATGGGAATTGTATAGAAAGTATCATCTCAGAGAATTACATATACTGTGAAAGTGTAGAAAGAAAAGATGAGAATCGTAGAGAAATTATCTATCATCTAAGAGAAAACATATATCATAATGAATTGAATGTTGATAGAAATAGGAATGTTAAAGGAGCTTCTGGTCTCAGACAGAAATGAGGAACACATTATTGGAAACTAGAGAAAAGATAATCCCTGTTTTAAAGTGCCAAAGAGCTTGGAGGAATTGTGTTCTAGCATTGTGAGGAAGGCTTGTGAATGAATATCTTGAATATTTATGAGAAGATATTTCTAAACAATATATTGAAAGCATGACCTGATTTCCCCTTACTGCTTATATAAAATACAAAAGAGACAACTTAAAAGAATTGTTAAGCAAAAGAAATCTGAAATGAAGATTTGGAAAATTCTCAGCCTATTTATATTGCAAAAAACAATGTACGATAATGCTCTGGACTTCCCAGGTGGCTCAGTGGTAAAGAATCTGCCTTCCCAGCTAGGAGATACAGGTTTGATCCCACAGAAAGATCCCTTGGAGAGGGAAATTGCAACCATTCCACTATTCTTGCTTAGAAAAATCCCATGGACAGAGGAGCATGGCAAGGCTATAGTCCATAGGGTCACAAAGAAGCAGACACGACATAGCAACTACACAGCACCAGCAGTGTGCTCTAAATACATGCCTGAACAATCACTCCATAGCGAGGTCTCCACAGATTTACTCGAACCCGGGTCTCCCACATTGTAGGCAGACACTTTACCCACTGAGCCACTAGGGAAGCCCTGAACAATCACTCGGTAGTGAGGTCTCCACAGTTTTAATCAGCTAGCTCAGCTCAAGCCAGGAATAAAGATAGGGTTATATCAGCAGAAATATTTCCAGCTTGGAATAAAGGTGGTAGAGATGGGACGAATGAAGGAAGTGGTTTCTGAAATTTTACAAATCAATAGGGCTATCCTTCTCTAAAAATGTCATCCTTCAAGAAAAGGAAAGAATGGCCCTAAAAAGCTATACAAGAGCTGCCACTCCCATCACAGTTTTGGGTAGCAAGACTGTCTCTTTAGTTGCAGAGGGTGAGGACTTCTTGTTCTTTAGGAGACCATATTGCCACTGTTGAGGGCCTCAGGAATGAGGCTGCAATCCAAGGGTGCTTGGACAATGCTGCCACTCAAGTGGGAGCAACAACCAGGTGGGGCCTAACACAGAACACCAAGCCAAAGACGATATTCAGCAGCTTTACATTCTAATGAAATTTGTCCTGCATATAGCCTGTTCTTCTTTCTAATTTCTCCTTTTTAGGATGATGTCTATCCTGTGTCTGTTCCACAGTTAATATTTTAAAAGCATATAACTTGTCTAAATTTACAGGTTCACAGCTGGAGAGAAATTTTGCCTCAGAATGTATCATACTTGAGTTCTACCCACAATTGATTTAGATAGTATTTAGATGATATTTTGGACTTAAGAGTTGATGTTGAAATGTGTTAAGAACTTTAGGGTCTTGTGATGTGGGAAACAGGCTTTGCATATGAAAAGGACAATGAGTTCCAAAGGGTGGAATGTTATGGGTTTAACTGTGTCCCCATAAAATCCATATGTTGAAAACGCAACCCAGGAACCTCAGAATGTAATCACTCCTGAAGATCTTTAAAAAGGTGATTAACTTAAAATGAAGTTATTAGAGTGATGCTCTTATTCAATATGACTAATGTCCTTAAGGGGCTTTTCTTGTGGCTCAGATGGTAAAGAATCTGCTTGCAATACAGGAAACCTGGGTTTTATCCCTGGGTTGGGAAGATCCCCTGGATGAGGGAATGGTAACCCATTCCAGTATTCTTGCCTAGAGAATTCCATGGACAGAGGAGCCTGGTGGTCTACAGTCCATGAGGTCACAAAGAGTCAGAAACGACAGAGTGACTAACACTGACTGACTAAGTGAATATTCTGAGAACAGGAAGAGACACCAGAGGCATGTATGCACAGAGGAAATATCATCTGAAGTGGAAGAGGATAACAGTCTGACAGCCAAGGAGAGAGACCTCAGAGAAACCCAACTCTGCCACCACCTTGATCTTGGACTCTCAATTTCCAAAACTGTGAGAAAATAAAATGTTTAAGACACCCAGTTTGTGGTGTATTATTATAGTAGTCCTGAATAACTAATATCATTAACATCAGAATTGTATTATAGTACACCACTTGGAGTAGAAATGGAACAATGCCAAAAAAAAAAAAAAAAAATAAAAGAAAGAACACCATAGGTACTTTTAAACAATAAGATATAATATTGAGAATCATTGAAAAATCTACTAAAATTCCTATACCAATTATTTATAGTGATAGTAATTCCTGCACTATCATTTACAACCCAAAAATAATTATCAATTTACTGGAAATAGGAAGCCAAAAGATCGTGTTTTTCCAGTTTGTGCTTTTCCACCCTCTGTATACTCTTGTAAAATATTTTTAAAAAATTTATTTTTAGCAAATTACTTTTATTTAAAAGCTTTCACAAGTAGTAGTGTCCTTGAGAAGACATTTTTAAAGATAAATTTATGACATTGGGGTTAATATAGTTTAATATTCCTATAAAAGTTATCATATATAGGCAGGTATCCATATAAATATACACTATATGCACACATACTCATATACACAGACACATAAATATGTATATTTTAACAGGTCAAGGTATTTGTTTAATACTGTCTCTTTAGGTATGTTCTAAGTATTGAGATTTATTTAATTACTACACAGAGGATGTCACCAAGATGATAACATAGGTCATTACTGATTTGATCTGTCATAAGAAAAACATGGACATGACAACACTGAGAGAATCTTAGAACATGGGGATGAGGGTGAAACTCTCCCTACACCACAAAGAACAACAAAGTGCAACGTTGACCACATTACCTCTCTCCTTAGTTGACACAGAATCATGCAGACAGGTGTTCTCTGAGCTTATGGTTCCTCTACTCTGGAAAGAGAGGCTATAGCAGCCATCCAGATCCCTAGCACCATGGTCACTTTGTGTGGTTCCCTACTCTGATTTTGCCCCATGAGTACTGCAGGGAATCCGTGAACCTTGACAACTGAGAATCTGGTTGTGATGGGAGGAGAGAGGGACTTACAACATCCCTCAATCAGATTTTAGCAGACCAAGTTCCTACCATCAGAGCACAAATAGTAATCCAAACTAGAGGCTTTAATCATCTTCAGAACCAAGTTAAATAGAACAGGGAAATTGGCTTACTGCAAGTTTGCCTGATTTGAATCCACAAGCAAGATACACTGATGCTGGAGCCCTGTCTGGCCCTACAGCCCAGACAGGAGAGCTGAGTCACAATCCTATTCAATAATAAACATGGTTCTTGACCCCATCCCACCAGAAGGGCTGGCAAGAACACTTGGAAACTGCATAGCCCAGCAAGGCTCAAGCTGACAGAAGGGTAAGCAGAATTGATCATCTCCAGAGCAAACCAGTACTGGGCATGGAAGGTTCCCATGTAATGTCTGGGAAGGGAAGTTGATTTATGGCTCCATACACTGCTGAAAGAAGCTCTCAGCCTCTACTGACCATAAGGCCTTCTTGGGGAAATTTAGGAGTTATTTGGAGTGGACATTCCAGTCATACCCAGATAAGGGAGCTGAGTCATAGCCCTACTGACTTGTGTGTGTAGCTCCTGTCCTGTTTGGCCAGGTGGGATGGTAGGAATGCCTGGAGATTACATAGCACAGCAAGCTCCAACAGAGAGATGAGAAGGAAGAACTAACCATCCACAAAATCCTTTCCAGACAGGAGAAACAGTCTTCTCTGAAAGCCAGTAGTTCTGTTCAGTCAAGGAACATGAGGCATGGGTCAACTTGAGTAAAGACCACAGAGAGCCTTACTGGCCTTGGATCTGCTTCTAAAATGGAGCCCAGTGGGCAGGGAAACTAATTCATAACCCTGCTTTTTAATGAATACAGCCTTTTGCCCACCTAATTAGGGAACCTAAGAAGGTGCATAGTCCATCCAATAACCCAACTTACTATGACAAGTAAACAGAGAGTACAGTTCATGGCTTTCCCTATCTGCAAAGCAAAACTCATGGCCTCACTTTGCCAGGGAATTTTGTGAACATTCTTCCCTGATTGAGGACCCCAAACCATGAGCTGTACAAGCCCTGGGCTGTGGGAAGATAATCCATAGTCCCATCTACTGCTGATAATATCTAGACCTGATTAGCCAGTAAGAATGACCAGAATATCTGGACAACTGTAGAGTCCATTTTACACTCTTACTTGGACAGGGAACCAAGCCAGAAGCCCCATCCAATAGTCCTCAGTTGGTGGCACCCCCCTCAATTTCAGGGCTTGGGCATCTGCCTAACCTCCAAATATACCATGATAACAGTTTTCACTTGTCCAAGGACATTACCAGCACATATCTAGAAACCCAAACTGAGCTGACTGGTAGAGAACTGTCTCTATCAAAGCAATTGAAGTCTAACGAAGAGGAAACTGCATATCCAAATGCTGAAACACCAGTGGAAGGAGTAAAGAATCCTGAAAAATCATGAAAATATAACACCATAAACTGATACTAATAGTAAAGGATATCCCTGGTGGCTCAGATGGTAATCTGCCTGCAATTCAGGAGACTGGCGTTTGATCTCTAGGTGGGGAAGATCCGCTGGAGAAGGAAACGGCAACCCACTACAGTATTCTTGCCTAGAGAATTCCAGGGACAGTGGAGCCCGGCGGGCTACAGTCCATGGGGTTGCAAAGAATCAGACAGATTGAGCAGCTAACAAAAAAGTAAAGAATATCTATGAAATGTCAAAGAACTCAGAACAATCCTTTTAAAGAAATTCAGTGAATTGTAAGAATGTATAGACTAATATTTAACAAAATTAGGAAAACAATACATGAATAAAACGAGTTCAACAAAAAGAGTAAAATCATTCAAAAAAAAAAAAAAACAATAAATAAATGAACAGAAATCCTAGAACTGAAAAATACAATGAACTAAAGAATTCAATAGAGAACTTCAAAAGGATACTTGACCATGCAGAAGAATCAGTGGCCCAAAAGACATTTGGAATTAAGACACAGGACATTTGAAATCACCCAGTCAGAGGAGAAAAAAACAAAAAGAATGAAAGAGAGTGAAGAAAGCCTATAATTACTTAGGACACAATTAAAGGAAAGATTGTTCATGTTACAGGAATTCCGAAAGAGAAAAAGAAACAGAAAGGTATGAAAAGTTTATTTAAGGTAATACTGGCTGAAAAGTTACCAAATGTGGAGACAAAAATATACATTCAGATCTATGAGGCCTGCTGCTGCTGCTAAGTCGCTTCAGTTGTGTCCGATGCTGTGCGACCCCATAGATGGCAGTCCACCAGGCTCCCCCATCCCTGGGATTCTCCAGGCAAAAACACTGGAGTGGGTAGCCATTTCCTTCTCCAATGCATGAAAGTGAAAAGTGAAAGTGAAGTTGCTCAGTCGTGTCCGACACTTAGCGACCCCATGGACTGCAGCCCACCTGGCTCCTCCGTCCATGGGATATTCCAGGCAAGAGTACTGGAGTGGGGTGCCATTGTCTTCTCCACTATGAGGCCTAAAGACACTAAATAAATTGATCTTAAATAGGGGTACACCAAGATACATAATAATTTTCAAAAGACAAAAACAAAAAAACAATTTTTAAAACACCAAGAGAAAAGAGAGAAATTATATGGAAGAGAACTCCCATAAGACTATTGGTGGATTGCTCAACAGAAAATGTTTCAGTGGAGAAAGTCAAAATATATTAAATATTAAAAGACTTCCAAGTGAACATTCTATACACAGCAAAACTGTCTTTCAGAAATGAAAGAAGGATTTCTACTTTCTTGAACAAAAGTTGAGAAGTTCATCACCACTAGATTTGCCTTAGCATAAATGATAGAGTTATTTGAGTAGAACTAAAAAGAACACTAATTAACATAATAGAAAAGGGACTTCCCTGGTTGTACAGTGGTTAAGAATCCACTTTCCAATGCAGAGGATACAGATTTGATCCCTTGTTGAGGAACTAAGATCCCTGATACCATGGGGCAAATAAGCTTATGTGCCACAATTAGAGAAGACCAAGCACCACAGCCAGAAAAGCGCACTTGAAGCAATTAGAAGAAGCCTGTATGTCACAACACAGCAAAAAAAATAAATAAATAAATAAAAATATATAAGGACTGCAAAACTTGCTGGTAATAAGTATATAGTCAGTTAGATTCTATAATAAGGTAATAGTGATGAATAATTCACTTACAATTCTAGTTTAAAGTTAAAAAACAAACATTACAAAAATAACAATAACTATGAAAATCTGTTATTAGTTATCCAATATAAAAATATGAAAACTGTAACATAATAACCTAAAATGTAAGGGGAAGGTATAAAATTACATGAAAGGTGTAAAATTAAGGAACTGAAGTTATAAGCTTAAAATAGGATGTCATAATAACAAAGTTTTTCCTTGTGGTTACCATGAGGCTTATATAAAGCATCTTAAGATTATAAACTCTGCTTTTCCAAATATTTATGTGCCTCACATCAGACCACCTAAATACATTAAAAAAAAAAAAAAATACAGCTAAAGGAGAAAATAACAGTAATTAAATAATAGGGGTTAAACTGACATGACTTAGCAGCAGCAGGGGTTAAATATCCCATTCTCAATAAAAGTTATTCCAAGACAGAGAAAATTAATAAGGAAATAGATTTGAAAAACACTATAGACCAAATGGATCTATATACACATTTAGAACATTCTGTCAATAGCAGATGGAGAAGGAAACGGCAACCCACTCCAGTATTCATGCCTGGAAAATCCCATGGACCGAGGAGCCTGGTGGGCTACAATCCATGGGGTGGCAAAGAGTCAGACACGACTGAGCGACTTGTGTGTGTCAGTAGTATAATACACATTCTTCTCAATCATACAGAGACCATTTTCTAGGACAGGCAATATGTTAGGCCACAAAACAGGACCTAGCAACTTTAAGAAGACTGAAACCATACCAAGTATCTTTGTATCTTTTCTGACCACAACTGAATGAAGAAAAGCCCAGATGGCTTCACTGGTGAATTTTATGAGTGAATCTGTTAAAGGAAAATTAAGACTAATACTACCTTTTTTATTTTTCAAAAGAAAAGAAAAAAACTGAAGAGAAAGGAACATTCCCAAATTCATCTTACTAAGCCAGCATTACCCTGATGACAAAGTCAGAAAGAACAATACCAGAAAAGATAAACTACAGTTTGATGTCCTTGATGAATGTAGAATGCTGATGCAACAATTTTCAATAAAATACTAGCAAACCAAATTTAGCAAAGCATTAGAAAGATCATTAACCATAAGTGGGATTTATTCATGTAACACAAGGATCATTCAATATACACAAATCAATCAATGCAATACATCACATTAATAATATGAAAGAAAAAGTCATATCATGAGATCAACAGATGCAGAAAAAGCATCTGACAAAATTAAACATCTGTACATGATAAAAACTCTTAGTACATTAAGGTATAGAAAGAATGTATATCTATAGAATAAAGGTCATATATGACAAGCCCATAGCTAGCTAACATCGTATTCAGTGGTGAAAGGTTGGAAGTTTACTCTAAGATCAGGAGCAAAACAGTGGTGCTCACTCTCCCCGTTTAGTGGAGGTTCTAGCTCGAGCAGTGAGGCAAAAAAAATTTTAAACTTAGAAAAAAACAAAAAGAAGAAGAAAAAACTTTTAAAAAGCCATCAAACTTTTAAAAGAAGTAAAATACTCTCTATTTGGATATGATGTTATACATGCTACTGCTGCTGCTAAGTTTCTTCAGTCGTGTCTGACTCTGTGTGACCCCATAGACGGCAGCCCACCAGGCTCCCCCATTCCTGGGATTCTCTAGGCAAGAACACTGGAGTGGGTTGCCATTTCCTTCTCCAATGCATGAAAGTGAAAAGTGAAAGTGAAGACGCTCAGTCGTGTCCGACTCTCAGTGACCCCATGGACTGCAGCCTACCAGGCTCCTCCATCCATGGGATTTTGCAGGCAAGAGTACTGGAGTGGGTTGCCATTGCCTTCTCCGATATTATAGATAGAAAATGCTAAAGACCCCACCAAAATACTGTTAATCTAATCAACAAATTCAGTACAGTTATGACACAAAATTAACATATAAAAAGCAGTAGTGCTTCTATATACTAACAATGAGTTACTTGAAAAAGAAAAAAATATGCCACTTGCAATATTAAGAATATATTAACAATGACAATATTATAACCAAAAAAAGAATAAATTTAACCAAGAAGGTTAAATACCTTTACTCTGAAAACTATCAGAAATTGATGGAAAAAAAAATCAAGATATAAACAAGAAAATGGAAAAGTATCCAGTGTACATGGAATGGAGAAATTAATATTGGTTTAATGTCAGTGCTACAGTCATCTATAGATTTAATACAATCCCTCTAAAGACAGCAATGACATTTTGTAGAGAAGTACAAAAAATTCTAAAATTTATATGCAATCACAAAAGGCCTTGAATAGGTGAAGAAATCCTGAGAGAAAAGGTAAAATCAGACCTTTAAGTATCAGACCATACTCCTTATTTCAATCTATATAATAGTTATATCAAGCTATAGTAATAAAAACAGTGAAATATTGGCATAAAAACAAACAAATAAACCAATGGAACAGACTGAAAGCCTAGAAATAAATCCAAACATATACAGCCAACTAATTTTTTGACGAGAGAGCTAAGAATAATCAATGAAGGAAATATACATGGTGCTGGGAAAATTGGATATTTACATGTAAAATAAAACAAGATCACTATTATCACCACCCCCAAAAATTAGCTTGAAATAAATGAAAGACTTAGATGTAAGACAAGAAACCATAAAAACCACTGGAAGAAAACAGAAAAACTACTACTTGACATGGGCCTTGACAATGATTTTTTGGATATAAACAAGGCAAAAGCAACAAAATAAAAACAAAGCAAGCAATACTGTATCAAACTAAAAACTGAACAGGAAAAAAAAAAAAAAGACCAACACAGTAAAAATGCAACCCACAAAATAGGAAAAATATTTTGAAGCCATATATCTGATAAGGGATTAATACAGAAAATACAAAAATACATAGCAATAAAAACAAATAATCCAATTTAAAAATGAGCAAAAGAGCTGAATAGATAATTTTTCAAGAAAGATACACAAATGACTAGCAGGTACATGCAAAGATATTCATCATTAATCATGCTGCTGCTGCTGCTAAGTTGCTTCAGTCGTGTCCGACTCTGTGCAACCCCATAGACGGCAGCCCACCAGGCTCGCCTGTCCCTGGGATTCTCCAGGCAAGAACACTGGAGTGGGTGAGAAAATCAAAACCACAAGATATCTCATGCCTGTTGGAATAGTCACCATTAAAATGTCAAGAGATAAGATATGCTGGCTAGGATATGGAGAAAAGGGAAACCTTGTGCACTGCTGATGGTATTTTAATTTGTATATCCACTATGGAAAGTAATGAAGAAGATTCTCAAAACATTAGAAGAGCTACCATGTGATCTAGTGATTCCACTTCTGGGAACACATTCAAAGGGAATAAAAAAAGTCATTTTCCTCAGTTAAGTAAGTCATACAAAGAAAGACATACTATATAATCTCATTTATATGTGTAAACTAAGAAGAAAAAATAAAATCATAAAAAAATATATTTATGGTTGCCAGAGATAAGAGGATAGAGGTTGGTAGAATTGAAGGAAAGCAGTAAAACAGTACAAAATTATCAGCTCTAAGACAAATAAATACAGAGGATATAATGGATATAATTTACATCATGACTATGGCTAATATTTATGAATGGTATATTTGAAATGTGCTGAGAGTTTAAATCCTAAATTTCTCATCACAAGGAAAATAATATTTAACTATATGAATAGATGCATATTGATTAAACACTGCTGTAATAAATTTTTAACATATTTATCAAGTCATTGTGCTGTATACCTTAACTCTATAAAGTGTTATATGTCAATTATATCTCAAGAAAATTGAAAAGAACTTACATTATTTCTTTTTAACTTTTTCAGCATGCTGTAGTAAATTGCATGAAGGTTAATTAATGTCAATATGGCATTTATACATAGAAACTTTATGGAGGATAAGAAAATGAAAATTTTATGAAATTCCTTTTCTGTTGAGAGTCCCTTGGACTGCAAGGAGATCCAACCAGTCCATTCCGAAGGAGATCAGCCCTGGGAATTCTTTGGAAGGAATGATGCTAAAGCTGAAACTCCAGTACTTTGGCCAGCTCATGCGAAGAGTTGACTCATTGGAAAAGACTCCTTTGCTGTGAGGGATTGGGGGCAGGAGGAGAAGGGGACGACAGAGGATGAGATGGCTGGATGGCATCACTGACTCAATGGAAGTGAGTCTGAGTGAACTCCGGGAGTTGGTGATGGACAGGGAGGCCTGGCGTGCTGCGATTCATGGGGTGGCAAAGAGTCAGACACGACTGAGTGACTGATCTGAACTGATCTGATCTGATAACATGATCATCAGTTGTACCTATGTGTTCTCTGAAAAAACACAAACTGCTAAAATTCAAACCCCTAATAACCCATTTCAGTAATGTTTCTCATTAGGAGGACTACTGACATTCCAGTGAATCAAATAAGTGTTTATTGTTATTAAACACAATCAGATCAGATTGCACTCATCCTTCTTCACAGTCCAACTCTCACCTCCATACATGACCACAGGAAAAACCATAGCCTTGACTAGACGGACCTTTGTTGGCAAAGTAATGTCTCTGCTTTTGAATATGCTGTCTAGGTTGGTCATAATTTTCCTTGCAAGGAGTAAGTGTCTTTTAATTTCATGGCTGCAGTCACCATCTGTAGTGATTTAGGAGCCCAGAAAAATAAAGTCTGACACTGTTTCCAATGTTTCCCCATCTATTTCCCATAAAGTGATGGGATTGGATGCCATGATCTTCGTTTTCTGAATGTTGAGCTTTAAGCCAACTTTTTACACTCTCCTCTTTCACTTTCATCAAGAGGCTTTTTAGTTCCTCTTCACTTTCTGCCATAAGGGTGGTGTCATCTGGATATCTGAGGTTATTGATATTTCTTCCGGCAATCTTGATTCCAGCTTGTGTTTCTTCCAGCCCAGCGTTTCTCATGATGTGCTCTGCATATAAGTTAAATAAACAGGGTGACAATATACAGCCTTGACAAACTCCTTTTCCTATTTGGAACCAGTTTGTTTTTCCACGTCCATTTCTAACTGTTGCTTTCTGACCTGCATACAAATTTCTCAAGAGGCAGATCAGGTGGTCTGGTATTCCCATCTCTTGAAGAATTTTCCACAGTTTACTGTGATCCACACAGTCAAAGGCTTTGGCATAGTCAATAAAGCAGAAATAGATGTTTTTCTGGAACTCTCTGGCTTTTTCCATGATCCAGTGGATGTTGGCAATTTGATCTCTGGTTCCTCTGCCTTTCCTAAAACCAGCTTGAACATCAGGAAGTTCACGGTTCACATATTCCTGAAGCCTGGCTTGGAGAATTTTGAGCATTACTTTACTAGCGTGTGAGATGAGTGCAATTGTGTGGTAGTTTGAGCATTCTTTGGCATTGCCTTTCTTTGGGATTGGAATGAAAACTGACCTTTTCCAGTCCTGTGGCCACTGCTGAGTTTTCCAAATTTGCTGGCATACTGAGTGCAGCACTTTCACAGCATCATCTTTCTGGATTTGGAATAGCTCAACTGGAATGCCATCACCTCCACTAGCTTTGTTCATAGTGATGCTTTCTAAGGCCCACTTGACTTCACATTCCAGGATGTCTGGCTCTAGGTCAGTAATCACACCTTCATGATTATCTCGGTTGTGAAGATCTTTTTTGTACAGTTCTTCTGTGTATTCTTGCCATCTCTTCTTAATATCTTCTGCTTCTGTTAGGTCCATACCATTTCTGTCTTTTATCGAGCTCATCTTTGCATGAAATTTTCCTTTGGTATGTCTGATTTTCTTGAAGAGATTCCTAGTCTTTCCCATTCTGTTGTTTTCCTCTATTTCTTTGCATTGATCGCTGAAAAAGGCTCTCTTATCTCTTCTTGCTATTCTTTGGAACTCTGCATTCATATGTTTATATCTTTCCTTTTCTCCTTTGCTTTTGGCTTCTCTTCTTTGCACAGCTATTTGTAAGGCCTCTCCAGACAGCCATTTTGCTTTTTTGCATTTCTTTTCTATGGGAATGGTCTTGATCCCTGTCTCCTGTACAATGTCACAAACCTCATTCCATAGTTCAACAGGCACTCTATCTATCAGATCTAGGCCCTTAAATCTATTTCTCACTTCCACTGTATAATCATAAGGGATTTGATTTAGGTCATACCTGAATGGTCTAGTGGTTTTCCCTACTTTCTTCAATTAAAATATGGATTTGGTAATAAGGAGTTCATGGTCAGAGCTACAGTCAGCTCCTGGTCTTGTTTTTGCTGACTGTATAGAGCTTCTCCATCTTTGGCTGCAAAGAATATAATCAATCTGATTTCGGTGTTGACCATCTGGTGATGTCCATGTATAGAGTCTCTCCTTTAATTTCCAGGACTATCAAAAATGTCCATATATTTTCAAATGCCCTTGGGGTGCGGATCAGAGATAAATAAAGGGTATGAGAATAAAGGCAATAGATTGAAGAATATATAGCCATGACAGTCTACCAGAAGAAATGTAGACCTGTTTTCTTATGAATAAATCATATTTTTCTCTATTGACTAGTCAGTTTGAGGTATATTTAACCTTTGTAAGCCTTTCCGGAAAGAATAAGGAAGAAGCAAGTTGAATTCATCTTTCTACTACAGCAAATGTGAAAATCAGGACTAATTTTAGACCTTCCAAATATCCCCAGAGTGACCATGCTCTTGTGGGGAACAGGCACAGCCCTCTCAGTAGATGTTGCAAGCCCTTTAAATGTACAAAAGAGCTAGGGAGTTAGAAGATGTGGGAGTAAAATTTCTTCTCCTTTGCCCTTATAAATCTTAGACAAATTTGCATCTCTAAGAACTGCAAGTGAATATTGTGGGAAGTGACAAGAAAGCATCTGAGTAACATTCCAACTTTGCTTTATGAAAGACCTATGAGACCAATTTCTTCCTGGATGGAAAGAAACAGACTTGGCCTCAGAATAGCAATAAATTGTGGAAAGTGTCATTTCCACAATAGAGTAGGATTCTAAAGTCTTCAAAAGCTAATGTTATATTTTGTGTTAAGTTTAAATAATAGACTTTTTAATTTTTACCTTCCTCTCAAGAACCACATACCCCAACTCCCCTGAAATATGTAATAAAGGAATGTGTGGAATAGAAGTTCTACATTGTGAAAGTGAACTAGAGAAATTTAACTTGATCATTTTAAGTTCCTTGTCAACTTCTAATGCAATACAACTATTCAAACTAAGTGATAAAAAATGTAACGTATGAAGTATTTCCTCAACTTAGTGTTTCAAAAAGTTCAGTGATTTAGGAGGCAAATCATCAACCATGGCCTTCATTAGATCAGTGGTAATTATGATTTAATGCAGTTTGCTTAATTGCACTGGTTTCTAAAAAATATTTTAAGTATAAATGTGTATCTAGTGATTTCCCATATACTCCCTGTCCCACACAAACATAGCCTCCTCTATTCTCAACAAAACCATCACGGGGTAGTACATCTATTACAATTGATAGTCTATATTGACATAACAAAATCACCTGAAGTCCATAGTTTACATTTATGGTTCACTGTTTGTGTTGTACATTCTATGGTTCTGTGGGTTTGAATAAATCTATGACATGCATCTATCATTACGGTGTCCTACATTGTATCTTTACTGCTCTAAACATCCTATGGTTCTGTCTATTCATTCCTTACCCACTAGGCCCTGACAACCTTTTTTTTTTTTTAATGTCTCCATAGTTTTGCCTTTTCCAGAATGTCATAATTGGACTTATAAAGTATGTAGTCTTTACAGACTAACTCCTTTCACTAAGCAGAATGGATTTAAGTTTCCTATATATCTTCTTGTAGTTTAATTTCTCATTTATTTTTAGTAAATAATATTCTGTTGTTTGAATGTGCCATTATTTATTTATTCATTTACCTAAATTATTCCAACTTTTATCAATTATGAATAAAACTGATATACATATCCATAAACAGTCTTCTGTGTGAACATAAGTTTTTCGATTCCTTCCGGTAATAACCAAGAATATCATTGTCAGATTCTAAGATAAAATTATGTTTGGTTTTGTAAGGAATCGCAAACTGTCTTCTAAAGTTGCTATACCATTTTGCTTTCATGCCAGAAATGTGTAAGATTTTCTGTGGTCTACATCTTACCAGTATGTAACATTGTCAGTGTTCTAGATTTGAAACATTCTAAGAGATATACAGGAGGGCCAAGAGGAGCTACTCCACGTTCAAGGTCAGGAGGGGCGGCCATGAGGAGATACAGCTTATCCAAGGTAAGGAGCAGTGGCTGCGCTTTGCTGGAACAGCTGTCAAGAGATACCCCATGTCCAAGGTAAGAGAAAACCAAGTAAGATGGTAGGTGTTGCAAGAGGGCATCAGAGGGCAGACACACTGAAACCATAATCACAGAAAACTAGCCAATCTGATCACACAGATCACAGCCTTGTCTAACTCAATCAAACTAAGCCATTCCATGTAGAGCCACCCAAAACGGATGGATCATGGTGGAGAGGTCTGACAGAATGTGGTCCACTAGAGAAGGCAATGGCAAATCACTTCAGTATTCTTGCCTTGAGAACCCCCTGAACAGTATGAAAAGGCAATATGATAGGATTCTGAAAGAGGAACTCCTTGGGTTGGTAGGTGCCCAATACGCTACTGGAGATCAGTGGAGAAACAACTCCAGAAAGAAGGAAAGGATGGAGCCAGAGCAAAAACAATACCCAGATGTGGATGTGACTGGTGATAGAAGCAAGGTCCGATGCTGTAAAGAGCAATATTGCATAGGAACCTGGAATGTTAGGTCCATGAATCAAGACAAATTGAAAGTGGTCAAACAGGAGATGGCAAGACTGAACGTCAACATTCTAGGAATCCACGAACTAAAATGGACTGGAATGGGTGAATTTACCTCAGATGACCATTATATCAACTACGGTGGGCAGGAATCCCTTAGGAGAAATGGAGTAGCCATCATAGTCAACAAGAGAGTCCAAAATCCAGTACTTGGATGCAATCTCAAAAACAACAGACTGATCTCTGTTCGTTTCTAAGGCAAACCATTCAATATCATGGTAATCCAAGCCTATGCCCCACTGAAGAAGCTGAAGTTGAATGGTTCTATGAAAACCTACAAGACCTTTTAGAACTAACACCCAAAAAAGATGTCCTTTTCATTATAGGGAACTGGAATGCAAAAGTAAGAAGTCAAGAAACACCTGGAGTAACAGGCAAATTTGGCCTTGGAGTACAGAACGAAGCAGGGCAAAGGCTAATAGAGTTTTGTCAAAAGAACACACTGGTCATAGCAAAACCCTCTTCCAACAACACAAGAGAAGACTCTACACATGGACATCACCAGATGGTCAACACTGAAATCAGATTGATTATATTCTCTGCAGTCAAAGATGGAGAAGCACTATACAGTCAGCAAAAACAAGACCGGGAGCTAACTGTGGCTCAGATCATGAAATCTTCATTGCCAATTCCAGACTTAAACTGAAGAAAGTAGGGAAAACCACTAAACCATTCAGTACAGTTCAGTTCAGTCACTCAGTCGTGTCCGAGTCTTTGCAACCCCATGAACTGCAGCAAGCCAGGATTCCTTGTCCATCACCAACTCCCGGAGTTCACCCAAACTTATGTCCATCAGGTCAGTGATGCTATCCAGCCATCTCATCCTCTGTCATCCCCTTCTCCTCCTGCCCCCAATCCCTCCCAGCATCAGAGTCTTTTCCAATGAGTCAACTCTTCGCATGAGGTGGCCAAAGTATTGGAGTTTCAGCTTTAGCATCAGTCCTCGCAAAAAACACCCAGGACTGATCTCCTTTAGAATGGACTGGTTGGATCTCCTTGCAGTCCAAGGGACTCTCAAGAGTCTTCTCCAACATCACAGTTCAAATGCATCAATTCTTCAGTGCTCAGCTATCTTCACAGTCCAACTTTCACATTCATACATGACCACTGGAAAAACCATAGCCTTGACTAGATGGACCTTTGTTGGCAAAGTAATATCTCTGCTTTTGAATATGCTATCTAGGGTGGTCATAACTTTCCTTCAAAGAAATAAGTGTCTTTAATTTCATGGCTGCAATCACCATCTGCAGTGATCTTGGAGCCCCAAAAATAAAGTCTGACACTGTTTCCACTGTTTCCCCATCCATTTCCCATGAAGTGATGGGACCAGATATATGATCTTCATTTTCTGAATGTAGAGCTTTAAGCCAACTTTTTCACTCTTCACTTTCACTTTCATCAAGAGGCTTTTTAGTTCCTCTTCACTTTCTGCCATAAGGGTGGTGTCATATGCATATCTGAGGTTATTGATATTTCTCCTGGCAATCTTGATATGATCTAAATCAAATCCCTTATGATTATACAGTGGAAGTGAGAAATAGATTTAAGGGACTAGATCTGATAGATAGAGTTCCTGATGAACTATGGACTGAGGTTCGTGACACTGTACAGGAGACAGGGATCAAGACCATCCCCAAGGAAAAGAAATGCAAAAAAGCAAAATGGCTCTCTGAGGCGGCCTTACAAATAGCTGTGAAAAGAAGAGAAGCGAAAAGCAAAGGAGAAAAGGAAAGATATAAGCATCTGAATGCAGAGTTCCAAAGAATAGCAAGGAGAGATAAGAAAGCCTTCCTCAGCAATCAATGCAAAAAAATAGAGGAAAACAATAGAATGGGAAAGACTAGAGATCACTTCCAGAAAATCAGAGATACCAAGGGAACATTTCGTGCAAAGATGGGCTCAATAAAAGACAGAAATGGTATGGACCTAGCAGAAGCAGAAGATATTAAGAAGAGGTGGCAAAAATACACAGAAATACTGTACAAAAAAGATCTTCACGACCCAGATAATCACCATGATGTGATCACTCACTTGGAGCCAGACATCCTGGAATGTGAAGTCAAGTGGGCCTTGGAAAGCATCACTACAAATAAACCTAGTGGAAGTGATGGAATCCCAGTTGAGGTATTTTAAATCCTAAAAGATGATTCTGTGAATGTGCTGCACTCAGTATGCCAGCAAATTTGGAAAACTCAGCAGTGGCCACAGGACTGAAGGTCAGTTTTCATTCCAATCCCAAAGAAAGGCAATGCCAAAGAATGCTCAAACTACCGCACAATTGCACTCATCTCACACACTAGTAAAGTAATGCTCAAAATTCTCCAAGCCTGGCTTCAGCAATATGTGAACTGTGAACTTCCAGATGTTCAAGCTGGTTTCAGAAAAGGCAGAGGAACCATAGATCAAATTACAAACACCTGCTGGATCATTGAAAAAGCAAGAGAGTTCCACAATAACATCTGTTTCTGCTTTATTGACTATGCCAAAGCCTTTGACTGTGTGGAACACAGTAAACTGTGGAAAATTCTGAAAGAGATGGGAATACCAGACCACCTGACCTGCCTCTTGAGAAACCTATATGCAGGTCAGGAAGCAATAGTTAGAACTGAACATGGAATAACAGACTGGTTCCAAATAGGAAAGAAGTACGTCAAGGCTGTATATTGTCACCCTGTTTATTTAACTTATATGCAGAGTATATCATGAGAAACAGTGGGCTGGAAGAAGCACAAGCTGGAATCAAGATTGCTGGGAGAGATATCAATAACCTCAGATATGCAGATGACACCACCCTTATGGCAGAAATTAAAGAGGAACTAAAAAGCCTCTTGATGAAAGTGAAAGAGGAGAGTGAAAAAGTTGGCTTAAAGCTCAACTTTCAGAAAACGAAGATCATGGCATCTGGTCCCATCACTTCATGGGAAATAGATGGGGAAACAGTGGAAACAGTGGCTGACTTTACTTTTGGGGGCTTAAAAAATCACTGCAGGTGGTGATTGCAGCCATGAAATTTAAAGATGCCTACTCTTTGGAAGGAAAGTTATGATCAACCTAGATAGCATATTCAAAAGCAGAGACATTACTTTGCCAACAAAGGTCCATCTAGTCAAAGCTATGGTTTTTCCTGTGGTTATGTATGGATGAGAGTCAGACTGTGAAGAACGCTGAGCACCGAAGAATCAATGCTTTTGAACTGTGGTGTTGGAGAAGACTCTTGAGAGTCCCTTGGACTGCAAGGAGATCCAACCAGTTCGTCCTAAAGGAGATAAGTCCTGAATGTTCATTGGAAGGACTGATTCTAAAGCTGAAACTCCAATACTTTGGCCACCTCATGTGAAGGGTTGACTTATTGGAAAAGACTCTGATGCTGGAAGGGATTGGGGGCAGGAGGAGAAGGGGATGACAGAGGATGAGATGGCTGGATAGCATCACTGACCTGATGGACATAAGTTTGGGTGAACTCTGGGAGTTGGTGATGGACTAGGAATCCTGGCTTGCTGCAATTCATGGGCTTGCAAAGAGTCAGACACGACTGAGCGACTGAACTGAATTGAACTGAGATGCCAAGACATTCATACTAGAATGGCTCCAATTAAAAAGACTGAAATACCATATGTCAATGAGTAGATGGTACAACTGGAGTTCTCATACATTGCTGATGGGAATAAAAAATGCTATAATCACTTCAGAGAACAGGTTATACAGCAAACCCAATCATGGCTATTTAGCCATGAGAAATTTTTAAAAATGGTATTTTTCATACCATTTCATCAAAAATAATAAAATACCTTGTAATAAACTCCTAAAAGGAGGTAAAATCCCTGTACTCCAAAACTGAAGAATGACACAAAGAAACTAAAGATGACACAAACAGATGGAAAGGTACAGTATGTTTGTGGATTAGAAGAATCAATAGTATTAAAAGGAACACACTACCCACAGCAATCAGATTGAATGCAATCTCTATCAAATTATTAATGGCATTTTTCACAGAACTAGAACAACAACAATGACAAAAATTGCATGGAAACGCATAATACCCTAAAAAGCCAAAACAATCTTAAGAAGAACGGAACTCGAGGAATCAAGCCTGTCTCAGACTATACTACAAAACTATAGTAACCAAATAATTATGATATTGGCACAAAAACAGACATGTAGATCAATGGAACAGGATAGAAAGCAAAGAAATAAATTCACACCATTATGGTCAGTTAAACTACAAAAAAAGAGAAAAGAATATATATGGAGAAGAGATGGTTTCTTCAATAAGTGGTGCTGGGAAAACTGGACAGCTACATGTAAAAGAATGAAATGAGAAAATTCTCTAACACTATATATAAAAATAAAATTGCAATATATTATAACCCTGGATGTAAGACTGGATACTATAAAACTCTTAGAGGAAAACATAGGCGGAACACTCTGACATAAATAGCAGCAATACTTCTTTGGATGTACCTTCCAGAATAATGGAAATAAAAATAAACAATTGAGAAGTAACTAAACTTAAAAACTTTTGCACAGAAAAGGGAATCATAAACAACACTGAAAAGACAATCTATGGACTGGGAGAAAATATTTGCAAATGGTGCTACCAACAAGAGATTAATTTCCAAAATACACAAACAGCTTAATAACAATAAACAAACTAATCAGAAAGTAGACAGAAGATTTAAATAGATATATCTCCAAAGAAGACATAAAGCTGGCCAACAGGCATGAGAAAAGATGATCAATATCAGCAATTATTAGAGAATAAAAAAACCTACAAATAAAAGCTACAATGATATATCATCTCACACCAGTCAGAATGGCCATCATCAAAAAGTCTGTGTGTTACTTGCTCAATCGTGTCCGACTCTTCATGACCCCATGGACTGTGGCCCACCAGGCTCCTCTGTCCATGGAATTCTCCAGGCAAGAATACTGGAGTGGGTTTCCATTTCTTTCTCCAGAGGATCTTACCGACTCAGGGGTCAAACCTGGGTCTCCTGCATTTCAGGCAAATTCTTTACCACCTGAGCCACCAGGAAAGCCCTCAAAAAAATCTACAAATAATAAATACTGGAAACATGTGGAGAAAAAGAAATCTTCCTACACCTTTGTTGGGAATGTAAATTGATGCAGCCAGTATGGAAAATCATATGGAGGTTCCTTCAAAATCTAAAAACAGAGTTACCATATTATCCTACAATTCTACTCCTGGGCAAATAACTGAAGAGAACTCTAATTTGAAAAGATTTATGCATCTCATTGTTGTATTTACAACAGCCAAGACATGGAAGCAACCTAAATATCTATGGACAGAAAAACGGATAAAGAAGATGTGGTATATATTTATTTATACAATAAAATTAAAGAAGAATGAAATAATACCATTTTCAGCCACATTGGTGGACCTAGAGATTATCATACAAAGTGAAGCAAATCAGACAGAATGACAAATATCATATGATACTACTTATATGTCAAGTTTAAAAAAAATATGAAATAAATAAGTCTACTTAAAAAACAGAAATAGACTCATAAGACATAGAAAACAAACTTATGGTTACCAAAGGGGATAGTGGTTAGTGGGAGAAGAGGTAAAATAGGTATTTGGGTGTATCATGTACACCCTTCTATGTATGTAAACTAAATAAACAACAAGGACCTACTGTATACCATAGGAATAAATATGCAATATCCTGTAATAATCTATAAGGCAAAAGGATATGAATCACTTTACTGTATACCTGAAATTAACAATATTTCAAATTAACTATACTTCAATTGTTAAGAAAAGGTTAATAAAAGTGTTGCTCATAACATTTTGTTCATAACCCTTATGGCAGAAAATGAAGAACTTCAGAGCCTCTTGATGAAAGTAAAAGAGCAGAGTGAAAAAGTTGGCTTAAAGCTCAACTTTCAGAAAACTAAAATCATGGCATCCAGTCCCGTCACTTCATGGCAAAAAGATGGGGAAACAGTGGAAAGAGTGGCTGACTTTGTTTTTTTGGTCTCCAAAATCACTGCAGATGGTGATTGCAGCCATGAAATTAAAAGGCGCTTGCTCCTTGGAAGGAAAGTTATGACCAACCTAGATAGCATATTCAAAAACAGAGACATTACTTTGCCAGCAAAGGTCTGTCTAGTCAAGTCTATGGTTTTTCCAGTGGTCATGTATGGATGTGAGATTTGGACTATAAAGAAGGCTGAGAGCTGAAGAATTGATGTTTTTGAACTGTGGTGTTGGAGAAGACTCTTGAGTGCCCCTTGGACTGCAAGGAGATCCAACCAGTCCCTCCTAAAGGAGATCAATCCTGAATGTTCATTGGAAGGACTGATGCTGAGGCTGAAACTCCAATACTTTGGCCACCTGATGCGAAGCGCTGTCTCATTTGAAAAGACCCTGATGCTGGGAGGGATTGAAGGCAGAAGGAGAAGGGGATGACAGGATGAGATGTTTGGATGGCATCACCAATGGACATGAGTTTGTGTGGAATACAGGAGTTGGTGATGGACAGGGAGGCCTGGAGTGCTGCGATTCATGGGGTTGCAGAGAGTTGGACACAACGGAGCAACTGAACTGAAGTGAACTGAAACGAAAAGTAGAATCAACCCTGATGTCCATTACCTGGTTGATAGATAACCAAATTAAGATATATCTTTAATAAAAATGAATACGTTGCTGACAGGTGCTAAAACTTGGGCAAATATCACAAGCATTGTGTTATATTAAAGGGATAAAATGCAAAAGTATATATCTTGTATGATCTATTTATTCAAAATTCAAGGAAATGTAAATTTATAGAGACAGAAACCAGAGCAGCACTTCCTAGAGTTTGGGAAATGGATTGACCCCAGAATTGTATGAAAAAAGATTTTTGGAAGTTATAAAATGTTTATCCCTTGATTTCGAAATAGTTGCAAAGCTGTCTATGAATGTCAAAGTTCCTAATTTGTACACTTAGATTTTGTTGTCTAACAATTATGTCTCAATAGACATGGGATAAAATCAGATTTTTAAAAGTATTTGAAGTAGAATATTACAAGCAAAATAAGTGGCTCTTCTAGAGTATAAACAATATTTCAGTGACTGTCTTAGAAAAATTTTCAGTTATCTCAATATCTAGAAGAGAATATATTATTAAATTAATCTTAGTCAAACTTGATAGTAAATGCATTCCATCCATAATGCACCAAGTAAAATTCTCAGACAATGGTATCACAAGGCTAAAACAGATTTATTTCTTGAGGTCTTTGCACAATATCAGTCAGGCAGCTAGTTTGCTAAATTTGGTACAGATTTAATTTGGCCACTGAATGCCTAATCTAGATTTCAGATAATTTCTTTTCCCATGTGCACTGATCCCTGTGGCAATAAATGAATAAAGGATATTTCACTATTTGAACACCACTGATTTAAAGCAACTTAATCAACCCTCTTCATTGAAAGATTCTGGACTACAATTACAGCACTAATGTCTAGCTGTCGGTTCGTTTCAGGTCTGGCACTAGAGAATAATTGCAACTCATGTATTTTCTTGTGGAAATTGCTTCATGCCTGGAGGTAATATTTTTTCCTTTAATCATATCTTCTATGTGATGTAACGTTGAGTCATATACGGATGGACTTTTTAGCTACAATATAGTAATATGATCCCCCTCCCCAATCTGGGAAGTTTTTTAAAAAAAATTATAAGGATTCAGCAATATCAAAAGTACATTTAATGGTATAAAAGTCCTAGTGTCTTTGCAATGTGACACTTGATACTTGTATAATGTTCTGATTTTTAAGGTTCATTATAGGCTAGGAAGGCTATTTCTGAAATTTTAACAGATGGTACTTTGACATTCATTTTGCCATTGTATGCTTTAAAGATTTTTTGTTGCAAAACAAGTTCTTAATAATTGACTAAAACAGTATACTTTAAAAAAAATATTGCCATCAGAGCATTTTAATAGATCTACCAAACATCTATGGGTCTTCCATAGGAAATTAAAACTGGTGAAAGACAGGTATAAGCATCATAAAATATAATCATGTATTTATATATTTCAAGTAAATTCCAATGTGAGTTAATATTCTAAAATATAGAACTACTCATCAAATATTTTGATTTTTAATATTTACAACTGTCTACTTGAAAAGGTCAGTAGCCTAATTATATTAAATACATTTTCATCCCAGTTATCATAAAAAGCAAAGTTATATTTCTCACTTAGCTTTCCTAAGTTTTACTCATAATAATTCTTTCATCTCCAATTAATCTTCTAAATTCCTCCAGCTCATTTAGTTTATAAATTCCCCTCATAAAGGTATTTGAAAGTGCCATAATCTTTGTCCAAAGAGCAGTATGAAAGTAGTATAAAGATGTTCCTCCAGTTGTGGAGAACAGTTGAATAATTTGTAACTTCAGGTCAAATGTCATGATACAAAACATCACCTCATAATTCTTTCTTGACTTAAAAGTCTTGAAGTTCTCCAAATTAGTCAGATAACCACACTATCATCAAACAAGAAGAAAAATAGTTGATCAGGACCTGAGTTTTACCTACTGAGGTTTAACACAATCAGACTTCTGTAATAATTTTGTATTTGAGATCATCATGTGTTTTTGTCAAAGAAAAAAAAACAACAACAACTAACATCTGTCTGCTTCCTGGTTACTTTAGATTCACAAAGCTTCTCCATGGATCTGCAGGGCTCTGCTTATCCTGCCTATAAATTGGACAACCTAGTGAACCTATTTGACTTTTGTTTTCAAACGGCAGGTTGTTGGGGTGCTATTCTCCCAGGTCCTTCAATCCCCTGGCAACATGTTGTTGCTGTTCAGTTGCTCAGTCATGTCCAGCTCTTTGCGACCTCATGGGGCTGCAGCATGCCAGGCTTCCCTGTCCTTCACCGTCTCCTGGAGTTTGTTCAAACTCATGTCCACTGAAACTATGATGCCATCCAATCATCTCATCTGCTGTCATCCCCTTCTCCTCCTACCTCCAATCTTCCCCATCATCAGGGTCTTTTCCAGTGAGTCAGCTCTTTACATCAGATGGCCAATGTATTGGGGGTTAATCTTAAGCATCAGTCCTTCCAGAATATTCCGATAGTCCTTCTGATGAATATTCAAGACTAATTTCCTTTAGTATTGACTGATTTGATCTCCTTGCAGTCCAAGAGACTGTCAAGAGTCTTTGCCAACACCACAATTCAAATGCATCAATTCTTTGGTGCTCATATTTCTTTCACATCCGTACATGGTTACTGGAAAAAACACAGCTGTGACTATATGGACCTTTGTAGGAAAAGTGATATCTCTTCTTTTTAATATGCTGTCCAGGTTTGTCATAGCTTTTCTTCCAAAGAGCAAGCATTTTTAAATTTCATGGCTGCAATCACCAACTACAGTGATTTTGGAGCCCAAGAAAATAAAATCTGTCACTGTTTCCATTTTTTTCCCTCATCTATTTGCCATGAAGTAATGGGACCAGATGCCATGATCTTCATTTTCTGAATTCTGAGTTTTAAGCCAGCTTTTTTACTCTACTCTTTTACTTTCATGAAGAGGTTCTTTAGTTCTTCTTTGCTTTCTGCCATAAGCTTGGTATCATCTGCATATCTGAGGTTACTGATATTTCTCCTGGAAATTGGGAATCCAGCTTGAGCTTCATCCAGCCCAGCATTTTGCATGATGTACTCTGCATATAAGTTAAATAAGCAGGGTGACAATTTGGAACCAGTCCATTGTTCCATGTCCACTTCTGTTTTTTCTTGACCTGCATACAATTTTCTCATGAGGCAATTAAGATAGTCTCATGTTCCCATCTCTTTAAGAACTTCCCACAGTTTGTTGTGATCCACACAGTCAAAGGTTTTAGCATAGTCAATGAAGCAGATATTTTTCTGGAATTCTCTTGGTTTTTCTATGATCCAACAGATGTTGGCAATTTGATCTCTGGTTCCTCTGCCTTTTCTAAATCCAGTTTGAACACCTGGAACTTTTTGGTTTACATACTGCTGAAGCCTAGCTTGAAGGATTTCGAGCATTATCTTGATAGGATGTGAATTGAGTGCAATTGTGCAGTCGTTTGGACATTTTTGTCATTGCCCATCTTTGGGATCTAACCTTTTCCAGTCCTGTGGCCACTGCTGAGTTTCCCAAATTTGCTGGCATATTGAGTGCAGCACTTTCACAGCATCATCTTTTAGGATTAGAAATTGTTCAGCTGGAATTCCATCATCTCCACCAGCTTTGTTTATAGTGATGCTTCCTAAGCAACATGAGTTTCCACTATTGAAGGCCCATGGAGTTATGAATGTAATTGCTACTAACTGGTGAGTCACAAACAAGAAGTCATTTTTTTTTTGTACTGCTTTTACCACACTTTATAAACTTTTTTAATTCTTAATGACACTTGTGGCAGATTCCATATGTTTATATTTACTTTGAATTATTAAAATAGAACACAATGCAGTTTGAAATTCTTAGACTGAAATTTTAAAGTTTCATTCCTCCATGGTATAAAGTTAGGGGAAATTTAAACTGACTCTTAAATGCCTCTTTTTTATTATTTTTCTAGAACTAGTTCTCACAGTGTTAGCATTGGAGAAAAGAAGATGAAAATAGACACATAATACTTTAAGTATCTGTTTGATAGTTCTCTGTTAATATTCACAGTTTTCATAAGCCAGTAGTCAACAATTAGTTCTGTGTGTGACAGTGGTCCAAAGGGGCTACCTTTTCATGTGGATAAAAATATATATATTCTCATGTGAAAATACTCCACAAGTTTATGGGTTTTTTTTTTGTTTTCATTTGTTTCCCTATTATAAGGAATCCCTTCTCTACCATGGTTGGAGTATAAGGAAGAAGATTTAAATCCCATTATTTTTTAAAATAATAGTGTGATTCTTGGAAAAGCCATGTCTTCACCTCTTTAGATGGTGAATGTGCAGTCTGCACCATTATTTTCTTTCTCCACCCTATCATCAGCCCTAAAAAATGAACAAAATAGAGCCATTTACAGAGAGATGTGGATAGACGTAGAGAGTGTCATATATAGTGAAGCTAGTCCGAAAAACAAATATCATATAATACCATTTATGTGTGGGATCTAGAATAATAGCGCAGATGAATTTATTTGCAAAGCATAAATAGAGACACTGATGTAGAGAATAAACTTATGAATACCAAGAGGGGGAGGGAGGCTTGGATGAATTGGGATATTGGGATTGACATACATACACTACTATGCATAAAATTTCCTGGGTGGCTCAGTGGGAAAGAATCCGCCTGCCAGTGCAGGATACGCAAGAGACGAGGGGTTGTATCCCTAGACTGAGAAGATGCCCTGGAGTAGGAAATGGCAACCCATTCCAGTATTCTTGCCTGGGATATCTCATCGACAGAAGAGCCTACAGTCCAAGGGATCGCAAACAGTCGGACATGACTCAGATTGCGTAAATATATTAAGCTTAAGCTAATACAGCCCATGGATTACAAACAGTCTGACATGACTGAAGAGACTTAGCACAGCATACAGCACAATGTATAATATGGATAATTATTGGGAACTTGCTGTATAGTACAAGGAATTCTAATCAATGTTCTGTGGTGATCTAAAGGCAAAGGAGATCTAAAAAGAGGGGCTATATGTATACTTATAACTGACTCACTTTGCTGTACAGCAGAAACTAAGACAACATGATAAAGCACTATTCTTCAATAAAATTTTAAGACAGACAAAGAACAGAATTTTTATCATTATATTATTATACCATGATGGCATCACAGATTCAGTGGACATGAGTTTGAGCAGCTCCAGAAGATACTGAAGGACAGGGAAGCCAGAAGTGCTGCAGTTTGTGGGGTTGCAAAGAGTCAGACATGACTTAGCAACTTAACAACAATATCATAAATTATAAGAATTTTATGAAGCAAAATGCTAAATTCAAGAAGAATGCAAGAATGAATTCTTGCATTAAATTGCATTTAATTCTGGCATTTAATTAAATAATTGAAATATTTGTTTTCAAAGCTTACCTTGATTTTTAAGGCCATTGTCTATGTTGCTTCCCTGGTGGCTAAGACGGTAAAGAATCTGAAAGAAAAACATTTTTATAAAAATAATTATATTCAAGAGATTGTATTTGGCTTACTCATTTTGTGTGTAAACACTAAGTTAGTAGAAGCCAGAGAATGGAATTTTCTGTATCTGTTCAATTCAGTTGTAGTCTCTTAACAATACACACCCTCTCATAACTCCTATAATTTAAATAAATATACCAAGTGTCTATAGCTCACAATCAATGACTATAAAAAGAAAAATCAAAGAAATGATAAAGGAAAAAAAAAGTATGGCATTGACTAGAGAAATTAAGCAGCAAGTGGTAATTTTGGAAAAGGGTAAAACACAGTGATTAAAGATTACAAATTTATGGGCTGAAATAGATCTGAAGAGATTTCTGTAAACAAAAGGAAGATCTATTCTTCAAAGTTACTCTATAATCCTTTGACTCAGCTATTCTAAGATAAAGAGAATTGCTCTCATTTGACTAATAAAACTGTAATCCTTGACTAATAAAACTATAATCCACTCAAGAGAGAAAATTCTCACTCTTTCAGAGTCTGAATGCTAAGAGATGGACTTAAAAAAGTGAAAGATAAAAACTAGAATATGATTCATATCTGTAAGGTAATCTTAATAATAGTGAGGCTTGAAGTATTCAAAATGTTAAGATCTTGAAATATATAAGCTGTTCATATATAATTGAGTAAATACTACTATCTATATAATTGTGTTGGAAGTTTGGGATCAATTTGATTACAGTTTACTATTTTAAGCTTATACACAGAAATACTACAAAATATAAAAATCATGTAGATCCCAGTAACGGCAGGGTTGCAATATTTTGTCTCCATATATGTAAATACTAAAAATTAGGAACTGAAATCCCATAACTGTGATAGAATCCCCCATGTTTCACCTTCAACAAATGTAAAAATGATGCTAAATTGTAGATCCCACCTCCCTTGTATGTGTAAATATAGCCCTTTACAAAAGTTTTATAGAAGTAATAAGGCAATTTCTTCATTGAACATCACCAAAATGAATTTACACGTTAGGGAGGATCTTTTGTTGACTGGAGAAATTTCATGGGCTATAGACTTGCAATATTAAGCTATTTCCATATTCTGTTAATGGCTTCTCAGATAAGGCTTTGTACGGTAAATATTGTACTTCTCACATTTTTATGTTCTAGATAAAAAAATAAGAAAATTGTCTTATATGTTCTCTTCAAGTGTTTAAAACATTTCTTTAATTTTTTCCACAAGTCTTCTGGGAGGTACAAGCAGCTTATTAAAGGTTTTGAAATTATTCACACAAGTCATTTATTGTTTTTTTGCTAAAATTCTTTCCCTTTCTCTTTTGATTGCTTCTTTTCCTTCTTTTCTGATTATTCCCTCGTTGGACAATGTTTCATGCTACTAAGAAATATAAGGTTATTTTTATCACAGAAGAATATGAATAACGATTCAAAACATATTTCAATTTATTTAGCCTTTTCTGGGATAAAGTCCAATTACACCTTTTCAAGTATGCCCTTGTTAATACTATGCCTGCATTGAACTTTCGAGATATGTTTTATGATAAAGAGCCATTTAAGGAGTGTATATTGGTGTGTGCTGATTTTAAGGAACTGTTTTAGTTACTATTTTCTTTTGCCAATTAGTCTTCACTGTATAATCTGTGTATACATATAAACAGAATACATTTTTTAAAAAAATCACATTAAGCAAATGAGCACTTTGTAAACATAATTTGTTTTATCAGTGCTCATATTCATTGTAATTGCTCACTATATTTAGATGACAAAATAATTTAAACTGACTACTGGAGTAAACCTTCATATTTTTCTAATTTGCAACATACAATCAATTTATTAATTTTATTAAAGAATATTTTTCTACAATATTTGTGAATGCCTAAATACAATAAAGTTTAGATGTAACAAATTTAAAACACAATTTCAAATTTTAATAATAAAGCTTAGGTACTTTATCCTAACCACAAATATACCAATATTCATAATGGCAGGTCCTTAAAACAAGTAAATATTAGTTCAAAAATTTGTAAGAATTATCTTTTGGTTCTAGATGTTTCTATCCCAGGTTGGATTATGTAGAATATGAGCCCTGCCCTTTTCCTAATGCAACTACTTCTGTCATTTATCTCCCTTTAATCATGCTTTTTCTGACACTAAAGAAGTTGCCTTATTTCTATTTATTGAAACTATCAACTTTTAGTGGATAACTCTTGGTAAACATAATTGAACTCATAGTCATAGGACCTTAAATATGTGATTCAGAGTAAACAGAACACCTCATTGAGTATAGAAAATAATAACTAGTTATCTGTATATTGGGCAAAATAAAATTCATTTTTATTTGTAAATATTTCAGGACTCTTCAATGCTACTTGAAGTATGGAATTCAAAAAAATAAATCTCTATATTCAATGTACTTATGTGTTTTTCATTTAATTAAGACAATAAATTTTGTGACTATTTGTTACTGAAGAAACTTTTAATTGATTATTTTGAAAATGCATAGCTGGTTAACAGCCTTGAGTAAGGGTAGAGGGGAGAGAATAGCAGGGTACTCCTTTGAGGGGAGTGTTTTAATTGTAAATTAAATATATTAAATAAATTATATTAATATACCCTTCATTTAAAAATTTTAATAAATAATATAGTCTCAGCAGTTTTAATAACTCATGCTTCCTCCCCAAAATTAAATAATTATCCTACAACAGGAGGGGTATTTTACTAATTATTCTTCTCATTCTCATTGTTCAGATATGAGATGTAAAAAATGATTTTCGAAAAGCTGATGTACAACACCTTAATCATGTATTCTCAAGTTCAGATTATCTGCCAAAATCTGCCAGATACAATTTGCATTTGATTAGTCCTTTGAATTCAAACTTGTTCATAAATAAAATGACTTCATGGTCAAAAATCACTTGACAAAATTCTACTGTTTATTATAATGAGGTCACCTATATTATATAACTTAGTTATCAGAAAAAACATAAACCAGAATATAAGACTACAGGCCATGATTAATGTAGTGCCACTATTTCCTTCCTGACCCCTTGTCATTAGAGTCCAGAGTTGTAAATGTGTCATAGTTTACACGGCACCAGCACAACCATCTTATTTGATTCTCAAAATCACCTAATGAGGAAGACTTATGATAGCCCAGATATCCAGACAAGACTTCCAAGAATAAGAGTTTAAATCTATGTGAGCCTGGCCCTTATGTTGTTTAGTTGAGTCTGACTCTTTGTGACTCCATGGACTGCAGCATACCAGGCTTCCCCTGTCCTTCACATCTCCTGGAGTTTGCTCAAGTTCGTGTCCATTGAGTCAGTGATGCTGTCTAACAATTTCATCTCTCTCTCACCTCTTTCTTATTTTGCATTCAATCCTTCCTACATCTGTGGGTAAGACTGACTCATTTTCCATTGAGTCAGCTCTTCGCATCAGGCGGCCAAGTAATGGAACCTCAGCTTCAGCCTTTCCAATGAGCATTCAAGGTTGAATTCCTTTAGGATTGACTGGTTTGATCTCCATGCAGTCCAAGGGACTCTCAGGAGTCTTCTCCAGCATCACAATTTGGAAGCATCTATTCTTTGGCACTCAGGCTTCTTTATACTTCAGCTCTCACATCCGTACGTGACTAATAGAAACACCATAGCTTTGACTATATGGACCTTAGCTGGAAAAGTAATGTCTCTGCTTTTTAACATGAAATCTAGATTTACCACAGCTTTCCTTTCAAGGAACAAGTGTCTTTTAATTTCATGGCCCCAGTCATCATCCACAGTGATTTTGGGGCCGAAAAAAATAAAGTTCCTCACTGTATCCATTGTTTCCCCATCTGTTTGCCATGAAGTGATGGGACTGGATGCCATGACCTTAGTTTTTTATTAAGTTTGATTGAGTTTTAAGACAGCTTTTTCACTCTCTTTCACTCTCATCAAGAGCCTCTTTGGTTTCTCTTTCTGCCATTAGAGTGTTGATGTTTCTCCCAGCAATCTTGATTCTACCTCATGATTCATTCTGCCCAATATTTTGCATGATGTACTCTGCATATAAATTAAATAAGCAGGGTTACAATACTCAGCCTTATCATACTCCTTTCCCAATTTTGAACCAGTTCACTGTTCCATGTCCAGTTCTAACTGTTACTTTTTGAGCTACATACAGGCTTCTCAGGAGACACAGACAGGTAAGATGGTTTGGCCCTTAAGAATATTGTTTATTATAGATAATTCCTGTTACAGGGCAATTGTTTTAAATAGCCAAATCAAGTATGCAGGAGAATACTGATAATACAAAAACAAAAACGGCAGAAAATCTGAAAATATCCTTCTTCCTGTTGACAGTTATTGTTGTCAATCTCCCCACCCCACTTTCTTCCTATAGTTTTTGGAACAGATTTCAAGAGTTAATGCTTGCTTCAGTGTGGCACTTCCCAGTTAGTCTGTCTCTTCTACTTTTGAATGTGTCCTGCCTATAATTCTGTGACTGTTGTATCTTTCCCCTGCACCCACAACCCATTATGAAATGTCTCTGTGTAAGGAGAGAATGTCCACTTTGGTTCATACCAGGTGATCTAGTGGAAGAATCAAGTTACTTTCTGTTTCTACCTTCAAGGAAGCCCTGCTGCTGCTAAGTCACTTCAGTCGTGTCTGATTCTGTGCGACCCCACCGACGGCAGCCCACCAGGCTCCCCCGTCCCTTCCTTCTCCATCAAGGAAGCCCAGTTTACTCAATTATTTGGATCTGTCTTTACTATGCTAGGGAACAAGAGTTTATTTAAACATAGTATTTTATTGAAATTGTCTATGTTTTCTTTTCTATTTTTCTTTTCTTTTTCCAGTATAACTCAATGCTCCAAATTGGAAAATATGGTTCTCAGGTAAGTTGAGAAGGAATTTTGGCGAAGAAAATAATAGTTTTCTTTCTAAAAACTAAACAAATAAGATACATACAGATTAATTGGGTTCTTATCCCCAGTTGTCTGGTGCTAACACATAACCACAAAATTATGTACTAGCCTGATATCACTGTTAAGACTAGAATCAGAGCAATACAAAAGATTCTACTTATCAATGTCACTGTAGTCCTAGTACAAATTAGTAGCTAAGGCCAAAAGTACAAACCCTGTGATTCTTCAGAGACAGACAACATCAGAAGACACAGAGAGTCAGAAACAGTAGAGGAAAAATCGATAAAGAATAAGATAGACTGAGTACTAAGTACTATTGAAGCCTGAAGAAAAGACAGTAAAATTCTTGCTTTATTTTTTCAATCACCTACTTTAGTATATTAACAAATAATTATATGTCATATTTTTACTTTGATATTGATATCGCAATGCTGTGTTCACTTAAATATCAATCAAGTTTTGCCAAAACTTGACAGAATCACAGGGAACATTAACCTGAATACTTTTTTGTTTTGATTACTGTCTTTATACTGTAGCCAATTATGGGATCCATGTGGTGAGAAACCATGTCTTATCCCTTACCAAATGTATATCACTATCACTTAGGATGGAAGTCAATATGACTGTATCAAATTGACTGAAATCTCACTGTTTAAATATAACAAATATTTTAGACTCATGAAGGTCTTCTGAGAATTAGAAGGATCTTTAGAACTACATTGTTCCAATCAATTACTCATGAATCTAGACTGCTTTTATTTTATGTCCTGTAATATCAATGGTAGCTTTTAGCTCTCCAAGAAGGGAATATAATGAGAGTTGTCATGTTGTGACTCTAAGTAATTTCACTCAGAAGTGATACATGGCCCTGACAAACTTCAAAGAGGCTGGAGGAATATGGGGAAACGTGGGTATTTTTGTGGGCCTTGAATATGTTTATAATATATGATAAATAACTGAAGCATATTAGGCACTAGATAATTGGTACCAGACAATTGTTCATATAACAAATGTACTAGTGAAAGATACTTTCTCCATAAAATATGCTGATTTCTCAATAATTTGACTAAATAATGATATAAATATTTAAAATACAACTCTTCTACAGTCAGTTGCAAAGTAGGTTAATTTAGTGAAGTGAAAGTCGCTCAGGCATGTCGGACTGTTTGCGACCTCATGGAGTATACAGTCCACGAAATTCCACAGGCCAGAATACTGGAGTGGGTAGCCTTTCCCCTCTCCAGGGGTTAATTCTGTATTCTAATTCAAATATATGGTTCAGGGGAGGAGCCAAGATGGCGGAGGAGTAGGACGGGGAGAACATTTTCTCCCCCACAAATTCATCAAAAGAGCATTTAAACGTCGAGTAAATTCCACAAAACAACTTCTGAATGCCGGCAGAGGACATCAGGCACCCAGAAAAGCAACCCAACTCTTCGAAAGGAGATTTTTAATTTTCGCTTTTTGGTATATGTTATCAATTTTGTACCTATAGTTTTTTTATATATAATTTCTGTGACTTTATTTTTTTCTTTTTTTTTCTTCTTCTCTGTTTCTTTCTCTTCTTCTTTTATATAACATTGTATATCTGAAATTCCAAACTTTACTCTAGATTTTTAATTTATGCTTTTGGTATTTGATATCAATTTTGTACCTGTATTTTCTTTATAATTTTTGTGACATTGTTCGTATTTGTTTGTTTGTTTTCTCTTTATTTTTCTTCTTTTTTTTTTTTTTTTTTTAACATTGTATTTTTGAAATTCCAAACTCTACTCTAGATTTTTAATTTTTGCTTTCTGGTATTAGTTATCAATTTTGTACCTGTACTTTCTTTATAATTTTCAAATTCAAACCTTGTTTGTTTTTGTTTGTTCGTTTTTTTTCTTTCTTTTCTTCTCTCTTCTTTTCTTTAAACATTGTATTTTTGAAATTCCAAACTCTACTCTAGATTTTTAATTTTTGCTTTTATGTATTTGTTACCAATTTTGTACCTTTAAGGACCCAATCTTCAGGACCCATTTTTCACTAGGGAGTGAGATTACTGGCTTGACTGCTCTCTCTCCCTTTGGACCCTCCTTTTTCTCCACCAGGTCGCCTGTGTCTCCTCCCTAACCCCTCTCTACTCTACCCAACTCTGTGAATTTCTGTGTGTTCCAGATGGTGGAGAACACTTAGGGAACTGATTACTGGCTGGATCTGTCTCCCTCCTTTTCATTCCCCACTTTTATCCTTCTGGCCACCTCTGTTACCTTCCTCCTTCTTCTCTTCTCTGTATAACCCCGTGAACATCTCTGAGTGGTCCAGTTGCAGAGTGCACATAAGGAAGTGACTACTGGCTAGCCCACTCTCTCCACTATTGATTCACCTCATCTCATTTGGGTCACCTCTAACTCCCTCCTCCCTCTTCTCTTCTCCATGTAACCCTGTGAACCTCTCTGAGTGACCCTCACTGTAGAGAAACTTATCATCTTTAATGTAGATGTTTTATCAATGGTGCTGTATAGAAGGAGAAGTTTTGAAACTACTGTAAAAATAAGACCGATAATCGGAAGCAGGAGACTTAAGTCCAAACCCTGACTCCAGGGAACTCCTGACTCCAAGGAACATTCATTGACAGGAGCTCATCAAATGCCTCCATACTGACACTGAAACCAAGCACCACACAAGGGCCAATAAGTTCCAGGGCAAGACATACCAAGCAAATTCTCCAGCAACAAAGGAACACAGCCCTGAGCTTCAAGATACAGGCTGCCCAAAGTCACCCCAAAACTATAGACATCTCATAACTCATTACTGGACATTTCATTGCACTCCAGAGAGAAGAAATACAGCTCCACCCACCAGAATACCGACACAAGCTTCCCTAACCAGGAAACCTTGACAAGCCACCTGTACAAACCCACACACAGTGAGGAAACGCCATAATAAAGAGAACTCCACAAACTGCCAGAATACAGAAAGGACACCCCAAACTCAGCAATTTAAACAAGATGAAGAGACAGAGGAATAATACTCAGCAGATAAAGGAACAGGATAAATGCCCACCAAACCAAACAAAAGAGGAAGAGATAGGGAATCTACCTGATAAAGAATTCCGAATAATGATAGTGAAATTGATCCAAAATCTTGAAACTAAAATGGAATCACAGATAAATAGCCTGGAGACAAGGATTGAGAAGATGCAAGAAAGGTTTAACAAGGACCTAGAAGAAATAAAAAGAGTCAATATATAATGAATAATGCAATAAGTGAAATTAAAAACACTCTGGAGGCAACAAATAGTAGAATAACAGAGGCAGAAGACAGGATTAGTGAATTAGAAGATAGAATGGTAGAAATAAATGAATCAGAGAGGATAAAAGAAAAACGAATTAAAAGAAATGAGGACAATCTCAGAGACCTCCAGGACAATATTAAACACTACAACATTCAATCATAGGGGTTCCAGAAGAAGAAGACAAAAAGAAAGACCATGAGAAAATACTTGAGGAGATAATAGTGGAAAACTTCCTAAAATGGGGAAGGAAATAATCACCCAAGTCCAAGAAACCCAGAGAGTCCCAAACAGGATAAACCCAAGGAGAAACACCCCAAGACACATATTAATCAAATTAACAAAGATCAAACACAAAGAACAAATATTAAAAGCAGCAAGGGAAAAACAACAAATAACACACAAGGGAATTCCCATAAGGATAACAGCTGATCTTTCAATAGAAACTCTTCAAGCCAGGAGGGAATGGCAAGACATACTTAAAATGATGAAAGAAAATAACCTACAGCCCAGATTATTGTACCCAGCAAGGATCTCATTCAAGTATGAAGGAGAAATCAAAAGCTTTTCAGACAAGCAAAAGCTGAGAGAATTCTGCACCACCAAACCAGCTCTCAACAAATACTAAAGGATATTCTCTAGACAGGAAACACAAAAATGGTGTATAAACTCAACCCAAAACAATAAAGTAAATGGCAACAGGAACATACTTATCAGTAATTACCTTAAATGTAAATGGGTTGAATGCCCCAACCAAAAGACAAAGACTGGCTGAATGGATACAAAAACAAGACCCCTACATATGTTGTCTACAAGAGACCCACCTCAAAACAGGGGACACATACAGACTGAAAGTGAAGGGCTGGAAAAAGATTTTCCATGCAAATAGGGACCAAAAGAAAGCAGGAGTAGCAATACTCATATCAGATAAAATAGACTTTAAAACAAAGGCTGTGAAAAGAGACAAAGAAGGTCACTACATAATGATCAAAGGATCAATCCAAGAAGAAGATATAACAATTATAAATATATATGCACCCAACACAGGAGCACCACAGTACGTAAGACAAATGCTAACAAGTATGAAAGGAGAAATTAACAATAACACAATAATAGTGGGAGACTTTAATACCCCACTTACACCTATGGATAGATCAACTAAACAGAAAATTAACAAGGAAACACAAACTTTAAACGATACAATAGACCAGTTAGACCTAATTGATATCTATAGGTCATTTCATCCCAAAACAATGAATTTCACCTTTTTCTCAAGCGCACATGGAACCTTCTCCAGGATAGATCACATCCTGGGCCATAAAGCTAGCCTTGGTAAATTCAAAAAAATAGAAATCATTCCAAGCATTTTTTCTGACCACAATGCAGTAAGATTAGATCTCAATTACAGGAGAAAAACTATTAAAAATTCCAACATATGGAGGCTGAACAACACGCTGCTGAATAACCAACAAATCACAGAAGAAATCAAAAAGAAATCAAAATTTGCATAGAAACGAATGAAAATGAAAACACAACAACCCAAAACCTGTGGGACACGGTAAAAGCAGTCCTAAGGGGAAAGTTCATAGCAATACAGGCACACCTCAAGAAACAAGAAAAAAAGTCAAATAAATAACCTAACTCTACACCTAAAGCAACTAGAAAAGGAAGAAATGAAGAACCCCAGGGTTAGTAGAAGGAAAGAAATCTTAAAAATTAGGGCAGAAATAAATGCAAAAGAAACAAAAGAGACCATAGCAAAAATCAACAAAACCAAAAGCTGGTTCTTTGAAAGGATAAATAAAATTGACAAACCATTAGCCAGACTCATCAAGAAACAAAGGGAGAAAAATCAAATCAACAAAATTAGAAACGAAAATGGAGAGATCACAACAGACAACACAGAAATACAAAGGATCATAAGAGACTACTATCAACAATTATATGCCAATAAAATGGACAACGTGGAAGAAATGGACAAATTCTTAGAAAAGTACAACTTTCCAAAACTGGACCAGGAAGAAATAGAAAATCTTAACAGACCCATCACAAGCATGGAAATTGAAACTGTAATCAAAAATCTTCCAGCAAACAAAAGCCCCGGTCCAGACGGCTTCACAGCTGAATTCTACCAAAAATTTAGAGAAGAGCTGACACCTATCCTGCTCAAACTCTTCCAGAAAATTGCAGAGGAAGGTAAACTTCCAAACTCATTCTATGAGGCCACCATCATCCTAATACCAAAACCTGACAAAGATCCCACAAAAAAAGAAAACTACAGGCCAATATCACTGATGAACATAGATGCAAAAATCCTTAACAAAATTCTAGCAATCAGAATCCAACAACACATTAAAAAGATCATACACCATGATCAAGTGGGCTTTATCCCAGGGATGCAAGGATTCTTCAATATCCACAAATCAATCAATGTAATACACCACATTAACAAATTGAAAAATAAAAACCATATGATTATCTCAATAGATGCAGAGAAAGCCTTTGACAAAATTCAACATCCATTTATGATAAAACTCTCCAGAAAGCAGGAATAGAAGGAACATACCTCAACATAATAAAAGCTATATATGACAAACCCACTGCAAACATTATCCTCAATGGTGAAAAATTGAAAGCATTTCCTCTAAAGTCAGGAACAAGACAAGGGTGCCCACTTTCACCATTACTATTCAACATAGTTTTGGAAGTTTTGGCCACAGCAATCAGAGCAGAAAAAGAAATAAAAGGAATCCAAATTGGAAAAGAAGAAGTAAAACTCTCACTATTTGCAGATGACATGATCCTCTACATAGAAAACCCTAAAGAGTCCACCAGAAAATTACTAGAAATAATCAATGACTACAGTAAAGTTGCAGGATATAAAATCAACACACAGAAATCCCTTGCATTCCTATACACTAATAATGAGAAAACAGAAAGAGAAATTAAGGAAACAATTCCATTCACCATTGCAACGGAAAGAATAAAATACTTAGGAATATATCTACCTAAAGAAACTAAAGACCTATATATAGAAAACTATAAAACACTGGTGAAAGAAATCAAAGAGGACACTAATAGATGGAGAAATATACCATGTTCATGGATTGGAAGAATCAATATAGTGAAAATGAGTATACTACCCAAAGCAATTTATAGATTCAACGCAATCCCTATCAAGCTACCAACAGTATTCTTCACAGAGCTAGAACAAATAATTTCACAATTTGTATGGAAATACAGAAAACCTCGAATAGCCAAAGCTATCTTGAGAAAGAAGAATGGAACTGGAGGAATCAACCTACCTGACTTCAGGCTCTACTACAAAGCCACAGTTATCAAGACAGTATGGTACTGGCACAAAGACAGAAATATTGATCAATGGAATAAAATAGAAAGCCCAGAGATAAATCCACGCACATATGGACACCTTATCTTCGACAAAGGAGGCAAGAATATACAATGGATTAAAGACAATCTCTTTAACAAGTGGTGCTGGGAAATCTGGTCAACCACTTGTAAAAGAATGAAACTGGACCACTTTCTAACACCATACACAAAAATAAACTCAAAATGGATTAAAGATCTAAACGTAAGACCAGAAACTATAAAACTCCTAGAGGAGAACATAGGCAAAACACTCTCTGACATACATCACAGCAGGATCCTCTATGACCCACCTCCCAGAATATTGGAAATAAAAGCAAAAATAAACAAATGGGACCTAATTAACCTTAAAAGCTTCTGCACATCAAAGGAAACTATTAGCAAGGTGAAAAGACAGCCTTCAGAATGGGAGAAAATAATAGCAAATGAAGCAACCGACAAACAACTAATCTCAAAAATATACAAGCAACTCCTACAGCTCAACTCCAGAAAAATAAACGACCCAATCAAAAAATGGGCCAAAGAACTAAATAGACATTTCTCCAAAAAGACATACAGATGGCTAACAAACACATGAAAAGATGCTCAACATCACTCATTATCAGAGAAATGCAAATCAAAACCACTATGAGGTACCATTTCACACCAGTCAGAATGGCTGCGATCCAAAAGTCTACAAATAATAAATGCTGGAGAGGGTGTGGAGAAAAGGGAACCCTCTTACACTGTTGGTGGGAATGCAAACTAGTACAGCCACTATGGAGAACAGTGTGAGATTCCTTAAAAACTGGAAATAGAACTGCCTTATGATCCAGCAACCCCACTGCTGGGCATACACACTGAGGAAACCAGAAGGGAAAGAGACACGTGTACCCCAATGTTCATCGCAGCACTGTTTATAATAGCCAAGACATGGAAGCAACCTAGATGTCCATCAGCAGATGAATGGATAAGAAAGCTGTGGTACATATACACAATGGAGTATTACTCAGCCATTAAAAAGAATACATTTGAATCAGTTCTAATGAGGTGGATGAAACTGGAGCCTATTATACAGAGTGAAGTAAGCCAGAAGGAAAAACATAAATACAGTATACTAATGCACATATATGGAATTTAGAAAGATGGTAACAATAACCCGGTGTACGAGACAGCAAAAGAGACACTGATGTATAGAACAGTCTTATGGACTCTGTGGGAGAGGGAGAGGGTGGGAAGATTTGGGAGAATGGCAATGAAACATGTAAAATATCATGTAGGAAATGAGTTGCCAGTCCAGGTTCGATGCATGATGCTGGATGCTTGGGGCTGGTGCACTGGGACGGCCCAGAGGGATGGTATGGGGAGGGAGGAGGGAGGAGGGTTCGGGATGGGGAACACATGTATACCTGTGGCAGATTCATTTTGATATTTGGCAAAACTAATACAATTATGTAAAGTTTAAAAATAAAATAAAATTGGAAGAATAAAAAAAAAAAAAAAGAAAGAAAAAAAAAAAAAAAAAAATATATGGTTCACAATGTAGAGTTCTTCCTTTACACATTGACGCCCCTGGTGGCTCAGACGGTAAAGAATCTGCCTGCAATGCAGGACACCCAGATTTGACCCCTGTGTCAGAAAGATCCCCTGCATAAGGGAATGGTAACCCACTTCAGTGGAGAAGGCAATGGCATCCCACTCCAGTACTCTTGCCTGGAAAATCCCATGGACGGAGGAGCCTGGTAGACTGCAGTCCATGGGCTCGCTAAGAGTCAGACACAACTGAGCAACTTCACTTTCACTTTTCACTTTCATGCATTGGAGAAGGAAATGGCAACCCACTCCACTGTTCTTGCCTGGAGAATCCCAGGGACGGGAAAGCCTGGTGGGCTGCCGTCTATGGGGTCGCACACAGCGTGGGACATGACTGAAGCGACTTAGCAGAAGCAGCAGCCACCCACTCCAGCATTCCCTCCAGTAAAATCCCATGGGCAGAGGATCTTGGCGGGCTATAGGCCATGGAGGTCACAAAGAGTTGGCCACGATTGAGTGACTAACACTTTCCTTTACACACTACATTGGGAAACTACTCTATATGTAGTATTTAAATCTGTATACTATGATGCTAAACAGTGTCCCAACTATGTAAAAATCCATCAGGTGTTTCAGACTTATTTTCTCTGGGAAACTCAAAGACAGGCACTCTATTCATACTCATAATTAGAGCGTGTGCGCATGCTCAGTCCTGTCCAACTCTTTGGCGACCCCATGGGCTGTAGCTGCCTGGCTCCTCTGTCCATCCAAGCAAGAATACTGGAGCCAGTTGCCATTTCCCAATTCAGGGGATCTTTCTGACCCAGGGATTGAACCTGCATCTATAGTGTCTCCTGCATTGCAGGCAGATTCTTTACAACTGCAACCCCTGGGAAGCCACATAATAATAATAAGAATAGGCCTTCTAAATACCTAGCTTCTTTTCTGGTGCACACATAAAGTAGATCGTGAGGTCTATAAAAACGTGTTCACTGTTGACCTGGGAGAAGGCAATGGCACCCCACTCCAGTACTCTTGCCTGGAAAATCCCATGGACAGAGGAGCCTGGTGGGCTACAGTCCATGGGGTCGCTAAGAGTCGGACACGACTGAGCGACTTCACTTTCATGCATTGGAGAAGGAAATGGCAACCCACTCCAGTGTTCTTGCCTGGAGAATCCCAGGGACGGGGGAGCCTGGCAGGCTGCTGTCTAGGGGGTCGCACAGAGTCGGACACGACTGAAGCGACTTAGCAGCAGCAGCAGCAACTGTTGACCTGACCAGGAAATGTGACAAAAATTATAGTTACATACTATTCATTGATAGTGGTTGAAAATACAGACTGAAATGAAATTCCAGTTCTGTTATTTCTTGGTTATGCAATACTAGTCAAGTTATCTATAGGAATATTGAGACAAGTTGAGGGAATTTATTGAAATACTTTTTAACAGTGCTTGGCACAGACTAAGAATTTTCAAAAGTTAAGTATTAGTGCATAAAAATACAAAAAGCTGAACTTCATAATTAATGTCATTGGAATTGAATTGTTTATCTTGGACTTAGTTATGCATTGTACAGTTTTGATCAGGTGTGGATAATTATAACTTGGCTAATAATTATATTGATATATTTTAATATTTTAATTATTCTTAGGACTGATTCTACTATTCAGTCATTTGACTTTATAAACCATCATTCTATTAAAATGAGGGTGTGTAATCTAATTATGTTCTATTACAGAGACAAATTTCACATTTCTTTTATCAGTATCATCAAAATTATCCATGTAAACACACACACATATGGGAATGTTTGTGCGATTGGAAAATTTATATGAAATATATGAATGGCCTGTCTTAGTTCTATAAAGAGTACAGTTTAAAAAGAAAATGATTTTTATTGCCTGCTAAGTATTTTATCCATGCTAAGGAATTAATGTCTTATAATTTGATCACTGTATCCATTAACTAACTTTTTTCTAATTTACTGAAATCTCAAATCCATTGAAGAGAAAATACAAAATTTCTTTTTTGTAGTTAAATGTAACCATTTATGTGTCGAGCTTTTAAATTTCTTGTAACCAATTTCTCTTTACAAATCATATTTTCTAATATTCCACATAATTCCCAATATTGGCCTTGCATTTCTTAAAATGCCTCTTTTGAATTCTGTGCTAGTCTATACTATTTTACTCCTTTTACTCTACTCCATATCAAAATGCTGAACTTTTGAGTTTTCCACACTGATGTACATAATATCTTTTAAAATTATGGTCATTTCATATAGACTATTTTTCTCATAATTTTAGCATATTTGACCATAAATAAAAAACTGGTGTGAATATAGTATGTATCATATAGGTAAGGATTAAATAAAGATATATTACTTTTTTTCTGATGTAGATGACTAATTAATTTTCTTACAAAATTATAATGGAATTCAACCATATTCTCATGTTGCAGTATGTGGTATTTTAATGTGTTTAAAATTTGTTTTAACCTTTGAGTCATTCATATTGGAAGGCAAGAAGCAACTGCTAGCTAAATCAAGTATGTATTGCAAATAAGGATATTTCACATTGCAGTCAAGGAAACAGAGCTTTTATGATAATGCTTCAATTTGTATCAAAATTGATCCCCTTTCTAAAATGATTCCACTCAACTCACCCTACTCATTAACATGAAATATATGAAGGACATGTGCTTCTTAGGAAACCAATAATACTTCAGTCCCTAGAGAAAACTTCATCTGAATACCAAAATATGATGAGCTGGATTGCCTAAAAAAATGGGGTACAGGTGGGGAGGCCTCATTTTAATTATTCAAAAGTAACTCTATCTAAAAGTTTGAAGTGGAATTTTTTATAATTTATTGAGGTCACCTTCATCTCTTACATATTAATTGAAATGATTTTTTTCATACTTGTCTCCAAGCATACAGAAGAACATTTGAAGGATCTTGTTAAGCACACTCTGGTACTTAACTATAATTTCACAGTGTTCTGAAGAGTGCGCTAGTGAAATAATACAGTTAATAAAAATGTTACATCATAAAAGTTATAAAGATTTAAATCAAACAAAAATTATCATATTCCACCCAATTGTTCTTTAATGGTAGCAGATAATTGAGACCTGCTCATTGTAAAGTTAAAAGTATCATTTCCTTAAGGAATAATAGTCTGGAATGGGTTCAGAGAAAGATTAGGTAAGCAATGCACTTCATACTTCGTCTTCATAAATCAATAAAACCATTAAAACTTAAGTGCATTAAAACATGCTATCAAGAGTGGGCTATCAAATAATGATAAGGTTGCCAATGATAAAGTTCCAATTTGTTATAAAAACAAAGAGATACCCACTTTTCTATGTAAACCTCTTTCATCTCCTTTTATCTTACTATCTGAAAGACTGCACAGTAAGCAGAATCTCCATCCCCCTGGGCAATATACCACTGAAAAACAAAATAGCTATTTTAACTGCAGCAACAAAATGGTCCCAAATATTCATTTTGCCAGTATACAAAAGTAGTTTACATTCAAAATTATACAATAAAAAATAGTATCTTCTCTGACATATGAAAATCTGCTTTTTATGCAAAATGTATGCTGATGTTTTAGGCCATCCAAAGCCCAAAAGGTCACAGATTGGCTCTGAGGCCAAGATGCCCAGAGAAGTTTACACCATCCTAAAGAAGAATGCCTACTGAAAACAGATTTGTGGTTGGAAATCATAAAATCAACTTGAAAATATCATATTAATATAAATGAGAGTATTTTTTATAGTTTACAGTTATCACTTTGCTTATATAATGTTTAAAGTAATTATTTTCCATGCAAATTTTTTCTTAATAATGATATAAAAATATTAAAGAAAACACAGTAGTTAGGAGATAGATGCTTCATTTTTTATCTGTCACCTTTAATTAACTATAATTAAATAACATGTTTAATTTTACTAATTCTTGAATATATGTGTTGAAAATGATTTAAAATTCAAGGTAATATTAAGTTTTATAATAAGAAACACTGAAATATTTTAATAGGAAATTAGATATATACAATTATAGATATGATTAATGCAACTGTGAACAAAGGTGTCATTTTTGTTTATAACCTATTGCTAGTAAGACCAGATCTCTTCTACTTAGGTATCCAGAGTAGCTAGTTCTCTTTGATTTGACCTTATAAAATCTACTTGATACATTATTTACTATTAAAATATGAAGGAAACTTAGAAAAACATTCATTTCATTACCATATATTATATTGATTATTAATACAGTTAACACCTAAAACCAACACCAATCTCTGTTTTTCAGCACTGTGTATTATTATAAATGCTGATAATTTATACTGATAAAACGCACTCTGTTATTTTTATTAATTTACTCATTCTGAATGAGGGTTGTGACTAGTCAATATTAGAATTAAGTATACAGCATTGATGCTGAAGCTGAAACTACAATACTTTGGCCACCTGATGTGAAGAGCTGACTCATTTGCAAAGACCCTGTTGCTGGGAAAGATTGAAGGTGGGAGGAGAAGGGGACAACAGAGGATGAGATGGTTGGATGACATCACTGACTCAATGGACATAAGTTTGAGTAAACTCTGGGAGCTGGTGATGGACAGGGAGGCCTGGCGTGCTGCAGTCCATGGTGTCGCAAAGATTCGGACACGACTGAGTGACTGAACTGAACTGAACTGATACCCCAATAATTTAGCAATGACACAGCAGAATGTTCAGAAGTTTCTTTTATTCTTCTTCAAGTACTTTGGACTTCAAAAATACTTTGTAAAGAGAGCACAAAGGCTCTATAAAATTATATTACATTGTAGTAACATCATAAATAAGGATTAAGGTAAATTGTTTAATTATAGGCATTTTTTCTTTCTTGAAAATTTTTTAGAGTGTAAACCATTTTGAGTACCAGCACACAACAAATAAGAAAATAAGTTTACATTTGTCCTCTATATTTTAATAGATAGTATAAAGAACAGGAAAAAGATTTTGTGGGATCAGAAATAGCTAAGTCCTATTTCTAGGTCAACCATTTATCAAACTGTGATCCTCTGCAATTTGCACAACATTTTAGAATTACACATTATGCAATTTAAAAAAACAATTCCTAACTTTCAGGTTTATTGTGCTTAAACACAATAGATTACACATATAAAAATACTTAACACATCTTATTTTGCCATTCTTCTCATTGACAGGTACATAGCGCTATATTTAAAATAGATAACCAACAAGGACGTGCTATTTAGCACAGGGAACTCTGCTCAATACTCTGTAATAACCTAAAGGTGAAAATAATTGGAAGAAGAATACATATATATGCATAACTGAATTACTTTGCTGTTCACTTGAAACTAAAACATGGGTAATCAACTATATTTAATATAAAATAAAAATTTTAAAAGTAAAAAGGAATATCCAATTCCTAAATGGCTCATAATAAGAACTATAGTGATATTAAACAAAGTTCACGTGACACTTAATTTCTATAACCTTTTAAAAGCTTCTAAGACTCTGAGTCTTTATGTCTTTATCATGAATATGACTATAAAAAGTTGTGTCCTAAAGTTTAAATGAGATACCAGTTGCAAATTAGGTAATCTTAAGACAGTTATAAATATCATAATAGTTTTTATTAGTTATCTGATTAAAAATGACCATTATCTTATTAGAATTGAAGATCAGAATGCTTCATACTGACACACCACTGAAGACTCCCATTTCTGATTTATCAAGAATTAGTACTGTAAGAGAAAGCAAACTGAAAATGGACACACTGTTAATACTCAGACACTGCTCTAGTCATCAATACCTGTTGACTACTATTATATATTTAATGGTATCCTTAATATGCTTTTATTTTCCATATATGATAGGAAAAATAAAAGCATGTTGAAAGATTGAATGAGAGATGCTATACTAAAATTACATTCCACATAAGAATTTCTTGTATTTTCTTGGACAAAGGAACATATAATATTTGAATGGATGTGTGCAAACTAACAATACCATGGACTGTATATCGTCACAGCAAAATATCATTTGATGATATTCTAAATAATAACAAAAAGGGGGTATAAATGGAACTGGGCTTATTATGCCTTCATTTATTAATAAGATTTAAAGATTCTTCTCAAATGGTTTCTATAAATATTTGAGGAAATTATGCAATATTTGGTTGAAAGACGTATTACATTGTTTTCCTTTTAAAGTTCATTTTGTGAATGGGTTTTTCTGATAGCTCAGCTGGTAAAGAATTCGCTTGCAATGGTGGACACCTGGGTTTGATCCCTGGCTTGGGAAGATACCCTGGAGAAGGGAAAGGCTACCCACTCCAGTATTCTGGCCTGGAGAATTCCATAGATTGTATAGTGCATCGGGTCACAAAGAGTCAGACAAGACTGAGTGACTTTCACTTTCTGAATAAATTTTTCAGTTTATTGGGTAAAGATGAAATACAATTCAAACAGGTCAACAATCTGAACCTGATGATTACTGAAGAAGTCATGGAGACACTTAAGCAAATACGATGCACACACATAATTATTTGAAATGTAAGAAATGCCATTCAAGATAACAGGTTCCATATTCTGGGGTGCTTTTTCTACACTAAGCACCAAATAAGTGCTATGAATGCATCACTTATGATGGATAAAAAAAAGTATTTTAACAAGTCATATAATGGCACTCAACCCAAGAATCCAAATACAATTAAATAACATAAGAGATTTTATATTTTTCCACAAAGAAATTCTTATAATAAATATTTAACCAGTTGCTATCAAAGACCATCTATGGATCATGCTTACATGAGCTAATGCCTATAATATATTTTAAAATTCTAAAATCACATTGCTGTTCTTTCTATAATATTTTATACAGGATTAGCAACAAGGCACTAGCCTACACTACGAAATAGTTTGGCAGATACATAGCTTTATCACCATTCCAAAAAGGCAAAGCTTCTAAAAGGAAAGGACTTAAAAAATGCTAGAAGTTCTTCCATCTACTATTTATAAGGTAGGTTTTGGTAAAAACAGTAATTTAGATGATAGAAGGTAACATGTAGAAGGGTTTATGAGGTAAACATGCTTCATTATCAAGCAAAGTAGAAAACAGATACTCTAGTGCTTTATATTTGGAGAAAAATAAAAACTCAATAATAATTTCTATATTCTAAATACTCTGTTAAATGAATTGTTCAAGGCCTTCAGATTATGTTCAACTATTGTGTACACTGGATAAGGAAGCATTTATACTTTTATTGGCTTTTCTCATTTGACAATTTATGTCTAACTGTCTTCTGGTTTCCATTTTTATTGACACCATTAATATTTTATAACTAACAACTCAAGGGCATTATGGGTTAGATCAGAAAAAAATGGCTGAGAAGTTACCTATCAAAAGCATGCATATAACTATAGCAAAAACTGTGAATACTTTTGGTTATGCACATTGAGGTAGTAGTGACTAGCATTAAGGATTTGTAGTAAAATTTAAAAGATATGGTTGCTATCAAAGTCCAAACAGTTTTTGCCATACATGCTTTTGCCATATATGCCTTTATCCACATAAATTTTGTCCAAGCTATCATTAATACAGAATCACAATGATTTATAGTTGTGTCCTTTATTGTTGTTTTAGTATGTTGTTGTTTTAGTCACTAAGACATGTCCAACTCTTTTGCAATCCCATGAACCAGAGCCCACCAGGCTCCTCTGTCTACAGGATTTCCCAGGCAACAGAATACTGGAGTGGGTTGCCATTTCCATCTGCAGGGGATCTTCCCAATCTGGGGATCGAACCTGCATCTCCTGCTTGGCTGGTGGATTCTTTACCACTGAGCCACCTGGGAAGACCTTAAGACAATATAATTCCACTCAATTTTATGTGGCAGCCTAGATGGGAAGAGGGGTTTGGGGGAGAATGCATGCATGTATATGTATGGCTGAGTACCTTTCCTGTCCACCTGAAACTATCATAATATTATTAAATAGGCTATACTGATACAAAATCAGTTTAATTTAAAAATTTACACACAAAAATTTCCAAATGGCATTTTTAAAAACTTTAAAGATCAATCCCAAAGGAAATTAACCCTGAATATTCATTGGAAGGACTGATGCTGAAGCTCCAACACTTTGGCCACCTGATGTGAAGAGCCAGCTAATTGGAAAAGACCCTGAATCTGAGAAAGACTGAGAACAGGAGGAGAAGGGGGTGACAGAGGATGAGATGGTTGGATGGCATCATCTACTCAATGGGCACATGAATTTGAGCAAACTCTGGGAGACAGTGAAGGACGGGTAAGCCTGGAGTGCTGCAGTTCATGAGGTCACAAAGAGCTGGACACGACTGAGCAACTGAACAACAACATATTCATGCATTTCTTGACTACAGATGTTTACTTTTTTATAATTACTTTCTGAGTCATCTTTTTTATTGCAATGTCTTATTTATGTAAATGTCATACCATATATATATATATATATATTTTAAATTTTTGCAATGTCATGTTGGTTTCTGCCATACAATAATGCAAATCAGTCATAATTAAACATACATCCCCTCCCTCTGTAGCCTCCCTTCCCTCCCCCATACCTTATACATTTGAATATAAGGAAAAGAATGATGATGTACCTCACAATAAAAGATTCTTGCAAAGTAAAATTTTCTTGCTCTTACACAATTGGAATTGTTTATATTTTGGTCTGGTTATCTTTTTATTTAACAATTATCATTGATCTCTTACAAACAAGACATTTCAGATAACAGAGAAAATGCTTTTAAAATAAAATGGAAAATGTTTTTCCTTCAGTCATACAGACATTAAAAACATGTTTTGCACAATTAAAACTTCTATATGTTTGAAACACAGTTGTGAGCAAATAAAAAGCTGTCTTACTTAGCTGCAGTTTTTGTGAAGGAAGAATACTGTTAAAGACAACAGGTCCAGGATGAAATTGCTTATACAAAGTCCCAGGTCATCAAACCAAAAATGAACTTAGTTACAGTTTTGGCTCTCCCAGAAATGGAATCTTAGCCAACCAATCAGGAATCACATGATTAACGTTAGGCATTCTGCCAGATAACCACCCCCCAACCCAGCCATCACCTATAAAGACATTTTTCAATAATAAATCTGCTTCATGCTAGTATAACACCCTTACTCTCGTTCCCTTCTGCATATAATCTTTGTAGATCCTTTTTATCTGCTACAGTAGGTGTTGCCTGATTCATGAATGACTGACCAAAGCCAATAAGATCTTAAAAATTGACTCAGTAGATTTTTTTTCTTTGACAACAATTCTAAATATTAGCATTTTAGATGATAATATGTTTGGCATATTTTAAAAAACATAGTATTTTAAAGAATATAATCAGAAAAGTGCTCAAATATAAACTAACACTTGATAAAATGCCTGAAAGATGAGAAATGGAACTACATGGGTATCAGAGGGAAGGATGTCCTAAGCTCAGAAATACCAACGATAAAGTACTCAAGTTTTATTTGCCACACTAGAGGAATACAGAGGACATGTGTGCATCTGAATTGACTGAGCAAAGGGAGAATAGGAAATTAATTGAGATATTTGAAAGGGAGGCCAGAGTATTTGAAAATCTTATCTGAGAAATTTTAATTCCAATTTGAAGAAACTAGGAAGCTATTTGAGGAATATGATTAGAAGACAGACTCTGAAAAGGATCTCCTTAGCTGCTATGTTTCAGAGAAGGCAATGGCACCCCACTCTAGTACTCTTGCCTGGAGAATCCCATGGATGGAGGAGCCTGGTAGACTGCAGTCCATGGGGTCGCTAAGAGTCGGACACAACTGGGCGACTTCACTTTCACTTTTCACTTTCATGCACTGGAGAAAGAAATGGCAACCCTCTCCAGTGTTCTTACCTGGAGAATCCCAGGGACGGGGGAGCCTAGTGGGCTGCCGTCTATGGGGTTACACAGAGTCAGACACGACTGAAGCAACTTAGCAACAGCAGCAGCAGCAGCAGCTGCTATGTTTGGAATGAACTGGGGAAGGGGAAAAAAGGCAGAAATATGGATAGCAGTTTCAGGTTATAGGACAATTTTGCCAAGAGTTAATGGTAGCTTGGACTAGTTTACTAAGACATATGTGCTGAAAAGTGTTGGATTCTGGTATGTTTTGAAGATAAAGTAAACAGGATTAGCAGAATTTGCTATGAGATATGATGGGAAAAAAATGTAAATACTCCAAGTTTTTTGATCTGAGCAACTGAAAAAGTGGAGAATGCAAATAGCCAATTTTGGAGGGAAGATTTTGAGATTAAATGCAACTTAAGTTTGATGTATCTAACATAAATCAAAAAAAAATACATTTAAATGTACTAATCTACACAAGATTGGTGTTCCATAGATATTTAAATTAGGAAAAAATAATTTGACTGAATTTACATGACACATGCCATGAAACTAGAAGAGAAAATATATAGAACTGGTCCAGATAGAGAACAGAAGAATTATGAGGCCTTAGCATTGAAGCAAATGAAATTTAAACTTTCAAGGGATAAGAAGGAAAAACTAAAGGAATTTAAAAGCAGCAGCTTGTAAGCCAGGAATAAAATCAGGACTGTGTAATATTATGAAACCAAAGAGGGAAGGAGTGCCTAAAAATAGATCGAGTAAAAGGTCTGAGTATTGACCATTAGAATTAAGACAATGGGATTCATGTTCAACTTGATGAGCAGTTTGTGTAAAGCTGTATGGGGGAAAGATTTCTTCTGTGACTTAAATAAAGGGTTGGATCCTAAGGTTGAATACAAAGCGAGACAGTCCTCTCTCATCACTTTTGTTCAACAGTGGACTAGAGATCCTAGCCAGTACTTTGTTAACCGAAAAGGAATAATAAATGAATAAAAATAAAACTGCTTAAGATGGAAAGATTATCTGCATATGAAATCCAAAAAACTTAAAGTGTCTTAAATAGTTAGGAGAATTAAAGTTCTATCAAGGTCCTTAGGAAAATAAAGAAATAGGATTATCAAGGACCCAGCAGTTATTGGTAGTAATGGATTTAAAGATGAGTTAATCTAGTGTTTTGGTTTTTTTTTTTAGACATGTACTTCAGATGGAGAAAGAGAATTGAACACATGAATAGGCTAACAACAACAACAAATAAAACAATACAAATTCAGTTAGAATCAATAGATTTTCAGACATAATAAGTTCTAAAAAAATTGCAATCAAGTTGTTTGTGGGAGAGAAATAGAAAGGCTGTTCCTTTGAAAGTGGGATGCTTAAAACTGAGACTAGCATGTAGGTACAATTCTTGGTAATGACAAAAATCACTGGTGACACAGTATAGAAGAAAAGATCCCTGAAAAATCCAAGGACTGAGAAGCATTGAGATAGAAGTGAGTGAAGTCGCTCAGTAGTGTCCGACTCTTTGCAACCCCATGGACTGTAGCCTACCAGGCTCCTCCATACATGGGATTTTCCAGGCAAGAGTACTGGAGTGGGTTGCCATTTCCTTCTCCAAGGGGTCTTCCCAACCCAGGGATCGAACCCAGGTCTCCCACATTTCAGGTAGATGCTTTACTGCCTGAGCCATAGAGGTATATAAAGATAAATATTTAAATTATCAAATATTATCACAGGAATATTTTAATTAATATGTTGAGTAACTATAATATCTGCAGTTGATTATAAAAAGGAGGAAAAATGACAGGGTATAATTTGCTTTTCAAAAGACTAAAATATAGGTGCTTATAGGGAAAAAAAAAAAAAAAAAAGTGAGAATAGAACCAGAGAGAATGTGTTGATATTGAGTGGAAGTACTATTATTTTGCCCGCCCTGATCTCCTTAGTGATCTCAAGAGAATGGTGGGATTCATATACAGGTTAAGAAGCAACTGTATAAATGGAATCATTAATTTGCAGAGAAACATTACATTAAAGTGTTTCAGATATTTTAATAAGCTAGGACTGCACTTTCTTAATATACTGTATTTAAATTCTACATTCTTGAAAGACAAGAATATTGTAGAGCAAAATTCTTTATTTTTATGAGAATGTTGTTAACTATGGTGTTTTTTGCCAAGGTCTGCTGCTGCTAAGTCGCTTCAGTTGTGTCTGATTCTGTGCAACCCCACAGACAGCAGCCCACCAGGCTCCCCCGTCCCTGGGTGTCAGGAAGCACTTAACTGGAGGCTTCCTGTGTGCTGTTTTGGATCTGTCAGGAATTCTCTGTTCCTTATTAATTCCTGAATATTCAGGAATTAAGAGGAGAGGCAAGCCTCTCCCAGGGGCTGAGGAATCCAGGCATTTCCTTCATTAGTGTTTCTATATGGTGATAAGTACCCTCTTCCTTCTTGTGAACCATACGGTAAAAGTGATTGTTTACAAATCTCTCTCTTTAATATGGATTGCCTATGTTTTGTAAGTCTGGAATTTTAACCTTTATCTTTGCTGAGAATAACTACTTCGTAAGATGGTATATATGCCCACACCATGTTGATTAAAACACCTTTGCTCCATCAGAGCTCTGATCCCCATGTCTTTCTTTCTTTCTCTCTCTTTCTCTCTCTCCCCCTCTCTTTTTCAGGCTGATCCCCTGGAGCGCAGAGGCCCTCTAAGTTCACTTGCCTGCCCAGGCTTCTAAGACCCTCTCAAGAAGGCGCTCTGTGTCTTCTCCCCATCAAGAGGGCACCTGAGGCCTCCGTGAACAGAGCAAGTCCCGTGTCAGGGGCTTTACTGGCTTTCTGTGTAAACCAAGGAATATCAGCCTCTTTCTCTCCTTTACTTTCTTATAGTCAACTCCAGACCACCAAGTTCTGGTCCATTAAAGGACCTCAACACCTGGGATTCTCCAGGCAAGAACACTGGAGGGGGTTGCCATTTCCTTCTCCAATGCATGAAAATGAAAAGTGAAAGTGGAGTCACTCAGTCGTGTCTGACTCTTAGCGACCCCATGGACTGCAGCCCACCAGCTACTCTGTCCATGGGATTTTCCAGGCAAGAGTGCTAAAAAATCTTGTTTAAACCTTATTCTTGTTTTGTCCCTTGATTTGCTTATATATATCTGAATAAATATGTTTCATATCCCTTAGTCATATATATGGAAACTAAATTTCTCTAGCTGAGGATAAAACAGTGTTCTGTTATTTAAAATATTTTATTTCTTAAAATTAAATCAAATAATATATATTTATATAATTTAATCTCTCATATAAGTATATTTTGCTCAGTCATGTCCAACTCTTTGCAACCCCATGAACTGTAGCCCACCAGGCTCCTCTGTTCATGGGGTTCTCCAGGTAAGAATACTGGAGTAGATTGCCATGCTCTTCTGCAGATATTTAACCCAATATAAATATGGACATACTGATATACAATCACTTCTGTTCGATTTTGAGAATAGCATAGAAAATTAATAATACCAATAACTATCAATTGCTGAGGCACTGTGAGGAGCGTTTTTTCATACATAAATTCTATAAAGATATTTAGAATTCAAAAAACCTGTGAAAGACTCCATTTTGATCCCCACTTTACGTATGAGGGAATTGAAGCATAGAAAATGTAAGCCATATGCCTAATGTCAAAGATTTAAGTAAAGGAACTGAGATTTGAATCTTAGGATCTTGGCTCCAGATGCCATGTTATTAACTACTACATTAATTTATATTACAGATCACCCAATACCCCAAATAGCATATTTTAAGCTTGTTACAAAAAATGAATTCTTCAACTGTCATCAAAAGTCTTATTTTTATTTATGCTTTTATGATTAGTTGCATTAGTGAAATATCTTTCCCAATGCACAGATTATTGGGGAAAAAATAAAACAGAAGGCAACTTATATGCCTCATGTTCCCAGCAGTTTTGCTTCAGACAATACACATGGAGATGAATATAAGTTATTTAATTTTGTAGCATAAGAAACAAAATTTGAAAGTAACAACAGTAACAAAAGTAATTTGAAAATGTATTTTTCCATTGTCTAGCAAAATGGAGTTTTGAATTTAATTTCCTAAACATCAGGGTTCAAACTGTAGTTCTTTCAGCTACTAACTGAATAATACTGCTAGACAAGTGAAGTTAACTTTCTAGGCTTCTATTTCATCTTCACAATAAGGGTAATGATACTTCCCTTATAGAAATGATTGGTAATTGAATAAAATTAGGAATTTGAGATACCTAGATAGAGACTGACTCATGTGCTATGCTAAGTCACTTCAGTCGTTTCCGACTCTGTGCGACCCCACAGATAGCAGCCTACCAGGCTCCCCCGTCCCTGGGATTCTCCAGGCAAGAACACTGGAGTGGGCTGCCATTTCCTTCTCCAATGCATGAAAGTGAAAAGTGAAAATGAAGTCGCTCAGTCGTGTCTGACTCTTAGCGACCCCATGGATTGCAGCCTAACAGGCTCCTCCATCCATGGCATTTTCCAAGCAAGAATACTGGAGTGGGGTGCCATTGCCTTCTCCGTGTGAGCATTCAGTAAATGTCAATGTCATGCTCCATCTGATCTTTAAACAAAAAGCTTTCCTGGGTGGAGGGACAGGAACAAAACTTTTTATTAAAGATCACTAAATTAAGATTTGTATGAAATATTTAACAGAACTACACTGCAATATTGTCATTTGACCCATATTTCCAAAATACAGTGTCAGGCTAAGCAATATGTAAACATGGTACAAACAGAAACTTGAAAAACATTTTTAATTTAATCTCAGTTGCTATTCTTACAATTTTGTCTTTTAAGTCTTAGATTATATATAGAAAACTTTGACAAAAACTAAAATTCTAAGAATATCTGCTATACTTCATATTCATTAAATATATCTTAAGTGAAGGATGCCTTTTTTTTTTTTTTTTTTTTTTATTTTTTTTTAAAACAACTACATACCACAAAGCTAAATGGCTTGGAATTCCTTCCCTCTTAAAATAAAAGCAAAATGAACTTCCTGAGTTTTGTTTTAGTTACTGCAGGTTTTCTTCTTTTTTTTTGAAGATAAACTTTGTGACAGCAGATACCCCATTATATTTTCATGGTCCATATCCATGCACAAGATAGAAAACCATCATTGGTTCTTTTTTTTTTTTTTTTTCATCACTGGTTCGTAAGCAAACTGATGACAGAACCAAAAGTTAGGGGAAAAAAATAATTCTTGCTTTTATAAATACCCTATAACCTAAAAATCAGTAAGATCTCTTTAGTATCAAGTTTTAAGATGAATAAAAAAATAATTCAAGTAGATTACTCTTTAAGTGTTCAATAACTTGAAACGCTGCCATCCTATTCTAGACTTTTGGAAATCAATACTAGAAATGAATCAGGCTGAAAGGGATTCGTCTACTAAAGCTTTCTTCTGAATCCAGACAAAATAAGAAGAGTTATGTTATATATCACTGGAAAAGTGTCATGGAACATTGATTTACTATGTTAGTGACAACACTGAAAAAACAAATCAAACTACCCAAGAAATAGCAAAAAATGTACTCTAAAAATGTCCTTTGGATAACATTATTAGCCCTGGGTAAAACCATGAGGCAGAAAAGTATTGAAAGTAAGCATGAACCTCACTCAATTCATTTGACCTCTTAACTTACAAAACTCTAAAATGTTCAGCTTATTTTAATATATCTATTATACATTTGTCACTATGAAATGCAGTTCTACTTATATTTATTAAAAACAAGGTCAAATGAATAAATGACACAAATTTGTAGAAAATGTACTGTTTTGAAACAATGCAGTCTATTTAATTTGAGCACCCAATTCTTGAGCAATGCTATGAGAAGTCAAAGGTGAATTCTTTTTTCCTAAGCAACAGGTATGATATTAAACACACATATTTTCTACTTAATATAGAATAATAATTTTTTATCACAGCACAGACTTTTCACTTAAGCCAATTTGGAAGGTATCTCATTATTCATTTTCTCCTTTTGCTTTATATCAAATTTTGATTAATATTTCATTGCAATATCACATTCCTCTCCAAGTAACCACAGAGACTTTAATTTTATCCTATGATGGTGTTATGTCATATAATAGAGGTTCTTTGGTTATCCATAAATTCAAGACACATGTTATAATTAAAATTTAATTGAACAGTGGCCTAAGGTAAGTAAAAGGATTGAGACATATAATTCAAGTAATATGCCTTTTTTTCTCCCTCTCACATATGAGGTAAACTCATGGCATAAATGAAAGTCAAATGAGATTTAATTAAATTGTTTCAGATTAAAAGGATATTTTCTATTGCCATTTAAGAACTGATATGTAAATCTAAAAATTAACATTCACCTAAAATAGTTTTAATAATTAAAAATCAGAAAGTCTACCACTCCTATCCATAGTTATATTTATCATTTCCTCCGTACATGGAATATTTATGACTATGAGTCTTACAAGAAGATGAACAGATGCAAATTCAGATGCAGAATCGTGGTCACTTTTGAGAGAAGAATCAGAACTCCCTAAGAATTACTGCTTGGATTAGGAACACTTTGTTTCATAGAACGTCAATTTCTAAGCTTTTAAAAGAGCACTTTCACAATCCTGAATGAGAAGGCATGACTATTGGCCCCCTTACAGAGACTATGACCATGTGAGCAGGTATGGTGCCCAGTAGAAACTGATTTATCATGCTACTGTCAACAAACTACAGAAAACTTTGGGCCAAACAAATAGGAAGCCATGGTGGAGGGCCATGGTACAAGGTAGCCAAGTAACTGGGGAGCCAAACTTGTGCTGAGCTAATTTAATTTTTTAAAGCTGTAACTCAGTCCATGCCTTAGGGACACAATTTCTGTTTGGCAACATTTTCTGTGAAACTAAAACAGCTGCTCCACCTATCTCATATCAGATATTGTGCTATTTCAAGCAAATGTTTACCAAAAATAACAATTGTCAGGCATGCTTTTCCAGAAAACTTAGATTGAACAAAACAGATCATTGTGCCTCTACAGATTGAGGGTTGATACAAATTATATTTGCTAATAAAATTACTGATATTTCTAGTAATGTGAAGAAATTAAGCCAATTTCTAAAGATGCTAAAAATAATATATAACCATATGTTTCAATAACATCATTTAAAAATTAGTTGTATGCATAAAGGGTAATAGATTAATTAAATACACACCAATCCAATTTGGAACGCTTTTAACCTTTTATAGTATAGAATATTTCTAGAGTACTTAAATTAGTGGTTTATTAATGAAAATTTAACTACCATTATATTTTGCTAGTTTTTCATCCTCCTAATGAAAAGACAGTTTTACCAGAATGCCTGGTTTGATACCTAAAACATTGAGTGTACTTTTCATGCTCCTTTGGGTTTTTCAGCACATTGATTGAAGTCTAAATCAGAAACTGCTAAAGGACTAGCCAGCATACATTTGAAAAGAAATTTTGACCAATTTTGACAATGAAAATACAACTTATTTATCTATTCATCATAGTGCATAGAAGTCAGCAAAATTCAATATGGTAGCTGAAGCAGGACTTGTTTTGCTTTGTTTCCCAATGCTAAATGCCAGCTCCTCTTTTGTAATCTGAGCTTTTAATCTTACAAAGATAGAATGAACATACTAAACAGGATAAGGCATGCATGACTTAGTATTTTTCTATGAATGTCAGTTGGAATCAATATTACTTAAGCACAAAGCATATTCGACAGCACAATCTTAGATGACTCTTATATGCCTCAGGAACAGAAAGGCTACAAGACCTCAGCAGAAGCTGAAGGTCAGGATGTAAAGAAACCTGTATCTAGGTTCAGGAAATGCATAAAAAAAAATGCTAGAAGGCAAATTCTCTAGCTTCTGGCTAAATTCGTTGAGATGTCACAGTCCAGATGAATCAGGTTTCAGGAAGTTGGATGAATGTCAAATGGCTTATGCCAAAGAGCAGCTTGTTCTTGGAGCATGCTTAAGGCCATTTTGTTCAGAGATTTCAGAGAGGAAACAACCTGCAATTGTAATTCTGAAAAGCCCACTAAAAATCATTTAAAAAAAAAAAAAAGATCTTTCAGACACACTGAATTATACAAAATGACTGACTAGGCCTGAAGCTTCCTGAAAAACTTTTTTGTTGTTAGAAAATTGTTTCAAGAGCAGAATGACTGAGAATAAGTCCATGTAGCATTCTGAGCCAAAGTTAGCAGATGTCTTCTTATCTTAAATGTTACACGAACAACAAGGAAAACAGAGTAAAGCATATGGACTTGACAAAATTCAGAGTTGGGTTTAAATAGAAACATACAGTGGCCAGTTTTAGTTTTGACTATACCTTCCTTCCAAATAATATGACTGACAGTTACATGCTCGGTTGGCTGTAGACATCCAGCCAGTCACGACAGCCCTTCCAGTGCTGCCAAGATGACTTCAATGGTTCCAAGTGGCAATGCCACAGCTATCACTTTAGTACCATGCTTTCAATGCTCATATCACCCCACATTAGCTACACTGATGTTCCATCTGTCAGAGACATATCTGGCACCTGAATAATAAATGATGCTCTATTAGCATGGCTTAACAGAGTAACAATTAATAGCCACCATCTGTTTATTAAAAGCAAGGAAATTTGTCTAAACCTTGGCAAAATCTTGCTTTGTAAATATTTTCTACTGGTGAATTGGGTCAAAAATATTATAATAAATCTTATTTAAAATAAATGTTTTTAAAGGAACAAAATACTTTATCAAATATGATGTTGCTTTACAGTATAATATATTCTGTAAAAAAGTGTTTAAGTAAAAATTATATTTTGGGAAGAGAATCACAAATGCTTGTTCATGGAAGTAGGAGGGAAGAAAATACTGTAGACACAAAAATAAAGATCACCCATATACAGAAATAATAGTCTTCTCTTGGTTTCTGTAGGAGATTGGTATCCACAGGGGGTCCTAGAACCAAACTCCAAGGATGCTCAAGTTCTTTATAAAAAATGGAGTAGTTCTGTGAGTGTAGAATCTGTGGATTCAGGTGGTTTACTTTGTGCATTAATGGGGAACACATGAGAAATAAAGGAATATAAAAAAATTAAAAAAAAAGATAAAAGTCACAAGAAATTTGAACTCTTTACAACATAAAATATAATCTTCCAGAGGAAGACAAGTTTAAGAGAACAACAACAAAAAGAAACTTCTGCCCAAAATCCTTTCCCTACTTACAATTACTAACTATATACTCCCTAACATTTTACCTAGTTATTAAAGAAAGAAAATACAGAAGGAAACCAAAATCTGTAAGTGAATAAATGGGGAAATTGGAGGTTGGTGAAGTCAGATTTCTACAGACATATAACTTAAAGAACTTAAAAACGTCCCCATTGCTTTTTTTAATCTAAGACACAGAAAGCAAATACGCTGAATTAGAAATGTTCTTATAAAGTATCTACGTATTTATTTTCAAATTAGGATGACAAATATATAATTCCATTTTTATTCCAAAGAGAATAACTTCTTCAATGATACATGCATGGGATTCTCTAGGCAAGAACACTGGAACAGACAGACTGTCATACCCTACTCCAGGGGATCTTCCAAACCCAGGGATAAAACCCTTGTCTCTTATGTCTCCTGCATTGGCAAGTGGATTCTATATCACTAGCACCATTTGTGACATCTTCAATGATATATAGATAGTAAATAACTGACTTTTCACTTGAAATTTATAATTCACACTTTTTAGACTATATTAATTTATGTTGTTATTCTTGATAGCATTATTAAAATTATCAGAGAAACTGAACACTAAATGTAAAATCAGTCTTCCTAGATTAGTAATATTTGAGTACTACATGAAGGCATTTATAGATTTCTCATGGAGCAAGTTAGTTTTATATTTATTCTTACTGATTTAAAATTTCACAGATATGGTGCACCAAGATATTAATTCAGTTAAACATTTGTTAAGCATTTACTAAGTACAAGGAATTAGTCTAATTTCATATTAATTATTTATTTTAACTCTAACTACAAACAAAGCTAGTGCAGGTGATGGAATTCCAGTTGAACTATTTCAAATCCTGAAAGATGATGCTGTGAAAGTGCTGCACTCAATACGCCCACAAATTTGGAAAACTCAGCAGTGGCCACAGGACTGGAAAAGGTCAGTTTTCATTCCAATCCCAAAGAAAGGCAATGCCAAAGAATGCTCAAACTATCACACAATTGCACTCATCTCACATGCTAGTAAAGTAATGCTCAAAATTCTCCAAGCCAGGCTTCAGTAATACATGAATCGTGAACTTCCAGATGTTCAAGTTGGTTTTCAAAAAGGCAGAGGAACCAGAGATCAAATTGCCAACATCCACTGGATCATTGAAAAAGCAAGAGAGTTCCAGAAAAACATCTATTTCTGCTTTATTGATGATGCCAAAGTCCAACTCTTTGCAATCACATGGACTACAGCACTCCAGGCCTCCCTGTCCTTCACTATCTCCTGAACTTGCCCAAGTTCATATTCATTGCATTAGTGATGCCATCCAGCCATCTCATCTCATGATGCCCTCTTCTCCTCCTGCCTTCAATCTTTCCCAGCATCAGGGACTTTTCCAATGAGTCGTCTGTTTGCATCAGATGACCAAAATACTGGAATTTCATCTTCAGCATCAGTCCTTCCAATGAATATTCAGGGTTGATATCCCTTAAGATTGACTGGTCTGATCTCCTTGCTGCAAAAGGGACTCTCAGGAGTATTCTCCAGCACCACAGTTTAAAAGCATCAATTCTTTGGCATTCTGCCATCTTCATGGCACAGTTCTCACAACCATATGTGACAACTGGAAAAACCATAGCCTTGACTATTCAGACCTTTGTCAACAGAGTAATGTCTCTACTTTTCAATACACTGTCCAGGTTTGTCACTGCGTTAGGTCTGATCTGATATATCACACATACTGTGGGATCATTTCTATTCAGCTTATAATGCACATATGGTTCCTACTTCCTGTCATTCACAGGGCACCAAGATGTGGATACACTAAAACTGAATCTAATTTTATACCAATAATTTTAACTCATGTCATTCAGTAGGGAGTTTAATTTTAAGTAGGATTTCTAGGTATTTTTGAAACAATAACCCTTTTTTTAAACTGTTTTTCAGCATTATAAAAATTATATTGAACTTTAAACTTAAATGTTTTAATTTATTAATATAACACTTTAAAACATATCTTTGAGAGTTGGCTTTTCATAACTTAAAAACAATTTACAATTTCAATTTTAACAAATAATGTATTATCTACTGTACAGAACCATTTGTTCTCTATAAGCAACTTTCTTTATATTCTGCCATATCATTGAAAAAAAAAAAAAAAACCTGGTAAATAGTGTGAAATCAATAATAAAATCTAGTATCATAACCACAGGGCCCTCTCTCCAGGTTTAAAACAATCCATTCATCAGTCCCACAGGTATAATTAATCAACCAGTAACTATAATGTTATACATAAATGAAATATCATCTATCCCCTAGAATGAAATATTATGAAACTTTTCCTGAATCACACAAATATATAAATGAAATAAAATCTTGACATTATGAATTTAAATTTGCTGTTTGCCTTCTACACGTCATTATTTTCCTTCCAAGTGCTACCATGCTACCACATCATCTATTATATTAGCTGTTCTAAAATTTTTTCAGCAGTAAACATTTAATAAATCTGGAACTTTCGGAATCCATCTTTCCCCCTTTAGTATTCCATGTTTCATGTATTGTGTCCAGGCAATTTCCTTCAACTTAAACATACTAATTTTTTTTTTTCATTTTTACTTGTCTATCTTGTATATAACATAATTATAGCAGATAATAATTAAATAGTAGTGACTAACCATCTCCCATGGACAGAGGAGCCTGACATGCTTATGTTCATGACGTCACAAGGTTAGATACGACTTAGCAACTAAACAACAACATTTTATTTGGATTACAGAGTAAGGTGAGCTATAAACATCTTGATCCAGTCTTTAACCAAATATACAAGCATAACTGCATTGAATCATCTTTCCCTTTCTCATGGAAATCACAGAAATTCAAAACAAATAGGGGAAAAGTCCCAAAGTTACATGTCCAGTATAAAAATCTGACAGATATAGTCTAGTTTCATAGTTTCGACAGTATTTGTAAAAGCAAATTGGGCAGAATAGATTTTTGAATTGAAATTAGATAGAAGTTCTTGAAAAAGTAAGGAAAAAAGTTCACCAGTATCAAGAGAGATCAGCCACTAAAGTTCCCAGAAAACAACAACCAAACCATTAAAGGAGCAGAGTCTGTCATGAATGCAAAACTATGGTGTAATTGCAATGTGGGCTTCTTAGAACAAGAATTGAGAAAGTTTATTGACTGAATAGTTCTGGATTTATTTTGGATGAGAAAAGCAGAACAGCCAGGGCCACACAAAGAAATCCATAGACAAACCATGTGTGCAGGAAGGAGTCCTTCTGTAAGAGTACAGGAACAGAATATCTTAGATTCAATTGTGTTTCTTTCCTCCAAAGAATCGTACAAACGGTTGACCAAGGAATTTAATTCCCTTCAAGACAATGAACATAAAAGAGAACTGGTCAAGAAATAAATATTTAATATGTTTAAGTCTTTCATCATTTAAGTTTTGTGGATTTTTATCTTTTAAAAAATCTGGAGGAAAATAAACAGTATGCCCATTATCACCACTCTTACTCAATATAGTACTAGAAGTTTTAGATAGAAAAATTAGGCAAGACAAAGAAATAAAAAAGCATCCAATTGGAAAGGAAGAAGTTAATTTAAGTATGTGCAGATGATATGATTTTGTATATAGAAAAATCCCCCAAATCAAAAAATTATTGGAATTCATTAATGAATTCAGTAAAGTTGTAAGATACAAAATCAACACACAGAAAACAATTGCATTTCTACAACCTCATAATGAAATACCTGAACAAGAAATAAAGAAAACTATCCTACTCACAATAGCATAAAAAACATTAAAATATCAAGGAAAAAATTTAACCAAAGCAGTGAAATATCTATAAAGTGAAAACTTTATACAGAGAAATATGATGGTGAAAACTCCAAGACTTTGATCAAAGAAATTGAAGATACAAATGGAACTACATCTAGTACACATGAATTGGAAGAAATAATATTGTTAAAATGTTCATAATACCCAAAGTCATCTATAGAATCAATGCATTCCTATTTAGATTTAATGTGTTCCCTATCAAAATTTCAATGGCATTCTTCACAGAAAGAGAAAAAATAGTTCTGAATTCATGTGGAATCTTAAAGACACTAAATATCCAAAATATTTGAAAAATAATAAAGCTAGAGGTACTATACATTCTGATTTCAAACTATATCACAAAGTTATAGGAACTAAAACACTATAGTACTGGCATGAAGACAGACACAGAGATCAATAAAACAGAATAGATAGCCCAGAAATAAACCCATGCATGTACATGCAGTCAACTAAAATGGACAAGGCAGCCAAGAATACCCACTGGAGAATAATCTTTCCAATAAATGTGCTGGGAAAACTGAATAAATACATGCAGAAAAAAATTGGTCCCCCATCTTATATCATTAACAAAATTTACCTCAAAATGTACGAAAAACTTAAGACCTGATACCGTTAAACTCTTAGAAGAAAACATGTGAAAGATCCTCAATATTGGCCTTGGCAATGAATTTTTTGAGTGCTATACCTAAAGCACAAAAGACTAAAAGTACAAATATACAAATAGGACTATACCAAACTCAAAAAGTTTGAACAAAGCTAACAACAAAATATAAAGACTACAAACAGAATGGAAGACAATATTTGCAAACCACATATAAGTGTTTAATATCCAAAATATATAAAGAACACATACAAGTCAATAACATAAAAAACAATTTCAAAATTGGCACAGAAACTAAACGGACATTTTCCCAAAAAATATATATATATGACCAACAGGTACACAAAATACTGTTGAACACCATTAATCATTAAGGAAATACAAATTAAAGGCACAGTGAGATACTACCTCAAACCTGTTAGAATGGTTATCATTAAGAAGATAAATGAAAACAAGTGATAGAAAGGATGTGGAAAAAAAGAAACCCTTGTACACTCTTGAAGGTAATATAAGTTGATTCAGCCATTACAGAAACAATATGGGGATTCTTCAAAGAGTTGAAAATTGATCTATCATATGATCCAGCAATTTCACTTCTGGGAATATATCAAAGGAAATGAAAACAGTATATCAAAGAGATATATGCACTCCCGTGTTGACTGCATTATTATTCACATTAGCCAAGACATAGAAGCAACCTAAGTTCCTGTTAACAGATGAAAAAAGTAACATACATATATAATGGAATACTATTTAGTCACAAGAAAGAAAGACACCCTGCCATTTGCAACAACATATATGGACCTTGAGGACATTACACTTAGTGAAATAAGTCAGACAGAGAAAAAGGAATACTGTATGATATCATTTATATGTGGAATATAAAAATTACAAAGTCATAAAATCACAGTACAATGAATGTTACCAGAGGATACAGGGTGAGGGGATACAAAAGATAGCATTTAAGGGTACACAAATGCAAAAAGTAATACATCAGCTCTAGAGATATAATGTACAGTTTAGTGATTATAGACAACATTATTATAAACCTGCTAGGAGATTAGATCTTAATGATAATGATCATTAGAAACAAATAATTATGTGATATCACAGAGTGTTAATAAGTGCTATAATACAATCTTATTGCAACATATGAAATATCAAAATATGTTGTTATATATTAAAAGAAACACAATAGGATTATAAAAGATATTTTTCTTAGCCCCTTTGAGACATAATTAACATATCATATGATTGACCTGTTTTAATTATAAAGTACAATGGCTCTTTCTAGATTCACAATGTTTTATAGTTATCATCATAATCAATTTTTTTTTAAATATTTGATTACCTCCAAATAAAACTCTGCACCCGTTAGTAGTCACTCCCACTTTTTCTACTCTGGTAGTTTTCCCAGTCGTTTCCCTAATCTTACTTCTGCCTCTAGACTTGCTTATTCTTGACATTTTTCACACATGGAATCATAAAATATGTGGTCTTTTACAATTGACTTCATTACCTTAAAAATTTTCAAGAATTATCTATGTAGGTAGCATGATCACTGATTCACATTTTTAAAATGCTGAGTAATATTCCTTTATATAAAATATATATTTTGTCCATTCATCATTTGGTGTATATTCAGGTTCTTTCCATTTGGGGACAAATACAAAATTTTAATTTGCCTTTCCTTATACTTAACTGAAAAAAATTAATAATACATATTATAAAAAAAAAAGCTAAAAGTATTAATTCCAATTTAATTGAATTGTCTTCTTAAAACAGTGAATGATCATCTTTTAAAGTGCCGATAAAGTAGTCACAATAATTGACCATAACCTAATCTCACCATATTCAGTAATTTTATAAACACAGATTAAGTACAGACATTAATATATGCTTCCATTGCAGTAAAGTCTGAATTAAAAAAAAATACTTTAACTTTTGCTAATTAAAAAGTATCAAAATTCCTTGTATCAAAGATAATAGATATTGATGTTAAAATTAAAAACACAAACATTAAGTACCCAAAACTATGTGATAAGATAAAGTACTTCTCAGAGGTAAACAGAAAAAAGTGATAGAATTAATACTTAGATTTATAAAAAAATGAATGACAATAATTAAATACCTCACCAAAAGTTCAGAAAAAGGACATAAAAAAAATAGGAAGGTCAAACACATAATAAGGTTAAAATTAAAAATTACATAGCAAATACTTGAAATCTAAACAAAGAAATAAAAGAGAAAAAAATTTCAAACATTTTGGCTTTTAAAAAATCATTGAAAATTATAAACTGTTTCAAGAAAAATTTTATGCAAAAATGCCAATAAACACTGATAAGCTTAAAACTGTCACAGAAACAGAGAGGTACCAGTATTATTTAAATTTTGTAATACTCTGAAAAATATTTGAAAACCAAAAAATTAAATTATTTTCTAGGAAAATAGTTTATTTAAGCATATTATAAAAAATAAAAGCAGACTAAAAAAGATGACTTTCTATAGGTGGAATACATAATTTTTCAACTAATAAATATATGAATAAATTTTAAAAAATATTAAGTTCAATTAAGAGTAGATTTACATGGTTTTGCAGATGAATACTGCCAAATGTTAAAAGATAAATCTATCTTTGTTAAAGCTATCTATGTTAAAAGAAAAAGAATGTTCTGTCTCAACTACAAATTGGTACTTGCCATTTACCTCTACAAGGGTTAAGTTATGTGCTGCTGTAGTTGCTGACTTTCAAACCTGCTGAAAAGGAGTTCAAGGTGAAGAGCAGAAATGAGGCGCTCTGTACTGGAGGAAAAACTGACAGAATAGGTCTCCAGATACGCAAATACTTTCAGGAGCTTATTTCATGAGCCCAATTCTTGTATCTCCTCATATGCAGACAAGCACTAAAATCCTTCATGGTTGACAACTGTTCCTTGTGACTTGCCAAAGCTTCACAGGACTAACGGTAACCTTCTAGAAAAATATGTGCTTGATTGCATGTTCTCTCCACCAAAATCTCATATATACTGTCCTTCCCCACTACCTCTTTGGAGCAGTTTCTCAGAACTATCTGAGGTGCTGTCTTCTGGGTTGCAGTCTTCAAGTTGCCCCAAATAAAACTCAAATTGCAACTCTCATTTTGTGATTTTTGGTTTTTGATTTTGTTTTAAGTTGATGGTTCTTAATAAACATTAGGCTGCCTCCACCCCTTTCCATCAATCCCAATCCTGATTCTAATTCCAAGCCTATTTCTTGTGTGTGTGTGCACACACGCACACACACACACACAAAGAACAAATTCACTCATGAGTATGTTCAGAAAAAAACTTAAGTAAAACATCAGTATGTAGGAAAGAATAAGCTACATTCAGTTCAGTTGCTCAGTCGTGGCCGACTCTTTGCGACCCCATGGACTGCAGCATGCCAGGCCTCCCTGTCCATCACCACTCCCGGAGTTTACTCAGACTCATGTCCATTGAGTCGGTGATGCCATCCAACTATCTCATCCTCTGTTGCCCCTTTTCCCACCTTCAATCTTTCCCAGCATCAGAATTTTTTCCAATGAGTCAGTTCTTTGCATCAGGTGGCCAAAGTATTGGAAGCTACATTGCAGTTTTTTAAAACTCACCATTTGATAATACTGCTTTTATAATGGAGAGACCAGAGAAGCCCAAGACTACAGAAAGGAGTTAATAGTTTTGAAATAAATTTCTAGGCTCAAGATAAGCTGCTGCTATCCAGAGTGACAAGTCAGCAAGCCAAAACTTACAATCAACACTTGTGTCCTTGTTAACACTCTGCTCAACCAGAAAGGCAATACATACAGCCAAATGATCCCCAAAATGCAAAGCCAACCCTGGACCCTACATTTCTTTCCTCTTCCCCAAACAAGGTTGACTATGTGACCCCAGCCCTTCAGATATATTTTTCTCTTTCTTGTTACTTATCCTGTAAAATCTTCCTACTTTTTCCTCCATTTTGCCATTATCCAGAAGGAGACAGTCCCTTTCATGAGGAGTTGAAGTTTGTTTGTATCCCCTAAATTGTCTTATTTTTCAACAAGTTTCATGAACATTCATTTTTCAGTGATGATACTCACTTACTGAATATTCCTACTGCAAACACTGATTTTTAGGATTTAAAATGAGCTCCAAGCTGGAATTAATGCTAGAAATTGTTTGTTTGGGGTTTTATGTGTGTTCATCATTGCATTCTGAAAAGTAAACTGATGTTTGCTGTCTACAGGCAGTGAGTGATAAGTTGACCCCAAAATGTTAAAAATATTGTACAAAATCATGTAGAATCTTGGAATCATAGACTCACCATTTGGAAGTAATCTCTCGGAACAGCAAGATCTAAGCATTTCAGTGCATCTGCAGCAATTGCTCCAGTGTCTGAGATTCGAGCTTTTATAATGGGATCTTTCACAGATGTTTTCAAACTTGAGTGTGTATCAAAACGACCTGGGTGGCTTGTTAAAACATATTGTAAAGCTCCACCACCAGGGTTTATGCTTCCTAGATTTGAAAGAGGTCGGAGAATTTACATTTCTAATGTGTTTCCAGGTGATGATAATGATATTGCTCCAGGGCCGCACTTCAAGAGGTAAACAATCGCAGTTTTTGACACAGCCAGAAGTCTTCTTCAAGCATATGCAGGTCCTATTACTTCTCTCTCTCTTTTTATCCATTGCATTTTCTATATGTATTATTCCTTTATAGAAAAAGAATGCTTGTCCATCACTACAACAAATGTGTTGTGTTAGAAAATTATTACATTGAAATATAGAGTAGGACCATGTTTCTAAAATAAACTATCTTTATGTAAAAAGAAAAAATAAATAAATCCTCCAAATTCAATAGTTTAACACAACAAAAGATTATTTTTCACCTACTCTGCATGACCATCAAGGAGCAGTCTTTTTGTTTGTTTTTTCTTCACCTGTAACACAAGCTCCTTGTGTGCTCAGTCATGTTCTACTCTTTGACCCCATGGATTGTAGCCTGTGAGGCTCCTCTGCCCATGAAACTTTCCAGGCAAGAACACTGGAGTGGGTTGCCATTCCTTCTCCAAGGGATCTTCCTGACCCAAGGATTGAACCCATGTCTCGTGCTTTGCAGGCAATTTCTTTACCTGCTGAGCCATCAAGGAAGCCCCCATGACACACACTATAGAAGAAACTGTCATTGACTATATTGTTAGTCACTGAGAGAAGGAATGGGATAAAAAAATGCACAGTGGCTCTTATGTTTCTATCTAGAAATGGCATATTTCACCCCCACTCATTTTATTTTCTAGGGAAAGACATTTGACCACAGTTAAAGTGTTGAACATCATTTATGCCTCATCTCAAAACAGCTCAGCCCTCCATTTGGCTTTGGCTTTTGCTGTATTGAAATAAGTGTATTCTTACAGCTTTATAGTACCATGGCTTAGTGGCATGTTGTATATTTTTCTTTCCATGTAGTTTTCTTTCCCAGCCATTGAAGTGAATTTGGAGGAGGGCTCATGAAGTCATCCAGGAAAATGCAAAAACCCATGCCTGAAAAAGGGTAATATCCCCTGGATCAATCCTTGGATCAATCTTTGACCAATAGGGGATTAAAATAATCCTCTTCTTTCCAGGCAGTCAATACCATGTTTGAATCTGCATGATTTCTCAAAAGTCTTTGCCAAGATTGACTTCAAATTTCCATTGAAATAATAGCTCAATAATTCATCATGGATTGACTTCTCCACCTTTTTGTTTGCTTGTTTTATTCTTCCCAGTTTCCTCTTTCCTATTCTCTGAAATTACTTCCCCAAGTACATATCTGCATATAAACTCATCACTCAAGCTCTGTTAAGATAACTAAGTTCAAAAGTGTTAGGAAAGTACATTTGTACAATATGCCAGAAGAAAGCAAGCCATAAATATTTGTTGAACATCATTGATAACTATAGTTAGTAAATTATTGATATGGACACATTAAAAGTAAGAAATATTTTGACACAGAGAGATTTGTGCAAGGAATGAAAATTTAGGTAAACATTTAGAAAACTATTGATATAAATTATGTGCTTAATGAATATGTTACCTGAACACATTATTTGAAAATATCAAAAGATAAAATATACCGGGCAATATACATAGATGTTGAAAAAGTATTTGCAAAGCAATTGTAAAATCATTAATCAGAATTATTATGATTGGATAAAAATATTCTTTATATGATAATTTACATACATACTAAGTCACTTCATTGTGTCTGAGTCTTTTCAACCCTGTAGACTATAGACCACCAGGCTCCTCTGTCCATGGAATTCTCTAGGCAAAAATCTTGCAGTGGGTTGCCATGTCCTTCTCCAGGGGATCTTCCCCACCTAAGGATCAAACCTGCATCTCTTATGTCTCCAGCATTGGCAGGCTGATACTACAGCTCTACCTCAATTATAAAATGGATTATCATACTTAATGGGAAAATATACTGGAATTTTCACTAAAGCTAAAAACAAAACAAATGCATTCGCCAATGCAGAAAGAGAAGGAAGGATGCAATAATTATAAGAAATGAAGGAAGGAGATAAAAACAGCATTTGCATAAATAATACACCAGAATACCTGAAAGGAAAAAGCAAAGAACTATTAAAAACAACTAGGAAACTATAACAAGTCAATTGCATACATGACAACTATATTCATGCATATGAAGAACAACATGTAGGAAACAGCACAAGCATAAATACAATATAATATTTTATGAAAAATTTAAAGAAAAACACTAGACATGTATTATAATAAACCAAAAATAACTTAAAATACTACTACAGACACAAAAGAAGAGTTGGCACAATGAATATACATAACATATTCTTTCTAGACAAAAACAAAAAGAGTTAACCTGGAATTATCCCTCATACCATATGCCAAAAGATTGGACTATTTCTATGAAAACATGGACAAAAGAAGGCCTTTCTAAATCTAATTCCAAATACATAACTAAATATAATACAATAAAAGATTGACAAAATTAATTTTTTAATTAAAATCTTCCTTTATTAACACAGACAATGAACATGCACATCATAAGCATAATCACAATACAAAAGGTAAATCAGGAAAAAAATTGCATCTCATACCTTAGATAAAAGATCTGTATTTTTTAATATGTGAAGAAACCTAGAAACTAAAACCCCACAAAAAAATTGGAAAGGACATAAACAGTGATGAAATTTCTTTTAAAGATAATTTACATATATGAAAAGATGCTTAACCTCCCTCATAAAAAATACTGTTTTCTTCTATCTGGTTGGTATATCTGAATGTCTTTTACCTTTACACTTGGAAGTCTTTGGGGAAGGAGCTACTCATACTTTGCTGATGGGAGTATAAACTAGTACAAACCCTATGAAAAGCATTGTATTAATAGCAATAGTCACATGACTTTTGATCCAACAATTCTGAATGATCATCCAAATGATGTATTTGCAGATGTATATAGAAATATGTCTGGTCCCGCTATTTCATGGCAAATAGAGGTGGGAAACAATGGAAACGGTGACAGATTTTATTTTCTTGGACTCCAAAATCACTGCAGATAGTGACTGCAGCCATGAAATTAAAAGATGCTTGCTGCTTGCAAGAAAAGCTATGACAAACCTAGACAGTGTATTAAAAAAACAGAGATATTATTTTGCCTACAAACGTCTGAATAATCAACGCTATGGTTTTTTTCCAGTAGTCCTATAAAGAAGGGAGAATTGAAAGCATTTCCTCTAAAGTCAGGAACAAGACAAGGGTGCCCACTTTCACCATTACTATTCAACATAATTTTGGAAGTTTTGGCCACAGCAATCAGAGCAGAAAAAGAAATAAAAGGAATCCAAATTGGAAAAGAAGAAGTAAAACTCTCACTATTTGCAGATGACATGATCCTCTACATAGAAAACCCTAAAGACTCCACCAGAAAATTACTAGAGCTAATCAATGACTATAGTAAAGTTGCAGGATATAAAATCAACACACAGAAATCCCTTGCATTCCTATACACTAATAATGAGAAAACAGAAAGAGAAATTAAGGAAACAATTCCATTCACCATTGCAACAGAAAGAATAAAATACTTAGGAATATATCTACCTAAAGAAACTAAAGACCTATATATAGAAAACTATAAAACACTGGTGAAAGAAATCAAAGAGGACACTAATAGATGGAGAAATATACCATGTTCATGGATTGGAAGAATCAATATAGTGAAAATGAGTATACTACCCAAAGCAATTTATAGATTCAATGCAATCCCTATCAAGCTACCAACAGTATTCCTCACAGACCTAGAACAAATAATTTTACAATTTTTATGGAAATACAAAAAACCTCGAATAGCCAAAGCGATCTTGAGAAAGAAGAATGGAAATGGAGGAATCAACCTACCTGACTTCAGGCTCTACTACAAAGCCACAGTTATCAAGACAGTATGGTACTGGCACAAAGACAGAAATATAGATCAATGGAACAAAATAGAAAGCCCAGAGATAAATCCATACACATATGGACACCTTATCTTTGACAAAGGAGGCAAGAATATACAATGGATTAAAGACAATCTCTTTAACAAGTGGTGCTGGGAAATCTGGTCAACCACTTGTAAAAGAATGAAACTAGAACACTTTCTAACACCACACACAAAAATAAACTCAAAATGGATTAAAGATCTAAACATAAGACCAGAAACTATAAAACTCCTAGAGGAGAACATAGGCAAAACACTCTCTGACATACATCACAGCAGGATCCTCTATGACCCACCTCCCAGAATATTGGAAATAAAAGCAAAAATAAACAAATGGGACCTAATTAACCTTAAAAGCTTCTGCATATCAAAGGAAACTATTAGCAAGGTGAAAAGACAGCCTTCAGAATGGGAGAAAATAATAACAAATGAAGCAACTGACAAACAACTAAGCTCAAAAATATACAAGCAACTCCTAAAGCTCAACTCCAGAAAAATAAATGACCCAATCAAAAGATGGGCCAAAGAACTAAATAGACATTTCTCCAAAGAAGACATACAGATGGCTAACAAACACATGAAAAGATGCTCAACATCACTCATTATCAGAGAAATGCAAATCAAAACTACTATGAGGTACCATTTCACACCAGTCAAAATGGCTGCGATCCAAAAGTCTACAAATAATAAATGCTGGAGAGGGTGTGGAGAAAAGGGAACCCTCTTACACTGTTGGTGGGAATGCAAACTAGTACAGCCACTATGGAGAACAGTGTGGAGATTCCTTAAAAAATTGGAAATAGAACTGCCTTATGACCCAGCAATCCCACTGCTGGGCATACACACTGAGGAAACCAGAAGGGAAAGAGACACATGTACCCCAATGTTCATCACAGCACTGTTTATAATAGCCAGGACATGGAAGCAACCTAGATGTCCATCAGCAGATGAATGGATAAGAAAGCTGTGGTACATATACACAATGGAGTATTACTCAGCCATTAAAAAGAATACATTTGAATCAGTTCTAATGAGGTGGATGAAACTGGAGCCTATTATACAGAGTGAAGTAAGCCAGAAGGAAAAACACCCATACAGTATACTAACGCATATATATGGAATTCAGAAAGATGGTAACAATAACCCTGTGTACGAGACAGCAAAAGAGACACTGATGTATAGATCAGTCTTATGGGCTCTGTGGGAGAGGGAGAGGGTGGGAAGATTTGGGAGAATGGCAATGAAACATGTAAAATATCATGTATGAAACAAGATGCCAGTCCAGGTTCGATGCACAATACTGGATGCTTGGGGCTAGTGCACTGGGACGACCCAGAGGGATGGTATGGGGAGGGAGGAGGGAGGAGGGTTCAGGATGGGAAACACATGTATACTTGTGGCGGATTCATTTTGATATTTGGCAAAAGTAATACAATTATGTAAAGTTTAAAAATAAAATAAAATTAAAAAAAAAAAAAGAAGGGAGAGCTGGATAATAAAAAAAGCTGAGCGCCAAATAATTGATGACTTTGAAATACAGTTTTAAGAAGACCCTTGAGAGTTCCTTGGACAGCAAGGGGATCAAACCAGTCAATCCTAAAGGAAATAAACCCTGAATATTCATTGGAAGGACTGATGCTGAAGCTGAAGCTCAAGTGCTTTGGCCACCTGATGTGAACCTTTCGTTGGAAAAGACCCTGGTGCTGGGAAACATTGAAGGCAGGAGGATAAGGGGATGACAGAGGATGAAACGGTTGGATGGCATCACCAGTTCAACGGACATGAGTTTGAGCAAACTCTGGGAGATGGTGAAGGACAGGGAAGCCTGGTGTGCTTCAGTCCATGAGGTTGCGGAGTCAGACACGATTGAGCTACTACTGAACAACAACAGACAGACAAGTTTTTAGTATGTCATTGCATCATTTATTTTAAATCAAATGATTGGAGACAGTCTAAATATTACTTAAGATTTGAACGATAACATATTGGGTTGGCCAAAAGATTCATTCAGGTTTTTCTGTAACATTGTATGGAAAAACCCTAACAAACATTATGCTCAACCCAATATCTAAACACAAATATTATACAACTCTAAGAAAGTTCTTTACAATGTTACAGAGTGTTCTTTAAAATGTATCTTTATGATTAAAAAGTATAAAGTAGAACAGTGTGCATAGGAAATAGGATTTTTTTTTAAGGTAGAAAAGCAGAAATTTGTAAATTTGTATTTGTTTAAATATGCATAAAAAGCTCTGGAATGATACACCAGAAAATGCGAGTGATTCCCTTGTGTGGAAGAATGCCAAGAACAATCAGAATCTGGGAAAATATTTTTTATTATAGCTTTTTATGTTTTTAAAATTCTGAGCCTTAACAAAACATTGTGCTGTGTGTGTGTGCTCAGTTGTATCTGACTCTTTGTGATCCCATGGACTGTAGCCTGCAAGGCTCCTCTGTTCATGGGATTTTCCAGGCAAGAGTACTGAAGTGCTTTGCCATTTCCTCCTTCTGGGGATCTTCAGACTCAAGGATAAAATCAGCATCTCCTACATCTGCATTTCCAGGCTGATTATTTACACCTAGTCATGTGAAAAACTAAGTTATCTCCACGGTTCAAACTGTAGTAACCTTGCCAGTATTATCTTCCTGCTTCTGTTCTTTTTCTCCAGGAAAGACATGACCATCTTTTCATTTCCCAAGGCAGCCCTGAAACAAATACAGGTAAAAATAGTGCTTACCTAAAGCTTTAATGTGGAGAAGGCAATGGCAACCCACTCCAGTACTCTTGCCTGGAGAATCCCAGGGACGGGGGAGCCTAGTGGGCTGCCATCTATGGGGTTGCACAGAGTCGGACATGACTGAAGCGACTTAGCAGCAGCAGCAGCAAAGCTTTAATGTGGGAGGGTAAAAAGAGGATGGGGTACCAATTTGGTACTGAAGAGGAGGTACTTGTGTTTAATAAAAGGGGAAAAAAGGGGATTTTAAAATAAAAAAATTAAAAACCGTTATTAACCTATTGAAATTAAAATATTAAAATTTAGCTATTTTATTTAACATTTTTTACTCCCTGTCTCTTTCTTCTGTTGCAAGATAGACTCTTTGCCCAATATACCTTTAAGCTTTCTTCCCTTTTGAGTCTCAAGGACCTGAACAATATTTTCTATACCTATAGGAAGTCCAATAATCATTTAAGGTTCTAATAATATTATACCCACCATTTTATGATTTTATGCAAAGTAGCCCAACTCCTTTTTATCTCAAACTTTTTGTTGCAGACAATGCCTTTCCTTTAATAACCAAAGGGTGATGAACGTATTGTATCAAACAAAGAGTCATGTACCTTTAGTTTCCACTATTAGAGATACAAAGTACTGGTAACGCTTTGAAATAAACGTTTTTCTTTCATTCTTCCAACACACTGTTTGAGTCCCAGGGATTTATTTGGATGACTCACTGGTTTGTATTTTAATAATTACTTTTCTTCTCTTAAAACAGTTTAAAAAGGAATTCTAGACATAGAAATATGCTTATTTTCTGAACTTACAGAGATTTTTTTTCTGATGTCAACACAAAAGGAAGCATCTCTCTTCTTTTCAAAAGCAATGATCTTCAGACATCTTCTATAAATATTAATATATTGTAATGGACTCATAGTATATCCACCATGTAGTCCAGCTCCCCCCCACACACCCACCCACTTACTATTTGTATGAACTTGGAAAAGTTATTTAAACTTCAAGTTTTTCATTTTCTACACCACAAAATGTAGAAAACATTTCAAGGGCTGATATGAGAATTAAATTCTTCCTTATGGGCTCTGGCGCCCTTTACCAAGATGAGTTTATGTTTGACACTCTTTTAAACTTACTTGATCATTCAACTACGCTTTTAATTCTGATCATTTTCAGACACCCCATGAGAGGCACCAACCTACAGTCACCCTTCTTATTCTGTTCATGCTTTAACACTGCAATTTTGGCCAATTTTTCTCTTCCTACAGTCTCCATCTTGGATGCTTAACCTTGATGTAAAGCATACAGTGGTTTTAATATTAAACTGTTCAGTTTTAGAAGAGAAGGCAAAGAGGAGGAATAATTTATAGGATTTGACACACTTGTTTTCATTGTTACTCCATGTGCAATATTTTTGTAATTTTCTTTGACTCATTTAAAATAATTTGCTTAATTGGCAAGATATGAAAATGTTCTATATACTTTTCTGTTATTAATTTTCAATTTAATCCTATTGTTGTCAGAGGCTATTTTCTGCATTATCACAATACTTTGAAATCTACCAGGACCTTCTTATGCCCCATGGACTTACTTAGAATGTCCCATATGCCTTTGCAAAATAATGTGTATACTATATGTGATGAGTGTAATGCAGTGTGAATGCCATTATGTTCATTCTGTTTATAGAGCTTTACAATATAGAGCCCAAGAGGCTCCCCTGTCCCTGGGATTCTCCAGGCAAGAACACTGGAGTGGGTTGCCATTTCCTTCTCCAATGCATGAATGTGAAAGTGAAGTAGCTCAGTCGTGTCCGACTCTTAGCCGCCCCATGGACTACAGCCCACCAGGCTCTCTGTCCATGGGATTTTCCCAGGCAAGAGTACTGGAGTGGGGTGCCATCTTAAAAGATGATGCTGCAAAAGTTTTGCATTCAATATGCCAAAATACTTGGAAAACTCAACAGTGACTACAGGACTGGAAAAGGTCAATTTTCATTTCAATCCCAAAGAAGGGCAATGCCTATGACACATTGTGTGTAGGCAATGCCTACACACAAAATTACACTCATGTAACATGTTGGTAAAGTAATGCTCAAAATTCTCCAAGATAGGCTTCAATAGTATGTGAACTGAGAACTTCCAGATATTCAAGCTGGTTTTAGAAAAGGCAGAGGAACCAGAGATCAAATTGCCAACATTTGTTGGATCATAGGAAAAGTAAGGAAATTCCAGAAAAACATTTACTTCTACTTTGTTGACTATGCTAAAGCCTTTGACTGTGTGGATCACAACAAACTTTGGAAAATTAAGAGATGGGAATACCCCGACCACCTTATCTGTCTCCTGTGAAACCTGTATCCAGGTCAAGAAGCAACAGTTAGAATCGAACATGTAACAGACAGGTTCCAAATTGGGAAAGGAGCAGGTCAAGGCTGTAGACTGTCACCCAGTTTATTTAACTATTCTGCAGGTAAACCATGAGCAAAGTGGTGCTGGATGAATCATAAACTGAAAGCAAGATGGCTGGGAGAAACATCAATGACCTCAGACATTAAGATGACACCACCCTAATGACAGAAAGTGAAGAGGAACTAAAGAGTCTCTTGATGAAGGTGAAAAAGGAGAGTGAAAAGCTGGCTAAAAGCTCAACATTCAAAATAACTAAGTTCATGGCATTTGGTCCCACTCAGTTCAGTTCAGTCGCTCAGTCGTGTCTGACTCTTTGCGACCCCATGGACTGAAGCACACCAGGCCTCCCTGTCTATCAACAACTCCTGGAGTTCACTCAAACTCATGTCCATCGAGTCGGTGATGCCATCCAGCCATCTCATCCTCTGTCGTCCCCTTCTCCTCCTGCCCCCAATCCCTCCCAGCATCAGAGTCTTTTCCACTGAGTCAACTCTTCACATGAGGTGGCCAAAGTACTGGAGTTTCAGCTTTAGCATCATTCCTTCCAAAGAAATCCCAGGGCTGATCTCCTTTAGAATGGACTGGATGGATCTCCTTGCAGTCCAAGGGACTCTCAAGAGTCTTCTCCAACACCACAGTTCAAAAGCATCAATTCTTCAGCGCTCAGCTTTCTTCAGGGTCCAACTCTCACATCCATACATGACCACTGGAAAAACCATAGCCTTGACTAGACAGACCTTTGTTGGCAAACTAATGTCTCTGCTTTTGAATATGCTATCCAGGTTGGTCATAACTTTCTTTCCGAGGAATAAGTGTTTTTTTAATTTCATGGCTGCAGTCACCATCTGCAGTGATTTTTGGAGCCCCAAAAAATAAAGTCTGACACTGTTTCCACTGTTTCCCCATCTATTTTCCATGAAGTGATGGAACCAGATGCCATGATCTTAGTTTTCTGAATGTTGAGCTTTAAGCCAACTATTTCACTCTCCTCTCACTTTCATCAAGAGACTTTTTAGTTCCTCTTCACTTTCTGCCATAAGGGTGGTGTCATCTGCATATCTGAGGTTATTGATATTTCTCCTGGCAATCTTGAGTCCAGCTTGTGCTTCTTCCAGCCTAGCGTTTCTCATGATGTACTTTGCATATAAGTTAAATAAGTAGGGTGACAATATACAGCCTTAGTCTCATTACTTCATGTCAAATAGATGAGGAAACAATGGAAACTGTGACAGACTATTTTCTTAGGCTCCAAAATCACTCCAGTTGGTGACTGGAGCCATGAAATTAAAAAATGCTTGCTTCTTGGAAGTAAAGCAGTGACAAACCTAGACAGTGTATTAAAAAGCAGAGACATTACTTTGCTATCAAGGGTCTGTCAAGTAAATGCTATGGTTTTTCCAGCAGTCATGTATGGATGTGAGAGCTGGACAATAAGGCTGAGCACTGAAGAACTGATGCCTTCGAACTGTGGTGCTGGAGAAGACTCTTGAGAGTCCCTTGGACTGCAAGGAGATCCAACCAGTCTATCCTAAAGAAAAACAGTCCTGAATATTCACTGGAAGGACTAATGCTGAAGCTGAAACTCCAATACTTTGGCCACCTGAAGTGAAGAACTGACTTATTTGAAAAGACCCTGATGAAAAAGAAGGGGATGTCGGAGTATGAGATGGTTGGATGGTATCACTGACTCAATGGACATGAGCTGAGTAAACTCCAGGAGTTGGTGATGGACAGGGAGGCCTGGTGTGCTGCAGTTCATGGGGTCACAAAGAGTTGGACACAACCGAGTGACTGAATTGAATTGACTGAATTGATTAATGCACATGTACATATGATATACATTTCTGTTTAACAACATTACGTTTTTAGTGCTGTGTTTCCTTGCTGTATACGTTTATATTGACTAGTGTTTTTTCTCTTGATTATGCATTACATTTTCCTGTTGTTTTCATATCTAAAATTGTCCTTGTATGTTGGCATTGTGCACATTACATTGTTGAAAGTCTGGATTTCCTTTTATTCCTTCAAAGATTTTGAATCACTGACTTTATGGACGTGAGTTTGAGTAAGCTCCAAGAGGTGGTGATGGACAGGGAAACCTGTCATGTTGCAGTCCATGGGGTCACAAAGAGTCAGACACAACTGAGCAACTGAATTGAACTGAACTGAACCAAGAGACACAGTAATTTTCCTGCTGGATTCACTTTGTCCTATAAAGGCTCATGTTTCATTCTACAAGGCTGATTTTAGAGTACTACCTTAATGGTGTGACCTTTCTGAGATCTTAACTGATTGTCTGGGGAATGAGTGAGACTGTTCTCTAACTGGTGTAAGTATGTCTCTAATCACTGTGAGTGCTCCAGAATTCCCACACACCTCACAAGCTCTTTTTCAGTGGCTCTTTTCTAAAAAGCTGGTTTTTATTCTCTGCCAGGTTTCATGGAGTCTCACCATGAGCACGTGCAGCTCAGTAATCTGTCAGAGAGTCAAGAGACCCTCTTTGAACTTCTAGACCTCTTTCTTTCCATAGTTCCCTTCTCTGTGCTGAAAATTATAGATACATTAGCAATCTAGAATGTAGCTGTTTATCATTTTGTTCTGTTTTTAACTGACTTCTCAGTAGTACAGTTTGAAAAGTGACCATGGAAAAACAGAGTAATTATGAAACTGATCTCATATGTTTTCCTTATTTGAATGGTAGTGTCTTTACATTTGTTGTCTAATACATGAAAAACTTTATTTAATATAGCCTATCAAGTTTTACAATTATTTGTGGTATAAGAATAAGGGTAATAGTACTCTGTCTGTGCTGGAACAACATAACATCTATTAAATTACAGTTTCAAATTTCTCTTCAGTCTTCTTCTCTTCTCTCATTATATAATCTCTAATATTAACCCTTCCCTCTATATTATCACTCATTCATCAAATCACAAGTATAAATATTATCTCTTCCCTTGATCTGATTAAAATCTCTAAAATCAAAATATCTCACAATCCGAAGTGCCAACAAACTTTTAAATATTGTTGATTCTTTCTTTGCTATGTATTTCATACTTAAAAGTATAGTTGCTGTTGTTCAGTCACTATGTCATGTCCAACTCTCTGCAACCCCATGAACTGCAGCACACCAGGCCTCCCTGTCCTTCACTGTCTCCCAGCTTGCTCAAACTCATGTGCATTGAGTTGATGATAGCATCCGACCATCTCATGATCTGTCACCTCCTTCTCTTCCTGCCCTCAATCATTCCCAGCATTAGAGTCTTTTCCAATGAGTTGGTTTTTCACATCAGGTGGCCAAAGTATTGGAGTTTCAGCATCAGTCCTTCCAATGAATATTCAGGGTTGATTTCCTTTAGGATTGACTAGTTCAACCTCTTTGCTGTACAAGAGATTCTCAAGAGTTTTCTATAGCACCACAGTTCAGAAGCATCAATTTTTTGGCTCTCAGACTTCTTTATGGTCCAACTCTCACATCTGTGCATAACTATTGGAAAAACCATAGCTTTGACTAGATGGATCTTTGTTGGCAAAGTAATGTCTTTGCTTTTTAGCATGCTGTCTAGATTTGTCACAGCTTTCCTTCCAAGGAGCAAGAGTCTTTTAATTTCATGGCTTATAGTCACCGTTTGCAGTGATTTTGGAGTCCAAGAAAATAAAACTTGTCACTTGTTTCCACTTTTCCCCATCTATTATCCATGATTGATGGGACTGAATGCCATGATCTTAGCTTTTTGAGTGTTGAGTTTTAAGACAGCTTTTCACTCTGCTCTTTCACCTTTATCAAGAGGTTCTTTAGTTCCTCTTCACTTTCTGCCATAAGGGTGGTGTCATCTGTACATTTGAGGTTGTTGATATTTCTCCCAGCAATCTTGATTCCAGCTTGTGACTCATCTAGCCCAGCATTTTGCATGATGTATTCTGCATATGAGTGAATATAAAGGTGACAATATACAGCCCTGTCATACTCCTTTCCCAATTTGGAACCAGTCTGTTGTTCCATGTCCAGTTCTAACTGTTGCTTCTTGACCTGCCTACAGGTTTCTCAGGAGACAAGTAAGGTGGTCTGGTATGCCCAACTCTTGAAGAATTCTCTACAGTTTATTGTGATCCACACACTCAAAGACCTTAGAGAAGTCAATGTAGCAAAGTAGATGTTTTTTTCTGGAATTCCATTGCTTTTTCTAAGATCCAACAGATATTGGACATTTGATCTCTGGTTCCCTGGACCACCAGAGAAGTGCAAAATTATAGTAGGACAATCTAACTATACATGACAAATACACTGGCATTAAATAAGTGGGTAGGTTAAATTTCCTCTGTTACAAGTTGGTTTATGTAATAAAATGTCTGAAATCACCCATAATTAAAAAATGGAGTGAAACATTGAAGGAACTTATAGTCAGTGCTCTTATTTTCTCCTTGACTTTTCTCCCGTCTGAATATCTACTTTATTTTTCTTACTACAAATGAACTTTCTTTGCTTCACTATTCAGGTGAAATAAAATTGCTATCCAGAGCACCAAACTTTACATAGCAACTATTTAAAAGCCAGGATTAGAAAGAGATTGGTTTGTCCGAAAATTAAATTTGTAAACATGGTACCATTAAATTAAATTAGATGATACTATCTCCACAAAGGTCTATTAAAAGACTAATATTGCTTACATTGGCTAACAAACGTCATCTCTGGTAGCACATGAATAGTTGTATTTCATGGGATGTTGTATCATAGTAGGCCAACAACCAATAGCTGGTGACAATATTTAACCTCTAAATACTCAGACTATTCACACACTTTTTTCTTCAAATACACATAGAAGTTCTATTAGACCAATTATTTTATATGAAAGACACCCTCATGATAATACTTACTGCAATCTGTCTTGTATTACAGTTTCTGTAATTGTGACAGAAAGAATAGAGCTGAAATCAAATACATATTCAAATAGAGGCTCTATCATTAATTACCTTTGTGACTTTAGCAAAGGTACTTAGTATTTATGAAGTTTATGTTTCCGTTATGTATGGGTAACTTAATGCCTATTTCATAGGCTTGTTACAAGAATACATCGTGCAAGGAGTACTCAGTACAACACCTAGTGCATAGTATGGTTCAATAAATCTTAGCACTGCTATGCTTACCTTTCTCAGTAGGATTTAAACCTTTAGAAATAGGGAGCAAGTCTTCAATGTTTCAACTAGTCATTGCTCAATAAACAATTGCATATTTATGTATTTAAATTAATTATTTGCAAATCAAATATTCTGGTCAAAAAGTCAGTGATGTCCTAACAACCAAAGTTATTTTTCAGACCCTACCAGTCTGATAGTTCTTCAGCATAATACTGTTAAAAAAAAAATCACTGATTTTTTAAAAATTGTTTTTTTTCTTGTTCTCTGTATTTCCATTTCTCCCTTGAATTTTATGACTTCTTTTCTTCTGCTTCCATTGCTTCTATTCTTGTTTCCATACCTTAAATATGGGGGAATAAAACTCAGGTTATGGTTCACAGTTCTCATTTCTCTCAGTCATCTTACTTAACCATATCATAAAAACCCCAGGTTTATGTATTAACTCTATGCAGATTAATTTCAGATCTTCAGCTTTGGCTTCTTTTATAAGCTCCAGGCTTTCAGATTCTATTACCTACCAGAAATTGCTTTCCAAATACTTTGCTAGTTCCACAAACTCAAAATTGCAAGACAATTTCAGTCATCTCTAACATTTGTCTCAAGCCTTATTCCCTTCAACTCTCAGGTTTCTATAAATATCACCATCATTCCCTCAACCACATAGGATTGAATTCTGGCAATGTTATAATTTTGGGGAATACAACTGAACATGTGTAGAAGAAAATAATGTAAATGAAATCTAGAGTAGAAGGTAAGATATATCAGAATGAAAACAGATACACAAAACAATTTCACTATTTGAAAAAATATTTAATAATGTATTAATTGAACACATGTTTACTGAGAAACTAAATATTAATCATTGAAGAGGTCAGATATTGTCCTTGCTTCATGAAACTTGAACATAGTGGATAGGGAGACAAGGAAACAGGAAGTAACAAAGCATATTGTTAAGTGCTAAGAGAACATACTAGAAACATGCAGGATGAACACCTAACTCATTTTTGGAGACTTGAACAAGGCTTTCCAGAAAAAGCTTAGGTATGCATAAAAATGTGAGTGAGGTAAAGCATGAAAAAGTGCTCCTGGCAGAAACAACAAACTGGCTGACAAAAATGTAGCAAACTGAATATCAGGGAAAAAAATTCATTAAGAAGGGTTTACAGTTTAGAAAGCAAGATGAGATATGCCTGGAGAGCTCATTAGAACTAGGCCAAAAGAAAACTTCAGTTCAGTTCAATTCAGTAGCTCAGTCATGTCCGAGTCTTTGTGATCCCATGGACTGCAACACAGTGGGCCTCCTGTCCTTCACCAATTCCTGGAGTTCACTCAAACTCCATTGAGTCAGTGATGCCATCCAACCATCTGATCATGTTAAAGAGTGTGGATATGTGTGTGAAAGTTGCTCAGTCACATCCGACTCTTTGCGACGACATAGGTCATCTGTCCATGGAATTCTCCAGGCAAGAAAACTGGAAATGGGTAGCCATTCCATTCTCCAGGGAATCCTCCCAACCCAGGAATCAAACCACATTTTTCTGCATTGTAGGTGGATTCTTTACCATCTGATCTACCAGGCAAGTGTGGACTTGATTCTAAGTCCAAGATTCTGAGTGTGGACTTGATTCTAAATGTGATGGAGACTCAGTGAAATGTTTTGATCAAAGGAGTGATCATAATCCAACTTAAGATATAGAAAGTTCACTCTACATGTATGTGACTGAAGGAATTAGACAAAGTTAGGTTTTATAAGAGTATAAGTTAACAAACTGTTATAATAATTTGAATAATAATGGATGTGGTCTTTATTTAAGTAATAACAGTTGATGGAGTGGGCTTCCCTGGTGACTCAGATGGTAAAGAATCTGCCTGCAATGCAGGAGACCTAGGTTTGATCCCTGGTTTAGAAAGACCCCCTGAAGAAGGAAATGGCAACCCACTCCATTATTCTTGCCTGGAAATTCCATGGACAGAGGAATCTGCTGGGTTACAGTCCATGGGGTCAATAAGAGTCAAATATGACAGAGTGACTAAATACGAGTGAATGGGGTAATGGATAGACAAATTTGGAACAATGAGGAAATCTTTTTGAAAGGATATTGTGACTGGATAGCTCTTGGGGAAACTTGATATTATGTATTAAACACAGCTAGACCAGTATATGTATAGATCATAATTCCATGTATAAATATTAGGATAACTTAATGATAAAAAGATAGAACATGAAGTGCTTGAGATAACATAAAGCTAGAGAAGAGAGATGAGGAGTGATCCTTAAGGAATGACAATATGGAGGGGAGTATGGAGAGGCAAAAAGGATTGCTCAATGAGAAAGTCTCTGAGGTAAGAGTTATTGAAAATCAGATAGTGTGGCAATATGAACACCTTTAAAAGAATATTTCAAGAAAGAAGTAATTAATGACAAAGTCAAAACTGCAAAATGAACAACTGTAAAGAAATTAAAATTGCCTTATGGATTTTACACAGAGGGTAGAAGACACAAATTATTTTCAGGAGATAGTCAATAAACAGTGGCCTTCAAAGTAAATGGAAGTCAAAGTGAGAAGAGTCATTTTTTTATTATTAGTATATAATATTATACTTTGATGGTAAAAAAAAAGAAGAGCAGCTGGAAAGAGATCTTTATTTGTGGATTTTATTGTTTCATTGTTTTAAGCCTAGAGACACTTGATCATAATTAAATTCTTATGATAATAAATTATGAAGAAGAGATTCACTAACCAGGGGAGATTAAAAAGTGGATGGAAGGTGCCATGAGAAAAATGGAGAGGATAAGCTCTGATTGGTAAGTGGGAAAATTAGCTTTCGAAGTTCAATATCTTATCTAATCAAACAATAAAAATGAGGAAAAGTTAAATGCATATAGTAAAAATTATTGTATGGTAGCAAAAAATGGAAAGATTTCAAATATAAGAAATAGAATAAATTTAAGTGTAGCGTTTAAAAACATAAGCTTTGTACACAGATCGCTTGAATTCTAATCTCATCATTGCCACTTACTCTCTGTGATATTAACAAGTCCTTGAATTAGTATATGCTTCAGTTTCCACATAAGGAAAATGCTGATGAACATAGGCCCCTGTCTCATAGGGTTGCTATGAGGATAAATGAGACTTCTTTTAGTGAATTGCTTAGGATTTTCCTAGTGCAAAATAGCAACGTATTATTACTGTTATTGATTCATAAATGTAAGTAGAAAGTTTGTAGGTAATTGTAGAAAGATTTTATATGAAAGAAAAATCTTATTGAATCTATTTAGTGTGAAACAAATAATTTACCCAGGAAACACAGCAAAAGCTAGGGAGTTCATGTTCCCAGTTGAGACTGAATACGATAAATATGTATTCACTGTTTGGGTTAATCAACCGATTTGGGTGAGTTTTAACTAAATGAATAATACTTTGATCAAGCTGATTGATTGAAAATGCAAAGACTGTTTCACTCTGAAAATTATCTGAGTATATGGCATAAGTATATACTATTTTTTAAAAAAAAGAGCATTTTTACAGAAGGTACATCTCCAAAATATATGAATAAGAGAGAAAGTAGACCTTGATACAGATATTGAAAAACTTTGTACATATTTATATTTCTGGGTAAGTGACAATTTTTCTTGACACTCTACATCCATGCACAAAGATTTACCAAAGATGATAATATCTTCTATCAAGCATTCTGATAATTAATTCCAAAATTCTATTAAAATGTCTACTACCTGAAGAACAAGAAAAAATGCTCAAAAACACTAATTATTAGAGAAATGTAAATCAAGACTACAATGAGGTATCACTTCACAGTGGTCAGAATGCCATCATCAAAAATCTACAAACAATAAAGTCTGGAAAGCGTGTAGAGAAACAGGAACCCTCTTACACTCTGTGGGAATTTAGATTGGTACAGTCACTATGGAGAACAGTATGGAGGTTCCTTAAAAAACTAAACACATAGCTACCATATGCTTCAGTAGTCCTACTCCTGGGCTTATATCCAGAGAAAACCATAATTTGAAAAGATACTTGCATCGCAGTGCTCACTGCAAAGCTATTTATAGTAGCCAGGACACAGAAGCAACCTAAAAGTCTATCAATAGAGGAATGTATAAAGAAAACGTGGCACTCAGCCATTGAAATGAATGATATAATGCCATATAGTAACATTGTTGGACCTAGAGATTGCTGTATTGAGTGAAGTAAGTCAGACAGAGAAAGACAAATATTGTATGACATCGCTTATATATGGAACTTAAAAAAGGATATAAATGAAATTATCTACAAAAAAGAAATAGAGTTGCAAATATAGAAAACTAATTTATGGTTGGGGGCATTAGAGGTAGGGGTAAATTGGAAGATTGGGATTGATATATACACAGCAATATGTATAAAATATATAATATAGAAAATTAATATTAATATAAAATTAATATGAAATATATAAATATATATATAGATAACTAATGAGGACCTAATGTATAGCACAGGGAATTCTACTCAATACTCTGTAATAACCATATGCGAAAAAAATTTTTTAAAAGAGTGTCTGTGTGTATATATATATATATATATGATTCACTTTGCTGTACACATGAAATTAACACAACATTGTAAATTGACTATATTCCAATTTTTTTAAAATTGAATGAAGAATCTGTATTTATTCAGATAACAGGTATATCCTGATTTGTGTCATCTATTAAATATTTAGTTATTTATAAGTTACTAGACATGATATTTTAAGTTCTTAAGTCTTTGAAAGTTAGTCACACAGTCATGTCCAACTCTTTGTGATTCCATGTACTGCAGCCTGTCCCGCTCCTCTGTCCATTGAATTATCCAGACAAGAGTACTGGAGGGGGTTGCCATTTCCTTCTCCAAGGGAGCTTCCTGACCTGGGTATCGAACCTGGGTCTCCTGCACTGCAGGCAGATTCTTTACTAACTGAGTCACTAGGGAAGCCCCATAATTTTTTAGGTTCCATCTATACTTTGGAGACAAATCACCTATGTTTCTAGATGTGATCATGAGAGTCCAAGAACACACCGAATACATAGAATATTTGCTTTTCATCATATCTCTACTCCCTGGTGGCTCAGGTGGTAAAGAATCTGCTGTGATGCAGGAGACATGGGTTTGATCCCTGGGTTGGGAAGATCCCCTAAAGAAGTGAATCGCACCCCACTCCAGAATTCTTACCTAGAGAATTCCATGGACAAAGGAGCCTGGCAGGCTACAGTCCATGGCGTTGCAAAGAATCAGACACAACTGAGTGACGAACACACACACACATATCTCTACAGCCTGGTGGTAAAGAATCTGCCAGCAATGCAAGTGATCCAGGTTCAATCTCTGAGTTGGGAAGATTCCCTGGAGCAGGAAATGGCAACCCACTCCAGTATTCTTGCCTGAGAAATCCCATGGATAGAGGAACCTGGTTGGCTACAGTTCAAGGGGCTGTAAAAGAGGCAGACACCACTTAGCAACTAAATCACACAACCACAGCCATTATTAGATGCATTAAGTTTATACATGAGCCAATTATTATTTCACTCTATAGAAAGCTAATTATTAAAATGTTGTATGCTTATTTTCAATAATTAGTGATTGTTTAAAAAAATCTGAAAGAATACAGTTGGGTATAAAATGGAGGTGACCATCTAACATTTAGTAAAATGAGTCTGCATAATTTTGTAAAAGTGCTTTTGTACTATGCAACTTTCTACCATATAATTATTTGATGAAAAGAAGGTGACATTTTAAGATCCTTTTGACAATTCTATGCACATTATATCAAAGGTCTGTGAGGAAGATCAAAGGTGATCTTCAATGTAGGAAACTATTATGTCATGCTAGAAAACTTGTTTGTACTTGTCCTGAAAGGCCAATATTGGCTTAGACTACTGTTTCATGCTCAGCAATTTTGAAGAAAAGAATATTAAATTTGTCCTACTCAAGAAATTGGTCTTTAGCCAAAAGCCACGGCTAAATTCAAAATAAGGAAAACATATTATTTGTAAGACATGTTTGTGTTATATTTCAAGGCAGACATTATTACATTACAACATATTAATTGATTAGATACAGTGAGAGAATGGTGCTTTACACAGAGAGAAAGAAAAAAAGAGAGAGAGAAAGGCTTCTTTAGCATAATATTATGTCAACTACTGCCTTGAATATCTCTCAAATTATTCTTGGACATTGTTTATACACAGTGATCATCCATACCAAGATAAAATAATGATGCTGAAATTATTTTGTAAATGGTAAAGAAAACCACAACTAATGCAAAATAATGTGGTATTACAGAAAGCTATTTCTCTACCATCTTATTTAAAACATTTTTTGGAAGCATGGTTACAATCCATGAAAATAACTCATAATGAGGTTTCTGAGGAAGCACATGCTTATTAAAACCACTAATCCAGTTTTTCCCCAAGCCTTGGGGCATTATGTATATTTGCCTAGATATTATATTTAATTGCAAGACTATAGTTTTCTAATTTAATTACTTTGAAATATAATTTAGAAACATCAAAAGTCCAGTGTAAACAAGAAAAATGTATTTGTACTTCTAAATTTTTGGTTTTGTATTTGAATTAAAGTCAATAATGTAATTCAGTAAATTATATTTACATGTTTCAAGCTCTTGTAAAATTATCTTGTTTGTTTTTATTATCAACAATGTTATAAAAAGAATTTAAAGTGAGATGCAATTTCGTTAACCTGAACATAACGGAAGGATGACCACAGAGATAAGGATGCTTTCAAGTCAATATCTTTGAAAATAAATGATATTTTTAGCACAATAAAGCCTTCAGGAAAGTTTTAATAAAATTTGCTTTGTAACAATAATTTTGAAATTAAGTTAGAAATTCTGACAAATGTGCACCTACAAAGATTTATGTTGTCCATCCACCTCTAAGCAGGTATAGTATAAAGTGGTTACAAATTCTAAACATTTAAAAAGCATGACTTTAAATTCTGTGCAAATCATAAGTACAATAATGTATATGAATAAAAAAAATAGTGTTATTGGTTATTTCAGTGATCACTGAACATACTGTATTCAGTCCTTCAAAGAGATTTCTGAACTCTACATTTGCAGAAGATAATGAAGGATTGATATTTGAAGTCTTATTAGCTGAAATCATGAATCTAGATATAATATTTTATCTTTTAGATATGAACTAAATTAAGGATAAAATATAGGGTGTAGCTGAGAAAATACTGATTTATTAAATAGACTGTATAGCCAGGTTGCAAGAAACCTAGAAAAAATGAGAAATATAAATCGATCACATTAAAAAGAACCAATTACTTATTTTTATTCAACTTCTTTATTTGCTATTTTTGAAAACTCTGATATAAGATTTTTTTATTGCCATACTTACATTACTAGCACTAAAAATAATTTCCTCTTAAGTGGGCAAAGATGCAAGGAGAAATTTTAAAATTGATTTAGCTTTGGAAGATTTAATGAGTTCCCTTAGAGTAATCTTGATTCTAGTTGTTGCATGCAATTGAAAAAGTATGCTGCATTTCTTGTTGAAAAATAAAAGCAATATTTCTGGGTGAGGCCAAGCTTAATTTATCATGTATTCAAGGGTCTCTTTTAGGCTCACTTGCTGCCTAAAATGCTTTACTTTGATGATTTAAATTTTGTAATTAAAAAAATGGCAAAAATGAAATCATTGTTTTTGTTTTTATTTTGTATTGCCTGACTTTAGTGATGAAAGGTCAAGACCACCAGAATATGTTTGGTACTACTTTGTTATATGTGTATACATATCTACAATTAAACACTGTTTTTTGTTATGTATCACAGACCATTTCATCAAACAGTGTGCCCATTATTCTTAATATTTTGTACTTATGGCTTTTACAACATAAACTAACACATTAGGATGGAATTTATACACAAAACATTTTAAGATGTTGGTCACTAGATTATGAACTCAAGGAAAGAGAATACAATAAAAAGAGCAAGTGAAATTTAATTCACTGAACCTTTGAGAGCAAATCAAAGGTTCAATGCAAAGTCAAGTAGAATGCAAAGTCAGGCGGGCTTTAGGAAACATCACTATGAACAAAGCTAGTGGAGGTGATGGAATTCCAATTGAGCTATTTCAAATCCTAAAAGATGATGCTGTGAAAGTGCTGCACTCAATATGCCAACAAATTTGGAAAACTCAACAGAGGCCACAGGACTGGAAAAGGTCAGTTTTCATTCCAATCCCAAAGAAAGGCAATGCCAAAGAAGGTTTAAACTGCCGTGCAATTGCACTCATCTCACACACTAGCAAAGTAATGCTCAAAATTCTCCAAGACAGGTTTCAACAATATGTGAACCGTGAACTTCCAGATGTTCAAGCTGGTTTTAGAAAAGGCAGAGGAACCAGAGATCAAATGGCCAACATCTGTTGGGTCATCAAAAAAGCAAGAGAATTCCAGAAAAAAATTTACTTCTGCATTATTGACTAGACCAATGTCTTTGACTGTTTGGATCACAACAAACTGGAAAATTCGTCAAGAGATGGGAATACTAGACCACCTTACCTGCCTCCTGAGAAATCTGTATATGGGTTAAGAAGCAACAGTTAGAACCAGACATGGAACGATGGACTGGTTCCAAATTGGGTAAAAAGTACTTCAAAGCTGTATATTGTCACACTGCTTATTTAACTTAAATGCAGAGTAAATCATGCAAATTCCGAGTCTGGATGAAGCATAAGCTGGAATCAAGATTGCCGGCAGAAATATCTATAACCTCAGGTATGCAGATGACACCACCCCTATGGCAGAAAGTGAAGAAGAACTAAAGAGCCTCTTGATGAAAGTGAAAGAGGAGAGGGAAAAAGTTGGCTTAAAACTCAACATTCAAAAAACTAAGATCATGGCATCTGGTCCCATCACTTCAGGGCAAATAGACGGGGAAACAATGGAGACAGTGAGAGACTTTATTTTTTTAGGCTCCAAAATCACTGCAGCTGGTGACTGCAGTCATAAAATTAAAAGATGTTTGCTCCTTGGAAGAAAAGCTATGACCAACCTAGACAGCATATTAAAAAGCAGAGACATTACTTTGCTGACAAGGGTCCATCTAGTCAAAGCTATGGTTTTTCCAGTAGTCATGTACGAATGTGAGAGTTGGACCATAAAGAAGGTTGCGTTTGTTTGTGTGTGTTAGTCTCTCAGTAGTGTTGGACTCTTTTGACCCCGACTTGTGGGGCCCACCAGGCTCTTCTGTCCATTGAATTCTGCAGGCCAGAATACTGGAGTGGGATGCCATTTCCTTCTCCAGGAAAGAAGGCTGACTGCGGAAGAATTGATAATTTTGAACCATAGTGCTGGAGAATATTCTTAAGAGTCCCTTGGACATTCTGACTGGTCAGAATGGCTGCGATTCAAAAGTCTACAAGCAATAAATGCTGGAGAGGGTGTGGAGAAAAGGGAACCCTCTTACACTGTTGGTGGGAATGCAAACTAGTACAGCCACTATGGAGAACAGTGTGGAGATTCCTCAAAAAACTGGAAATAGAACTGCCTTATGATCCAGTAATCCCACTGCTGGGCATACACACTGAGGAAACCAGAAGGGAAAGAGACACGTGTACCCCAATGTTCATCGCAGCACTGTTTATAATAGCCAGGACATGGAAGCAACCTAGATGTCCATCAGCAGATGAATGGATAAGAAAGCTGTGGTACATATATACAATGGAGTATTACTCAGCCATTAAAAAGAATACATTTGAATCAGTTCTAATGAGGTGGATGAAACTGGAGCCTGTTATACAGAGTGAAGTAAGCCAGAAAGAAAAACACCCATACAGTATACTAACGCATATATATGGAATTTAGAAAGATGGTAACAATAACCCTGTGTACGAGACAGCAAAAGAGACACTGATGTATAGATCAGTCTTATGGGCTCTGTGGGAGAGGGAGAGGGTGGGGAGATTTGGGAGAATGGCAGCGAAACATGTATAATAACATGTATGAAATGAGTCGCCAGTCCAGGTTTGATGCACGATACTGGATGCTTGGGGCTGGTGCACTGGGACAACCCAGAGGGAGGGTATGGGGAGGGAGGAGGGAGGAGGGTTCAGGATGGGGAACATAGGTATACCTGTGGCGGATTCATTTTGATATTTGGCAAAACCAATACAATATTGTAAAGTTTAAAAATAAAATACAATTAAAAAAAAAAAGAGTCCCTTGGACAGCAAGGAGATCAAACCAGTCTTCTTAAAGAATATTAACCCTGAATATTCACTGGAAGGACTGATATTGAAGCTGAAACTCCGATACTTTGGTCACCTGATGCAAAGAGCTGACTCATTGGAAAAGACCCTGATGTGGGGAAAGGTTGAAGGTAGGAGAAGGGGACTACAGAGGATTAGATGGTTGGATGGCATCACAGACTCGATGGACATGAGTTTGAGCAAGCTCCAGGAGTTGGTGGTGGACAGGGAAGCCTGGAATGTTGTAGTCCATGGTGTCACAAAGAGTCAGACATGACTGAGCAACTGAACTGAATTGATATCAAATCAACACATTAAAGATAAAATGTATCAAATAACTGAGTTTTACTGCAAAGGACACAACAGTTTTCTACCACAGGTACTAGGCTATTTTTAATATAGGTTAGTAAGTAAGTCTCATATATGTGCTCCAAATTGTACATAGTCACAAAGTTTTCCTTTGGCATTTATCCAAATAATTTCTCCTAGGTCATGATAAGTAAATGAAGACTCAAGTTTGATTCCTTTTGTGGTTAGAATGAATATCCCTTCTTAGGTATATACACATACACAGCCATGCTGCTATTATTTTAACAAGTATTTATGCCAAGAATAAGTAAAAATTACAATGAACACCTATACTTTGCTGAAAAAGATGATTCAAGACAGTTGCTTTCCTTTCGAAGCTAATTAAACAAAAATGTACCTTAATCCTCTAGCTTTATTGTCTAAGGTTGTATTCTTTATGCCTGTGATCTATGCAACATTCAAAAGCCAAAACTTCTATCTATGTGCTCAGTCACAAACAGACTCTCTTCTAGAGACTATTCCTGAAATCATATCAGGATTTGATTTACTTCCATTAATACATCATCAGCTGTTTTTTCCAGTGAATTCTTTCCAATGACATTCAAACATTCTCCCATCTTTGGTAAAGCAGAACTTTGCTACTCAAACCCACTGTTTATATTGCTCTCTCCACTTCCTCACCTCCCATTTTTGTTTTCTATGTATGTAAATATAAAGTACAAAAAATAATGCAATGGGGCATGCTTTCTCCATATTTCACATAATGTAAATATTTTACATGTGCTTTATACTTTTTACCTAAAGTAACAAACTACAAATTAAAGTTGGTATCTCAAACTGCTTTTCTGTTTTCCTTTCACAACCCCACTTATCACCCACTTCTCCAACACCAGCTACCATTATGAATTAGTCATGAATTAGTCATGAAACAGGGCATAGTCTTAAATTTTTCATACACACATGCACACACCCATATATCTATTTAAGAATACATGAACACATACGTGTGCATGCATGCATGAATATTTATGTACCCACACAGATATAACACATTCATAGATTTGAAATGTCAGTACAGAAGAGTTTTTAAAACTTCCTGAAGATCAGAGAACTAATAGCTGCTGGTCTCAAGATCTATATACGGACAGTCTCACTCTGGAGATCATATTCCTAGTCAGTACTTGACATTCTGCTAATACTTGACACTATTCTTATGCAACTCTCTAATAGGAACTGGTGTACACATATTATACACCAAGAATTTTTGGAAACATACCAGTTATCTTTACGAAGAAATTGCATCAATGAATATGCCACGACCAATTACATACAGATTTCTGTTTTCTTATTACATTGCATATTAAATTCATATGCACTACTTTTCACTGTTCCCTTATTTTTTCTAATTTCTAGAAATCATTTATCATCTTTTCAGTTCAGTTCAGCTGCTCAGTCGTGTCTGACTCTTTGTGACCCCATGGACTACAGCATGCTAGGCTTCCCTGTCCATCAGCAACTCCCACAGCTTGCTCAAACTCATGTCCATTCAATAGGTAATGCCATCCAACCATCTCATCCTCTTTCATCCCCTTCTCCACCTGCCTTCAATCTTCCCCAGCATCAGGGTCTTTTCAAATGAGTCAGTTCTTCCCATCAGGTGGCCAAAGAACTGGAGTTTCAGGTTCAGCATCAGTCCTCCCACTGAATATTGAGGACTGATTTCCTTTAGGATAGACAGGTTGGATTTCCTTGCAGTCCAAGGGACTCACAAAAGTCTTCTCCAACACCACAGTTCAAAAGCATCAATTCTTCAGCACTCAGCTTTCTTTATAGTCTAACTCTCACAACCATACCTGACTACTGAAAAAAACCATACCTTTGACTAGATGGACCTTTGTTGGCAAAGTAATGTCTCTGCTTTTTAACATGCTGTCTAGGATGGTCGTAGCTTTGCTTCCAAGGGGCAAGCATCTTTTAATTTCATGGCTGCAGTCACCATCTGAAGTGATTTTGGAGCCCCCAAAATAAAAGTCAGTCACTATTTCCATTGTTCCCCCACCTATTTGCCATGAAATGATGGGACTGGATGCCATGATCTTAGTTTTCTAAATGCTGAGTTTTAAGCCAACTTTTTCACTCTCCTCTTTCACTTTCATCAAGAGGCTCTTTAGTTGTTTTTTGATTTCTGCCATAAGGGTGGTCTCATATCATATTTTATTAGCTTTTTATAGAAAAGTGCTGGTGCTTTTATTTTTTTAATATAATTTTAGTTTTGACTTTGCAGGTAGCACAGTGGTAAAGAATCTGCCTGAAAATGCAGGAGACACAGCATACGTGGGTTTGATCCCTAGGTTGGGAAGATCCACTGGAGAAGGAAATGACAACCCAGTCCTGTATTCTAGCCTGGAAAATCCCATGGACAGAGGAGCCTGGCGGGCTACCATCCATGTGGTTGCAAAAGTATTGGACACAACTTAGCAACTAAACAATAATAACAAGGAGTGAGTCTGAATTATAAAAGGGTATTACAGTGGCTTTTACATGAAGATAACAGTATCAAGAAGTAATATTAGTCAAGAACATTTATGTTGTGCTGTGATACCAAACTTCAAATATCACTGATTTAAAACAGTAAATATTTATGCTAAGCCCCAATACAGTTTCAGAAAATTCACAATGCATTTGAAACAACATTGTCACTAGTGAGTCAAACTGTTTCTATAACTGAATATTAGGACTGGAACAAGCAACTTCTTTTATTTGCATGATCAAGGAAGAAAACACTGGATTTTCATACGAGCAATTACATGTTTCAGATTAAAAAAGAAATGTCATGTTGCTCAACCTAAATTCAAGGAGGTCAGGGAAACATCATCCAGCATGTGTTGAGAAAAACAAACAGTAGGATGAGACTAAGCACCTCAATAGTTATTAGCTATGGCCATTGTCTTTTGGAATATATATTTTAACCTTTAATAGATGCCACCTAATTTGTCCTTAAAAATGTTAACAGTTTAGATTTCTACCAGAGGTATATAAGTTGCTAATGATTCCCAGTCTCATCAACCCACTTAACATTTAAGCTTTTTCCAAGTCAAAAATATGCATATATCTGCAATGAATCCTTGTTCCCTATCTCTAAATTGCCTATTCATATTTTTTTAAATTTTGCAGTTGAATTTTTTAAATTTAATTTTTATTTTATATTGGAGTATAATTGATTTGCAATGTTATTTTAGTTTCAGGTGTACAGCAAAGTGGTTCAGTTATGGTGGTTTAGTCCCTAAGCCATGTCTGACTCTTGCAATCCCATGGACTGTAGCCCGCCAAGGCTCCTCAGTCCATAGAATTTTCCAGGCAAGAATACTGAAGTGGGTTGCCATTTCCCTTTCCAGGGGATCTTCCTGACCCAGGGACTGAACCCAGGTCTCTTGCCTTGCAGACAGTCTCCTGCACTGCAGGCGGATTCTTTACTGACTGAGCTACCAGTACAGCAAAGTGGTTCAGTTATACATGTACATATATCCATTCTTTTTCAGATTCTTTTCCAATGTAGGTTATTACAGAATACTGAGTAGAATTACCTGTGCTATACAGAAGATTCTTGCTGATTACATATATATCAGTCAGTTCAGTCACTCAGTCATGTCCGACTCTTTGCGACCCCATGAATTGCAGCATGCCAGGCCTCCCTGTCCATCACCAACTCCCAGAGTTCACTCAAACTCACGTCCATTGAGTCAGTGATGCCATCCAGCCATCTCATCCGCTGTCATCCCCTTCTCCTCCTGCCCCCAATCCCCCCCAGCATCAGAGTCTTTTCCAATGAGTCAACTCTTCACATGAGGTGGCCAAAGTACTGGAGTTTCAGCTTTAGCATCATTCCTTCCAAAGAAATCTCAGGGCTGATCTCCTTCAGAATGGACTGGTTGGATCTCCTTGCACCCCAAGGGACTCTCAAGAGTCTTCTCCAACACCACAGTTCAAAAGCATCAATTCTTCGGTGCTCAGCCTTCTTCACAGTCCAACTCTCACATCCATACATGACCACAGGAAAAACCATAGCCTTGACTAGACGGACATTTGTTGGCAAAGTAATGTCTCTGCTTTTGAATGTGCTATCTAGGTTGGTCATAACTTTCCTTCCAAGGAGTAAGCGTCTTTTAATTTCATGGCTGCAGTCACCATCTGCAGTGATTTTGGAGCCCAGAAAAATAAAATCTGACACTGTTTCCACTGTTTCCCCATCTAGTTCCCATGAAGTGGTGGGACCGGATGCCATGATCTTCGTTTTCTGAATGTTGAGCTTTAAGCCAACTTTTTCACTATCCACTTTCACTTTCATCAAGAGGCTTTTAGTAGTGGCTATATTGTTAATCTTCAACTCCTAATCTGTCCCTCCTCCCTACCTTTCCCCTTCTAGTTGTTCTTTTTTTCAAATGTTCTTACCTATATGGAGAATATCCTACACATTCTGACTACTAATGCTGCTTAATTATATATACAGTAAATAGTTTTTATCAGTTGGTGTCTTGTCTTAATTTTGTGTAAAATTTCATTCTTTGTATATACATGTTTAATATTAGGTATCTATATTTATTAAAACGTTCCATTTTAAAAATGCAAACAGTGCCTATTATTGATGTGCCCTGGGCAGTGTAATCCCACCAATCCCACCAGGCTTTTCTCAGTCTTGTCTTAAGCAGAATCTTAATCAACAATTCCTATCCTTTTGGTCGATAGAAATTTGATAATACTTTTGAACCTATCTTTTATGTTTGTAGGGAAAAATAGCCCAAGGAAATAAAAAGATTGATAAATGTGTGCTTCTGGCTTGATAGTTGTAGAAATCAAAGGCTGAAACAATTTTATAACCCATACCTCCTCTCACACAATCTTCCAAAATGAAGATCTGAGAAGAAAGAATTTTAGGGGAAAAAAGAGAGAAAATGAAGTGGATAGAGAAATCACTCAGAAAAACTGAGATTCCCCTAAAATACTGCTGAATTTCAATGATAACTTATGTTTGAAACTTATGAAACTAGAAGATATTTTGGAAATGTATTCTCATCCTGAGAAATTCCTTTAGGGGAATTCAAAGCTATATTGTTCTCTGTGAACTTAGTGATCAACACCAATACAGTATATAAACTCACATATATGGAATTTAGAAAGATGGTAATGATGACCCTATATGTGAGACAGCAAAATAGATACAGATGTAAAGAATAGCCAGTTGGACACTGTGGGAGAAGGTGAGGGTGCGATGATTTGAGAGAACAGCATTGAAACATGTATATTATCATGTGTGAAACAGATCGCCAGTCCAAGTTTGATGCATGAGGCAGGGTGCTCAGAGCTGGTGCACTGGGATGAGGGATGGGATGGGGAGGGAGGTGGGAGGGAGGATCAGGACGGGGAACACATGTACACCCATGGCTGAATCATATGAATGTATAGCAAAAACCACCACAATATTGTAAAGTAATTAGCCTCCAATTAAAATAAAAAATAAATATTTTCAAAATGGAGTTGTCAAAAAACATAAATGTATATATCTTTAGAAGAACATTGAAAGCAAAGAATAAAATGTTTGAATCCTATTGTATGTCAAATTGAAATTTAGCATTCTTTGATATACTTTCCTAAAAAATACTACATTTTATCTTATAATAAAAATGATCATGGTATGGGTGTACATACACCCATACACGTCATTTATGTCTTATTTCACTTCAAAACCCCTATTAAATTCACATTATATGACTCTGAATCAATTAAATATTATCTGCAGTTTCAATTATTGCAGTGTTTATTTCAAAGAATGTACTACTAATGTGTGCATGTGTGCTCAGTCGTGTCTGACTCTGTGAGACACCATGGACTATAGCCTGCCAGGCTCCTCTGTTCATGGTATTCTCCAGGCAGGAATACTGGAGTGGGTTACCATTTCCTTCTCCAGGGATCTTCCTGACACAAGGATTGAACACCCATCTCCTGCATTGGCAGGAGGATTCTTTACAGTTGAGCCACCTGGGAATCCCTGCCAATAGGAAGTTTCTATGAATTCTAGAGTTTTACCACTGCTATCCTTTATAAAACCTTTTTATCCTTAGTATGCTGAATTAAGTGGTATCTGACAACATGAATTTGGTGCACTTTCTGCTAATTTTCAAAATGAAAAAGAATTCTTTTTTAATCCATAAAATAGAAACTTTAATTGCACTGTAAAAGCTAGAATTTATCATCACATTTAATTGAGTCACTTGATAATTATTATCTATGATTCATTATTTTTATTTTTGAAGCAATTTCAGACAAGATGTCAAAGATATGTATCAAAGTACTATATAATTGAAGTCTCTATTGTTTCCACTAAAAGTAACACTTTAGTTTCAGTGCTTAATACATGTTTAAGCTTCAGTGGAGTCTCATAAACTATGCATAAATACAGAATAAAGGAAAATGGAACTTTTAGAAGGTCCATCAGTTTACATCTTATTCTTTCCAACTTCTTTTTGTCTTTCCACCATCGTCTTGTTCACTCATTTAATTTATTTAAGTCTACAGCAGTAAAAAATACACAGACTCTTAGAAAAATAATAAAAATAAAATGTTAGTCTGGGAATTAATTTACACCCAAATTAATTAATTGAAATCTCTAAAAATATCTAACAGCAATAACAGTTTGTATGGTTGCAATAGTTAAACTTTATTATCAAAGTAGTCTATGGGACTAGTCTTTGAATAAGCCTATTTGTATGTTCTATGTTTATCTAAAGCATAAAAGAGTAAATGTAATCTTTATCAATACCACTTGGTTTCAGATAAATAAATAAATGTCCTATTTTTTTCATCAAAGATAACTAGACATCCAAGTGTAGTTCTCCTTTTAACAGGAAACCATTCCTTTTCTCTCTCTCTGCTTTCTTGCTTTTTGTAAATATGGTAAGTTAATGACTATCCCACATAAGAATGATTTTCAATTAAATTCCTTTAAAAAACTGTGTAAAATACACTTAATCCCAAACAATAAACAAGAACATGATTAATTGCTTGCAATATGCTTGGTTTTAATGGGTGGAAATAAAGATGATGTAGCAGCTTAATGTCTTCAAAACAATTCAACATTCAACTGGTATAAAAGGTCACTATTTACTGTATACTAAACCAGTCATTTTGAAAGAATTTGCAAGATCTCTTGCGGAAATGACACAATGGTCTTTCTTTCTAGTCAAGTTGATAGTATTTTATCTTATTTTTAGTGTAATTAGAGAACAATTTTCACAAAATATTAAAAAACCAAAATGCATAAAGGTGAGTCAAAAGTAATGCAAAGATGTGATTGACAAGGAATTCCATTAGGCAATCTTTGTTGTTCTGAGAGGTACTGACCATAAAATAAAGAACAAACTTTACTTTTCTCTTATTCATCTGAAAGCAGATTTTCTCTTTGTCTTAGTCTAAAAGTGAATCCTTGTCAAGTTGCAACCTGACCTTTTCCAGATGACATCGTGTACATTTTAAACTTTTATGTTTGCATATGGACACCTCCCCAATTTCTCATGAAATCACAACAGCCAGTTCTCAGATTTAGAGAAGACTGTAAATGGAGTAGAAAGCAATGCTATTCTTTGGCAACTTTGGAAATAATGACTAGCACAGCTTTCACACAGGATCTGCATCTCCTCTTAGGCAGCAACAGTATTATTGTTCATACACTGCCAGTTTTGTTTTTATGTTTGTTTGCTTCTCCTAACCACTGTATGGTAAAATGGTGCCCTATGTTTTCTAATCTGTCACTAGAAATATGCTTGCAGGCAATATTCATATAAGCCAAATATTGTCACATCATATAAACTAAAGAGAAGATTTGGGGAAAACATATACAGAATACTCTCTGAAATGAATCTGTCTCAGAGAATAAGGGAGATAAAAACAAAAATAAACTAATAGGACCTAATTAAACTTAAGAGTTTAATTAGGAAAAGCATAAACAAAATAAAAGGGAAAGGAAACCATAAACAAAATAAAAAGACAACCCATAGATTGGGAGAAAATATTTGCAAACTGTGATACTTTTTAAGAATTCTGAATCATTCTTTGAAAGTAGTTACTGATTAATATAGCAAAATTTAGGCTTAAACTAAAGAAAACTGGGAAACACACTAGACCAGCCAGTTATAATTTAAATCAAACCCTGGATTTAATTTGCATAGATTTCAAGGGGCTAGACTTAGATAACAGTGTGACTGAAGAATTATGGACAGAGGTCCATAATTTTTACAGGAGGTGGCAAACAAAACCATCCCAAAGAAAAAGAAAAGCAAGAAGGCAAAGTAGTTATCTGAGGAGGCTTTATGAACAGTGGAAGAATAAAGCAAAGTGAAAAGCAAGGGAACGAGGGAAAGGTATATCCAATTAAATGTAGAGTTTCAAAGAACAGGTAGAAGAGAAAAGAAGTCCTTCTTCAATGAACAGTGCTTAATAATAGAAGAAAACAACAAATGGGGAAAGACTAGAGATCTTTTTGGAAAACTGGGAAACATCAAAGGAGCTTTCCCAAAGATGGGCACAATAAAGGATAAAGATGGTAGAGACCTAGTAGATGCTGAAGAGATCAAGAAGAGATGGAAAGAATACACGGAAGAACTGTATTAAAAAGATCTTAATGAACCGAATTACTATGATGGTATGCTTAGTCACCCAGAGCCGGGCATTCTGGAGTGTGAAGTCAAGTGGCCTTAAGAAGCACTGTTGTTCATTAAGCTAGTGGAGGCGATGAAATTCCAGCAGAACTATTCAAAGCCCTAAAGGAGGATGCCATCAAGGTTTTGCATTTATTATGTCAGCAAATCTGGAAGATCCAGCAGTGGCCATAGGACTGGAAAAGGTCAATCCTCATCCCAATTCCCAAGAAGTGTAGTATCAAAGAATGTACTAACCATCGGGCAATTGCACTAATTTTCCATGCTAGTAAGATCAGATCAGATCAGTCGCTCAGTCATGTCCGACTCTTTGCGACCCCATGAATCGCAGCACGCCAGGCCTCCCTGTCCATCACCAACTCCCGGAGTTCACTGAAACTTGCGTCCATTGAGTCAGTGATGCCATCCAGCCATCTCATCCTCTGTTGTCCCCTTCTCCTCTTGTCCTCAATCCCTCCCAGCATCAGAGTCTTTTCCAATGAGTCAACACTTCGCATCAGGTGGCCAAAGTACTGGAGTTTCAGCTTTAGCATCATTCCTTCCAAAGAAATCCCAGGGCTGATCTCCTTCAGAATGGACTGGTTGGATCTCCTTGCAGTCCAAGGGATTCTCAAGAGTCTTCTGCAACACCACAGTTCAAAAGCATCAATTCTTCGGTGCTCAGCCTTCTTCACAGTCCAACTCTCACATCCATACATGACCACAGGAAAAACCATAGCCTTGACTAGATGAACCTTTGTTGGCAAAGTAATGTCTCTGCTTTTAAATATGCTATCTAGGCTGGTCATGACTTTCCTTCCAAGGAGTAAGTGTCTTTTAATTTCATGGCTGCAGTCACCATCTGCAAGGTCATGTGTAAAATCCTGAATGCTAAGCTTCAGCATTATGTGCACCAAGTACTTCCAGATGTCCGAGCTGGGAACTAGAGATCAAATTGCCAACATTCGCTGGATTATAGAAACACCAAGGGAATTTCAGAAAAAACTCTATTTCTGTTTCATCAACTACGCTAAAGCCTTTGATTGTGTAGACCATGACAAACTGTGGAAAGCTTTTAGACAGATGGGAATACCAGACCATCTTACCTGTTTCCTGAGAAACCTGTATGCGGGTCAAGAAGCAACAGTTAGAACCCAGTATGAAACAACTGACTGGTTAAAGATCAATAAAGGAGTATGACAGGGCTGCCTGCTATCACCCAGTTTGTTTAAACTATATGTTGAACACATCATGAGAAATTCCAGGGTGGATGAGTTGCAAGCCCGCATCTGGATAGGTGGGAGAAACATCAACAACCTCATATAGATGGATGATACCACTCTAATGGCAGAAAGTGAAGAGGAACTAAAGAGCCTCTTGATGAGGGTGAAGGAGAAGAGTGAAAGAGCTGGCTTAAGATTAAATATTAAAAAAAAAAGAACACACAAAGATCATGGCATCCGGCCCCATTACTACATGGCAAATAGAAGGGGAAAAGGGGAAAGTAGTGACAGATTTCTTCTTCTTGGGCTCCAAAATCACTGTGGATGGTGACTGCAGCCATAAAATCAGAAGATGATTTCTTCTTGGCAGGAAAGCAATGACAAACCTAGACAGTGTGTTGAAAAGCAGAGACATCACTCTGTTGAAAAAGGTCCATACAGTCAAGGCTATGCTTCTCAGTGGTCACATATGGTTGGACTGTAAAGAAGGCAGAATGCCAAAGAATTGATGCCTTCAAACAGTGTTGCTGGAGAAGCCTCCTGAAAGTCCCTTGGATAGCAAGGAAATCAAACCAGTCAATCTTAAGGGAAATCAACCCTGAATAGTCACTGGAAGGACTGATGCTAAAGCTGAAGCTCCAGTATTTTGGTCATCTGATACAAACAGACAACTCTTTGGAAAAGTCCATGATGCTGGGATCAAGGGTAGAAGGAGAAGAGGGTGTCAGAGTATGAGACGGCTTGATGGCATCCCTGATGCAATGAACATAAGCTCTGGCAAATTCCAGGAGATGGTGAGACACAGGGAGGCCTGGCGTGCTACAGTCAGTCCACGGGGTCACAAAGAGTTGGATGTGACTGGGTGACTGAACAACAAGAAGTTGATTAATATAAAAGTTCTAATAATGCAATTTAGTAATAGTCACTTATAAACTCAACATGATATTTAGGTGAAATATGATCATGCATTTGGAAATAAACATACTACCAAATATGAAATTTATTCCTGAAGCTTTTTATAATTTTCATATATTGCAATTAGAAACCTAGAACTTCCATCTTAAGGAACACCAAAGGAAAGCATTAATAATTATCCTCAATATGACTGGCATTTATCTGAATCAAAAATCCCTAACATGTCCACTTACAATGCCTATGTTTTATCAAGAATATAATTAAGGACCAAGTTATTCAAATAGAAAGATACAACATAAAATATTTTTGATTTTACAATACAACAAATGCTTAGGTTTACTTTTCTCCTCAAGTATAATAGTTTTCACACTAGACATTTTCAAAACATCTTATTAAACTCAAATTTCATTTACCACTATAAATTATTTGAAAATCATTATATTATGGTATTTATTATTATTGAAGGTTTTATCTTAAGAATTTTTGTTTAAAAAAGCTTTTCTTTTTAAATGATGTGTATCTCTAAGGTTCAAAAGTCCAGTGTATCATAAAGCCACCTGATTTCAACTGAGACTGAATGGTCCATAAGCCTCAGAGTCAGCTCAAACCAGGCTCAAATATAATCATATTGGGTAACTATTGGATGAATGAATCAAGTAAAGTTCAGAGGGTTACTTTGATTAAAATGAATCATCTGCCACAAAGGATACTGATTTTCCCAATGGTTGCTGATATATCTTATGAAAAAAATTAAATTTTACTATCTGTATCTGCTACATTTTTCCTTAGACAATAAGACACCCTTGTTATAAAAATAAATTTTAAAATTTTCATTACTGTTGGTACAAATGTGATAATTTTATTATGGCATATCTTACTTTGAATCATATATATGTATATATATATGTTTTATATCTTCATAAATAGGGGCTTCCCTGGTGGCTCAGATGGTAAAGAATCTGCTTGTAATGCAGGAGGCCTAAGTTCAATCCTTCGGTAGGGAAGATGCCCTGGAGAATACATATGTGTTTCTCTTTTCTACTATTCTGTGAACCCCTTGAAAATAGATCTGCTCTTACACCTGAAGTGTAACACCTGAAAGAAATTTAAAAATCTAGAGAATTTAAGCTTAATTTATGATGTTGAACAGATAAACATAACAAGGAATATACTGGAAAATAAGTGAATATTCACAGCATTTTGAAGTCTCTGCACAGATAAAATTTCTTAGAAAAGTATACATATAAATAGCTTGGACTGGGTTTAACTCTGAAACATATGGGGAAACAGCAGTCACATATGTCCAAATAGTTCATTCTATCAAGTTATTTAATTTAATTAAAATGTAGAATTATGGGCTGTATGACAAATTTGACCACCACCTTCCAACAGAACTTTGCTGAAAACAGCAGACTAATATAAAAATGTGGAGAGACAAGCATCCTGGACAAAAATTAGGGAAAGACTTCCACCACTATAGAGATATTTTGAGTCCTGTTGCTAGATATAATGTAGAAGGTCCACGGCAACTGTCCCTCCAAAGAAAGTAACCTAGTGCTACAGTGACATAAGTAGCAGAAGAAAGGACTGAGCTCTAAAATCAAGGGTGAATGTACAACTGAATGTTTCCTTGGTGGCACGTTCATGAGCCCACCCATTGGATTCAGAAGCACCAGTGTGGACTAGCATAACCACAACAGAACAGAAATCTGCAAGACTTGTGCTATTAGGAGTGGGCTCAGTCATGCAACAATGAATGGTAGCTATGGGAGGGAGAAATGGCACAGATCTGAGGAGTACTGAAGTAAGGGCCAAACATAATATTAGACATAGAAATGTGGCTGTCAGTATGTTGATTTCATGAAATCTGAAGAAACTCCATATAAAACTGGATTTGTCTATGACTATTTTTCTCCAAATCCCTTAGGTAAAAGATCACTAAACCGTTAATATAAATTCTCAGAAACCAGTCATCCAACTTATGTTCCAGAGAAAGGATTTAAATACTATATTGAAAGACAGGAAATATATATGCATAGGATTTTTGAGCAAATGTCATGAATGAATAAACCAATATCATTCAAAGATTAGTAAAGAAATAGAAACAAAAAATTGAGAGACAGTATAGGTTCTTGTTTCATCACATTTAATTTTGAATTATAGATTTGTGCTCAGTTCTAGCACGATCACATTGTTGGCATGTGACCATAGTCCAAATATTCAGTTTCTTAATCTCTACAATTAAAATAATAGAACATATTATGCTATTGTTGTGATAACTGATTTAATAGTATCATGAAACATAAGACATAAAAAATTGCAATTTACATTAAGTTATGAATGAAGCTTCCTTAAGCCACAACAATATAAGTTTACAGAAAGTTTTATGCTCAAGTATAATATTAAATTTCTATTCAGAATTTATAGAAAAGGAATATCAAAAATTTATTCAATTGTTGAAGGCCACTTTAGACATTTTTTTACCAATAAAGTTCAAGAAAATGTGTATTGTTTAATAGAGTTTAAAAGATGAGATGCTGGGACAAAATACTTAGGAGACATAAGCAATAATTTTCAGTAAAATGCAAAATAAAAAAACCTTTAAAAATAAACATTTTAAAGCTACTAATTTATACTTTTAAATGGGCAAAGATCTTCAAAAAAGAGTATATCTTGGAGTAATATCAACAAGAAAATAGAACAGGCTGCAACAATTTTACATTCCTCCACAGAAACAATGAAAAACTAGCATAAACTGTTGGAACCAACTTCATCAGAACTTTGGAAAACAACTAAAGGTTTAATATCAAAGGTTACAGGGAGAAAGGCAGTATAAGCACCATAAAAAAGCTTTGTGGCATATTTAGATGCCCTCTCCTCATTCACTTTAGCTGGTTGGAAGTCTTAGAGTTGGTAACCATGTTTCCAAACCATGTTTCCAAAATCGGAACATGATTCCTACTTCTGGAGATAGCAAAGTAAATCTTACTCCCATATTCCTATGTATGTCTAGCCTAACCTACCTAGGATTTGCTTGAAGGGCTGATTCAAGATGAGCATTTATGTTTTATTTAATGCAGAACTCACTCAACCCAGAGAAGCAGTGATCATTACTCAAACACAACGTAAGGCAGGTAGATGGTCAACCTGAAGAAACCTGGAGTAAAAGATCACATTACAAACATATTAGACATACACTAGCTACCCTAAGATTTTGAAGGAACAACCAGAGAGAGTTTATTTGGGAAATCAGGACATTCAAAAGAACCCCTGTTGATGGAAGAATATAGAAATCCACATACATTCTCAGAGAAAGACACATGTACAGAAAAGTCCTGAGAAGACCCTAAGTTTTCACCTCAGGCTGGCCCCTAGGCTGGGAGTAAGCCTGGCTAAGTTTTAAAGGAAATCTCCAGTACAGACACAATCTGTAAAACTGAGATGTTTATTTGTTTGTTTAGCTCCTGGTGTTTAAGGAAATCTCTGTCAAAATAGTAACTGAACACAATCTAAGGAATAAACACTTCAGTGACCATATGCAATAAGAAACACAACCTCTGATAAAAACAGTTTGGAAAAGTCACTAAGAAATAGGCCACTAAGTGTTACAGTGACCCATTAGTGTGTGTTAGTCGCTCAGTCATGTCCAAATCTTTGAGACCCCATGGACTGTAGCCCACCGGGCTCCTCTATCCATGGGATTCTGCAGGCAAGAATACTGGAGTGGATTGCCATTGCCTTCTGCAGAGGAACTTCCCAACTCAGGGACCTAAATTAAATGACGCTTCCTCCTTGGAAGAAAAGCTATGACAAACTTAGACAGCATACTACAAAGTAAAGACATCACTTTGCCAACAAAGGTCTATACAGTCATGCTATGGTTTTTCCAGTAGTCATGTATGAATGTGAGAGCTGAACCATAAAGAAGACTGACTGCAGAAGAATTGATGCTCTTGAACTGTAGTGCTGGAGAAGACTCTTCAGAGTCGCTTAGACAGCAAGGAGACCAAACTAGTCAATCTTAAAGGAAGTCAACCCTGAATATTCATTGGAGGGTCTGATGTTGAAGCTGAAGCTACAATACTTTGGCCACCTGATTCAAAGAGTTGATTCACTGGAAAAGACCCTGATGCTTGGAAAGACTGAGGACAGGAGGTGAGAAGGGTGACAGAGGTTGGATTGTATCACTGACTCAATGGATATGAGTTTGAGCAAACTACAGGAGATAGTGTAAGGATAAGGAAACCTGGCGTGCCAGTCCATGGGTTCACAAAGAGTCAGACATGACTTAGTGACTGAACAACAACAAGGGCTATAACAATCAAATTTTAAAAAATAGCAAGCCCTAGAAGGGGAAAATCTGACATGTAGGGCTACCCATTATTATAATCAATGACCAAGTTTCAACAAAATATCACACAGTATATTAAGAAACTAAAAAATATGGCCAATTCACAGGAAAAAACTGACAGAAATTATTATAAGGAAGGTCAGAAAATACACTTATTAAAAAAAGACTTTAGATCAACTGTCTTAAATTTGCTCAAAGCATTAACACAAATCATGGGTAAAGATGTAAAGGAAACAAGGAGTACAATGCATAAATAATAGAAAATGCAAAAAAAAAGAAATTATAAATATTAATACATTATAAAAAGGAAACAATTAGAAATTCTGAAGCTATAAAGTTTAATAACTGATATTTAGAATTTACTACAGGGACTCAACATCAGACTTGATCAAAAATAAGACAGAATCATAAAACTTGAAAATAGAACATGACATTTTCTGAAAAGAAAAAAAATGGAATAACTGTGAACTTAGCCTAGGGGCATATAAGACACCATCAAGCTGACCAACTTATGGATCATGGGAGTCCCAGAAATAGAAGAAAGAAAAAAGGTCAGAAAGAGTATTTGAAGAAATAAAGTCATGAAACTTTTCAAATTTGCTGAAAATTATGAATCTATACTCCAAGGAGTTCAATAAACTGAAAGTAGGATAAGCAAAGTGACCCACACTGAAACACATTATAATCAAACCATTGAAAGAAATAATCAAAGAGAGAATCTTAAAAGCAACAACACAAAAGTGTCTCATTATATACAAGAGATCCTCAATAATGTTAACACTCAATTTCTTATCAGAAACCATAGACGATAGAATGCACTGGGATGACATGTTTAAAGTGCTGAAGGAATAAAATAATGCCAACTAAGAACTCCATATCTGGCAAATCTGTTGTTCACAAATGAAGACACTATTAAGACATTCCCATATTTAAAAGGAAGAAAAAAGCTGAAGAAGCCTGTTTCTATCTGAGCCATCAGAGAATCCCATTACCACTACCCATGCCCTAAAAGAAGTAAAGATTTCTTGCAAATGTTACTTTGTGGGCAAATATAAAATCTTGTAATAATTTTGGGGAGGGGGATTGTAACTCTACCTTTTATCTCCTACATGATATAAAAGACAAATGGTTAAACATTTTCATAAATCTCTTGTGTGAAACAATGTAAAATGTAATTCATGGTAACAATAACACAAGTAGGGAGAAAATCAGTTTAAGAACAGAGTATTCATATTCTACTCAGAGTAAATGGATATCAAAATACACTAGATTGTTATTAATTTAGGGTGTTAAATGTAATCTCCACAGTAACCTAAATAAAATATTGAAAAAACTGTTCACATAAAGGTGGTGTATTCTGGGGTAGTTAAAATACTGTGTATGGTACCATAATAATGGATAAATGTCATTATACATTTGCTCAAACCCACCGAATGTACAATGCCAAGAGTAAACAGTAATGTAATCTATGGATTTCAGATGATTGTGATGTATTAATGGAAGTTTATCAATTCTAACAAGTTTATGTTCTGGTGAATGACATTGATAAAGAGGGAGGCTGTGCATGTATGGCAGCAGGAAAGTATGGGAAATCTCTGTATCTTCCCCTTAATTTTGTTGTCAATTTAAAACTCTAAAAACATAAAATCTTAATAAAAACAGGAGTTTGTGCACGTGGAGTTGAAAAAAATCTGGATCTAGGTAAAGAAAAAACTTTATATATGTGTGTGTGTATATATACAAAAGAAAACAAAAAGAGAATCAAAAAAGTTAATTTCCTCAAAAAAATTAAAGAATAAATACAAAAGAAGGTAGTAAAGAAAGAAATTAGTGACAAAAGAGACATTATAAATATGTACACAAACAAAAACTTTTCATTTGCTATTACTTTTAATATGTGGATTAAAATCTCCAATTGTTCACTGCTGTTAAGTTGCTAAGTGTTGACTGACTTCTCTTGTGACTCCATGGACTGTAGCCTACCAGACTCCTCTGTCCATGGGATTTCCCAGGTAAAAATACTAGAGTGCATAGTCATTTCCCCCTCCAGGGGATCTTCCTGACACAAGGAATGAATTCACATCTCTGGCTTAGCAAGTGAATTTTTTTTACCACTGAACCACAATGGAAGCCCAAGTATCCAATAGTTAGAGATAACTGAAAACAAAACCATAACATACCAAAACTTATGGATTGGCATGTAGAATAAGTGCTCAGAGAAATATTCATAGTGGGAAAAAAACCTATATTAAAAAAAGCAGAAAGATCTCAAATCAATAACCTAACTTTAAAATTTGAATAAATAGAAAAAAAATAGCAATGTTAATCCAAAACTAACAGAAGGAAGGAATTAATAGAGATATTAGCAGAAGTAAATGAAATAAAGATTAGAGAAACAGTGGAGAGTGCTAATAAAATCAAATTTTGGTTTTGGGGAAAGATTTTAAAAATTAATATATCTTTAGCTATATGTGACAGTTGGAACATAAAGAAAGCTAAGCGCCGAAGAATTGATGCTTTGTTGGAGAAGACTTGAGAGTCTCTTGGACTGCAAGGAGATCAAACCAGTCAATCCTAGAAGAAATCAGTCCTGAATAGTCATTGAAAGGACTGATGAGGAAGCTGAAGCTCCAGTACTTTGGCCACCTGATACAAAGAACTGATTCACTGGAAAAGACTCTGATGTTGAGAAAGATTAAAGACAAGGGGAGAGGGGGACAACAGAAGATGGGATGATTGGATGGGATCAGAGATTCGATGGACATGAATTTGAGCAGGCTCCAGGAGTTGGTAATGGACAGGGAAGCCTGGCATGTTGCAGTCCATGGGGTTGCAAAGAGTCAGACGGGACTGAGTGACTGAACAGAACAGCTTTATTGACAAAGAAAAATAAATATTGATAAAATTTGAAAATGGGGAAATTACTACTGACCTTACAGAAGTAAAAAGGTTTATAATATTAATAGAACACAATGAACAATCGTGCATCAACAAATTAGATAATTCATAAGCAATATACAAATCCCTTGAAATAGACAAGTTACCTAAACAACTCTAGAAGAAATTTCTAAACGGAATTATAACAAATAAAGAGACTGAATTAGTAAACAAAAACTTCCAATAAAGAAAATCCCAATATTATCATCTCAGGTGAATTCTTTCAAACATTAAAGACTAATTAATTCCAATATCTCTCAAACACTTCCAAAAAATGTGAAACACATTCTATGAGCAAAGACAACACAAGAAAAATTACAGACTAATATCTCTAATGAATATGGACACAAAATTATCAACAAAATTCAGAAAACCAAGTCTGGCACTATATTAGAAGTACTTTACACCATTATGATGTGAAATTTATTACATGAATAATAGTTCAACATAAGGAAATCAATTAATAGAATATAACAACAACAACAACAAAAAACCCTATATCATCTCAGTTGATACATAGAAGCCATTTGACAAGAATCTACTTTCAGAATAAAAATGCTCAGAAAACCAGGAATGGAAGGAATCTTCTTCAACATAATGACAGGTATTAAAAAAACCACATCATATTTAAGGATGAGATTTTCTGAATTGCTACTGGAGCTACTTTCTAAAAGGAAAGATCATAATTGTAGTAGATGCTATGACTTCCATTTAAAAAAGTACCATAACCTGTGTGGCTTATACAATAGCAATCTATAGTCTGACAGTTCTGGAGACTATCCGTGCCACATGAAGGTACTGGCAAGTTTGGCTCTTTTCAAGAGCAGTGAGATGATGTAAATGATGGCAATAATGATCTTTGTGGAAATTATTGACAGTTCTTATAATGTGCCTGAATTCTAGTGTCATATGTGTTTAATATTATTTAATCATGATAAAATTTCTACAAGATGGAAATCCAGTTTTTGGAGAAATTAAATATAGGCCCCAAATCATGAAGGCTTTCCAGAATTTAATTTCACAATATATGGTAGAGGGCCTTGTATCAGCTTTCTACAATAATACTTCATCTTCTAAACTGGTCTTAGTTTTGTCAACAGAGCCATGAAGACTAAAATGTGGGCAAGGAAGTTCGCTTGAATTTTTAGTTTTGTCTTAGATCCTAAAAGTTTCAGTGTTATGATTTTCAGTTAACTCAGAAATGTAACACAGCAGGCAAGCTATTGAATTTTGCATAAACTAAAGCATATTTTTGCTCTCCTAAGCCATACCTATGTATATAGTTAAGTTTTTCAGGTAATTACTTCCAGGTGCTTGCCTATAGGAATTCATTGCAACGCAATGAAATCAGAGTAATAAACTCATCAGCAAAAATTAACCCATAGGCATGTTACAGAGACACGTATATTTAAAAGGCATCAGTATTATAATTTGTGGATTCTAGATGTTTATGTTCATGATGAAGACAATCTCCTCCTAAGTAATTAGGAAGATCTACATACAACTAGGTATGCTTGGCGTTATCTTAAGCTCATTAGAATATTACACACACTTAATTTTTAAATGGGTCATTTAGATTTTTGCAATTAACCATAGAGAAATCTTTACAACTTGATTGTCCCATTGTTATAGTTAAGTTAAGCACAATGCAGCTTTCTTTTTATTATCTTTTCCCATCGATTATAGTTCTATTAACTGTTGGGGAACTTTGAATATCAAAATTATATCAAAATTATCAGTGAAGAATACCAAAATACTTTCTACAAACCTTCTACTGTAGCATCTTTTATTTCATAAAGAAATTTTGTCTTAGGTGACAGCTGATCTCAAATCATCTATATAAAAGATAAAGTTCCATCCATTTCAAATAATTAGCTGTGGTTCTGTGGCACTCAGTATTGTTGCATTTGAAAATGTTGAAAGAAAATCAAGACTCCTGGTAAGACTGTACTAAATATAAATAAATAATAAAATTGAAATGATTCCCGCTATCATAACGATTGACTTTCCCAACATGCAGACTGTGAAACTGGAATACTCATATCAGAATAATATCTTAGAATTAAATTTTATGTGCATATATAAAAATATGTTATCAAAAAGAAAATTCTGAGGATTCAAAGAGACAACAAAAACTTTTTGCTACCATTTATGTTAAAGTAAATGATTTCCATTTTCATAAATTCTTAAGTAAATAGTTATGTATGTATTTTTGCCTGATTTTGGGTCTTGGTTGTGGTATGTGGGAGCTTTCATTGTGGCACAGAGGCTTTCTAGTTGAGACCTTAGAGCTTAGTTGCCCCATGGAATGTGGGATCTTAGTTCCTTGACCAGGGATTGAACCCACATCCACTGCACTGAAAGGAGATTCTTAACCACTGGACTAAAAGGGAAGTCCCAAATGGAAATTCTTGAAATAAAATATATGAAAAAAACTTGCATAGAGTTAAGAAGAGCATTGTGATGTCTGAAGATAGCAATTGAATTTAACAATATTTCAATAGATGCTTTTGAACTGTGGTGTTGGAGAAGACTCTTGAGAGTCCAGTGGACTGCAAGGAGATCCAACCAGTCCATTCTAAAGAAGATCAGGCCTGGGTGTTCTTTGAAAGAAATGATGCTATAGCTGAAACTCCGGTACTTTGGCCACCTCATGCAAAGAGTTGACTCATTGGAAAAGACTCTGATGCTGGGAGGGATTGGGGGCAGAAGGAGAAGGGGATGACAGAGGATGAGATGGCTGCATGGCATCACCAGTTTGATGGACGTGAGTTTGAGTTAACTCTGGGAGTTGGTGATGGACAAGGAGGCCTAGCATGCTGCGACTTATGGGGTTGCAAAGAGTCGGACACGACTGAGCAACAACTGAACTGAATCTGAGAAATAGAGAAAATTAAAAATATAAACATGAATCACAAAAGTGTTATATATTATGAAAAAGTGTAACAAACATTATTAGAGTTTCAGAAGAAAAAAAGAAAAAGTTTAAGGAAGATAATTTATTAAATACTAAAAAATTAACAAATTTGATATAAGAAATAAATTTGTATATTTAGATGTTCAATAAATACTAAGAAAGATAAACATTTTAAAAACTGTGCAAATTAAAATTTTAACAGTTAAGCTCTTAAAAGTCAAACGAAAAGCATGAGTTGTAAAAGCAACAACAAAAAAATGTCACTTCGCTATTTTAGGTACATATTTCCTATTGCACATTGATTTAACAAAGTTGAAGTACCAACATTACCTTATTTTAAGGCTTATTATAAAACCAAAGTAATCAAAATACTGTGGTACCACTGTCAAGTTAGATAAATAGTCCAATTGAATAGAACAGAGGGTCAGGTAATAGAAAAACATATAATGGAAACTGATTTTAAACAAGGTGCAAAGCCAATAAAGTGGAGACTGGATAATTTTTTTAATAAATGGTTTGGGACAATTGGATAACCATATTCAAAATTAAAGAAGCCTAGATCCACATGCTTTTATCACATATAGATATTACTTCTAAATTTTATCATATATCTAAATGAAAACCTTAAAACTATAAAATTTCTAAAGCAAAACAGAGAAAAACATTTGTGATTTTGGCTAGGCTCAGCTTTCTCAGATATGACACCAAAAACATGAATTTACCAAATTAATAAAAGGCACTTCATAAAGATGTAAATAAAATCTCTACTCTTTTAAAGTCTAAGACAATGAAAAGCAAGCTACAGGCTTCCAGTTCTGAATGGTGGAGTAGAAGGATGTATACTCATCTCCTCCTGCAACAGTACCAGAACTGCAACTTACTACTGAAGAGCTATCAACAGGAGGATATCGGAACCCATCAAAAAGACACTCCACATCCAAAGACAGAATATGCACTAAGATGGTAGGTGGGGTGCAATCACGATAAAGTCAAATCCCATACCTGCCATAGGGGTGACCCACAAACTGAAGAACAATAACACCAAAGAAGATCTCCCACTGTTGTGAAAGTTCTGAGCCCCATGTTAGGCTTCTCAGCATGGGAATCCGACAAAAGGATTGGGAATCCCCAAGGAATCTGACCTTGAAGGCCAGTGGGATTTGATTATAGGACTTCCACAGGACTGCTGCTGCTGCTGCAGCTAAATCACTTCAGTTGTGTCTGACTCTGTGCGACCTCATAGATGGCAGCCTACCAGGCTCCCCCGTCCCTGGGCTAGGAGGGCACAAATAAAATCTTGTGCTCACCAATACCCAGAAGAAAGGAGCAGTGACCCCACAGGAGACTGAACCAAAACTATCTGCTGGGGAGGCGTGGATCAACAGGAGCTTGCCAAAGGGACAGGGACACTGGCAGCAGCAGTCCTGGAAGGTCCTCCTAGGCATAAGCCCTCTTAGATATCATCATTAACCGTACCATAGAGCCCACAGACCTCAGGGTTGGGTCACCTCAGGTCATACAACTAACAGAGAGGGAGCACAATCCAACCCATCAGCAGAAAATTGGATTAAAGTTTTACTAAGCAAGCCCCTGCCCACCAGAGCAAGACCTAGTTTTTTCCCACCCAGTCTTTCCCATCAATAATTTTGCAGAAGCCTGTTAGCCTCATCCACCAGAGTGCAGACAGAGGAAACAAGAAGAACTGCAATCCCACAGCAGCTAGAACAAGAACCACATTATAGAAAGTTAATTAGGATGAAAAATCATAAAGTTATGTCCCAAAGAGACAATATAAAACCCCAGAAAAACAACTAAATGAAGTGGAGAGGGGGAATCTTTCAGAAAAAGAATTCAGCAAAATGATAGTGACGACAATCCAGGATCTCAAAAGCAGAATGGAGAAGATGCAAGAAATGTTTACAAAGACCTAGAAGAACTAAAGAACAAGAAAACAGAGATGGACAATACCCTACAAGGAATCAATAGCAGAGTAACTGAGGCAGAAGAATGGAAAAGTGACCTGGAGGATAGAATGGTGGAAATCACTGCCACAGAACAGAAAATAGAAATAAGAATGAAAAAAAAAATGAAGACAATCTAAGAGATTTATGGGACAACATTAAATGTAGCAACATTCACATTATAGGAGTCCCAGAAGGAGAAGAAAGAAACGACCTGAGAAATATGTGAAGAGATAATAGCTGAAAACTCCCCTAACATGGAAAAGGAAATAGTCGACCAAGTCCAGGAAGCACAGAGAGTTGCAGGAAGGATAAACTCAAGGAGGAACACCACAAGACACATAGTAATCAAAATGACAAAAAAATAAATGCAAAGATAAAATATTAAAAGCAATAAGGGAAAAATGGCAAATACCATACAATGGAACTTCCAGAAGGTTACCAGATGATTTCTCAATAGAAACTCTACAAGCCAGAGGGAATGGCAAAATATATTTAAAGTGATGAAAAGGAATAACCTACAACCAAGAACATTCTACCCAGAAAGACTCTTATTCAGATTTGATAGAGAAATCAAAAGCTTTCCAGACAAGCATAAGTTAAGAGAATTCAGCACCACCAAACTAGCTTTATGACAAATGTTAAAGGAACTTTACTAGGCAGGAAACACAAGGGAAGGAAAAGGCCTACAGAAAATAAACCCAAAGTAATTAAGAAAATGGTAATACGATCATGGGTATGCTAAGTCACTTCTTATTTAAATTGTATGCAGAGTGCATCATGAGAAACACTGGGCTGGATGAAGCACAAGCTGGAATCAAGATTGCTGGGAGAAATATCAATAATCTCAGATATGCAGATGACACCACCCTTATGGCAGAAAGTGAAGAACTAAAGAGCCTCTTGATGAAAGTGAAAGAGGAGAGTGAAAAACTTGGCTTAAAGCTCAACTTTCAGAAAACTAAAATTATGGCATCTGGTCCCATCACTTCATGGCAAATAGATGGGGAAACAGTGGCTAACTTTATTTGGGGGGGTTCGAAAATCACTGCAGATGGTGTCTGCAGCCATGAATTAAAAGACGCTTACTCCTTGGAAGGAAAGTTATAACCAACCTAGACAGCATATTAAAAGCATAGATATTACTTTGCCAACAAAGGTCTGGCTAGTCAAAGCTATAGTTTTTCCAGCAGTCATGTATGGACGTGAGAGTTGGTCTATAAAGAAAGCTGAGTGCCAAAGTGAAAGTGAAAGTTGCTCAGTCGTGTCCGACTCTTGCAAGCTCTTGGACTGTATAGTCCTTGGAACTCTCCAGGCCAGAATACTGGAGTGGGTAACCTTTCCCTTCTCCAGGGGATCTTCCCAACCCAGGGATCAAACCCAGGTCTCCCACATTGCAGGTGGATTCTTTACCAGCTGAGCCACCAAGAGTGCCAAAGAATTGATCCTTTTGAACTGTGTTGTTGGAGAAGACTCTTGAGGGTCCCTTGAACTACAAGGAGATCCAACCAGTCCATCCTAAAGGAAATCAGTCCTGAATATTCTTTGGAAGGACTGATGTTGAGGCTGAAACTCCAAAACTTTGGCCACCTGATGCGAAGAGCTGACTCATTTGAAAAGATCCTGATGCTGGGACAGGGTGAAGGCAGGAGAAGAAGGGGACAACAGAGGATGCGATGGTTGGATGGCATCACCTACTCAATGAACATGAGTTTGAGTAAACTCTGGGAGTTGGTGATGAACAGGGAGGCCTGTCGTGCTGCAGTCCATGGGGTTGCAAAGAGTCAGACACAACTGAGTGACTGAACTGAACTTAGTCACTTTAGTAGTGTCTAACTCTTTGGACCCTATGGACTGTAGCCCACCAGACTCCTCTGTCCATGGGATTCTCTAGGCAAGAATACTGGCATAGTTTGCCATGCCCTTCTCCAGGGGATTTTCCTGACCCAGGGATCAAACCTGTGTCTCCTGCATTGCAAGCAGATTCTTTACTGTCTGAGCCACCAGAGAAGCTCCCAGTAGAATCATACATACTGGTAATTACCTTGAATGTAAATAGATTTAAACACACCAACCAAAAGACACAGAGTGGCAGGGCAGATGAAAATGTGCATGTATACATTTCCACTTACCACATAATTCTGCTTGACCCCCTAGATTGTGTGTAATTATTTTATACTGTTAGGTTAATCAAGTTCCTATTATGGCTTGCAATTGAAATTATCTTTTATTTTTTGTCTGGCTATTGATTTTGAAAACTGGTAAACATCTTTTACTGCTATGATTATGTAGCTATTACTCAATACCACTGTATCATGATTAGTCAGCAGAAAAATAATAGAATCCTATATTACTAAAACTACCATTTAATAGAAAAACCTGTAATCACTTGGTACACTCCAGATGCATATCAGAATTATTTTGGAATTTTTTAAAAATACAAATGCTCAGGTATTGCTTTTTTCCTCCAAAGCTCCAGATGTGTTTCTAATGAACAGCCATGTTTAAAAACAACTGGACTATATGATGATCTTTTGCTTTTATCTAATTTGGTTCGCTTTTTATATTTCATATTTAGTGCTCTCATTTCATTTAGTTTCTGTTTTCCAATTTCTCTATGTCTTCTTTCTTTGATGTTCTTTCTCAAGCATAGTAGAAAAAATTTTTATACATATATATAAATAGGATGCATAATATATGTATTTTAAAGAACTTATCCATTTTTGCTTAACTAAAAAAATTATGACATTTTGATTCTACTTGTTTGACTCAGTATGCATAGAATGCTAGCTTTCTAATTTAAGAAAATAGATATGCAACAAGCTACAAAGGTTTACTGTATAGCACAGGGAACTATAATCTATATCTTGTAATAACCTATAGTAGAAAATAACCTCAAAAATAATATATGTGTACATGTATAACTGAATCACCTTGCTTGTACCTGAAACACTATGTCAACTATACTACAATAAAACAAATATATTAAGTAAAAAAGAAAACTAAGCTACAAGCTAGAAGGATATGGTTGCAAATTATATATCTGATAAGGAACATAGACTTAAAATACATAAACACCTAATACTGTTCAGTAAAAAGAAGTAAATGACACGATTAAAAAACTGAACAAAACATTTGAATAGATACCCTACTATAGAAGATTTATGAATGTGAATATTCACAAGAAAATATGCTCTATGTTGTCAGTAACTAAAAAAATGGACATTAATGCACTTTAAAGACACAATGAGATGCCACTTTTTACCTATTAGAATATATAAACCTAAAACAAACAAACAAACAAAAAGCACTGATAGTAGTATTGGCAAGGATTTGGAAGAACTGTAGTTCTCATACAGTGCCAGTAAGAAGGTAACACATGTATAAAATACATGTATGTATGATACATATATAGATTCAGTAATCAATAATTTATTTACACATACATACTGGTATTACACAACAATAGGAAAAATGTATTACAGAATATGTATTAACCTGTATAAATTGTAATAATAAAATTCTGAAGAACAATGCAAATCATTTTTCTAATGTTTAACAGTTATCAAAAAAATAAGGATAATAATGTAAGGAATTACATGGCCATGAGAGTGAGTTTCTAGATTGGATTATTAAGCAAAGACTACACACAATAGTTGACCCAGCATAAATTTGAGTTATGTTTAGGAAAGCATAAAGTGTCATTCATAGCAGCAGGATCTGAGAAACTTTAATTACCCACTTACAACTTCTAATGTCCCCAAACACATAAGATGCCCTTTATTGCTCAAGATGCTATTGTGCATGTTGATGACAAGAGTTGACACATAAATCAAGAACACCTACTGGTTGCCTCTGCTAAACTTGCCAGTCACTACCACCTGGGGGGATATGTACTGTTTTCTCATTCTTTAATGAACCTGAAGTCCACAATCATACAATGAATAATCCCAATGACAACATCTTGAGGTGCTTCAGTACTCATTAATTAATGCACAGAAATCGCAGCTAACCTCTCCAAATATGTACAGACCTTTAGATGATTCCATTAGAAACCTGACTAAAGGTTAACATCCTTCAAATACCCATGAAGCAGGAAGAAAAGAATCACATCAGAGATGTTAACTATTTTAGCAAACAAACAAAAAAAGCAACCAAAAAAAAAAAAAAAAATACTTTAGAATCATAGAAACAGAATGCATCTAATACCAGGCTTGTGAGGAAGGTAAATTGGAGAGGAGCATAGAAATTAAGTGCTGAAGGATTGTAGCAGTGTTCCAGTTCTTCTTATGTAGGTGGTAGGTTCATGAGTGTAAGTTATAGTGTAAAAATAAATACAAAACTGATGAATGAAAACAAAATCAATGTATAAAATATAAAAATAAAGGGTGCTGCTGCTGCTGCTAAGTCACTTCAGTCGTGTCCAACTTTGTGTGACCCCATAGACGGCACCCCACCAGGCTGCCCCATCCCTGGGATTCTCCAGGCAAGAACACTGGAGTGGGTTGCCATTTCCTTCTCCAGTGCATGAAAATGAAGTCGCTCTGTTGTGTCCGACTCTTCGCGACCCCATGGACTGCAGCCTACCTGGCTCCTCCGCCCATGGGATTTTCTAGGCAAGAGTACTGTAGTGGGTTGCCATTGCCTTCTCTGAAAAAAAAGGGTAGTCAGACATAAATTAATACTTAAGTTAAAAGGAAATTTTTGTGCTTGAAATTTTTAATAAATGAGAGTACTTTATTGACATTTTTTAAAAAGTATGAGTGAGTGAGTGAAAGTCGCTCAGTCCTGTCTGACTCTTTGCGACCCCACGAACTATAACAGTCCATGGAATTCTCCAGGCCAAAAAACTGGAGTGGGTAGCCTTTCCCTTCTCCAGGGGATCTTCCCAACCCGGGGATTGAACCCAGGTCTCCTGCATTGTGGCCGGATTCTTTACCAGATGAGCCAACAGGGAAGCCCAAGAATACTATAGTGGGTAGCCAATCCCTTCTACAGCAGATCTTCCTGACCCAGGAGTCAAACCAGGGTCTCCTGCATTGCAGGTAAATTCTTTACCAACTGAGCTATTCTGCTAAATACTGCTTTTCAGAGAAAGAGAAAAAGAGAGATAACATTTTATTATGGTGGCAACATTGTAGCTACTTGAATGTTTTGTTTTCCTTATTATTTTCTCACTAATTACCCAATTATATAGAATTCTTAAGACTTGAGAAGTCTAATTAGAGCATACGTAAGTGATTTTAATTCTTCTTTAGTCTAACTTTTAAATAATTTATTATTATAAGCTATTAATAGTATTTAGTGAGTGATTTCTTTATGCAAGGCACCATTCTTTGTTGGGTTATGCTATTTTATCTTCATAATATATGAATTGGAAATTTAAATATTCATTTTATAAACAAAGAAATTAAGGTTAAATTGGAGAAGGAAATGGCAACCCACTACAGCGTTCTTGCCTGGAGAATCCCAGGGGCAGGAGAGCCTGGTGGGCTGACGTCTATGGGGTCACACAGAGCCGGACACGACTGAAGTGACTTAGCAGCAGCAGCAGGTAACATAAGAAATCAATTTATTAATAAAGCTTGATGTTATCAGGAATTTATCCCATTCAGTTTGATAGCAAAATTCTTATTATCATGGCTCTGACAGAACCTACCTCAGCTCTTGATTCTGGTCAACCATCAACATCTTTCCTTCGTGGTGGGGGAGAACTAAATAAGAAATTTATCTATGATCTCTGATTCTGTTCATGACTGAATCTAGATATATAGCTTCTATACATATTACTATTGAAAAGGGAACTCAAACTTTTTAACCTAAGTGGGACTCAGGAGCCCTAGCTCATGAGGGCAGTTCTGGCCATGTGGGCCTTTCACATCTCATATTTAGGTGCCATGCATACCAGGACCCAATAGTATGCTAGCCACTAATTTTAGAAAGATGTATATTTTTCTGTTATACACAGCAGGGCTTTCCACTAATCCTCTAGAGGTCTACCTTCTGGTTCTTCTACTGGGCCTGATAAAAACTCTGCAAAGCCTGTCTTACCATTGTAGATATCTAGTGATATGTGGTCTGCTGGGTTACACGGCTTCGTTGGCAGGCTCAATCCTTTACCTGATGCAGTTTTTCCCTATTTTTGATCCCATTCAAATCTGATAAACTTTTATACCATTCAGTAAATAGTTAAAATATTACTGTTATGAATCAGTCAACTTAATACTTATTAAGTGGAGCACAGTGTTTCGGATGGTGAATTATGTTTCAAAAACGGACCACAAGAGGAACTGAAATTAAAAAAAAAAAATTATTACTCATAGGTCTGGTAAATTTCTTGGCGGACAATGGTCATTCTGGCATTTGTCAGGTTTTTAACTAATCTATGCCATTCACTAATCTATGCCATTCTTCTTTGTATATGGCATTTTTTATGATGCATTATCTTGGCTGAGGATGGGGGTGAAGAAAGCATTCAAAGTCCTCTATTTGGCCTTCTCTGTATATTGTTTTCTTATGCAACAGGATGAGGAAGAAACATGGGTGTCTTGCCAACTACTAAGAATATCCATTCTAAGTGTGTGTTCTGGGAAAGGGAAGTGATCACTAGGTAATCTGGTTTTACAAACAGAATCTTGACTAGAACTCTATGTGATTCCAGAGCAGCCAATGTGACATTTTAAGTCCTTGAGTCTTGATGTCAGTTTTAACTATGTATCAAATTATCCTAAATATTTATGTATTATCTCTTTCCCAATGTATGGCTATTGGAATAAATGCCTGTAGTGGTCCTTTGAGGAAACACATAAATCTGCTGTGGTGTTATAAATTCTTTCTTCATAGAGATGAACATACCTTTCAAAGAATACCAAGTCTGAAAATTTTCTCAGGCCCTAAAACTAGGCCAAGGATTGTGAACTACTAAACTGGGGACATTGCCCACAGCCTTCTGATACTCTATCCTTGATAAGTTAAATAAATAAAGCAAAGTATTTGTTGATTCTTCTTCAATATTGTTGCCAAAAATCATGGGATATGTTAATTATTGACAAAGTTCTCATGATTAGGGCTCCTTGGCTGATATTCTGACCTTGCTGCTGCTGCTGCTAAGTCACTTCAGTCGTGTCCGACTGTGTGTGACCCCGTAGACGTCAGCCCTCCAGGCTCCACCGTCCCTGGGATTCTCCAGGCAAGAACACTGGAGTGTGGTGCCATTGCCTTCTCTGACCTTGCAATTCAGTATAATACTTGTACCTGCTTTGATTCTAATGGTTAAGTGTTCCTGCTTGATCTCTATTATATTGGGATCTTATTATCTCCATGCAGTAATGGAAGTCCTGTTCTATAATAGAATCTATTCTATTACATTGGAAAATGGTTCTTCAGGTCCTCTCACAGTATATAATCAGACAGTAGGTATTGTGGGTTGAATTATGCCTCCTAGAATGCATATGTTGAATTCTTTACCCTGTGTACCTCAAATGTGACATTATTTAAAATGTGTCATTGCACATACAATTAGTTACATTAAAATGAAGTCATACTGGAGAAGGTGGCCCTCTAATCCAACATAGCTGGTATCCTTATAAAAAAGAGAAAGTTGGAGACAGACATGCAAGCAACAGGAATTACATATGAAGAAGGCACAAATTGGAGTTGTGGATGTACAAACAAAGGAATGCCAAAGGAAGCTAGGTGAACAACATTGTACTTTTTTTTTTTTCCCTCATGGACTTCAGAAGAAATCAATTCTAAATTTCAGTGTTCCAGTCCTCCCTAGTCAGTGTAGCACATTGGCTGAGGTTGAGAATTCAACTTTATCTGGAGCTTTTCTTCAAAAATATTAAATCTCAATCCTGATCATCAGCATGAACAGCCTTCCTTCTGCATTAAATGCTTGATACTTTACATGCTACCAAGGAAATCCTCTGGTTTTCATATTTTACTCAAAATAGGTGTATATCACCCTCAGCCTTATATTTTCCTTTGCCAATGATTTAGTAACTTTCAGCAGTAGTCATCCAATTTCACAGTCATCATTATTATTTCTTCCTATGAGCCTCTCACATACCTGAGATAGTGTACATTCCACAGCATTCCCTTTTGTCAGTACCCTGTTGTAGGTCCCTCCAAGTTAAAGCATAGCAATTTCATCACGATAGCCATAGTTTGCTATAGGCTATCAGGATCCTACCTTCCATTAGTGGTGAGGACCTACTCCACTGTCAAGCAGGAAATATATGATAATGTTCCTGTTCTCATTTTTAGAATCTGCATCACAGGGCTACCTTTTGTTCCAGCTGTCGTAGTTTTGTTCCCTGGGAAGCACACTCTGAAATCTAGATTTGTATGCAGGAAAGTTATTAGAAAGTGCTTTGGGGAAAAGATCTATAAGGAGGTCAGAATAGTAGGATTTGGCTGACAGAAAAGTTGAACTGGCATAAAGTAAATTGTTAACTTTGGCAAGGCACTCCCTTTGACAGTGGCTGACTCTAGGAAGGCTGAGTTGTGAGCAGCCAACACTCCAAGAAGCTACAGAACAAGTGCCTTAATTTGATTTGAGTACATAGCACTACATTCACTTAAAATGTTTGTGTCTGCTCTAGAGTTTATTGCAAATGGGTTTTACATGGGTTTTTGCTTCGTTAAGCCAATTGTGTCTACACCCTCCATCATAAGCACTACACTTTCTGAAAGAGTCTTTTGTAGATGTCATCCAGAGATGTCTTTAAAATCACCTAGTTAACCATTTTCAAATCCCACACATCTCTATGCATGCAACCAATTCTGATGTGGAGAGCTTCCCCACAAGACTCAGACTAATTGAGAAACACTGTCCTAAACGATCAACTGATTTCTACAAATACAGATACAAAAAATCGTAACTATTACTTTTAAAATACACATTTTTCTAACATAAATGTTAGCTTAGATTGATGATATACAGCTTTCCTGTTAAATACTAAACAGGAATGACTTCAGTTTCATAAATTTCCCCCAATCCCTCTTTTAGAATTGTCAATGATTAAATTGTGGCTGTTAGGATGGTATAATGTTGCAGGATACAGCCAAAGCATCCTGGCCATTGATTCATTACTCTTCTACTTCATAAACCTCCCTGGAAGCAAAAAAGATACATATCTTCAATAAACCCAATGGAGGAAATGAAATGTCTCTCTTTTATCTTTGGGTTTTATGAAATACCTAATACACTAAAAAGCAAGAAAAATTATCTAATGTTCAGCTCTTTTGGTCAGGTTTTCACTGGCTTACAGTGAATATTATGTATGTATATATTTCACTGTACTTTATTCACTGTACTTCAATATTACATTCTGCTGCTGCTACTGCTAAGTCGCTTCAGTCGTGTCCGACTCTGTGCGACCCCATAGACAGCCTCCTACCAGGCTCCTTTGTCTCTGGGATTCTCTAGGCAAGAACACTGGAGTGGGTTGCCATTTCCTTCTCCAACGCATGAAAGTGAAAAGTGAAAGCGAAGTCGCTCAGTCGTGTCCGACTCTTAGCGACCCCATGGACTGCAGCCTACCAAGCTCCTCCATCCATGGGATTTTCCAGGCAAGAGTACTGGAGTGGGGTGCCATTCTAATTTAACATAATTTCTTTGTGAATTATCAAGAAAAAATCTTAAAACAAAGTAATGGTACTGGCTAGCCACTCCTAAAGCACAGGCCTCAAGGATATTATTATCAAGTCTTATTGATGTCTAAAAATTATATTCAAGAAAGAACATTTACAATTCTAGAATCTTAAAATATAAGTATAGAATTTTCTAAAGTATATAAGGATATTATATTCTAAAATGTATTAAAATGTACAAAAATATTAAAATTTATATATAGAATATATCATATCATCAGTTCAGTTGCTCAGTTGTGTTGGACTCTTTGCGACCCCATGGACTCCAGCACACCAGGCCTCCCCATCCATGACCAACTCCCAGAGCCTACTCAAACTCATGTCTACCGCATTGGTGATGCCACACAATCATCTCATCCTCTGCCATTCCCTTTTCCTCCCACCTTCATTCTTTCCCAGCATCAGGGTATTTTCCAATGAGTCAGTTCTTTGCATCAGGTGGCCAAACTATTGGAGTTTCAGCTTCAGCATCAGTCCTTCCAAAGAATAATCAGGACTGATTTCCTTTAGGATTTCCTTTAGGACTGGTTGGATCTCCTTGCAGTCCAAGAGACTCTCAAGAGTCTTTTCCAACACCATAGTTCAAAAGCATCATTTGTTCGGTGCTCAGCTTTCTTTATAGTCCAACTCTCACATCCATACATGACTACTCGAAAAACCATAGCTTTGATTAGGCAACCTTTGTTGGTAAAGTAATGTCTCTGCTTTTTAATATGCTGTCTAGGTTGGTCATAGGTTTTCACCCAAGGAGCAAGCGTCTTTTATGTATTTATTTATTTTTTCTGTGTTGTATATCCTTGCTTTCTTTTTTTTTTTTATTTTATATATTTTTAACTTTACAATATTGTATTGGTTTTGCCATACATCAACATGCATCCGCCACGGGTGTACTTTCATGAGCACAGATAGGTGTTTTCAGTATAAGTAAATGGAAAATAAACGCCATGAGATGGAATACCTGTTTCTTATCTAATTTTTTTTGAATTAATTTGTATGTATAAATTAAAAATTAAACTAATGCTTTAACTTGGTTTCTACAAAATATCTCACTGGTATATGATTAATATCATATTGAATTTGTAAATCTGTTTTGAGCTCACTGACATTTTAAAATTCTAATTCAAATAATTTATATCTTCTTTAATAGAAAAAATAAGTTATTCTATTTTTCAGCATACAGAATTTACGTATATTTGTCAGCTTTATACCTAGCTTTTAAATGACCTTGTGAGCTTAATAAATACCTTTCAATTTTAAATCCCAATTATTCATTATTAGTATTGAGAAATAAAATCGCCTTTTATATATTGACATGTCTTTGACATTGTTAAGTTCACTTTTTTTTTTTAAGTGTATATTTGTTAGAAATTTTACATGGACATGTTTCTTCTGTTACAGTTTCTTTTGTGTGTATTTAAATTCTCTACATCCTTTTTTATTTTAACATTGTTATATTCATGAAGACATAAAAGCTATCAATTAGTAGGACTGACAGTGGACATCATGACTCTAATTGTAGGAGCAAATAATTAGTCTTTCATCATACATATATAATGTTATCTGTAGTAATTGTTTGTCTGTATGTACATCCCTCATTTTATTAAAGTGTCATCTAATTCTGAACTTGTGGAGCCTTTTTAACTATGACTGATGAATTCTGAATTTTGTAAGTATTTTTTATGCAACTGTTGGTTCTTTACATATATGTGCCAAATTGTTTTCTTTTCATATTCATTCAATTGAAAATAATTTTACATTTCATTTGTAGATTTGTATTTGATCTATAGGTTAATAAAAGTAAAATTAATTTCCAAATATTTATGATTATCAAAGTTATTTTTAGTATTGTTTTCTACCTTAATTCCATGTAGACACAGAAAATTCTTTGTATAATTGAAAATCTTAAATTTGTTGAGATGTGTTTATCATGCAGAGTATGATCTACCTGGATGAATTATGTACAATTAAAGAGAATGAGAGAATGGCATTGAAATATGTATAATATCATATATGAAACGAGTTGCCAGTCCAGGTTTGATGCACGAAACTGGATGCTTGGGGCTGGTGCACTGGGACGACCAAGAGGGATGGTATGGGCAGGGAGGAGGGAGGAGGGTTCAGGATGGGGAACACATGTATACATGTGGCAGATTCATTTTGATATATGGCAAAACAAATACAATATTGTAAAGTTAAATAAAATTAAATTTTTAAAAATCTTATAAAAAAAAAAGAGAATGTACATTCTCCTGTTGTTGATAGATTTTTCTATAAATGTAAATTAGGTCTACTGATGAGCTTGTCTAAGGCATGTTTCTCAAGAGGCAGGTCAGGTGGTCTGGTATTCCCATCTCTTTCAGAATTTTCCACAGTTTATTGTGATCCACACAGTCAAAGGCTTTGGCATAGTCAATAAAGCAGAAATAGATGTTTTTCTGGAACTCTCTTGCTTTTTCGATGATCCAGCAGATGTTGGCAATTTGAACTCTGGATCCTCTGCCTTTTCTAAAACCAGCTACAACATCCGGAAGTTTACAGTTCACGTATTGCTGAAGCCTGGCTTGGAAAATTTTGAGCATTACTTTACTAGCATGTGAGATCAGTGCAATTGTGCGGTAGTTTGAGCATTATTTGGCATTGCCTTTCTTTGGGATTGGAATGAAAACTGACCTTTTCCAGTCCTGTGGTGACTGCTGAGTTTTCCAAATTTGCTGGCATATTGAGTGCAACACTTTCACAGCATCATCTTTCAGGATTTAAAATAGCTCAACTGGAATTCCATTACCTCCACTAGCTTTGTTCATAGTGCTGCTTTCTAAGGCCCACTATATGCAGGTCAGGAAGCAACAGTTAGAACTGGACATGGAACAACAGACAGGTTCCAAATAGGAAAAGGATTATGTCAAGGCTGTATATTGTTACCCAGCTTATCTAACTTATATGCAGAGTACATCATGAGAAACGTTGGACTAGAAGAAGCAAAAGCTGGAATCAAGATTGCCGGGAGAAATATCAATAACCCCAGTTATGCAGATGATACCACCTTTATGGCAGAAAGTGAAGAGGAACTAAAAAGCCTCTTGATGAAAGTGAAAGAGGACAGTGAAAAAGTTGGCTTAAAACTCAACATTCAGAAAACAAAGATCATGGCATCTGGTCCCATCACTTCATGGGAAATAGATGGGGAAACAGTGGAAACAGTGTCAGACTTTATTTTTGGGGGCTCCAAAATCACTGCAGATGGTGATTGCAGCCATGAAATTAAGACACTTACTCTTGGAAGAAAAGTTATGACCAACCTAGATAGCATATTCAAAAGCAGAAACATTACTTTGCCAACAAAGGTATATCTAGTCAAGGCTATGGTTTTTCCTGTGGTCATACATGGGTGTGAGAGCTGGACTGTGAAGAAAGCTGAGTGCTGAAGAATTGATGATTTTGAACTGTGGTGTTGGAGAAGACTCTTGAGAGTCCCTTGGACTGCAAGGAGATCCAACCAGTCCATTGTGAAGGAGATCAGCCCTGGGATTTCTTTGGAAGGAATGATGCTAAAGCTGAAACTCCAGTACTTTGCCCACCTCATTTGAAGAGTTGATTCATTGGAAGAGACTTTGATGCTGGGAGGGATTGGGGGCAGGAGCAGAAAGGGACGACAGAGGATGAGATGGCTGGATGGCATCACCGACTCGATGGACGTGCATTTGAGTGAACTCCAGGAGTTGGTGATGGACGGGGAGGCCTGGTGTGCTGTGATTCATGGGGTCACTAAGAGTTGGACACGACTGAGTGACTGAACTGAACTGAACTGAACTGAAGGCATGTTTTACTTTTGTTCTTATGTTGTTAGTTTCTTTTTTAGCACTTCTATTTGAGTCTTATAGTTTCTATTTGTTGATTTAAATTCATCAACTGTTAATGAATGTTGTCTACCTTTTCCACTAGAGCATTTAATATGGTAATCACAATCATGTAAAATTTATTTATGGTAATGTCAACATTGGAGTGGAGAAGGCAATGGCAACCCACTCCAGTATTCTTGCCTGAAAAATCCCATGGGTGGAGGAGCCTGGTAGGCTGCAGTCCATGAGGTCGGGAAGAGCCCGACATGACGGAGCAACTTCGCTTTCACTTTTCACTTTCATGCATTGCAGAAAGAAATGGCAACCCACTCCAGTTGGGATGACAACCCACTCCAGATTGGGGAGCCTGGTGGGCTGCCATCTATGAGGTCGCACAGAGTCGGACAGGACTGAAGTGACTTAGCAGTAGCAGCAGCAGCAACACTGGAGACATCTATGAGCCTGAATCAGGATCTGAGTTTGTTTATTGCTTTGACTCTTACTAATAGGTTGTTGTGCTCATGCCACTGCTGCTGCTGCTAAGTCACTTCAGTCGTGTCCAACTCTGTGCGACCCCATAGATGGCAGCCCACTAGGCTCCTCTGTCCCTGGGATTCTCCAGGCAAGAATACTGGAGTGGGTTGCCATTTCCTTCTCCAATGCATGAAAGTGAAAAGTGAAAGTGAAGTCACTCAGTCGTGTCCGACTCTTAGCGACCCCATGGACTGCAGCCTACCAGGCTCCTCTGTCCCTGGGATTTTCTAGGCAAGAGTACTGGAGTGGGGTGCCATTGCCTTCTCCTGCTCATGCCACAGAGGCTGTCAATTTCCACACTCTTGTTTTTCCCCAGGGTTGTAACAGTGTTGCTGTTACTTGCCACTTTCCACACCAAAGATGAGGGTTGGAGGTAATTCTTTAAATACTAGATTCAAACTTATGCTGAGTCTCAGGAGAGGTCTGTTCTCAGTGGTCCTGTCTTTTTCTACTGCAGGTCATGTATGGATGTGAGAGTTGGACTGTGAAGAAAGCTGAGCACCGAAGAATTGATGCTTTTGAACTGTGGTGTTGGAGAAGACTCTTGAGAGTCCCTTGGACTGCATGGGGATCCAACCAGTCCATCCTAAAGGAGATCAGTCCTGGGTGTTCTTTGGAAGAAATGATGCTAAAGCTGAAACTCCAGTTATTTAGCCACCTCATGTGAAGAGTTGACTCATTGGAAAATATTCTGTTGCTGGGAGGGATTGGAGACAGGAGGAAAAGGGGACGACAGAGGATGAGATGGCTGGATGGCATCACCAACTCGATTGACGAGTGTTTGAGTGAAATCCGGCAGATGGTGAGGAACAGGGAAGCCTGGCATGCTGTGAATCATGGTGTCACAAAGAGTCGGACACCAACGAGAGACTGAAGTGAACTGAACTGAACATCTAGTTAGCATCTTTGATAGTTACTATAAGAGAAAGTAGTCCCTGCTCCTCTTGCAGTGGTAAAAGACTTTGAATGCTATTAACATAGGATCTCTGGTCCAATATTCTTTCCTATCTCACTTCTATGAGTAGAGGTGTTTTCCAGGAAACTTCTTCAGGTCTTAATCCTGGCTCTGGCAGTGAGAGCATGCCTATGGCTTCCCCAGTTGCATAAACCTTTTGGTTTATAATGGATAAGGCTTTGTGTGGGGCTCTGTGTATTTACTGTAGCAAAAGTTGATTCCCTCCTTTAGGATGACACTACCTTGTGAACCCTCCCCAGTCCACACCCTGTTCTCCAGTCCTTCTGGGAGCATCGCATGGAAGTTTACAGAAAAGACAGATGACTGTGTCTCTGATTCCAAGTGCTTCTATACATTTATTCTAACCTACATTTGACATATAGCAATTTACAAAAACTTTATTTGGATTATTTTGACCCATTTTATGGCAACCAGCACCTCTCCCTCCTATGTTTTACTACAGGTGAATAATTGCTTGCATCCTGCCTCTTATGGAAAGTGTGAAAGTGTTAGTCACTCAGTCATGTCTGACTTTGTGACATCATGGACTGTAGCCTGCCAGGCTCCTCTATCCAGGAAATGCTCCATGCAAGAATGCTGGGTGACCCCATGAACTGTGGCCCCCCCACCCCAGGCTCCTCTGTCCATGAAATTCTTCAGTGAAGAATATTGGGGTGGGTAGCTATTTCCTTCTCTAGGGGATCTTCCTGACCCAGAGATCAAACCCAGATCTCCTACATTGCAGGCTGATTCTTTACCATTGAGCCACCAGGGAAGCCCCGTCTCTTACAGAAGAACCTGTCATTTCTTAGATTTCACTCTACTTTATTTCCCTGCATTCTGATGGGTTCAAGAAAAATTATGATTTGCTTTATCCATAGTTTTCTTTTATTATGGTGGGAGCATCACCCTTTCAAGTTTTATAAACCCTAAACAGAAGCGGAATAAGCTCTCATTGATGGTAAGGTTTCTCTTTGTCTTTTAGCTTCAACATTACTGTGATATGCCTATGATAGATTTTCTTTGTATTCTTCTTAGACATAGTTGACTTTCCTGTATTTGTGGTTTTATATGTTTCATCATTTTTGAAAATTCACAGTTATTATCTTTCAATTATATTTCTGTACATTCTTATATTTTGTTTTCTGTATGTGAATTAAATATATGTGAGACCATGACTGGCATGTACTTTCCATACTTCTATTTGTACCTTTTCATTTTTCTTTTTGCCTTTATTTGAATGAGAGCTTCCCTGGTGGCCTAGACGGTAAAGCATCTGCCTACAATGTGGGAGACCTGGGTTCAATCCTTGGTTCGGGAAGATCTCCTGGAGAAGGAAATGGCAACCCACTCCAGTATTCTTGCCTTGAAAATCCCATGGATAGAGGAACCTGGTAGGCTACAGTCCATGGGGTCGCAAAGAGTCAGACACGACTGAGTGACTTCACTTTCTATTTGAACATAATATATTCACTTGCTTTCCATTTTGCTTTGTCTAATATGCTATTAATACTACCTGAATGCTATTTTCAGCTTTTTTTAAATCAATGCTAGGCTATCCTTGTGATAGTTTTCATCTCTTCCTCTTTTAATTTTCTCAAAATATTCATCATAATTATATTTTGTCAGTATCTGTTAACTCTATATTTTGAATCACTTACATGTGGAATTTTTTTTTTTTTGGTTGTCTAACATATGGTTCTGTTATTCTTGAATGCTTTAAAGTATTAAATAACTGTGAAACTGGTAACTTGCATTAATTTTCAGCATATGAAAATGGCTTTTAGTTCTTCCCAGTAAATATGGAGCATATTTCTCTAACATTGAAATTGGAATATATCATGTTATTAATTTGACTGATAAACATTAGTAAATATGGTTTAAAGTACAAGTTTAAGGTTGTTTTTGCACGCGATATACTGTCTTTTGCTTCTTTCGTTAATATGAATACACCTGAAAAGGGCCACAGGCCACAAAAGAATGTGGATCAGAAATGAATCTAACATTGAACATGGATCAAGCCCAGCTGAACCAAGTCTACAAAAGACAAAAGTACAGACATTGGAACCTATGAATATAAGAATAAGTGGTTATTTCAAGCAATAAATGTTGGTGTGCTTTATTACAATCTTGTGGTAGCAATAGCTGACTTTTGCAGCAAACATATGTAAGGAAAAAAAAATAGTAACTGTGAATTGTTATCTTTCCCTATAGAGTATTTATGTTTCTTTGATAGAGAATGAGTATATTACCTCAATCCAGTCTGATTTGTTTGTATTTTAAAGTAGAATTCTTCACAATTTTACCTGAAAGGTACAGATTTTTCTTAAGGCTCATTATTCCTAGCTAATTGTTCTCTTATTGATAAGAAAAAAACAAAACCAAAACAGAAAACCTCTCTTGCAATCTCTCTCTCTTTCTCTCTCTTTTCTTAATTTATAACTGCTTCTTTATTCTGGATTTCTTCTAAAGCTACCCTTCACACCTAGCACACACACACAAATAGACACAGCCTTAGAGGTGACAAGTGCCCCAGAAAAACTGTGTTCTGAGTGATGGATCTGTTGGCCTGCAACTCTCTTTCCTCTAGAATATTGGTCTTCCAATCCCTGGCTATCTTGATAGTTCTAAATATCAATTTCTGTCTCCTCAGGCCATTGTAACTGCCCTAAATTTTAGGTTGTTGTTTTCTTATTTAGATAGTGTGATCTATATCAATAATCAGCAAACTTAGAAAAATACCAGCAGAAAAATGTAAGGCTCATTTTATTTAATCTTCCTTATATTTTGGTCTCTTAATTTCTCTGATTTGGTTGCCTTCAAATACTTCAAGAAAGCTTTTTTTTGCTGTTGTTGCAAATAATAATGATAATAACAATGATACTAAATCTAGATCTTTAGCTGCTCTGAGTAGAAATATTAATTTGATAGATGCTGAAGCTGAAACTTCATTACTTTGGCCACCTGATGCGAAGAATTGACACATTTGAAAAGACCCTGTTGCTGGGAAAGATTGAAGGTGAAAGGAGAAGGGGAAGATGGAGGATGAGATGGTTAGATGGCATCACTGACTCAATGGACATGAGTCTCAGTAAACTCCAGGAGTTGGTGATGGACAGGGAGGCCTGTTGCTGCAGTCCATGAGATCACAAAGAGTTGGACACGACTGAGTGACTGAACTGACTGATTATATCTGAAAACACTTATTTTTTTAATGTAATCTTTACTTCCTTCCTGGTGGCTAATGGGCTTTTGTCACTTTTTCTAGATGTACTGTCTTCTCATTACGGTGCATCAAACTGAGAATTTACTATTTTTTATTTATCTTGCTTGGAAATCAGCATGTGCTTATTACTAAAGAACACAAGTCTTTCTTCAGTTCTGGAAACTTAGTAATTATCATTTCCAGTATTTCTTATCTGCCATGTTATATATTTTATTCCATTAAGACTACATTTGAAACAATTACATAGATTATCTCTTATTAATCTGTCACTAAAGTTTATCTATCTTTCCTTAATTTCTTTTATGATTCATAATGTTTATATAAACCACTGTTGCCAATATTGGGGGTAAGAATCCTTAAGGTATTTTTATGCTTCTTTCTGGATAAGTTAGCTAGAGTGATATAGTGATTAATATATTAAAGTAGGTATTGTATCTATATGTATGTGAATATGAATTATAATATTTAGCAAAACAGTAAGATAATTTTAACCAAAGAATTCAGCTGATAGGAGTGCTTTCCATGTTTGGATACCACAAAAAATGACAAAAGGCGGTATCCACATAAAGACAACAGAAAAGTTTGGCAAGGAATACAAAACCACAGATGGTTGTAGGTGGCAGTCTCTTAGCAGCAGAAACAGATTTTCCTGAGAAAACATTTCATCAAAACTTTGCTTTGAACCAGTCTGTTCTGCCATATTGAGGACAATATTCAGTGGAAAAAAAAAAATCTTTGCTAACATACAGCCAACAGAAGTTGGAATCTGTTTATGTGGTGGTTATACTCAAAAGAGGAAAAGAAGATAAATGTGCATTCCTCATCTTATTTCTATCACATAGTCCTGAATATGGCCAGATTCAAGCAAAAACAGTACACTAGGTACAGTAATTTCAGAGACCATGGCTTCTCTGTCCATGTCCTACCATCCCTTCAGTTGTTTATTCTAAGCCTCCAGAAGTTTCTTCAAACCTCTATGAAGGATCTATAGCTTTCAAAGAAGATTATATTGACAAGATTTCATGTTTACTTTCTTCATAAGGCTGTGACATTTAAAATAAGATAAATACTTATACTAATGGACTGAATCTCACTGATTCACCTTGGAAAATCAGAAATAATCCAAAGGAAGTTGTTCTGTCTCTTAGAAATACTATATTGTTGACATTTTTTATTAGAACAATGCTTCTTTTAACTGTAGATATAGTTATAACTTATCCTTTACCCATTATAGAAAATTGTGCATAACATTATCTAGAGTTGGCAAATAAGAGTATAGTGTCTGGTAAGTGTGGACTTGATCAGAGAAAATTCCTACCAATTTCAGCCTTACCTGTCTTAGGAGTACATCATTTTCTGTTTGATTGAAGTAAAAAACCCAGTGTATTGTAGGAGTTACAATTACAGGCCCTTTCCCAGCTGAATTCTCAAAATCTCAACTTAGTTGTAAAATAAACATTATTTTTTCATCTCATGAAGTCTTTTATAAGCAAAAATTTGAAAATGTATATAAAACACTAGACTAAGTACTCAGAGAAATATTAACTATTATAGCTAATATTTTTAATTATAAGCTAATGTTCTTAAAGTAATAAATAAAAATATTTTCAAATTATTACATACACCACTCACCAGCCAGGTGGCCACAGCTCAGGCACCATGGAGACTCAGCCCTGCCCATTAGCAGGCCAACCCTAGCTCTGCAACTCCTTGGGCCCCCCAGTTAGCCTCACCAGGATCTGACCCTACCTACCAGTAGGCAGACATCAGCTTTGGGACACCCTGGACTCACAGCCAGCCAGGACAGGAACTGACCCCATCCGCCAGTGGACTGTTATGAGCTCTAGAACTCCTAGGACCCTACAGTCAGAGCACCTGTGCCCTGACAGCTCCCATTAGCAGGACAACACCAGTTACGAGACATCTTGGACCCCTCTGCCAGCTACCCTGGGATCCAGTCCCACTCAGCATCAGTTTGGAAATGCCCCAAACACTACAGCCAGCCATGTCAGGAATGAGCCTCACTAATGGCAGGTCAAAATTAGATCCAAGACACCTGATCCCACAATCACCCATCTCAGAACCTGACTCCATCCACTACTGAGCTAGCATTAGCCCCAGGAACCCCTGGGAATCCTTAGCCATTCACTTCATTACTCAGCCCCACCCACCAGTGGCCAGCAGCCTCTGCACAAAGCTGGGTTTGACAGCAAACCTGAATGGGGTATAGTCACATCTACCAGGCCACCCCCCTCTACAGAAGCATCTGTCCAGCCTACACATAGGGAATTCCTAGAGCATATAGCTCTGGTGACCAGAGGGGAGTAGACTGCTCAAAAGCCTTGAACATCTCCTACAAAAGGCCATTTCTCCAAGCATGGGAAATATAAGCAACCTACCAAATATGTAGAAATAAAAAAAGCAAATTAGGCAAAGTGAGGCAACAAAGAAATATGTTTCAAATGAAGAAATAAGATAAAACTGTAGAAGAACTAAGTGAAGTGGACATAAGCAATCTATCTGAGAAAGAGTTCAAGGAAATGATCCTAAAGATGCTCAAAAAACTTTGGAGATAACTAGGTGAAAAGAGTGAGAACTTAAAAATTTCTAATAAAGAATTAAAAAAAATAAAGATGAATCAAACAGAGATGAAGAATACAATACCTGAAATGTTTAAAACATCCTATAGGGAATCAACAGTAGACTAGCTGATACACAGGATCAGATGAGCGATCTGAAAAACAGAGTAGTGGAAATCACGGAAACTGAGGACAGGTCGAGAGACCTTTAGGACAACATTGAGTGTTTGTATTTTATTTGTATTTTAGGGTTCCAGAAAGAGAAGAGACAGAAAGGGCCAAAGAACATATTTAAAGACATAATAGCTGAAAATTTCCCTAATGTGGGAAAGGAAAAAGACACATAGGTCCACGAGACACAGAGTGCCCTAAACAGGATCAACTCAAAGAGATGCATACCAAGATATATTGCAATTAAACAGCAAAAATTAGAGACTATTAAAAGCAACACATTATGTACAAGAGAATTCCCATAAAGCTATCAGCTTACTTTCCAGCAAAAACTCTGCAGGCTGTAAAGGAGCAGCATAATATACCTAAAGTGATGAAATGTAAACACCTACAAACAAGAATACTCTACCCAGCAAGACTCCTGTTCAAATTTGATGCAGAGATCAAAAGCTTTATAGAGAAGCAAAAACTAAAAGATTTCAGCACCACTAAAATAGCTTTACTAGAAGTGTTAAAGGAACTTCTCTAAGCATAAAAGAAAAGGCCACAACTAGGAAATAAAAGTTATAAAAATTCATCAATAAGGCAAACATATAGTAAAGGCAGGAATTATCCATGTACAAAGTTAGTAAGAAGGTTAAAAGACAAAAGCATGTTACAGGCACAAAAAGAGACACATATATCAATGGAACATAATAGAAAGTCCAGAAATGAATCCACACTTACACAGCTATTAATTTATGACAAAGGCTGCCAAAATACACACTGGGGAAAAGAGAGCCCCCCAAAACAGCCAGTTTATGGTGGCAGGAAAACTGGAGTGCTACACGCAAAAGAATCAAACTGGACTACCCTTTAACATCATGCACAAAAACAAATTCAAAACAGATTAAAAACTTAAAAGTAAAATTCAGAAACTATAAGTCTTCTAGAAGAAAACACAGAAAGTAAGCTCTTTGACATCTGTTTTAGTAATATATCTTTTGGCTATTCCTTCTCTGGCAAGGGAAACAATAGCAAAAATAAACAAGTGGAAGTATATCAAACTAAGATGCTTTTACACAGCAAAGGAAATTATCTATAAAACAAAACAAGTCACCTACTGACTGGAAGAAGATATTTGCAAAGGATGTTTCTGATAGTGGGTTGGTATTAAAATACACAAAAAACTCATACAATTCAGCACCAAAAAAAAAAAGTCAGGATTTTAAAAAACAGACAGAGAATCTGAATAGACATCTTTCCAAAGATATTCAGATTACCATAGGCACATAAAAAGATGCTCAGCATTACCAATCATCAGGGAAATGCAAATCAAAGCCACGATGAGCTATCACCTCACACCTGTCACAATGGCTATTCTCAAAAAGAGAAGTAACAAGTGTGAGAGAGCATATAGATAAAAGGGAACACTTATACACAGTCGGTAGGAATGTAAATTGGTGCAGCCATTAAGGAAAGCAGTATGAAAATTCCTCAAAAAAATTAAACATTGAACTATCATATGATCCAGCAATTTCACTCCTGGGCATGGATCCAAAGAAAACGAAAACACTAACTAGAAAAGATATATGCACCCATATGTTCTTTGTAGCATCATTCAGTTCAGTTCAGTTCAGTCGCTCACTCATATCCGACTCTTTGTGACCCCATGGACTGCTGCATGCCAGAGTTCCCTGGCCATCACCAACTCCCAGACTTTACTCAAACTCATGTCCCTTAAGTTGGTGATGCCATCCAATCATCTCATCCTCTGTCGTCCCCTTCCCCTCCCACCTTCAATCTTTCCCAGCATCAGGGATTTTTCCAATGAGTCAATTCTTCACATCAGATGGCCAAAGTACTGGAGTTTCAGCTTCAGAATCAGTCCTTCCAATGAACACCCAGGACTGATCTCCTTTAGGATGGACTGGCTGTATCTCCTTGTGGTCCAAGGGACTCTCTAGAGTCTTCTCCAACACCACAGTTCAAAAGCATCATTTCTTCGGTGCTCAGCTTTCTTTATAGTCCAACTCACACCCATATATGACTACTGGAAAAAACATAGCTTTGACTAGACAGGCCTATGTTGGCAAAGTAATGTCTCTGCTTTTTAATATGCTGTCTAGGTTGGCCATAACTTTCCTTCCAAGGAGTAAGCGTCTTTTAATTTCATGGCTGCAATCACCATCTGCAGTGATTTGGGAAAGCCCCCAAAATAAAGTCTGTCACTGTTTCCACTGTTTACCCATCTATTTGCCATGAAGTGATGGGACCAGAAGCTATGATCTTAGTTGTCTGACTTGAGTTTTAAGCCAACTTTTTCACTTTCCTCTTTCACTTTCATCAAGAGACTCTTTAGTTCTCCTTTGCTTTCTGCCATAAGGGTGGTGTTATCTGCATACCTTTGGTTACTGACATTTCTCCCAGCAATCTTGATTCCAGCTTTTTCTTCATCCAGCCCAGCATTTCTCATGATGTACTCTGCATATAAGTTAAATAAGCAGGGTGACAATATACAGCCTGACGTACTCCTTTTCTGATTTGGACCTGGTCTTTTATTCCATGCCCAGTTCGAACTGTTACTTCCTGACCTGCATACAGTTTTCTCAAGAGGCAGGTCAGGTAGTCTGGTATTCCCATTTCTTGAAGAATTTTCCACAGTTTGTTGTGATCCACACAGTCAAAGGTTTTGGAATAGTCGATAAAACAGAAGTAGATGTTTTTCTGGAACTCTCTTGCTTTTTCGATGATCCAACAGATGTTGGCGATTTAATCTCTGCTTCCTTTGCTTTTTCTAAAACCAGCTTGACCATCTGGAAGTTCATGCTTCACGTACTGTTGAAGCCTGCCTTGGAGGATTTTGAGCACTGCTTTACTAGTGTGTGAGATGAGTGCAATTGTGCAGTAGTTTGAGCATTCTTTGAAACTGCCTTTCTTTGGGATTGGAATGAAAACTGACCTTTTCCAGTCCTGTGGCCACTGCTGAGTTTTCCAAATTTGCTGGCATATTGAGTGCAGCACTTTCACAGCATCATCTTTTATGATTTGAAATAGTTCAACTGGAATTCCATCACCTCAGAGATAAGGATGGGAGAGGGGACTTGGATAAAGGCAATCAAAAGGTACAAACTTCCAGCTGTGAGATAAACAAGAACTAGGGGGCTTCCCTGGTGGCTTAGTGGTAGAGAATCTGCCTGCCAATGCAGGAGACACAAGTCTGATCCCTAGTCTGGGAAGATTCCACATGCCATGGAGAAACTAAGCCCGTGTGCTACAACTATTGAGCTTGTGCTCTAGAGCCGAGGAGTCCCAACTACCAAACCTGTGTGCCATAATTACTGAAGCCCGCACACCCTAGAGCCTGTGCTCTGCAACAAGAGAGGCCAGTGCCATGAGAAGCCCACACACAGCAACTAGAGAGTAGCCTCCATTCTTCTCTGCAACTAGAGAAGAGCCTGCACAACAATGGAGACCTGGCACAGCCAAAAAGAAATAAAAAAATAAATAAAAGAGAACTAGGCTTGTAGTATACATCATGAAAAATACTGCTGTATGCTATATATGAAAGTAAGGAGAGTAAATCCTAAGAATTCTCACCACATTTTTTTTTCTTTTTATTTAATTTTGTACCTATGTGAGATGTTGGATGTTCACTAACTTACTGTGATAATCACTTCCTGATATATGTGAGTAAAATCATCATACTGTATACCCTAAACTTATATAGTACTATATGACAATAATATCTTCAAAAAATTGGAAGAATAAAAATAGCAACTGAAGCAATATATTTCCTGATCACACTGGTTATGTCAATAGTGTCATATGATAAAAAATAAATTCAGGGCAATGAACCCTGGGCACAAAGAAAAAGTAGGAAGACATGAATAAAAGCAATAAAAGTCAAAGTGATCAGAAAATAAAAAAATAAAAATTATTATATGCAGCATGATAGTACCTCTAGCATCAAATTGTCAATCATGAATGATTGTTAAGAATTACTGATATGAACAACTCCTTTTTACTGTTTAAGATATATGCAAAATAGATGTTTCTTACTTAATAAATTTTATAAGTACAACATTTATAATATTGTGTATTTATCTTGGAATATGCCATAGATAAACTCTTTAGTATTCTTCTTTACAATCTTAAGCAGAAGCATACACCCTAAATTAGTCAACTATAACTAACAAGCTATTAAGCTGCATCCACATTTACCAAATTGTTTATATATATTTGATAAAATATAGGTGCATTTTAGAATTAAAAACTGATATAGTCACAGACTTTAGGAGGAATTGAAAACATTTGTTTTATACTTAAGACTATAACAGCTTTAAAATGTCATCCTCAATAACAACCAAATTTAACAACAAACACACAAAACAAAAGATTTAGATAAAGTTATTGATAACTAACAGAAATGAGTCTTAGAAAAATGTCAGCAGAACCAATTCTGTGGTTTAAAAGTAGAGGAGAGGACTTCCCCTGAGGGAAAATGTTTTCAGAAATTGGAAAGAGTACTTTCCCTATAGACGGAGCTGCCAAAGGTAGGGCAAAGGCTGAACTAGCCAAGAGAAGGCAGTTCACTAAATGAAAGCCTGAGATAGAACCTTTGGGAAGTTTTTATTAGTTCCAGTGTTACAAGGCAGAGTTGGGAGAAAAAAAAAAAAAACTACTACTATCTTTCTTTAACAATCTTTCTTTAAGTGTCAATGCACTAAAGAAAGGAAAAATAATTTTAAACAAATTTTCACTTCAAAGAATTAAATAGATATCATTTTAAAAATGCAGAGATGATAATTTGGCTCAAAGTTTTAAGGGAACACTAAACTTATATTTTCTTTTCCAAATATTCACAATAAACAATGATTTATTTCCACTCAGCACAGAATATCCCAAGAAAATTTGTCTTTTAGGAAAAATTATTGCTTGCTTATATTTCATTTAAACATTTTTCCTACTAAAACATTTGAGGTGCTTCAGCTACTTCAGTATACTATCAATGATAAGTTCCTATAACATTTTTTTTTTTCTTTTGTTGATATTCTTACAGGCTAAATGTAAATACATTTTCTAGTTGACCACTATAATGAGGAACCAAAAGATTAAAAAAGTAAACTAATTGTCTGAACTAAATGTTCTGTAAAGAGAATAAGATACATAGGAAAACACATATCAAACATATTTTTTTCTAATAACAATAGGTATGAGAAACAGAAGTGGGGTCATTTAGAGAACATGTAAATTTACTGGTGAAGAAATTTAATGGTGAAGAAGTATGTATATTATCTCTGGCTTTTAATAGAGCCTCTGTGGAACTGTGGTTGAAATTTAAATGTAGGAGTTTGGTTGTAGAAAGCAATAATCCATTTACTCAGGGGAGATTTCTGAAAATCATATTTGCTCCTTACTTTATCAATTCTGATAAGCATACTGGCACATTATTTATTGACAAGATAAAGATAAATTTTCCTTCACCAATTATACCCAAGATATCTAGGAAATTACCAGCACTTTTTTTGTTGAGATAATGATCACTAAAATTGTATAACTGCTATGTAAAAAATCAGGAAAGGGGTAAAAGGAAGGAAGGAAGGGAGGGAGACAGGCAAATCTGAAGAACAAAAGAAACCTAAGTCTTACTAGCCTAATTAAAAAAATTAAAAGAGAATGCAAAGATGTCACAACCAAATTACTGATTTCATTAAAAGGTCTTCTAAACAATGGGAATAAAAAGTTAATTACTTTATATTAGATAGCACATAAAGTTCAGGACTTGTTCTTTCCATCAAGCATAGCCTTGTCTAATCATTAATGGCAAATGTAAGTAATAAAAGAGAAATAAGCCAAGTGACAGCTTTCCTTATGTTCACTCAGCAAATACATGCTTAGCCATTTAAACCATCTGGTACACAAGCGTTAGAGCAGCAAATGACTGGTGGAAAAATCAGCGGTGGGATACCAGTGGGGAGAGTCCACTAAAAAAGAGAAAGGTTTCAAACTGTGACAAGAGATATAAACAAAGGACCTGAGTAGTCATTCCCCATGAAGTACAGACAGCTAAGAGAGAAACTGTAGTCAATGGGAAATTAGAGTTGATAATCTAGGTTGGAAGCCCCACTGCTCTATCCTTCAGTCTGCTGTACTTTAAGAAGTAAACAAACACTGTAAAAATAACACTTGGATGAAAACCAAGCTGTCTTCCAACACGCAAATCAATATTGTTTGAAAAGGAGGAATTTTTGCTGAGAGCTGTGTCTCACGCATGCTGCTGATGCATGTGTGACTGTTTTGTTCATTTTAACACTTCAGTTGGTGTTAATTATGGCAGGTATTAATAAAGGTAGAATTCATGATCTTGATTTATTCTGCCAAAATTCTCTCTGGGGATTGAAAAATACTTTTCAAAAAAGGGGTTGTAGCTATCCTTACTAGTAGATAACATGATACAGAATAATTGGAGGAAAGGTGGTCAACCAAATGTAGAAATTAAAAATATCAGAGAACGATAATAAGTTCTATAACTTAAAAACATAATTTCCACAATACAGTGACTTAGTGTAATTATTGGAGAGTCTTCTTGCAGTGATGGTGCTACATTGCAGTGCAAAAATGGCTCTTCAGAAACAAAGCAAAAGTGAAAGTGTAAGTCTCGCAATCCTGTCTGACTCTGCGATCCCACGGACTATGGCCCACCAACCTCCTCTGTCCATGGAATTCTCCAGGCAAGAATTCTGGAATGGGTTGCCATTTCCTTCTCCATGGGATCTTCCCATCCCAGGGATAAAACCTGGGTTTCCTCTGCATTGGAGGCAGACTATTTACCATCTGAGCCACCAGGGAAGTCCTCAGAAATTTAAAGTGACATATTAAATCTAAATTACATTATGAGGTTTGTATGGTTATTTTTTCAAAATCTGATATTATTATGTGTTCAGGTGTTATCTCCCACTAAGATCTAAGGTGAAATTTCTATTACAGTTAAGCAAACTTTGTTCATTTATTTTTCATTGCTCACATGTAGAAGCTAACTCTACTCTGTACAATGTCTTTTTCTGTGTCTAGCCTCAGTCAGCATTTCTTCAACTCTGACCTCCTCAAGAACGTTTTCCACATGATGGTTCCCAATGAAGATGCTCTATTAAATTACTATCTGGAATGTGGACTGCAAATTACTGTTCAGTTTAGTTGCTCAGTCATGTCCGACTCTTTTTGACCCCAAGGACTGCTGCATGCCAGGCTTCCCTGACCATCATCACCTCCTGGAGTTTACTCAAACTCATGTCCGTTGAATCTGTGATGCCATCCAACCAGCTCATCCTCTGTCGTCCCCTTATCCTCACCCTTCAATCTTTCCCAGCATCAGGGTCTTTTCAAATGAGTCAGTTCTTCACATCAGGTGGCCAAAGTACTGGAGTTTAAACTTCAACATCAGTCCTTCCAATGAACATTCAGGACCGATTTCCTTCAGGATGAACTGGTTGGATCTCCTTGCAGTCCAAGGGGCTCTCAAGAGTCTTCTCCAACATCACAGTTCAAAAGCATCAATTCCTCAGTGCTCGGCTTTCTTTATAGTCCAAATCTCACATCCATACATGACTATGGAAAAACCATAGCTTTGACTAGGTGGATCTTTGTCAGCAAAGTAATGTCTCTGCTTTTTAATATGCTGTCTAGGTTGGTCATAACTTTCCTTCCAAGGAGCAAGCGTCTTTTAATTTCATGGCTGCAGTCACCATCTGCAGTGATCTTGGAGCCCCCAAAAATAATGTCTCTCACTGTTTCCACTGTTTCTCCATCTATTTGTCATGAAGTGATGGGACCAGATGTCACAATATTAGTTTTCTGAATGCTGAGTTTTAAACCAACTTTTTCACTCTCCTCTTTTACTTTCATTAAGAGGCTCTTCAGTTCTTCTTCGCTTTATGCCATAACTGTGGTGTCATCTGCATATCTGAGGTTATTGATATTTCTCCCAGCAATCTTGATTCCAGCTTGTTCTTCATCCAGCCCAGCATTTCCCATGATGTACTCTGCATATAAGTTAAATAAGCAGGGTGACAATATACAGCCTTGATGCATTCCTTTCTCGATTTGGAACCAGTCTGTTGTTCCATGTCCAGTTCTCAAGTTAAGGTTTTTCACCAATTCAGTGGGATGGCAACTGAAAATGAAATTTTAGATGAGTTAAAGAATTCTGTAAAGTTACATTTCTACCAAACTCAAGCATAAATTATGATTAATATTTTCTAAAGAAGGATGTTGTATCTTGATTAGATTTTAGCTTATGAAGCTGAAGGAAGAATTTCATGGGACTCACATTTACAATTTTGTGCTTGAAAATATTTGTGTTTAAACAGTGAAGGAAAATTTTGTCTCTAAGGCAGGAACACTAAATATGCGATTCAGAGCTTTGGACAGAAGATTTATGTCCTTTTTTTTTCTTTCCTTCTTTCTTTTTTTTTGACTCTGTGGTTTTCAGAATCTTACTTCTCCAACCAGATCAAACCCGCACTGCCTGCAGTGGAAGCATGAAATCCTAACCACTGGATCACCAGGGAAGTCCCCAATATAACGAACTTTGCCTTTTAAAAACTTTTTCGGCCATGCCACAGAGCATGTAGGATCTTAGTTCCTTGAAAAGCAATGGAACCCACACCCCTGCATTGGAAGCATGGAGATTAAATCACTGGACCACCAGGTGAGCAGTTCCTAGATTTACTTCTTTAACCTTCTGGCAACAGAAGTACAATGTATAGCTAAATCTACAGATTTAGTTACAAATACTACTCTCCCTCTTATGCCCCAGTTCTGGTGTTACCATTCTAAGGCATTTTTGATCAGCATTTCACTAGACTGTTAGGGAATATTACACCAGAAATTATTATCAGATTTTATCATAGATCTTAAAGAATTATGATATTCATTTTCATAGCTTTAATTTTAGCTTAATATTTTATTAGGAATATTTGTATATGAACTTCACACTATCAGTCATTGGGAATCTATGGCCATTCATACCTCAGTCAAATGGCACAAATAGCAAAGATTAGTAGAAATAGGTGAAAGAATAGAAGAAAATGGAAATTCACAATGTTACCTAGACATCTGTAATATGTTGTGCCTTTTATTTTTTCCAGATATTTTTATTGGAAAATAATTGCTTTACAATGTTGTGTTATACACAATATTGTGAATTCAACCGTATTATATATCTATCCCATCCCTAAAATATAAAAAATTCCATATTTTCTTCCATGTTATATCATTGTGGATAATTTACATTTCATCATTACATTAAAAATAGAAATTATCCAGAATATATACATTATGGGCTTTCCTGATGGCTCAGAGGTAAAGAATCCACCTGTCAATGCAGTTCATGTGGGTTTTATTTCTGGATAGGAAGATCCACTGGAGAAGGAAATCCACTCCAGTATTCTTGCCTGGGAAATCCCATGGACAGATTCCCGTGGGCTACAGTCCACGAGGTCCCAAAAGATTCAGACCCGACTTAGTGACTAAACAACAACAACAATAATGTACGTTATATTTATGATACGATATTCATTGAAATCATTCTTCTTAAAACAGGACATTTTTGATATGTAATATTTTCACATGATTAAATGTCAAGCCAGGAGGTTTAAAGGGTCTGAGATTTTACCCTTATTGTAGATTCGAAACTGAAATCAGTTAGCCTCTCATGGTTATCCTTACCCTGGCAGACAAACACAAGGCCTTTTGGTTAGAGACAAAGGTATTAATCATAGCAACACATGTGACTAACACATTGTATCCATTTCTCAAGTTCTGATTCTCTCATGGTGACACATTAAAGACTGTGAATTGCCTGTGGATAGAGGCAGAGCATTACAAAAGATGAACCCTGAGATTGAGAAACTCTGCATATGTTGTCCAAATGAACTGCCCACTAAATGAACTGCCCACTTCTGGAAAATTTTTAAATGTTAGTTCTTTATTAAACATATGATATGTATGTCTAGATGGAAAGCAGTTTAATTTTCGTTATACTCTCTGCCTTCTCCTGAGAATTGCATCCTAATAAATTCAGGATTGGGCTTTCCAGGTGGCACTAGTGGTAAAGAATCCCATTGCCAATGCAGAAGATATAAGAGATGTGGGTTCAATCCCTGGCTTGGGAAGATCCTCTTGAGGAGTGTCAACCACTCCGGTATTCTGGCTACATATTTACAGATAAATTAATAAAGGGACACTATTGTACTTTAGTATCTGACAATAGAAAATGTTAATAATGACTTTATTTATAGGAAAAAAATTATTTACTTCTGATTAATCAGTAGAGTTTGTAATTGACAGGGATTCCATATTATGTAGAAAACTCCTTTTAGTATTTCTGATTAATAGATATCATTATATTTGCTTGGAGAAGGCAATGGCACCCCATTCCAGTACTCTTGCCTGGAAAAATCCCATGGATGGAGGAGCCTGGTAGGCTGCAGACCATGAGGTCTCGAAGAGTCGGACACGACTGAGCAACTTCACTTTCACTTTTCCCTTTCATGCATTGGAGAAGGAAATGGCAACCCACTCCAGAGTTTTTGCCTGGAGGATCCTAGGGACGGGGGAGCCTGGTGGGCCACCGTCTATGGGGTTGCACAGAGTCGGACATGACTGAAGTGACTTAGCAGCAGCAGCAGCATATTTGCTTGACTGAATGATTTCAGTGGTAGAGATTCATCACTTCAACAAAGAATTATAAATTCTTCAAATGTAATATAATGTATTTATATTATAATATAGTAACACCTGAGAAATCTGTATGCAGGTCAAGAAGCAACTGTTAGAACTTGTCATGGAACAACAGACTGTTCCAAATTGGGAAAGGAGTACATCAAGGCTGTATATTGTCACCTTGCTTATTTAACTTATATGCAGAGTACATCATGTGACATGCCAGGCTGGATGAAGCACAAGCTGGAATGAAGATTGCTGGGAGAAATAACAATAACCTCAGATATGCAGATGACACCACCATTAGGGCAGAAAGCAAAGAAGAACTAAAGAGCCTCTTGATGAAAATGAAAGAGGAGACTGAAAAAGTTGGCTTAAAATTCAACATTCCGAAGACTAAGATCATGACATCTGGTCCCATCACGTCATGGCAAATGGGAAAACAATGTAAACAATGACAGATTTTCTTTTCTTGAGCTCCAAAATCACTGCAGATGGTGACGGCAGCCATGAAATTAAAAGACGCTTGCTCCTTGGAAGAAAAGTTATGACCAAGCTAGACAGCATATTAAAAAGCAGAGACATTACTTTGCCAACATAGGCCTGTCTAGCCAAAGCTATGTTTTTTTCCAGTAGCCATGTATGGGTGTGAGAGTTGGACTACAAAGAAAGCTGAGCACCAAAGAATTGATGCTTTTGAACTGTGGTGTTGGGAGAATACTCTTGAGAGTCCCTTGGACTGCAAGGAGATCCAACCAGTCAATCTAAAGGAAATTAGTCCTGAATATTCATTGGAAGGACTGATTCTGAAGCTGAAACTCCAATACTTTGGCCACCTGATGCGAAGAACTGACTCATTTGAAAAGACCCTGATACTGGGAAAGATTGAAGGCAGATGGAGAAGAGGATGACAGAAGATGAGATGGTTGGATGGCATCACTGATTCAATGGACATGAGTTTGAGCAATCTCCGGATGTTGGTGATGGATAGGGAAGCCTGGCATGCAACAGTCCATGGGGTCACAAAGAGTCGGACCCAACTGAGTGACTGTACTGAACTGAATATGACAGTTGGCCCAATATGACAATTTTGGTATCATATTGGGCCAATATTTGGTGGTACTATTTACTTATAGAAACAGTTTTAATATACAGTCAAACACTTGGCTTTTTACAAATGAGAAAATACTGTAATATAGTCTAGTTAGTTAGTGACAGACACAGGCCAGAATTAATATTTTTGTTGTTTCCATATTCATCTTCTTCATTATGTCACCCAGTAAGATAATGATTGTAGTCTTATGCCACTAATGCTTTTGCTATGGGGCTGGCTAGCACTGAAAATCCAGGGTAGATACTGATTAAAGCATAAGAAAGGTATTTATAAAGTAAACTAAGAAACAAATTGAGCCTTTATTTACTTTGAACTTTTTTTATCACCTGAAATATAGAGAAAAAAGCATTTTTTGAAAGTGTATGATTGAGAGATTTATAACATGTAAGACCTTACTGGTCAAAGGGAAAGAACTGTTTAGCACAATGAAAAGTATGTTTCAAAAAGTGTATACATATCTTTATTTTGCTCATAAATATTTATTGAAAAGCCAGAATATTGATGTTAATATGGTAAACTTAATTTCCTTATTATATGCATTCAGTATTCTTTTACTTCAAATAAATAATCAAACTGGCTTCAAAGTAGGTTACCAAAAGCATATGAACAATAGTGTACATTTTTGATTCTCCATAGTTTCCTACTCAGATCAGAATTACCAGTTGATTTTGAAAACCTCAAGTGAGAATTTATTATAAGATCCTTTTATTGCGCCTGAACAGTGTGAATAGGCAGACTGGATGGATATTTTCTTTGGACCTACTGTTCTCCATATGCTTTTCTGCTAGGATCAAATTCCCACTGTGAGGATTATCATCTGTTGCCAGGATATCATGAATGAGTAGCTGATTCTAATCAACCCCAAATACCTCATATTTATAACCAGTTCTGCATCAGTAAAACTGACCAGAAGAAACTATTTCACCATAAAGTAGTATTCAGAAAGTAAAATGTATACAAATCATTTTATGAATTCATATTCAAAGCAGTTCATAGAATTGCTTCAAATTTACATTCCCATAATGTTCACTAAACTGTAACTATTTAATGCTATTAGAATCACTTATTCTCATATTTCATTCAGTATTACATTTCTAAATCTAAATTGTCAGTTGTACAGATTATTAAAGAAACCATAAAGCTTAATTTTGTACATTTGCCACAATTTATTATTTTATTAATGACTAAGTTTGCCTCTTAAAAATCTGGTGGGCTAAATGATTTTCTAGGTCAGTGGAAGTACCTTAAACAAAATCTACTGAAAAAAAATAGAATCAAATCATGTCTTTAGCATAAATGCACAAATCGGAAAGGTCAGAGAGGAGAGCTAAGCCTGGAGAGCACTAAAGGAAATAAACTGAGCTGGGTAGGCACTGGAGCAGAACAATATGATGCTGAGACAAGAGTGAGCAAAACTCAGTGAGGTTAGAAGCCCAGCTAAGCTAACAGAGAATAGTGCTGTGCTTGAAAAAGAGAATAGGAACTCTAGGGAAAGCTTAGAGGTTGTTAATAAAATTCATTATGAGTTCCTCTACCTATAAATGGACTGTAGCTATTTCAAGCCCATCTGTAAACTGTCTGGACATACAGAGAGTCATTGCTGGAATATAATGGTGATGGGTTAATTAGGGGGAAAATCAGTAGGCTACTTTAACAGACCATTATTCTCTCATTTAATCTGTTTGTTTTTCAAAAATAAAATATGTAGAACTTCACTTCCACCTATAACAGATTTAGTGCTATTTGATCTGTTCTACCACTGTGAACAATATTTAAAATAGAATATATGAGGCAGTTCATTTCAGGCACCAGATAACAGGAAGTTCAAGTTTATAATTCATGATTAAAAGGGGAAATTATGAGGTGAACAACATGATCAGCCTTAATACTGAGCTAGAGTCCAAAAAATCATGGTGGTTCCCTGAGCAAAATGATCAGATCAGCTGAAGCATTTGGAATCTCCAGAATAAGTCCTTCAAGAGAAAGTAGCTATACAACTGCAGGGCTTCAGAAGTCATTGTGTGAGTTTCTTCCATGACTCCTTAGATGACAACTGTGATGTATATGCAGATCAAAAACTCAAGCCTTATCAGAGGGTGCATCCATTTATCAAACCTACTGCAGGCTTGAGAAACAAGCATATCATATTGGGAGATTCTAAATTTTTAATTCATCCAAAATAGAACAATGTGTTCATCATAAAGGGCATCTGGCTGAAACACCAGGATTACATGTAAGGATCACAATCACCACATATGAGAAGAATTGATCTTCTAAAACTGCTCTAACAAACCCAAAAAACAAGGCTTTATAAGATTTTCACAGACACAGACACTAGAGTTTAAGTCATGCCAAGATAGAAGGGCTTTGGAAAAACCTTGGAGTTGTTTACACATCTACCCCAAAACATCTTAAATTTAAGTATACACAAAATTAAGATGATTAGTCGGTAATTCAACTATCTGCTAGAACTAAAATCAACACTTGTCACAGAAAGATAGCAAAACCCCGAGTCTCTAATATAGCTAATCTGTAATATAAAGCATACAATAAAAATTACTAGATATGCAAATAAATCTTAAAAATGTAATCCAAAATCAAAAGTTCAAGCAGTCAATTTTCTTAAATTGAAGTACAGTTGATTTACAATATTGTGTTAGTTTCAGGTATACAGCCTAATATTTATACTGAACAAAACTCATGAAGAAGCGTACCAAAAAAACCCAAGCAGTCAACAAAAAGGTTTTGAGATGACACAAATATTGAACATAGTAGACAATGATTTAAAACCAGCTGCTTATAGAGGCTTCCCTGGTGGTCCAGTGGTTAAGAATCCACATTGCAGTACAAGGGACATAGGTTCAATCCTGGGTCTGGGAAGATTCCACATACCACTAAGCAAAGAAGTCCATGCACCACAACTTCTGAGCCCACGTGATGAAACAACTGTGCACCTAGAGCCTGTGCTCCCTTGAGAAGCCACCACAATAAATCCGCACACCACAAGGAAGAATAACCCCTGCTCTCCATAATGAGAGAAAGACCCTGTGCAGCAACGAAGACTCACAACAGTTAATAAACAAATAAGTAAACCTTATAATAAGAACCATGACCCATTTAAAAAGTTAAAAATAAAAGAAGCTGTTTATAACTTTAAAAGTTCACAAACTTGAAAAATAGTATTTTAATGCATGGATAGGTAAACTCAGCAAAGGAGCAGATACTATAAATAAGGAGCCAAATGGAAATTCTATACTTGAAGGATAAGTAATGTAAATGAACAATTCACTGGATCAATATTGACAAAATACACTTAGAAAACTTGATAAATTAACAACAGAAAAGCTCAAATCTGAGGAACAGAGAAAAAAAAATGAAGAAAATTAGAGACTGAAGGAAACTGATATAATGCCATATGTCAAGCATCTGTAACTGCAATTTTAGTAAAATAAGAGTAAAATAGAAAAAAAAATTGAAGATAAAAATAGATAAATTTTTCTAAAATTAGAGCAATCACTAATACACAGATTCAAAAAGTTTATTTGTCCCATAGTAGGATTAAAAAAAAAAAAACTTGTCAAATCATAATCAAATTCGTAAAAACCAAAGATAAAGAGAAAATATTAAAAGATGTCACAGTGACAAGATACATACATAGAGAGGAAACCAAATACGCAGACTGGCTGATTACTCTTCAAAGATAATGGATAATAGAACAGTTCTACATTTTTAAAAATGCTAAAGAGGGAAAACTAAATAAAACACTTTCTTCCATCAACTCAAATTCCTTACTAATCCTCTCATGTACTTAATTGATTAATCCAATATATTTTCTATACTACACCAAAGATGCTTTAAAAAAATAAATAAAACCACAGTACTATTTCATATAAGAAAGAATAAATGTTTACTTTCGTAAAAAAAGTCAGACATGTCTGAGCAACTAAATAGCAGCAATGGGGACACAAGTCCAAGTCCTACTCACCTTCAGTGCCAGGTGATCTAGAGGTGTTCCCTGTGTGGTGGCAGTAGCAAAAATCCGGACTCAGATTGGAGTATAAGCTTCTATCTGGGAGATATAGTAAGCTGTAGTGAGGCAGAGAGAGAGCTTGAAGATGGCACCCACCAGGAAAGAAAAAAGGGAAAAAAAGATGGCTCCTGCCAGTCTCCATCACGGAACAATTTAGCATTCTCCCAAATGCTTGTCAAATCAGACACTTGCTTCTCCGGCTCATATTTCAAGACAAGCAGATATGCCTCTTCCAGATATGCACAAAGTCCAGGTGCTCTCAACTGGCTGCTTCCTCCCTGGGCCCTGGAGCAGGTAAGTCCCCGTGCATGCATGCGTTTGTGTGTGTCTGCGTGTATGCGTGTGTGCCTGCATTGAGCACATGATTCTGTTCTCAATCTGTTTGATTCTGCAATCCCAGGGACTGTAGCCCGCCAGGTTCCTTGTCCATGGGAATATCCAGGCAAGAATACTGGAGTGAGTTGTCATTTCCTCCTCAAGAGAATCGTCTCTACAAAGGGATCAAACCTGCATCTTCTGCATCTCTTGCATTGGCAGGCAGATTCTTTGCCACTGAGCACCCAGCCGATTAAGAGCTGTTTCTTGGATCTATAACCCTGTGGGCCTATGGACACAAAACTTGTTGATTTTCAAACCTAGATGCTTTGGAGACTATCTCAGGTTTAAGTCTCAAAATCTCGGGTTGCCTGGTGTGTTCAAACCCTTTATTCCTGGAAGAAAATCTCTGTGTTTATTTCCCACTGTGAGGGTGGGGTTTCTGATGAAGCTGTGGCCCAGCCTCTTATAGCCACTTCACTATTGGCCTTGTCTCATTTGTCAGATGGATAGGAGTGGCTCAGTTTTTAGGGCTTTTTCCAGAGGAAGTTGTTCCGTATGTAAAGCTGTGAACTTGGTGTGCCTATGGGAGGTGTTTCTAACATGTAAATGACATATTAATTATTCTAATTATTCACTAGCTGCCCTTGCTCCTGATGATAAAATCTAAACATCATTTTCATAGCAATGTATAACTTTAAGTTTATAGCCTAATGATTTTACTTACATAAATGGTGAAATGATTACCACAATAAGTTTAGTGAGCATCCATTTAGGTACAAAGTAAAAGAAAAAGGGATAAAAAATCATCCTTCTGTTGAGAACTCCTAGAATTTTCTCTCTTAACAACTTTCATTTCTTACCATACTATATAAGATCCTTAAGCCTAATTTTTCAACTCCAACTTCACATTTTCTATAAAATCAAGCTATATTGAATTTCTCTTTTTTTCCTCAAAATACCATGTTTTCTCTCTCATTCCTGACATTAAAACATAAAGTTTCTCTTATCCCTGTCTCCTTTTTGTACAATCCCTTGTGCGATGTTGCTGCTGCTACTGCTGTTAAGTCGCTTCAGTCGTGTCCAACTCTGTGTGACCCCATAGATGGCAGCCCCCCAGGTTCTGCTGTCCCTGGGATTCTCCAGGCAAGAACACTGGAGTGGGTTGCCATTTCCTTCTCCAATGCATGAAAGTGAAATTGAAAGTGAAGTCGCTCAGTCGCGTCCGGCTTCTAGCGACCCCATGGACTGACTGCAGCCTACTAGGCCCCTCCATCCATGGGATTTTCCAGGCAAGAGTACTGGAGTGGGGTGCCATCGCCTTCTCCATGTGCAATGTTAGTATGGTATATTATTTAAGAAACTCTGGGTTATATTGTAGGAACAGGCAACCCTCCAATCAGAGCATCATAAAACACCAGGGGTTTAAAATTTTCTCATGCAAGTTATGTTGCTGGTTGAGGAAACTTCCCAGGGAGGCCAACCTCCATGTGAGGAAAGTCTTCATGTCAGCATGTGCTGTCATGATTGCTGGGGCAGGGGAAGAAAGGCATAGAGAGTTAAGTCCTAGCAATCATATACCTATACTGGGAAAAAACACAGTAACTCTTCTCAACATTCATTGGCCAATAGGCAGAACAGAAACTTTCCTGTCTATGCTAGAAGGGAATGTTAAATTACCAAACTGTATGGCACCCCACTCCAGTACTCTTGCCTGGAAAATCCCATGGATAGAGGAGCCTGGTAGGCTGCAGTCCATGGAGTCGCTAAGAGTCAGACACGACTGAGCGACTTCACTTCCACTTTTCCCTTTCATGCATTGGAGAAGGAAATGGCAACCCACTCAGTGTTCTTGCCTGGAGAATCCCAGGGACAGGGAAGCCTCGTGGGCTGCCATCTCTGGGGTCGCACAGAGTCGGACACGACTGAAGCGACTTAGCAGCAGCAGAAATGCTAATACTGGTGATCTGATTGGATGCTTAGTGTTTTTATATCTATTATTCTTAAATATCTTGCAAGTATCCAAATTTTTTTACTTGATAATTGGGGTTTCTGGGATCTGTATCAAACCAACTGTAATCTAAAATTACAGAATGATCTCTTTAAAAGGCATTAAAAACACATATAGCTCTGAAAGCTGTTTAGTATAACTTTAGTGTACAATTCAAGTACCTCAGTCCTGCCAAATTAAGTTTGATATGCATATTTCAGATTTGCCCTACTTTTATTTTAGAGAGATTACAAAGGGAGAAGTGAAATTGAAAACACCTATTGCTTGGAAATTTCTTTGCTATATTTACACTCTGATTATATTCATCATAAAGTGTTTTTTAGGTTTAAACATGAAAAAGTTACTTATTCTCATAGTTGAAGGGAATAATGTAATGCTAATGCTTACATAATTGAAGAATAGAGAATTCAATTGGTTCTTCCAAAGCAAGCATGGGAATTTATATGAACAAAGGGAGAACTATCTCAATGCTTGGGAGTAAATGATAGTTTGAAGAAATATTTATGAAACAAATAAGAGGGAATTCCAAACATAATTCTGCCAAACTATCTTTTACATGTATTTTTGTAGGTATGTATATTTCTTTCTGTCACATGAAATAAAAAGCATTTCCTCAATTTTAATATATTTTAAATGTGTACATAGAGTGCATACTACAGTGTATGTCAATACAGTAGAATGTCCTGTATCCAAATGATATAATTGAAAAAGAATAATAAGAAATGTTTAAAATATAATGTTAAGTAGAGTATTAATATAAATATATATTTGAAATGTGCTTACAATATTATTAGTAATACTTAATTATGGTTAATAATTATAATAATGTTTAAATAATAGCTGATATACATTAACAGAATATGTCAAACACTTGACTAAATATTTAGCTAATGAATTTTAAAAAAATTAATATTAAATAAAATTAAACAGTTGGGGAAAAGGACATTCAACATTTAGTGTTTTACAAAGGAGCCAAAATTTATTTTAATCTTATTTCTGAATGAGTTATAGTTTACTTTAAAAAAATTCTTAGCGGTGTTTTTTTTTCAAATTTAGCACCAAGAACTATTAATTCTACATATTAAAAATTGCACTATACAAATAATAGATGCCAAAAATATGTAGTTCTTCCAGTGAAATTTTTTAAATTATCAAAATGTTAGTATCAAAGACCATGTATCAAATGAGAAGTGAAATTAACAAAGACTATAATTTAAAGAGTAAAATAGAACTAAAGTAGTAATCTTATTAACAAAAAAAATTATAAATATATTCATAAGGTAAATGCTTGCTCCTTAGTAAAAATACATTTCTTATTTCAGAAAAGCTAAGTTAATATACAAAATGATAAAACATATGTTTTTTTCTCTGTGCTGTCTTTGTGTGTAATTGTGATGCCAACTGGCATATGTACATCTAATGTAAGTTACACTTTATCAGGCAATAGAGAGTTATGTTCTGTAATACCACAGGCACATAAGACTTTGAAGTCATTTTATCCTCTTCAATAGATATTGTACAAAGGGAAAATCATAGTAAATAATTCCTTGGAAAAGATTATAAGTGTCAATACTTTTTTTCTGGGTGTTCTTAGGAGAGGGTCAGGCCAGAACATGCTAATATACAGCATATATAATTTTTCTCACCTTCATGAATGTATTCTTTTTATATTTGTTTATCTTTAAGATAAGAAATTGGTGTTATGTGGAGGACACCAAGAGAAAGAAGATAACTGATGTCAAGGCTGATGGTCCAAAACTAACTATCACACTCAGATAGCCATCGATTTACAATTACCTAGAATCTTTCTCTTCAGAGGGCAGTGTAGAGGCCAACTAAACATACTCAAGTCCAAACCTTGATGGTGGTTAGGTATTGTTCTCACAGTCTATTCCCAAGCATTTCCAATACCACTCTTCACTTGCCTGAATAGTTTTAAGTAAATATCAGTTACCCTACCTTGTAATATTTCATATGATTTTGACCTGGGGCCATTATAGATAAATACTGGATACCTGAGAGTAGCCATGAGCTACATGACAGCCAATAGCAGACATAGGAAAGCAACCAATGCCAATACAAGTACACTGGAGATGCATCTTGGTGGACAATGAGGTCTGCTTCAAGAAGAATAAAGCTCTAGTTTCTCAGAAGAGCCCTGGGCAGAGACAGCATGAGAAAGTTAACAAATAATGTGCATGAAGAATATAATAATTCAGGATTTTTCATTTCTGTCTATATTAATTTTTTAATGAAGTACACTCATAAGCTACATTAACTGAATGCTTTGCTATTAATTTTAAGTATACATACATTTTCTGAATTTTGGATATTCCAAACTGTTTAGGAAACAATAAAGCTAACTGGAAATGTTTTATAAAAATAATTACCTGTAAAATTGTATTTTAAAATGATATTAGTGCTTTGCTTAGGCATACAAGTATTTGTTTTCCTTAAATTGAATTATAAAATCAATTCCCTGACTTGGAAAACTCTTTATATCTGTAATGGTAAACTCTTTATAAATAAAGGAGATTAAATAAATGTTTTAGCTCTTTCAATAGTCTTTTTAGAAATCCTACCAAAAGCATACAATTAATTGTTGAAAATAGTAACATCTCCTTCAAAAACAAAAGTCACATCAGACTCTTTGTGATGCCATGGACTATACAGTCCATGGAATTCTCTGGGCCAGAATACTGGAGAGAGTAGCCCTTCCTTTCTCCAGGGAATTGTCCCAACCCAGGGATCAAACCCAGGTCTCTCGCATTGCAGGCAGATTCTTTACCAGCTGAGCGACAAGGGAAGGCCAAGAATACTGGAGTGGGTAGCCTATCCCTTCTCCAGTTGCAAGTGGATTCTTCTCTGATTGAGCTATCAGGAAAGCCATCAAAAATAAAGATTATTCTAATTAGATAATAAAAAGTATCTTCAATTCCAGAGTTGCTTAGGAGGTTCATAAGGCATTGCAAAAAAATTTGAATTACTACAAAAGTTAATGAAGTGAAGTGAAAGTGTAGCATCATTGCCTGGAGCATTATTTCATGGACAGAGGAGCCTGGAAGACTATAGTCCATAAGATTACAAAGAGTTGGACACAACTGAGCAACTAATACTTGCACCTTCACAAGAGTTAATAGTGGCAACTCAAGTCACTCTTTCTAGTATGATTTTGTATGTATCCATATATGTAAGTATATAAGTTGAATATAAATTCTTGATTGCATATGCATTTGTGTTTGTATATGCTATGCTTAGTTGCTCATTCATGTCTGACTCTTTGCGACCCCATGCACTATAGCCCATCAGGCTCCCCTGGCCATGGAATTCTCCAGGCAAGAATATTGGAGTGGGTTGCCATGCCCTCCTCCAGGGGATCTTCCTAACCCAGGGATCGAATCCAGGTCTCCGGCATTGCAGGCTGATTCTCTACTGCCCGAGCCACCAGAGAAGCCTATGTTTGTAAAAATATGTACACATGTGTGTATATAAAAATGAGATGGGACTTTGTCTTTAAAAATCTATTTTTAAGTAATGCTCTAAGAATTCCATTTGCCTCCACTTTCGTAGCTCAAAAAAATTAAAAATGAAAAAAAATTAAAAAAATAAAAATATGTGCACATGAACAGACACATTATGTGAGAAATAATCACTATTTTCAAATTTAAAAGCAAGTTGATATAGAGGGTTTAAAATTATGAAATGGAAAAGTGAAGCTCCAGAATAAGAAACATTTTCATGTCTGTGGTTGTATGCTGCTAAGTCGCTTTAGTCGTGTCTGACTCTGTGCGACCCCATAGACAGCAGCCCACCAGGTTCTGCTGTCCCTGGGATTCTCCAAGCAAGAATACTGGAGTGGGTTTCCATTTCCTTCTCCACTGCATGAAAGTGAAAAGTGAAAGTGAGGTCGCTCAGTCGTGTTTGACTCTTAGAGACCCCATGGACTGCAGCCTACCGGGCTCCTCCGTCCATGGAATTTTCCAGACACGAGTACTGGAATGGGGTGCCACTGCCTTCTAACTGAGGCAAAACCAGCAAGTGCAGCCAATCCAGTGAACACAAAAGATAATAATGTAGCTAAGTACATATATCTACTAGTGTTAATTTACAAAGAATGGTGATCTGGGTAGAAGTTTAGCCACTAAATGAAATGGCATAAGAGGAGGAGAAAAAGATATCTTTACCTACTAAAATTAAAATAAAAATGTCTCATATGTTTGGAATCAATATAAACCTTAATTTCTCACATCAGCACATCTAAGTGCTATAGTTCATTGAAGCTTCTTGGGCATCTGTAAAAATAAAGAAAAACAAATTACAGATTTTCTAATGAAATAAGTTGCCAGACAGTCATTACTCTCAATAGTGTTTACCAAGAAAGAGATTATCTTTGCTCTTTAAGCATGAAAAAAAAAGAGGCATGTTTAGTGGCTCCATAGGGATGATTGTTTTCAAATCTGCTTCACAAAATGTTGGCTTTGAAGATTTTTTTTGATTTTATGTTCTTAGATTGGAATTTTAGAGTTTTTATTTTTAGCACTGTTTTCTTATAATCAAAAGATAAGCATAATCAAGTGTATAAAGGAATAAGAATAATTTTCTTTGAAACCAAGGGAATGTCCTAACAAAATACACGCAAAAAAATTATGTTTTTGTTTAAAACATTATCTGGTATTAATAGGAACAAGAATAAATTAAGTCAGTGTTCCAAAACCTTATCTTGATCTTTTAGTGGTTTTTATTTTGAAACAGACCTTGACAGTGTGTTTGCATTATAAACAATATGGAGAGAAAGATGTTGATGAGTGTTAGAACCTACTCGATAGTTAGTGGTTCCCAGTTTAATAAATGGACACACAAACACAGATACACATAGGCTAGAATTACATAATATATTGATTCAAATGCTTTCCTACTTAAAGATTAATCAAGCTAATAATGGTAACTTTTATTTACTTTACAAACCACAAACGTAAAAAAAAAAAAAAAGCAATAAATTAAAAATTACTAAGACACAAAAGGTAACAGGGATTTTGGAATTATCACATTTTAATGCAAATCATATCAATAATTTTACTACTTCATCATAGTATCTAAACTCTATTCACAAATAGATCTCCAGGATGAGGATCTAAAAACCATGAAATAGTTCTACAGTCCCGCATTATTTATATTTCTCAAGCTGTTAGGAAAGTGAAGAACTTTATAGTGGCAGAATTTTCAAAAAAAATCAGAAATAATGTTGATGTTATAGTTCTTGCCTTGCACAACCCTGCATAATACATACCTACCTTAAAAACAAATATTTAGTAATTGAATTTTATTACCAATTATACAAAGTAATAATAAGAAATCATATTTCTTAAAATTAATAGGCTTTTTACCATCTGAGCCATCAGGGAAGCCCTAAAATGAATAATAATAATTGCTAATAAAATTTAATTACTAAAAAAAAATCAGATTGATTATATTCTTTGCAGCCAAAGATGGAGAAGCTCTATACAGTCAGCAAAAACAAGACCAGGAGCTGACTGTGGCTCAGATCATTAACTCCTTATTGCCAAATTCACTTAAATTGAAGAAAGTAGGGAAAACCACTAGACCATTCAGGTATGACCTCAATCAAATCCCTTATGATTATACAGTGGAAGTGAGAAATAGATTGATGAACTATGGAATGAGGTTTGTGACACTGTACAGGAGACAATGATCAAGACCATCCCCATGGAAAAGAAATGCTAAAAAGCAAAATGACTGTCTGGGGAGGCCTTACAAATAGCTGTGAAAAGAAGACAAGTGAAAAGCAAAGGAGAAAAGGAAAGATATAAACATCTGAATGCAGAGTTCCAAAGAATAGCAAGAAGAGATAAGAAAGCCTTCCTCAGCGATCAAGGCAAAGAAATAGAGGAAAACAACAGAATGGGAAAGACTAGAGATCTCTTCAAGAAAATTAGAGATACTAAGGGAACATTTCATGCAAAGGATGGGTTTGATAAAGGACAGAAATTGTATGGACCTAACAGAAGCAGAAGATATTAAGAAGAGGTGGCAGGAATACACAGAAGAACTATACAAAAAAGATCTTCATGACCCAGATAATCACAATGGTGTGATCACTCAGCTAGAGCCAGACATCCTGTAACGTGAAGTCAAGTGGGCCTTAGAAAGCATCACTATGAACAAAGCTAGTGGAGGTGATAGAATTCCAGTTGAGCTATTTCAAATTCTGAAAGATGATGCTGTGAAAGTGCTGCACTCAATATGCCAGCAAATTTGAAAACTCAGCACTGGCCACAGGACTGGAAAAGGTCAGTTTTCATTCCAATCTCAAAGAAAGTCAATGCCAAAGAATGCTCAAACTACTGTACAATTGCACTCATCTCACATGCTAGTAAAGTAATGCTTAAAATTCTCCAAGCCAGGCTTCAGCAATACATGAACCATGAACTTCCAGATGTTCAAGCTGGTTTTAGAAAAGGCAGAGGAACCAGAGATCAAATTGCCAACATCTGCTGGATCATGGAAAAAGCAAGACAGTTCCAGAAAAAAACATCTATTTCTGCTTTATTGACTATGCCAAAGCCTTTGACTGTGTGGATCACAATAAACTGTGGAAAATTCTGAAAGAGATGGGAATATCAGACCACTTGATCTGCCTCTTGAGAAATCTGTATGCAGGTCAGGAAGCAACAGTTAGAACTGGACATGGAACAACAGACTGGTTCCAAATAGGAAAAGGAGTACGTCAAGGCAATATATTGTCATGCTGCTTATTTAACTTCTATGCAGATTACATCATGAGAAAGGCTGGACTGGAAGAAACAGAAGCTGGAATCAAGATTGCCAGGAGAAATATCAATAACCTCAGATATGCAGATGACACCACCCTTATGGCAGAAAGTGAAGAGGAACTAAAAAACCTCTTGATGAAGGTGAAAGAGGAGAGTGAAAAAGTTGGCTTAAAGCTCAACATTCAGAAAATGAAGATCATGGCATCCAGTCCCATCACTTCATGGGAAATAGATGGGGAAACAGTGGAAACAGTGTCAGGCTTTATTTATGGGGGCTCCAAAATCACTGTAGATGGTGACTGCAGCCATGAAATTAAAAGACACTTACTCCTTGGAAGGAAAGTTATGACCAACCTAGATAGCATATTCAAAAGCAGAGACATTAGTTTGCCAACAAAGGTCCGTCTAGTCAAGGCTATGGTTTTTCCTGTGGTCATGTATGGATGTGAGAGTTGGACTGTGAAGAAGGCTGAGCACCAAAGAATTGATGCTTTTGAACTGTGGTGTTGGAGAAGACTCTTGAGAGTCCCTTGGACTGCAAGGAGATCCAGCCAGTCCATTGTGAAGGAGATCAACCCTGGGATTTCTTTGGAAGGAATGATGCTAAAGCTGAAACTCCAGTACTTTGGCCACCTCATGCAAAGAGTTGACTCATTGGAAAAGACTCTGATGCTGGGAGGGATTGGGGGCAGGAGGAGAAGGGGATGACAGCGGATGAGATGGCTGGATGGCATCACTGACTCGATGGATGTGAGTCTTAGTGAACTCGGGGAGTTGGTGATGGACAGGGAGGCCTGGCGTGCTGCAATTCATGGGGTAGCAAAGAGTTGGACACAACTGAGTGACTGAACTGAACTGAACTGATCTTATACAAATAGTAATCTGCTCAGGTATCTTTACACATATCAAGACACACATTTTATAAATTCATCAAATTTGGACATTATTTTAGTCTACCTGTCCAAATACATAATATACATCACCAGTTCTAATGCACATCCAATTTTGTGAACCTTTTTTACTAGGTTCCAGGAATGTGTAAATATACAAAATATTGACTCTGCATTAAAAAAAAAAAAAAAACTCAACAAAACCAACAAACAAAAAATGACTTCTAATTTTAGGTCACAGATCAAAGATCTAGAAAGGAGTATATTCCATCCCTACAGGGGGAATAGAAAAAGTATGAAAGTGAAAATTAATTGCTCTTTATGAACTGTTCAGAAAACTCAGAGCTCACAACAGAGTCATACTAAAATCTAGAGACATAGAACCTGAACATTTACTTAAATGAGGTAAATGTCAACAGACATAATATAATCTGAGCACTAATGTTGACAAATTGTTGGACTAGTGTGAAACTGTGGAATTCCTGGTAATAAAGTCACTTAGGAATAAAGCTTATCATTTCTCTTAATGTTAACATACAGACTTGATATATGACCAAAAAATAGCATTTTTAGGTGTTTACCAAGTGAATACAAAATGTATGTTCACAGTAAAACAAACAGCTGAATGACTATAAAATCTTTATTTATAACTACTAATAACTGCAGTTCAACAAGAGAATAGATAATAAACTGTTGTATATTTAGATGAATAATATTTGCCAATGCAATAATAATCTTATATTTCACTATCATTGCATTTTTGCCCTGTGATGACAACATTTAGTTGATTGATTTTGCTAACAGATTGCAGACACAAATTTTTGATGACCCAAGTCAGATGATACTTTTCCTTTAAAAACCTCTGTAGAATTTAATTCAGAATTAATCACATTCACTTTCATGATTAAAAACCAAAAATTTACCCCTCCTCCAAAAGAAAAAAATCTTTTGAGTACCCTTAAATGTATTGTAAAAGCAAGGACTCTACCTTTCCAACTTTGCGTTCAGTATCTTTCATTTCAGATATCGTCAATAACCATTTGGTTAATGGATTAATAGATACCTTAAAACTCTTAATTATAATCAAATAATAAGAAAAATAACTTACATGGAATTAGAAAATAAAATTTTGGAAAAATATGTTACTGGAATGCTACTATAATATCTAAATTAACATTTATAAAAATTACTTAATTTTATTATAATTGAAAACAATGGATAAAATATCATTAAATAAGATTTTTAGTTGCAATCATTATATCTTAACTCCTTGACTCTTCACAGCTTTACTTTAAATAGTAATAGTGACACAAAATATTGTAAATGGAAGAAATTTTTGTCCACAAATATTGCATTTTGTCTTAAGTCCTGTTCCAGGTATACTGACTTTCAGAGTTTATTCTTTTTTCTTTCCTTATGTAGTTCCTCAGCTTTATATATTTCAGAATGTCAGTAGATGTAAAATCATGACAAATACTTTCAATCTAAATATTTATATTTCATAAATATTTTGTAATTGCCTCCCATTGTTTACTAAAAAATTCTAGCTAAATAAGGCTTTGGATATTCCTTTAGGCTATATGTTTTCAAATACTGGAGGTAAGAGGCAGTTAGAACAGCAAAACTAATTTATTCATTTAGTTTATTTAAAATGTACATATTGCCCAAAGCCAGTAGCACAAGGTACAGAACATAAATTACAACACTTAAACTGAATGTAGCACCCGAATAGAAGAATCACATGCAGGAATGGTGTATATGGAAAGAGTAGGCAAAAGAAAGAATAACAGTAAAAGACTATTCTGATATAATGCTCACTTTATCAAGAAATTGGTTAAATTCTAGTGATAGTTTATCTGCTGAAGTTCAGCACTGGACAGTAGATATGAATTTTTAGCAAAAAGAAGTGCAGTTGATCTTACTGTGTAAGGTGCTTAAAAAATATGGTGAAATAGGAAATACTCATCTATCAAATTATATATATATGAGTTAAAAGAAGTAATTTTCATAAATAGATTTCTAATTATAAAGAATAAAAGGTTAAATATAATTTATTAAATTATTTAAATAAAAGATTCAATAAAAATTAGCTGTTTTTAGAAAGAGAATTCCATGGAGATTTTGCTAGCTAATTTTTCCCATGAAATCTGCAGTATTTCTCAGAGTATTTACTTTATATTCCTTTATATTATATGTGTAATTCCTACTGAAACATTACTTTCAAATTTCTAATATGAAGATGACATCACAGACATCCTTAACAAAACAAACTAACAATTTTTTAAGGGTTTTTGACATAAACTTTGTCAAAAGTTGAATGATGTGTACCCAAACAATATGTCAAACCTTCATATTTGTGACCTATGAAAGTTATGTGAACAAAAAGTGTTTATTTCTGTAATTAGTTAAAAATTTTGAGACAATGAGATAATCTTAAATTATGTGAATGAACTCTTAAATCCAATGACATGTGTTTTCATAAAAGAGAAGCAGACTGAGATTATAGGAGAGGACATATTGACTCAGGAGAACATGATATGAAGCAAGAGGTAGAGACCAGCATCATGCAACTACCAGCTAAGAACTCCAGGGATTTCCTGCTGCTCTCAGAAGCAGTGAGAAAAAAAAACAAGAAACAAACTCTCCTCCAAAGCCTCTGGTGGGGTTATGGCCAATGGACACATTCTGTTTAGACTTCTCAGCTCTAGAATGTAAAGGAAGACATCTGCTGTATTAAACCATCAGATTTGTGGTAATTTCATTACAGTAGCCATTTACTCTTTTTTATTTGTTATTTAAGTTGCTCATGTGGATGAAAAATTGGAAAGACTTCCAATTTATCCTTAACTGCATTTCCAAATCAGTGGAATACTAAAACATTTTAATACATTTAATTCATTGCTTATGTACTCCTCTCATCTATTCCCATTCCCTGTGCTTATTAGAACAGTCTAATGAAATTAAATAGCACTTATGATTATTTAAGAACATCTTTTCATAGTAAAATATAAAAGAGACAGATTGAATGTAAAGTGATGGAAATAAATTCCAGGCAGTCAAAAATTAAGATAAAATTTTATAGCTATGTTAACCTCAAAAAAAGTAAATTGTAAGGTCTGAAGACATTAGAATAAAGATAACATTGTAATAACAAGAAGAAGGAAACTGAACTTGAATGCACCTAGCAAAATAGTCTAAATATACATGGAATAATAGTTGAAAGAATTATAAGAAAACATGACAATCATCCTTACAAATTTTAGAACACTGCACTAAAAAGTTAATGTTTAGTAAGGTCTGTACCATGGCTTCCCTGGTGGCTCAGTTAGTAATGAATCCGCCAGCAATGAAGGAGACCACCTGCAATGCAGTAGACTTGGTTTTGATCCCTGGATTGGGAATATCCCCTGGAGAAGGAAATGGAAACCCACTCCAATATTCTTGCCTGGGAAATCCCATCAACAGAGGAGTCTGAAGGGCTACAGTCCATGGGATCAAAAGAGTCAGAGATGACTTTAGAGACTAAACTACCACAACAAAGTCTGTATCAAGCAGAGAGATTAATACAGATGGGAAAGCTTCAAATAAAATGATTAAAAAGCTGTATCTGAAAGAGTATATAGGTTCTTTGTAGAGCTCTCATACTGAAATAAAGGGAAAAAGTAAAAAATATTTATTTTAATTTTAAAATACTCAAATATTTAAAAAAAGAAATCATGATATACATGAGCAAGTACTTAGAACGGATTTGCAATAACGAATCAATCATACTGTATGGCAAATGTTAATACTGTATCACTCCAAAAATTTCATTCCTAGCAATGTATCTGAGATACTTTCTTGCATATGACCACTGGGAAACATATAAAAGATTGTTCATTTTAACAACTGTTTATATTTCAAAAAAAAAGATGTGAAAACTGTATTGTTCCTTCATAGGAAAAATAATAAACTGTGTATTAAAATTAAAAGTAATAAGATAATTTTACATAACTCATCATGGATAAAACTCAAAAAGTGAAAAAAATTGCAAAGAGATACATAAACTGGTAATAGTTAAATACAATTTAAAAACATGAAAACAAACTATGTTGTATTTATTACAAATAGATTCATGGGACTAATAGAAAACAAAATAGGATGACTTTTATTTCTGAGTAGTAAAGTTATCTGGAAAAGTTTGAATTTGATTTTACAGCTTTTGCTTAGATATATGACAAATGTGTAACATTTAACTAAACAGTGATTATGTGGAGATCTACATTTTTTATGAAAAACTTTGTATGTTACAATCTTTGACCATCTTATGGACTGTGGCCCACCAGGCTACTCTGGGATTTTCCAGGCAAGAACACTGGAGTATGTTGCCATTTCCCGAGGGGAACTTCCCAACCTAGAGATCAAACCCATGTCTCCTTCTTAGCAGGTAGATTATTTTTTTTTAATTTTTTTAAATATATTTATTTTAGTTTGGAGGCTAATTACTTTACAGTATTGTGGTGGTTTTTGCCAGACATTGACATGAATCACCCATGGGTGTACATGTGTTCCCCATCCTGAACCCCCATCCCACTTCCCTCCCCATCCCATCCCTCAGGGTCATCCCAGTGCACCAGCCCTGAGCACCCTGTCTCATGCATCAAACCTGGACTGGCGATCTGTTTCTATATGTGACAATATACATATTTCAGTGCTATTCTCTCAGATCATCCCACCCTCGCCTTCTCCCACAGAGTCCAAAATACTGTTCTACACATCTGTGTCTCTTTTGCTATCTCGCATACAGGGTTATCGTTACCATCTGTCTTAATTCCATATATATGTGTTAGTATTCTGTATTGGTGTTTTTCTGTCTGGTTTACTTCACTCTGTATAATCGGCTCCAGTTTCATCCACCTCATTAGAACTGATTCAAATGTATTATTTTTAATGACTGAGTAATATTCAATTGTGTATATGTACCACAGCTTTCATATCCATTCGTCTGCTGATGGACATTTTGGTTGCATCCATGTCCTGGCTATTGTAAACAGTGCTGTGATGAACATTGGAGGACACGTGTCTCTTTCAATTCTGGTTTCCTCGGTGTATATGCCCAGCAGTGAGATTGCTGAGTCATATGGAAGTTCTAATTTCAGTTTTTTAAGGAATCTCCACACTGTTCTCCATAGTGGCTGTACTAGTTTGCATTCCCACCAACAGTGTAAGAGGGTTCCCTTTTCTCCACACCTTCTCCAGCATTTATTGCTTGTAGATTTTTGGATAGCAGCCATTCTATCCGGCGTTAAATGGTACCTCATTGTATTTTGATTTGCATTTCTCTGATAATGAGGGATAGTGAGCATGTTTCCATGTGTTTTTTAGCCATCTGTCTGTCTCCTTTGGAGAAATGTCTGTTTAGTTCTTTGGCCCATTTTTGATTGGGTCATTTATTTTTCTGGAATTGAGCTGCAGGAGTTGCTTGTATATTTTTGAGATTAATTCTTTGTTCGTTGCTTCGTTTGCTGGTCAGGAAGCAACAGTTAGAACTGGACATGGAACAACAGACTGGTTCCAAATAGGAAAAGGAGTATGTCAAGGCTGTATATTGTCACCCGGTTTATTTAACTTATATGCAGAGTACATCATGAGAAATGCTGGACTGGAAGAAACACAAGCTGGAATCAAGATTTCCAGGAGAAATATCGATAACCTCAGATATGCAGATGACACCACCTTTATGGCAGAAAGTGAAGAGGAACTAAAAAGCCTCTTGATGAAAGTGAAAGTGGAGAGTGGAAAAGTTGGCTTAAAGTTTAACATTCAGAAGACAAAGATCATGGCATCCGATCCCATCACTTCATGGGAAATAGATGGGGAAACAGTGGAAACAGTGTCAGACTTTATTTTTCTGGGATCCAAAATAACTGCAGATGGTGACTGCAGCCATAAAATTAAAAGACGCTTACTCCTTGGAAGGAAAGTTATGACCAACCTAGATAGCATATTCAAAAGCAGAGGCATTACTTTGCCAACGAAATTTCTTCTAGTCAAGGCTATGGTTTTTCCTGTGGTCATGTATGGATGTGAGAGTTGGACTGTGAAGAAGGCTGAGCACCGAAGAATTGATGCTTTTGAACTGTGGTGTTGGAGAAGACTCTTGAGAGTCCCTTGGACTGCAAGGAGATCCAACCAGTCCATTCTGAAGGAGATTAGCCCTGGGATTTCTTTGGAGGGAATGATGCTAAAGCTGAAACTCCAGTACTTTGGCCACCTGATGCGAAGTGTTGACTCATTGGAAAAGACTCTGATGCTTGGAGGGATTGGGGGCAGGAGGAGAAGGAGACGACAGAGGATGAGATGGCTGGATGGCATCACCAACTCGATGGACGTGAGTCTGAGTGAACTCCGGGAGTTGGTGATGGACAGGGAGGCCTGGTGTGCTTCGATTCATGGGGTCACAAAGAGTCGGACATGACTGAGCGACTGATCTGATCTGATCTGATCTGATTATTTTTTCCCATTGTGAAGGCTGTCAAGTTTAATTAGGTCTTATTTGCTTATTTTTGCTTTTATTTCCATTACTATGGGAGGTGGGTCATAGAGGATCCTGCTGTGATTTATGTCAGAGAGTGTTTTGATTATATTTTCCTCTAGGAATTTTATAGTTTCTGGTCTTACATTTAGATCTGTAATCCATTTTGAGTTTATTTTTGTGATTGGTGTTACAAAGTGTTCTAGTTTCATTCTTTTACAAGTGGTTGACCAGATTTCCCAGCACCACTTGTTAAAGAGATTGTCTTTTCTCCATTGTATATTCTTGCCTCCTTTGTCAAGATAAGGTGTCCATAGGTGTATGGATTTATCTCTGGGCTTTCTATTTTGTTCCATTGATCTATATTTTTGTCTTTGTGCCAGTACCATATTGTCTTGATGACTGTAGCTTTGTAGTAGAGCCTGAAGTCAGGCAGGTTGATTCCTCCTGTTCCACTCTTCTTTATCAAGATTGCTTTGGCTATTCAAAGTTTTTTGTATTTCCATACAAATTGTGAAATTATTTGTTCTAGTTCTGTGGAAAATACCTTTGGTAGCTTGATAGGGATTGCATTGAATCTATAGATTGTTTTGGGTAGTATACTCATTTTCACCATATTGATTCTTCCAATCCATGAACATGGTATATTTCTTCATCTATTTGTGTCCTCTTTGATTTCTTTCACCAGTGTTTATAGTTTTATTTATATATATATATATATATATATATGTCTTTTGTTTCTTTATGTAGATATATTCCTAAGTATTTTATTCTTTTCATTGCAATGGTGAATGGACTTGTTTCCTTAATTTCTCTTTTTTTTTCTCACTGTTAGTGTATAGGAATGCAAAGGATTTCTGTGTGTTAATTTTATATCCTTCAACCCTATTGTATTCATTGATTAGCTCTAGTAATTTTCTGGTAGAGTCTTTAGGGTTTTCTATGTAGAGGATCATGTCATCTGCAAACAGTGAGAGTTTTACTTCTTCTTTTTCAATCTGGATTCATTTTATTTCTTTTTCTGCTCTGATTGTTGTGGCCAAAACTTCCTAAACTATGTTGAATAGTAGTGGTGAGAGTGGGCATCCTTGCCTTGTTTCTGACTTTAGGGGAAATGCTTTCAATTTTTCACTGTTGAGGATAATGTTTGCTGTGGGTGTGTCATATATAGCTTTTATTATGTTGAGGTATGGTCCTTCTATTCCTGCTTTCTGGAGAGTTTTTATCATAAATGGATGTTTAATTTTGTCAAAGGCTTTCTCTGCATCTATTTAGATTATCATATGGTTTTTATCTTTCAATTTGTTAATGTGGTGTATTACATTGATTGATTTGTGGATATAAAGAATCCTTGTGTCCCTGGGATAAAACCCACTTGGTTATGATGTATGATCTTTTTAATATGTTGTTGGTTTCTGTTTGCTAGAATTTTGTTAAGGATTTTTGCATCTATGTTCATCAGTGATATTGGCCTGTAGTTTTCTTTTCATGTGGCATCTTTGTCTGGTTTTGGTATTAGGGTAATGGTGGCCTAATAGAATGAGTTTGGAAGTTTACCTTCTGCAATTTTCTGGAAGAGTTTGAGTAAGATAGGTGTTAGCTCTTGTCTAAATTTTTGGTAGAATTCAGATGTGAAGCCGTCTGGTCCTGGGCTTTTGTTTGTTGGAAGATTTCTGATTACAGTTTTGATTTCTGTGCTTGTGATGTGTCTATTAAGATTTTCTATTTCTTCCTGGTTCAGTTTTGGAAAGTTATACTTTTCTAAGAATTTGTCCATTTCTTCCAAGTTGTCCATTATATTGGCATATAGTTGCTGATAGTAGTCTCTTATGACCCTTTGCATTTCTATGTTGTCTGTTGTGATTTCTCCACTTTCCTTTATAATTTTGTTGATTTGTTTCTTCTCCCTTTGTTTCTTGATGTGTCTGGCTAATGGTTTGTTAATTTTATTTATCTTCTCAAAAAAAAAAAAAAACAGCTTTTAGCTTTGTTGATTTTTGCTATGGTCTTTTTTGTTTCTTTTGCATTTATTTCTTCCCTAATTTTTAAGATTTCTTTCCTTCTGCTAACCCTGTGGTTCTTCATTTCTTCCTTTTCTAGTTGCTTTAGATATAGAGTTAGGTTATTTATTTGTCTTTTTTCTTGTTTCTTGAGGTAAGCCTCTATTGCTATGGACCTTCCCCTTAACACTGCTTTTACAGTGTCCCATAGGTTTGGGATTGTTGTGTTTTCATATTCATTCATTGCTATGCATATGTTGATTTCTTTTTTGATTTTTTCAATGATTTTTTAGTTATTTAGAAGCGTGTTGTTTAGCCTCCATATGTTAGAATTTTTAATAGTTTCTTTCCTGTAATTGAGATCTAATCTTACTGCATTGTGGTCAGAAAAGATGATTGGAATGATTTCTTTTTTTTTTTTTTTTAATTTACCAAGGCTAGATTTATGGCCCCAGATGTGATTATCCTGGAGAAGTTTCCATGTGCACTTGAAATAAAAGGTGAAATTCATTGTTTTGGGGTGAAATGTCCTATGGATATCAATTAGGTCTAGCTGGTCCATTGTGTCATTTAAAGTTTGTGTTTCCTTGTTAATTTTCTGTTTAGTTGATCTATCCATAGGTGTGAGTGTGGTAGTAAAGTCTCCAACTAGTATTGTGTTATTGTTAATTTCCTCTTTCATACTTGTTAGCATTTGCCTTACATATCACGGTGCTCCTATGTTGGGTGTATATATATTTATAATTGTTATATCTTCTTCTTTGATTGATCCTTTGATCATTATGTAGTGTCCTTCTTTGTCTCTTTTCACAGCCTTTATTTTAAAGTCTACTTTATCTGATATGAGTATTGCTACTCCTGCTTTCTGTTGGTATACTTTTGCATGAAATATCTTTTTCCAGCCCTTCACTTTCAGTCTGTATGTGTCCCTTGTTTTGAGGTGGGCCTCTTGTAGACAGCATATATAGGGGTCTTATTTTTATATCCATTCAGCCAGTCTTTGTCTTTTGGTCAGGGCATTTAACCCATTTACATTTAAGGTAATTATTGATAAGTATAGTCCCGTTGCCATTTACTTTGTTGTTTTGGGTTTGAGTTTATACACCCTTTATGTGTTTCCTGTCTAGAGAAGATCCTTTAGCATTTGTTGGAGAGCTGGTTTGCTGGTGCTGAATTCTCTCAGCTTTTGCTTGTCTGTAAAGCTTTTGAATTCTCCTTCACATCTAAGTGAGATTCTTGCTGGGTACAGTAATCTGGGTGGTAGGTTTTCTCTTTCATCACCTTAAGTATGTCCTAGCAGGCAGATTCTTTATCACTGAGCCACATGGGAAGTCCCTTTGTATGTTAAATATGTTTATTAATTTTAAATAAAAAGAACAAAAGAAGGAATTTTTGTGAAGTATAAGTCCTGGGTCTTTGAATTTTTGAAAATGGCTGTATTTCCTTCACAAATAAAAACCAACAGATGGGCTTGATATAGAATAATTGTCAAAATTTTTTTTCTCCAAAATTCTTGATATGGTGCTTAATTATATTAGTAGCTATATTTCTGCTTTATTGATTATGCCAAAGACTTTGACTGTGTAGATCACAACAAACTGGAAAATTCTTAAGAGATGGGAATACAAAACCACCTGACCTGCCTCCTGAGAAATCTGTATGCATGTCAAGAAGCAGCAGCTAGAACTGGACATGGAACAACAGCCTGGTTCCAAGTTGGGAAAGGAGTACATCTAGGCTGTATATTGTCACTTCATTTATATAACTTACATAACTCACACCTGAGTACTCATTGGAAGGACTGATGCTGAAACTGAAACTCCAATACTTTGGCCACCTGATGCAAAGAACTGACTCATTGGAAAAGACCCTGATGCTGGGAAAGATTGAAGGCAAGAGGAGAAGGGGACGACAGAGGATGAGATGGTTGGATGGCATCACCGCCTCAATGGACATAAGTTTGAGCAAGCTCCAGGAGTTGGTGATGGACAGGGAAGCCTGGCATCTTGCAGTCCATGGGGTGGCAAATAGTCAGATATGACTGAGTGACTGAAATGAACTGAACTGAATACTAGGCTTCACTGGTGGCTCAGACTGCTTGTAGTGTGGAAGACCTGGTTTGATCCCTGTGTGGGGAAGATTCCCTGGAGAAAGGAATAGGCTACCCACTGGAGAAGCATGGGGCTTATTCTATTTAGTGCATAAAGTGTTACAGTTTATGAGTATTGTCCCAAGGGGTACAAGATTCATTTTCTAAAATTAAAATTAAAAACTTTCATCTTGATGTGCATGGAGGTAAATCTTTACATAAGTTTTACCTGGTATTATATGGGCATTTTTATAAGTCAATTTAAATTTTTTGTTTTTTCATCCAGGAAATTTGTTGTCTCCATTAACTCTTTTTCTCTTGCTATTTCTTTAAGTTTCACCCTATGTCTCTCTAAGAAGTGAATGTTTTGCTAATCATATTATTGATCAAAAAGTAGTACTTTCTAAAATTAACTTCTATGTATTCTTATTTTCTTCATCTAAAATATATTTTTCCTTTTCATTCTTAGTATTATGCTTTTTGTTTCTTGTGTTGTGGAGTATCTAAGTAGCTGCTTTATGACAATATTTCCCTGGGTTTTCATATTTAAATGAGAAGGTAACTAAATAATCCATACTTTTGTAAGTGGGAAGCACATGCAATTTAAATTGCTCTTGTTTTCATTTTCTGGGCTCCTGATAGCTGCTAGAGATTTCATTGCTTTTAAGTCAGAAGCCTCATTGGTATATATAGTTTCTATCCTTCTACTTGATATTTTGTAGCCCTAAATTTTAAACATTCTATTGACTTAAGAGGGAATATCTTTGTCTCTCATAAGAAACAGATTGTTAACAGATTATGTTAATTATGGTCAATATAATCTGTTAATATAGTTGTGAGGATATTCACAGAACATGCAAAACAATGTTTTGTAAAGAACTTTAAATATTTTTTTTAGCCAGTAATTCCTATCCATGACTGTAATAAACTCAACGTTTTCTTCTTCACACTATTTCTTCATAAATAACACATTGCCTTAAGTCAGTTTAGCCATAATATTCACTGAAATAGATGGAAACATAGCTTAAAATTTTGGTTTAAGTAAAAAGATATTAATGTACCAAATTTGAGAGTGAACTAGTCCTGACTGATTTGGAAAGAAAATAGAAGCATATTTTCTTTCTCAGTTTTATCCTTTCTATGAGGTGGTCCTCACAAGAACTGCATTAGTTAACAGAAATTGCATACTTATTTTTTTCCCTGGTGAGCTGACATAGATTCCTGTTATTACTTCTGAAAATTCCTCAGGTTGACAAGCAGATACTTAAAGTTTCTTACTTTTAGGACTAATCTCTAATATTGTTTTCATACATTTTCAGAAAAATTTTGTGAACTCAACTTCATTAACTTTTACTTAAGACGAGCTAAAACTGTTACAATTATGTTGAAATTTACTGATAGCTCAGTTGGTAAAGAATCTGCTTGCAATGCAGGAAACCCTGGTTTGATTCCTGGGTCATAAAGATCCACTCGAGAAGGGATAGGCTACTCACTCCAGTATTCTTGGACTTCCCTTGAGGCTCAGTTGGTAAAGAATCTGCCTGCAAAGCAGGAGACCTGGGTTCAATCCCTGGAAAGGGAAGATCTTTGAGAAGGGAAAGGGTGCCCACTCCAGTATTCTGGTCTGGAGAATTCCACGGACTGTATAGTCCATAGGTAGCAAAGAGTCAGACACGACTGAGGACCCTCAATTTCACTTACTTTCATATATCAACTCTCTTACATTTTAAACTGGCTAAATGCAGTTTCTCTCTCTAATTTGTTGGCTTTAACCTTAAGTGTCTAGTGTGGTACTTGCACATAGTGAACTCTCAATCATGTTTGTTCATCAAAATAAATGCTTATTGCATTTATCATAGAATTGAAGTTGTGGGTAATTCAAATATGAAAATCCAATGACATTAAATTTTCCTCTTTGGAGAGTTCTCAGACTCTCAGACAATGTAATTTAACTCGGTATGATTAATAATTAGTATGTAAAACAATAGTAATAAAATCCAAAGAAGTATATTGGTTGTCTCTAAAATATGAAAAATTTTAAAATAGGATATGAAATGAATTACACTATTTTTAAAGGCAAAAATATTGTTCACTTTGATCACTGCAATTTGAAAGCATATACAGTCACAATGACAGGCTATTTCTTTTGGACACCAATTTATTAACTTCATTTCTGCAAAATTACAACCCACTCCATAAATCTGCAAAGGAAAATTTAGTGAAATAACTGATTTCCCCTTCATGGTAAGAATACACTATTGTGGTATTATAGAAAATTTTAACAATAAATGGCTAAAATTATTAGTTCACTATAATAAGATCAAGACAATAAATATAAACTAGTAATGCATATTTTCAAAAATTCACTGAAAGTAACTGAGATGAACTTACTTGAAGACAGAAGTGAGGCAGAATTATACATCAAACAATTTTACTGTTAAATGATTAAAGTATGAGAATGATAAATTACTAAGAGAAAACGTGGAGAAGCAGGAAGATAGTTCCATAGAGAAAGATTTTAATACATTCCAAAGCTCTCTGTAAATTGGGGATGATTATATGAAGATATCATAATTGTTTACCACTAGACACTAACATCATCCAACTGATTTCCATTCAATATTTATCTACAATCCTCCTAAATATAAATTTCCACTGCTTTCAATTATTTTATAAGGATAAAGATATAGAAGAGGGAAACTGTGCCTTTGTTTTAAAGATTTCTCTTTCACTGACATTTAGTATAAATACAAATTCATGAAGAATGAGTAAGGGCATAACAGATTGATTGTGTTTAATTTTACTCAAAATGTTGAACTATTTTGCATGTGAAAAGCTAAACACTGGAAACTAGATAGGGGGTCACACAAAAATAACACCACAAGATGAGATCCTGCCTCCATGTTTAAATTGTACCTTTAGGTATTATGGATAATTCATATTATCCCTTAGTGTAACAAAGGAAGACTTTACATTTTATTAATGCCTTGAGGATAACTTTAATTGCTATGTGCATATTTCAGAAAACATTAGATTTTAGGTCTAGAAATTTAAAATGAGTTTTTCTTTGTTAGATACTATTTAGTAATCTTAAACATATCTTCTTAGTTTTTTTAATCTCTACACCAATAATATCATCTGTTTTTAGCTATGTCAAGATAGTCCAGAATTTCCAATTAAGAAAATAAATGTGAAAAATTTTGGAAAGTGCTATGTAACATTTAAAAAACTAATATTGAGATACTCATTAATAATTTCATCAGTCTGGATAAAATTTTATTTTCCTATTTTTTAAAATGAGCTTCAGTGATCTCCTGTTCAACTGCTTTATTAATGATTCTTTAAACTAATAAAGCATGCAAATTTTTTCAGGTCATTTAATTTTTCTCTTTTCTTTTTCAGTAGAGCATGAAAAACAGTTGCCAGATTACTACTAAGGACTGAATGGCTTTCACTGATTATAAAATCAAAATAAAGAGTTGATATTTGGCTATCCATTAATATTATCCCAATAAATAAGAAAAGCCTATAAGACATGGATCAATTATTACTGGTGATCACAAGGTAACTGTGGTAGACATAGGAAAATATATCCAGACTTGCATTTATAATCCGATTTGAACAGTCATCAAAATGTAAAAGTGGTAAATAATTGAGGTTAGTAATACCTATAGTAGTTCTACAAATAGGTATGAAAGTGAAAGTGAAAGTGAAGTTGCTCAGTCATGTTGGACTCTTTGCGACCTCATGGACTGTAGCCTACCAGGCTCCTCTATCCATGGAATTTTCTAGGCAAGATATGCTGCTGCTGCTGCTAAGTCGCTTCAGTAGTGTCCAACTCTGTGCGACCCCATAGATGGCAGCCCACCAGGCTCCCCCGTCCCTGGGATTCTCCAGGCAAGAACACTGGAGTGGGTTGCCATTTCCTTCTCCAGTCCATGAAAGTGAAAAGTGAAAGTGAAGTCGCTCAGTCGTGTCCGACTCTTAGCGACCCCATGGACTGCAGCCTACCAGGCTCCTCCGTCCATAGGATTTTCCAGGCAAGAGTACTGGAGTGGGGTGCCATTGCCTTCTCCAAGGCAAGATATAGTGCACTGATATTTCTCCCTCTGATCTAATTACTATTATGAAGAGGAACTGGAAACATAATGGAACAAAAGAATTTTTAAAATTTTCAGGGAGTCTTTGAGTGTACTTGGTCATTTACAGACAAATCTGTATTAAATTATTTTAATCTAAGAGAGAAAAAAACAAACAAAAAAATAGAAGTAGCTAAACTGGAGAAGAAGGAATAAAATAGGAGCTTGGGATTAACCTACAGACACTACTATATATAAAACAGATAACCAACAAGGACCTAGTATATAGTACAGGGAACTCTACTAAATATTCTTTAATAACCTATATGGAAAAATAATCTGAAAAAGAATGAATATATGTATATGTATTACTGAATCACTTCTATTGACCTGAAATTTACACAATACTGTGAATCAACAATATTCCAATAATTTTTTTTAAAGAACTAAGTTGATATGTTTCTAATTAAAGATCAGTAAAAAAAAAAATTAAGTAATGTTTACTTTTATGGAGAACAATTTCCCCTAGGCTATTTACTGAAGTGAAGGAAGAAATCTAACATTTTTTTCTCTTTTATTTCACTGTGGTAATTGGAACCAAAAATTTAAAGTTGTTGTAGGTTGCTATTAAAATTTGAAATAATTCACATGTATTGCTTTGCTTATTAAGAATGTTAAGAGGCAAATGCTTTTGTATTATGTAATAGTTTTATATTACTGGAACTATAATAATTACCTCTCTCTCTTTATATATATTCTTTAGAGAACACTTTCTCAGAGACATTCATATTTGCACAAACTACTATAGTAACACTGAAATTAAGAATACAAGCAACAGAGATATTTTCCTGACATTTTCCTCCTCCATATATATTCATTTAATTCAGTTAAGATTTGTCAAATGCAAAAGTCCTAACTTAATCAAATTTGATTTTATTATTGAAACCAAATTTTAATCAATGATGCTTTATCAAGACTGAAACTTACACATTTTGATCAAGAAGAGTAGAATGTATTTGAGAACATTTTTACTGGGGATCCGTGAAAGTAATGTATCTCAAGGAGAAAACCTAAGAAAATATTCTAACTTTGTTTAACACACAGACATACACACATACTCCTACCCCAAAAGTGAGATTTCCCCTTTTAGTTAAGATTCATAAGGATGTTATCTTTAAGGATTTTTAAAATAAATAGAAATTGAATATGGAGCTCAACACTTTTAAGTCTGTCATCAGATTCAGTAATCAGCCCATTCATTTTTTAATTAGCTGAGGTTACAGAGTTTCATTTATTATTTGAATTATTAAGTTTAATTAAAGTAAGAAATTGACTTAAATGTGCTCAAAGGGGTTGAAAAATTAATTGCAATTTAGAATGTAGCATTAAACAATATGTCTTCTAACAGCCTGAAACTTAAAAATATTTGGACTAAAATTTGAAAAGTTATCAATATGAAGCTCAAGAAGTATTTCAACTTTACAAATATTAAGTAAACAGTATTTTGTTTATGCAAAGTTAATATATTATTTAATAATTGTATAATTTATTTTATTTTCTTTCTAAATGAATGGCATGGTAATAATAACTAAAAACTTAAGCAATTAAGTATTATAACACTGTAAAACACTTTTCAAAAAGAAATAATAATTATTTGCTTTTATCTAGAAGTGCACTTACAGATCAAAGAGCCCAATATAGGAATTTGTTCTACATTTAAATTCACAACAAAATCACAAACATATGTGCTTAGGATGCTTATAGAATACTTATTATATGAGTCATTATGCTAGAAATTTGACAAGTACTGCCTCCTTTTTATGTTTCAATAACTTTGTGGACTGCAAGGAGATCCAACCTGTCCATCCTAAAGGAGGTCAGTCCTGGATGTTCATTGGAAGGACTGATGCTGAAGCTGAAACTCCAATACTTTGGCCACCTGATGCAAAGAGCTGACTCAATAACTGATGCTGGAGGGATTGGAGGCAGTAGGACAAGGGGACGACAGAGGATGAGATGGCTGGATGGCATCACCGACTCGATGGACATGAGTTGATGGACAGGAAGGCCTGGCGTGCTGCGATTCATGGGGTTGCAAAGAGTTGGACATGACTGAGTGACTGAACTGAACTAAACTGAAGTTGATAAAGTATATATTATTGTTTCTTTTTTTAATGGTATAATTATATGATAAAACATTATTTGGATAATATTTTTACATTGTAAAGCATTTTACCTTTCTTATTTAACATTAGCAACAGCCTTAGAGAGGTCACACAGTACGTTAGGCCACAGTGCACTAGTTTTGGAGATCTGCAGTCTAGTTTAGTGAGAAAATGGAAGTGACTTCCTTGTGTATCAAATTGTCTAGAGTTCAAAGTCTAGGTTTATAATTCTCATTGTCTTGTTTTTATTAACAGCTAACCTCAGATATGCAGATGATACCACCCTTATGGCAGAAAGTGAGGAGGAGCTAAAAAGCCTCTTGATGAAAGTCAAAGTGGAGAGTGAAAAAGTTGGCTTAAAGCTCAACATTCAGAAAACAAAGATCATGACATCCGGTCTCATCACTTCATGGGAACTAGATGGGGAAACAGTGGAAACAGTGTCAGACTTTATTTTGGGGGGCTCCAAAATCACTGCAGATGGTGACTGCAGCCATGAAATTAAAAGACGCTTACTCTTTGAAAGGAAAGTTATGACCAACCTAGATAGCATATTGAAAAGCAGAGACATTACTTTGCCAAAAAAGGTCCGTCTAGTCAAGGCTATGGTTTTTCCAGTGGTCATGTATGGATGTGAGAGTTGGACTGTGAAGAAGGCTGAGCACCAAGAATTGATACTTTTGAACTGTGGTGTTGAAGAAGACTCTTGAGAGTCCCTTGGACTGCAAGGAGATCCAACCAGTCCAATCTGAAGGAGATCAGCCCCGGGATTTCTTTGGAGGGAATGATGCTGAAGCTGAAACTCCAGTACTTTGGCCACCTCATGTGAAGAGTTGACTCATTGGAAAAGACTCTGATGCTGGGAGGGATTGGGAGCAGGAGGAGAAGGGGACGACAGAGGATGAGATGGCTGGATGGCATCATTGACTCTATGGATGTGGGTCTGGGTGAACTCCAGGAGTTGGTGATGGACAGGGAGGCCTGGCATGCTGTGATTCATGGGGTCGCAAAGAGTCAGACACGACTGAGCGACTGAACTGAACTGAACTGAGGCCACATTTAGAGTAGTATTTACTAGTTATTGTTAGTAATGATTATAGTAAAAAAAAGTGTCTGCTAAAGGGAAATAAGTTTATTACTTCTTACCATTTATTTATTATTAACATACTTCATTGTGTTCTCACATTCAAACTAATATCTACTTCAGTCTTTCTTTGAGTGACAGATGGATTTTTTTTTTTACAAATATTTTGCTAAGCCCTTATATTTATTTTGGGGTAACAGATTGCCTCTTATATACATATTTTTCACTTACTAATTTCTCAAGAATTGGAAGGTATTGTACAATCAACATATTTATTTATAATTGGTTTACTGTCTTAACATTATCTTCTTCACACTTCATGTTAATAGAGCTAGTAAAAACTATTAGCAAGTCAATGATATTTCTTATAAACTGTAACTTCTTAAAATATGAAATAATTCTTATGAATAGTGTTTTGCCTTTTGTTTGTTATTTTTCTATTGGCTGGATTCATGCCTATACAAATTATTCAGCAATCTGTCAGTTTATGGCTATCTGCTTCTTGTCTTCTGTAATACAAGTATTACATTAATCACATAGTATAAGCTGAGGCAAATGTGGCAACTTTTCCCCAATGACCATGAAAACAAAATACATATTTTACATATATATAGAGAGATTAAAACTCTCCTTTATAATGCACCCATGTGATTATACTCAGAATACCCTTTGCATTGGTAAATGTCTGTAGAATTTGCCTTGACTCTCAAGCATAACTCTGAGAAAAAATTATTTTGGGTTGTTGGCATATTGTCATTTTAGTGGAATTTAGAGGAAGCAATTAGGTTGCAATATAACAGGAGGGTGTAAACCTGAGTTTGCTAAGCGTTTTATGAACCATTGAAAGTTATTGTCAATGTTTCTCATCAAGAATCTATGTTATCATTTATAGGTGAACTCTAGAAAGTAAAACAAATGTCCTGTATATAACAAAACAGACGCAGACTCACAGATACAGAGAATAAGCTAGTGGTTACTAGTGGGGAGAAAGGAGGGGAGAAAGGTGAAACGAGGATGTGGAATTAAGAAACACAAACTACTGGGAGTTAAGACTCCCTGTTTCTGGTGCAGGGGGGACAGAGTCCTTCACTAGTCAGGGAAGTTCCACACGCTGCATGGTGGGGCCCAAAAATAGAGAGAGAGAGCTACAAACTGATAAGTATGAAATAAATAAGCACAAGGAAATATTGCACAGCACAGGGAAATATGGGCTTTCCTTGTGGCTCAGCTGGTAAAGAATCTGCCTGCAATGCAGGAGACCTGGGTTCAATTCCTGGGTTCGGAAGATCCCTTGGAGAAAGGAAAAGCTACCCACTCCAGTATTCTTGCCAGGAGAATTCCATGGACTGTATAGTCCATGGGGTTGCAAAGAGTTGGACACAACTGAGTGACTTTCACTTCACTTTGTGATAACTTTAAATGGAGTATAATCTATAAAAATAGTCACTATGCTGTACTCCTGAAGCTACTAAAATATTGTAAATCAACTTGTTGTGCTCAGTTGCTCAGTCGTGTCTGACTCTTGACTCTGCAACCCCATGGACTGTAGCCTGCCTGGCTTCTCTGTCCATGGAATTTTCCAGGCAAGAATACTGGAATGGGTTGCCATTTCCTGCTCCAGAGGATCTTCTGGACCCAGGAACTGAACTTGATCTCTTACGCCTGTTGCATTGGCAGGTGATTTCTTTAAATTAAAAAAAAAAAAAAATAGAATGAAAGCAGAGCTGCTAAAATTGGGAATAAGTTGACAAGACTCCTTTGCATCTCAAATGCACTGTTGGGATCGTACTGTCACAGATTACGGTATATGTGGGTTCAGTTCAGTTCAGTCACTCAGTCGTGTCCGACTGTTTGCAACCCTATGGACTGCTGCACGCCAGGCCTCCCTGTCCATCACCAACTTCCAGATTTATTCAAACCCATGTCCATTGAGTCAGTGATGCCATGCAACCATCTCTGATGTCCCCTTCTCCTCCCACCTTCAATCTTTCCCAGCACCAGGGCATTTTCCAACAAATCAGTTCTTCACATCAGGTGGCCAAAGTACTGGAGTTTCAGCTTCAGCATCAGTCCTTCCAAAGAATATTCAGGGCTGATTTCCTTTACAATGGATTGGTTGGATCTCCTTGCAGTCCAAGGGACTCTCAAGAGTCTTTTCCAACACCACAGTTCAAAAGCATCAATTCTTCAGTGCTCAGCTTTCTTTAGAGTCCAACTCTCACATCTATACATGACCACTGAAAAAACCATAGCCTTGACTAGACAGACCTTTGTTGGCAAGCTAATGTCTCTGCTTTGTAATACGCTGTCTAGGTTGGTCATAACTTTTCTTCCAAGGAGCAAGCAATTTTTTAATTTCATGGCTGCAGTCACCATCAGCAGTGATTTTGGAGCCCCCGAAAATAAATCTGTCACTGTTTCCACTCTTTCCCTATCTATTTGCCATGAAGTGATGGGACCAGATGTCATGATCTTAGTTTTCTGAATGTTGAGCTTCATGTGGGTACTTGTATTCAAATGATGCTATTACCATATAAGCAGAAATGTTAATCTATTTCTTTCAAATCTAAAATTTAACAAAAATGTTAATCTAGTGAAAGGAAAGCCATAACAGTCTAAGATAAAGTTGCCTACAGAACTATTACTACACCAACAATTATTTACAAGTTGTTGGTAAAATAAAGAAATAATTCATTCTTTTGAAAATTCTCTTTGTTTCCCTTATGAAAATGGACAGAAATTAACTGAAAAATTTATCCTTTTTCTTTTGCCCATAGGTGAGTTTTCAATACTTATAAGAATTAAGTGAAAGCATAAGTAGATGTAATTACTTTATAATCCTATTCGTCTAATGTTTAAAGGAAATATGAAATATATGAAATATTAAAAAATACATAAAAGCAAATGTGAAAAATGACATGAGTAGAGCCATTCAGAATAGAGCTATAGCAGCCACTTCAGAGGAACTGCACCTCTGAACTGGACCAAATGAACTTTTACCTAGTGACCACCTCACCTGACCAGTCAATGAAGTATAAATCTAGCTTTATCTCATCTTTTAGCAATGAACACTTCACTAGATGGATCACCTTATCTTGCACCAATTTATTTTTCTTAGAAAACAACTTATTGATACTTCATCTTCCTCTGTTTTTCCCACCCTCAGCCCCTCTATTATAATGGAGAGGCTTGAGTTTGGGTTTCCAATTGAATCTGTGTATCCTGAAATGCAATTATTTGATCCTAAGTAAAGGCGTGTCTTTTGAACTGCACTCTTGTTTTTTGACAAAAAATCATATGCCAATTAAACAGAATAATGTGAAATATATAACTTTCCTATTGTAAAAATTGTGTTTGACTGCCAAAATTACTGTATCTGATGAAACACTGTTCATGAGTTAAACATAAAGGGTGATATTTAATATTAGCAGGCATTTTGCTATTGCATATTTGGAGTTATAATAAAGACTCAAGTCCCTAGATTTGTTGTTAGTAAATTTAAAAAGCTTGATCTTCTAATTTATGCTAATAATTTGAAATGAGATGTGGGAATTGAAATAAATGGGGATTTTGGAGCTAATATGTGCCCCTATACTAAACTGAATCCCTCTACTGTATGCAACATCATGATCCTTGCAGCAAGAAAGAACAGATGAGAGTCCTTATTTTTCCTCCAAACAATAATATTTCAATGTCTCTTCTACTAATAAGAACATAAAGCATAATTAAACATGTTTGGATAGTTGTTTTCATTCATTTAAACTAAACATGTTTCCTTACAAATGTCACTTCCTCCAGGTAAATTTCTAAAATCCCTAAATTACAGATCATGAAAGATTAAGGGACTCTCACATAACATCAATTTTCACCATAAACGCAATTTTTACTTTTGCATTAATATGTAAAGGAAAAGAAATATAGAGACAATGTTTTTAAATGAAAACATTCAAGAAGATATTACACACTAATTCACAATATTGGTGAAATATACCCCCATCCACAATTTATAGAAGACACGGCAGAGCAAGCATTTCAATGTGAAATTACAAAAATTAGTTTTTCAGGACAAAAGTATGTTAATCCCCAACTTAGAAATGACTTCTCTTGAGGCTCAGCTGGTAAAGAATCTGCTTGCAAAGCGGGAGACCTGGGTTTGATCCCTCGGTGGGGAAGACTCCTTGGAGAAGGGAAAGGCTGCCCACTCCAGTATTCTGGCCTGGAGAATTCCATGGACTTTGTAACCATGGGGTTACAAAGAGTTGGACATGACTGAGCAACTATCACTTTAGAAATGAAAATTACCACTTTAAGTTTTTTTTTTCCATTAAAAATATATTATAACTTAAAAAAATTTAAGACCAATAGTGAGCAACTATAGTGTCTTTCACAGCTGTGCAATCAAATAGTGATTAATGATAAAATGCTACAACTCTTGTACACACCAGTTAGGGAGATGTTTAGAAACAGTATTTGAGTTGAGCAAGTGATATAATGTGGTGTAAGGAGAAAGAGATTTAAAGTCTCAACTGCATTTATCAGAGATTCCAGCAAACAATTCTGTTTTTATATACTCTACCTGAGTTTCATGCCCATCCTAAACTTACAGTTTTAGAAGCACTTTAGGACCTTCTGTTATTTAGGGTCTCTCTTTCCTCACTAGTTATTTCCAGTATTTACATAATTTTGTGGATTTTGACTTTATAAGAAGAGTGTTTACTATGTATAGAACAGTCTTTTGGACTCTGTGGGAGAGGAAGAGGGTGGGATGATTTGGGAGGATGGCATTGAAACATGTATAATATCATATATGAAATGAGTCACCAGTCCAGCTTCGATGCAGGATACTGGATACTTGGGGTTGGTACACTGGGATGACCCAGAGGGATGGTACAGGGAGGGAGGAGGGAGAAGGGTTCAGGATGGAGAACACATGTATACCTGTGGCGGATGCATGTTGATATATGGCAAAACCAATACAATATTGTAAAGTTAAAAAAATAAAATTAAATTAAATTAAAAAAAAAAAATTAACTTAGTAGATCCCATTAATTTTACAGAATGAGATACTAAATTCTCAAGAATGTAGGAAAAAAGTGGTTTTGATAAAAATAAACCTGGCCTGTGCATTCAGAAAGAAACATTAATGCTATTTTCAGTAGGGATAGATAAAGAATATTTGTATTTCAGAGTAAATAAGACTGTATTTTCTTTCAGTATTTTGGGAGGAAACAAATGGGAAACTGCAAAACTAAAGAAGAGATGAAGAAATCGGAAGAGATAAGGAGAAGAGATTTGTGAACAAGTGTTCTAGAATTGTTTGGCAGAACATCCCAGGTCCAGATATATCTTATTTATCTTATAAAAATAGCTGCTGTTTAATTTTTTTTTTCTCTAAGCCAATGGAGGAAGGAATATCTTACCAAAATCTGTAATTTTCTTCTCCATTTCAATGTCCCACAGTTTAAATACATGGAATTGAAGTTCTTGTGCTTTGGTTTTTTCATTTGCACAGTAAAAATGCATGAATTAATATTTATAAATTATTTGAACTATCAAATAACCATTTGATTGTTTTGAAATCAAGAGAATGAATTATATCATTTGATTCAAATAATGAGTTGATTGACTCATTGAATTTCAAATCAGTCAGTTGTATTATATGTTTTGCCGTGTCCACTTATGACATTTGTCCAGTTTTAGTTTATTCAAGGCAATCAGATTACACTTATTTCTATAGGTCGATATATCTCAATTTATGACAAATTTTATTGCCTTTATTGACAACAGAATTTATTACTTTCATTATAGTAAAAGAGCAATATTTCCTTTAAAGTATTTTACCTGTGTTATTTTTCTCAGAAAAATTTCACCCATCCTAAATTATGCATGCCGCTGCTGCTGCTATGCTAACTTGTGTCAGACTCTTTACAACCCCCTGGACTGTAGCCAAGCAGGCTCCTCCGTCCATGGCATTTTCCAGGAAATACTAGAACTAGAGTGGGTTGATATTTCCTACTCCAGGGGATCTTCCCAGCCCAGAGATCAAACCTACATCTCTTGTGTCTTCTGCATTGGCAGGAGGATTCTTTACCACTACACCACCTGGGAAACCCAAATTATGCCTATTCTCATTTAATTTGATATTTTAAGGATACTTTGATAATTATATACTCAATCCATTTGGAATATATTTTAACATTACGTTAAGGAAATTAATCAAGTCCATTTTACATTTTCAAAAGTCATTTTTCTTAAATAATTTATTAATCCATCCTTCTGTTTATTGATTTGAGGCACCACTTCCTTATAATTTCCACTAGTAATAATATTATATGCCATATTAATTTTCTTTATTAATTAGAAAAGAATCTTTGTGCCATTAGATTTTCCCCTTACTGGACGTGTAAGGTTATTCTTTCAATATGCTTTTGAATTTAAATAATAAAAACATTACTGATAGAATATTCATAAAATAAAGTATTACTTGGACTTCTCTATTAAAGCTCAACATTCAGAAAACTAAGATCATGGCATCTGGTCCCATCACTTCATGGCAAATAGATGGGGAGACAGTGGAAACAGTGTCAGACTTTATTTTTGGGGGCTCCAAAATCACTGCAGATGGTGACTGCAGCCATGAAATTAAAAGATGCTTACTCCTTGGAAGGAAAGTTATGACCAACCTAGACAGCATATTCAAAAGCAGAGGCATTACTTTGCCAACAAAGGTCCGTCTAGTCAAGGCTATGGTTTTTCCAGTGGTCATGTATGGATGTGAGAGTTGGACTGTGAAGAAAGCTGAGTGCCAAAGAATTGATACTTTTGAACTGTGGTGTTGGAGAAGACTCTTGAGAGTCCCTTGGACTGCAAGGAGATCCAACCGGTCCATTCTAAAGGAGATCAGCCCTGGGTGTTCTTTAGAAGGAATGATGCTAAAGCTGAAACTCCAATACTTTGGCCACCTCATGTGAAGAGTTGACTCATTGGAAAAGACCCTGATGCTGGGAGGGGTTGGGGGCAGGAGGAGAAGGGGAAGACAAAGGATGAGATGACTTGATGGCATCACCGACTCAATGGACATGAGTTTGGGTAAACTCCAGGAGTTGGTGATGGACAGGGAGGCCTGGCATGCTGCGATTCATGGGGTCACAAAGAGTTGGACACAACCGAGCAACTGAACTGAACTGATATATATTTAATTGAATGTTTTCTTCTTTTAAAATGGTCAAGACTTCATGTAAAATTAGAATATACTCTTTGAGTGAAATGTTAAAAGAAAATCTCCACACCAACAAATTGAGTGCCTATGTATGTTATTTTTTCACCAATTTTTCCATAGATTTAATTCTACTTTGCAGGATGTTTCATAACATATCTTTATATACACTACCCATTTCACCCACCTTGCAAATGCATGTAAAATCTGAAATAATTAAGTCAGAGGAACTTTGTTACCCAGACTTTTCTTTTGGTGTGTCTCCATTGGCTGTCCAGGTGCTTTTTCTGCACCGATAATAAGGGTGATCACTGAGACAAAATGACTGCTCTTCACTGAGCTCCTTTCTTTTACATGAGTCAACTTTATTTTCCAAATTGTATCCCTCCAAATTAAGGGTTTTGTAACAATTTTGACAGGATATAGTCTCCCTGCCTTCTCTGGATGGCATTTCTGTCTGAGATGCTTTTTTTCAACCACATTTCATCTGCATTTTTTTTTTCCCCCCTTGAGAAAAATTTTCAAAACTGATATCATGACTTTGGCTTCCTCCCATCATTTCAGTGCATGTGATGTTGTCCCCTAATATATGTTTATCTTTATCCATTTGGCCAAATATTTGAGGGAGATGCTGGAATTTTAAATTTATGATGCAATGTATTTGGAAGATGTTTTAGTCATGTATAAAAATGATGTTGAATGCACATGTTATTCATGCATAGAGTAAGTTATAAATGGTCATTAATGAATAAAATTAAAGTTCAAGAGGCTGCTTCTTTTTCATATCTTATATATTTAATACATTTTTCCTTATTTAAATATAGGTTTTCACTTGATACATGTTTTTATTTTAGTTGTAGGTGGCACAAGGGTAAAGAATCTGCCTGCCAATGCAGGAGACACAAGAGATACAGGGTTTGATCCCTGGGTTGGGAAGATCCTCTGGAATAGGAAATGGCAACCTACTTCAGTATTCTGGCTGGAATATTCCATAGACAGAGAGAGGAACCTGGCAGGTCCATGGGGTCACAGAGTCAGACACGACTGAGCACTGAGACATTGAGATATGCAGTTTGAGCAAGCTCCAGGAGTTGGTGATGGATAGAGAAGCCTGGCATGCTGCAGCCTGTGAGGTCACAAAGAGTCACACACAATTGAGCAACTGAACTGAAAACATTACAAGTTAAAAGGATTTGGAATATAAATTGGGATTGAATAATCATTTTATTTACAAATCACTTTTTACTGAAATATAAAAGAATACATACTGATTGGATTTCATGGATCAAAATTATTTTCTGAATATGCTATGAATTTTTAATTATGAAATACTAGAAATTTATTTTATAGAAGTTATTTATATTATTCTAGTGTGTATATCCAGTTTTGTTCATGATTTAAAATGTTATTTCCATTCAATGGTGTTTGCAGAAAACAACTATCAAGTGCACTTACTGTAGTAATTAAATAATTACTGTTTAACACTGACCTGTCTTCTTTTCATTAAACACCTACTCATTTTCTTAGTGTAAATAGCATCATGGAAATTAAAAATGCAAGCTTCCTAAAGCTGGAGGGATAAATTAAGACTAAATAAGACAGCATCACTAATATGTCTTGCTAAATTCTCAGCAAATGATTTTTTTTCCTAAGTCATAAAATTTAGAATAAGACATGTTTTCAAATTCCACCCTTCTTTTAATTAATATATTATTTTTTCCTTACATGTTAGTGAAGAAGTGACTAAATAATAAGTCAAATTTCATTTGAGGAGTAAATGAAATCTATACTGAGTAAATAGAAATATATATGAGTCCTTTATTTTCTACAACTGAACACATCCCATGGGCTAAAAAAGAGTTTAACTACCAATTCCTCATTTTTAATTTGATGAGTCTTTGGCCTGGCGTGCTGCAATTCATGGGGTTGCAAAGAGTCATGCACGACTGAGCGACTGAACTGAACTGAACTGAACTAACACATCTTTAACACATTTGTTTGTCTAATACTAGTACTCTTCTAGGGGGCACCAAAATAATTTGTACCAGAGAGTTTCTCCTGTTCTTTTTTAACTGATATATGCTTTGAGCATACTTTGATTAAAAGGAATGGTTTATATAATGGCAATGCAAGCTTTTGTAATACCTAAGAGCCTATTATAACCAAACTATTTCTGCATGTTACATAGCCATCTAATTTACAATTTTTGTGTTATGCATAATGAAAGCTAATGCATAGAGCCTTAGAGCTCATGCTTAGTTCTGAATATGACATTACAATATTCTATTAACAGTTTACTTTTTATTTTACGTATAAATGTATGTATGTACAGACACACAAAACATACATATTAATATATGCTTACAGTCATTCCAGAGACAGTATTTCATCTCTGAATTTTTTTTTTCTTTAAATCTGTATTCTAGTTGCTGTTAGTGACCTTGCAAGATCTGTACTTTACAAAGCCTCTGACCTTTTAGTCCAATCACACTGGGCAGGCTTCCACATTCATTAGGACAGCAAGAAGATGGATTTGATCATGCTTCTAAAGTGACCATTATATTTATCAGCCAATTTCCATCTTTCCCAGCATTTCCAGCTTGCTTAGGAATATTATTAGAATGAATAATGCAGGAAATCTTTTGTACTCAAACACTAGCAATGTTAAACAGTTGCAATATCCCCTTCAATATAAAAAGAACTGTGATCAAACATAAATTGTAAATAAGTATTTACACTACAAATAACTACACTATGAGCAATCCATATTTAATATGTGCATGCACACTAGAAAAACATTTGTGGTTTTATATAAACAAAAAGGATTTGTCTAAGGTAAAAAACATGTCTTATTTAGGACTAACATGGAATAGAATATAGACAACAACAACAATAAAAAATTGAGGTTAATATATTTGTTTCTGAATACATGTTAATTGGCATACACAGAGACTATATTTTTTATTGAAATATATATTCCCATATATAGATTATAAAGCACTTCATAATGTTTGTGAAGTATAGTATATTTTCCAAAATATTGTCTTACTACTTATTATTACTGAGTGAAAATTCTGTGGGCCTATCCGGGTGATACTGGGGAAAGAACAAATATTTGTGAGTATTATAAGAATATTTTGTGGATCACATGGACCAATGTGCCTGTCACATTTTAAATAATAAGCAACACATTTAAAAATTACAGCTGATAATTATTTTTATTTCAAAAACATGTATAATTCATTAGAATAAATGTAACAATGATTTGACCAGAGAAAATGTTTCTGCACTCTGTAAATAAAACTATTCAAAGTTAATGTTTATATGCATATATGTGACTTTTCTATGCAAGAGAATATAGTCAAAAGGAGAATAAGAACAATTTTTTCTCTTTTAAATCTATAATAGTGGAAACAATATTTCCTTTTAAATTAATAAAGCTCGACTGCCTCAAAGTCTGTGTCCTGACTTCATAAATATTTTTACTAACATTTCTCTTTTTTAACTCATCAATTGAGAACTATTTATAAAATGTTGTATCAGAAAGCTCACTTTCCCCCAATTTTTCAACAAATGGCAATAATTGCAATATGAACTTTTTTTATTGTTTTGAATTTTAAAATATTATTGGAGTATACAGTTGATTTATAATGTGTTAGTTTCAAGTGTACAGCAAAATGAATCAATTATACATAAATGCACTCTTTTTCTTATATATTTTTCCCATATAGGTCATTACAGAGTATGAGTAGAGTTCCCTGTGCTATATAGTAGGTCCTTCAGTTCAGTTCAGTTGCTCAGTCGTGTCCGACTCTTTGCAACCCCATGAATTGCAGCATGCCAGGCTTCCCTGTCCATCACCATCTCCTGGAGTTCACTCAAACTCATGTCCATCGAGTCGGTGATGCCATCCAGCCATCTCATCCTCTGTCATCCCCTTTTCCTCCCGCCCCCAATCCCTCCCAGCATCAGAGTCTTTTCCAATGAGTCAACTCTTCGCATCAGGTGGCCAAAGTACTGGAGTTTCAGCTTTAGCATCATTCCTTCCAAAGAACACCCAGGGCTGATTTCCTTCATGATGGACTGGTTGGATCTCCTTGCTGTCCAAGGGAAGCTCAGGAGTCTTCTCCAACACCACAGTTCAAAAGCATCAATTATTTGGCACTCAGCTTTCTTTATAGTCCAGCTCTCACATCCATACATGACCACTGGACATTACCAACATGCAATCTTCTGACAAGTAAATTCTTCTTTATCAGTTTTACATATTTTGATTATCAATATATATAACTCAAATATTTTTTGCTTTTAAACATCTTAAATTTATTTTTAATTTATTATTGATTTCATCATTTGATGATGATCTTACAAAAATCTTCTATAACATATTTTAAAAACAATTTACCCACACTAAATTGCAAGGGGTAATGTTGGAGTTGAATAAATTCACAATAAAAGAAACAAAACATGAGAGAAATATAGTTCTTTTCTTTGTCCAGCTGTTATCTGAACCCATAAACTCTTTGACCTTAAACTTTATATCTTTGAACCAAAAGCTAGACAGTATATGAATGCTAGGGCAAACCAAGACTGTTAAGTTTAATTAATCATTTTATTTGCATGTGAGCTTAAAGTCAATACTGAGAGAGATTCGTTAAGTCACACTTAATTGAAGAAATGACTAGGAGCAAAAATTTGACATCAGTATTCTTTACAATATTGACTAACTACATAATCACATTTTCAATGCAAAAGTCCCTAGAGACTCTTGCTCAGTATAGATAACTTGATTACAGAAAGACAAAGTGATTCAACATCAAACAGAAATAAATCTTGGTTGGAAAAAATAATAATTCAGACCATAATTAAAGAAAAAAGTTTGACTCTATCATCAGGAGACTGTATCTAGGGTACAAATGATGCCAGACAATGTCTGCAGGAGCTGAGGTTCAGTAAAAGAAACAGAAATAAGTCTTAGTGTTTTAGGCAGAAAATTGCTTACTACAGATCACAAGCTTCTTCTATCATTAACAGACTGTAAGGAATTAGTCTGTGGACTAATGTGTGACTATTAATTTCAAGATAAATCTAATGTAGCTGAATTCCAAAGGTCAAAAAGCATCTGTCATTATTTTTACAACCACTTATCTCACCCTCAGCTGCCTAATAGCTAGGAAGCAGATCCATGAATACGGAGACTGGCAGCCACAACTTGACCTAAAATCTTTCATTCCAGCTTTTACAGCCATGGGAAGATGGCCTCTACATCGCTTTCACTTTTCATAGTTCATATGCATGCTTCTCATTTTCAAAACATAATTTTTACTCATAGCTACATAGGGGTATAACAAATGTGCGTATGTGTGTTTTTTAAATATGCTTTTCCTGTTATAAGAGAAGGAATATAAAAGGTAGTGTGAAGAGATTGTAAATATCCATAAATCATATTCATCTCTGTCTCAACATGGAGCATAAATACTGAAACTATAAAATATAGGGAATGCTTAAAACTTTAAAAAGACTAGATAAATAGGATTAACATTTTATTCTTCCTGTGTTTTTTACTTATCTAATTTAACAAACTCTAGACAAAAATGTCTTTCTCATTCACATAAATGGGAAATTGTGAAAATACATAGAAAAAATTTACAATAACATATCTACTAAACTTCATTATTATACTTTATATTAGTAGAATGTTAATTTATCTCAAGCATTTACATGAGGCATAATTAAGAATGACTACAGAAAAGGTTATATACATGATTTAAAATAAAAAATGAATATATAAGTGTTTTCAATTCTATGATGACATGTAAGTAAAAAGATAATACAAATGTATTAGCAAAGTTAAAAAATAAGAATAAAAATGGGGGACAAAAGAGTAAATCAAATCTAATGTAGGCATTCTAATGACTGAGGAAGACAATTATTAGGCAGAGATACAGTCTCACATATTTTTAATAATATTTATTTTTATTTATTTATTTGGTTGTGCCAAGAGTTAGTTGTGGTATGCCAGATTTTTGATTTTCACTGTGGCATGCAGGATCTTTTAAAAAAATTTTTAGTTGTGCCATGCAGGATCTTTAGTTGGAGCATATGAACTCTTAGTTGCAGCGTGTGGCATCTAGTTACCTGACCAGGGATTGAACCAAGGACCCCTGCATTGGGAGTGTAGCGTCTTGGCCACTGGACCACCAGGGAAGTCCCAATCTTACATTCTGAGTGATTCCTCCCCCCATATTCTCTTGGATAAATGTTACTTCATCAGTGAAATACTACTTTTTGGCTCAAAAAAAAAGAAATGCCTGGCTTATTTTTGTTCTATTGTTGCATCTTATTTTGTTATTGTTGAGTCACTAAGCCATATTTGACTCTTTGCAACTCTAGAGACTGTAGTCCACCAAGCTCCTCTGTCCACAGGGTTCTCCCAGCGAATACTGGAGTGGGTTGCCATTTCCTTCTTCACTATATCTTATACTATATGACTAAACATGTTTCCATGTTTGTCACAGCAATGCATTGCCTAAATTTACCTATATCAGTTTCAGTTTAGAAATATATTTTTGCAATACTTTAAAAATATTTAATAGGTATGTAATGAAAAGTTTTTCTTACATACATGTTGAAATAATTTCTAGTCCCAGGATGGAGTCTCTGCTGGCTATGGGACATGTCAGCAAATGTAGATAATGTTCCTGTCCCTACAAATGCTCTGCACTTTGACTTTCTTCACTTAAATGCTCTACTTGACCAGAAATGCAGTATATCCATTCAGCTAATCCCCAAGCCACAAGCCATCTCTGAACTCTGTATTTATTTCCTTCTCCTTTTTCACTGCCAATAAGATTGACAATGTGGCCCCAACCAATCAAATATTCCATATTTTTCTCTTCCCTGGTATTTATTTTTTATCCTAATAACTCCTTCCTGCTTTCTGCCCCATTTTGCAGTTCTCCTAAAGGACACTGTCACCTTTGTAAAGTATTAGTTTGCTTGTATAACCTAAATTGTTTTCTTTAATAATTATTTTAGCAACAATAATTTCAAAAAATAAAGTAACCTTATAATTTAAATAACTTCTGTGAAGTTGTTGTTTAACTTACCTCTCATTTTCAATAAAAAATCTGTGTCTAAAGTTATTCTGATGTTAATCATATGACATCAGCAGTAATATAATTATTAGTCCTATATAAAATATATTTTGTCCAACAGATTTTTTGACAAAAACATTTTAGTTAAGTATTTTAGTATTTAATATTCTTAAATGAACCCCAAACTTGAAAGTTTATTATAGTTATAGTATATATTATTGACAGAGAAGGCAATGGCAACCCACTCCAGTACTCTTGCCTGGAAAATCCCATGAACAGAGGAGCCTAGTAGGCTTCAGTCCATGGGGTCGGGAAGAGTCGGACAGGACTGAGCAACTTCACTTTCACTTTTCACTTTCATGCATTGGAGAAGGAAATGGCAACCCACTCTAGTGTTCTTGCCTGGAGAATCCCAGGGAAGGCAGAGACTGGTGGGCTGCCGTCTATGGGGTCGCACAGAATTGGACACGACTGAAGAAAGCTGAGCGCCTAAGAATTGACGCTTTTGAACTGTGGTGTTGGAGAATACTCTTGAGAGTCCCTTGGACTGCAAGGAGATCCAACCAGTCCATTCTAAAGGAGATCAGCCCTGGGTGTTCTTTGGCAGGAATGATGCTAAAGTTGAAACTCCAGTACTTTGGCTGCCTCATGGGAAGAGTTGACTCGTTGGAAAGACCCTGACGCTGGGAGGGATTGGGGGCAGGTGGAGAAGGGGACGACAGAGGATGAGATAGCTGGATGGCATCACCTACTCGATGGACGTGAGTCTGAGTGATGTCCGGGAGTTGGTGATGGATAGGGAGGCCTGGCATGCTGTGATTCATGGGGTCGCAAAGAGTCGGACACGACTGAGCCACTGAACTGAACTGAACTGACCTCCCCTTAGCAGCAGCAGCAACACTGGAGACATCTATGAGCCTGGATCAGGATCTGAGTTTGTTTATTGCTTTGACTCTTGCTAATAGGTTGTTGTGCTCATGCCACAGATGCTGTCAATTCCACACTCTTGATTTTCCCCAGAATTGTAACAATTTTGCTGTTACCTGGCACTTAGAGGTGATTCTTTAAATACTAGATTCAAACTTATGCTCGGGTCTCAGGAGAGGTCTATTCTCAGTGGTCCTGTCTCTTTTCTACTGCGGCTAACATCTAATTAGCATCTTTGATAGTTACTGTAAGAGAAAGTAGTCCCCGCTTTTCTTGCAGTGGTAAAAAGACTTTGAATGCTATTAACATAGGATCTCTGATCCAGTATTCTTTCCTATCTCACTTCTATGAGTAGAAGTTTTCCAGGAAACTTCTCCAGGTCTTCATCCTGGCTCTGGCAGTGAGAGCATGTCTATCGCTTCTCCAGTGGCATAACCTTTTGGTTCATAATGGTTAAGGCTTTCTGTGGGGCTCTGTGTATTTACTGTAACAAAAGTTGATTCCCTCCTTTAGGATGACACTACCTTGTGAACCCTCCTCAGTCCACACCCTGTTCTCCAGTCCTTCTGTGAGCATCGCTGTCATCTATGGGGTCGCACAGAGTTGGACACGACTGAAGTGACTTTGCAGCAGCAGCAGCATATGTCATTGAAATACTAGTTAACTATATGCATTTTTTAGGAAAAAATGATTTTAAACTTATAATAGTAAATTCTAGACTTATACAACCTTAGATCATATCAGTTGCTCAGTTGTGTCCGACTCTTTGCGACCCCATGAATCGCAGCACGCCAGGCCTCCCTGTCCATCACCAACTCCCGGACACCACTCAGACTCACGTCCATCGAGTCAGTGATGCCATCCAGCCATCTCATCCTCTGTCGTCCCCTTCTCCTCCTGCTCCCAACCCCTCCCAGCATCAGAGTCTTTTCCAATGAGTCAACTCTTTGCATGAGGTGGCCAAAGTTCTGGAGTTTCAGCTTTAACATCATTCCTTCCAAAGAAATCCCAGGGCTGATCTCCTTCAGAATGAACTGGTTGGATCTCCTTGCAGTCCAAGGGACTCTCAAGAGTCTTCTCCAACACCACAATTCAAAAGCATCAATTCTTCAGCGCTCAGCCTTCTTCACAGTCCAACTCTCACATCCATACATGACCATAGGAAAAACCATAGCCTTGACTAGATGAACCTTTGTTGGCAAAGTAATGTCTCTGCTTTTGAATATGCTATCTAGGTTGGTCATAACTTTCCTTCCAAGGAGTAAGCTTAGTAGTTATTCATTTTAGATAAGTATACAGGATGCAGGATAAAACCCAAATAAATGTTCCAACAGATATTTACTAATGATCTATTATATACCAAATAATGTTATGTCAGTTCCTAACAAATAGAAACTATAAATTTTCTCATAAGTATCCTAAAATCTAACTATGAAAATAAAATCTAAATAAATAAAAAGTTATATAAAATGTGAACAAATTTAACTTTCATAGAAATATTACAAACAGACACTTTAAAAAAAGATTTTACCTGATAGTAGTTAATGGGCTTTAATGAAGTAGCAATACACTGAGACATCAAAAATTGGGCATTTGTGTTTAATAAAAAATACAAACAAATGAAGCCAACTGACATCATTCTTGGGATCAAATGTTCGTTATTATACATCATTCTGATTTTGATTTATGAAATGACACAAAGAAATTCTGTTTAATATTTTGTACTATTATTGCTGGATTTTTTTTTTTTTTCTGATTCATTCCTATTGTGCAGTGTACAAATGTTCAAGGTTCCCAGAGATTCAACGTAGTATGGGAAACATGTACTTAAGAGTTTTACCTGACACTTAACTAGAGGAAGTCTGTTGTGGGATTTTCCATCTCCACTATAACCCAAGCCTAAAACTTCTTTCCACGGACAAGGGAGCACAAAACATCAAGTGGGTAGAACCTAACCCCATTTGAATGTAATTCCTGAATCGTGCTCCTCCTGTTTGCCTATCCAAGCAAGATTTCCTCAATTTTTTCAATAAAATGGAAACAATGAGAACCCAAATTTAAAGTAAATCAATACTTTCTTCTACACTTATGGTGACATCTCCTCAGTACATCATTTGCAATTTTCCAGGGGACAAAACAGTGCTTTCTTTTAAGTAAATCAAATACAACTTCTACTCTAGAGGTTGAGTGTAGCAATATGAAGAATTTCATCTGAAAATTACTTAATGAATAAAGCCCCTCCTACACTTGAAGATAATTTAACATATATTTAATCAATAACATGCTCCTCAACATCAAGTAGTAAATTTGTCATATATTTGATTAAACTGAATTTGAAATGTTCAGGATTCTGTTAGGTCTAATTTTAGAAAGGTGTTTTTAATCTGTAAACTTTTTCCTCAATAAATCAGCAGAAGATTTTATGCAATTTATATTTTACATGTTGGAGGATTGCATCCTCTTTTGCTATTATTATTTTAAATCATTTTTTAAAGTGACTATTACCATGGAGACAGTGATTTTTGGCAATATCAGGCAAAACATTTTTAAAGTTAGAAATGTGTTCTATACTATCTGTAAAGCCATTAAATATTAACAGTTTTACTAATAACTTCCTACTCCTTGGATTTTCCTTTGACAATGAAATACGGGGTGTGATTTCATTGAAATACGGTAGTTCCAATATTCTCTTACCTGATAAACATGACATGCTATAAATTTCTGTAGAGTTGGAAAATTTCTGCACTTTATCTCATTATGTTTTTTTTTTTCTTGTAGCTACTCTACTGAGATAAAACCTTCACTTTTCATAAGCACATCATATATTTTCTATCAGTCAAAATCAATTTAAAACTGTAAATCTTTTGTTTAATTTTTTGTGTTTAATGAAAATTCAGAAACAGCTTACAGTTAGACAGGCTTGAGTAAAATACTTTTAAGCATTTAATTATTAAATGTAGTGCTTAAAAATGTTTAACTCAAGCTTATCTAATACATTTCACACACATATAAGAACTTAAAGTTATTTTAGACTAACATCTTATAAAATGAGTTATGCTGAGTATACAGGTAAATTAAACAAAAGTTAATCATCTATGTCTTAGAGTAATCATATAATTACACTGGGTGTGATTTTCCTATAAAATGCTTTGGATTTTAAAATTACAAATATTATTGAAAATAAATGTTTTTAAAATTCTTCCTCATAGTAATGTGAGGTGAGTGTATGTTTCTCGGTTCTTGTCTCATCACAACAATGATTTGGGGCGATGGACATTAAAGCCCTCAGTGTGTCACAGCTCTTGGGTCTTGAACAAATCGTGTCATAGCTCTTAGACAAATCAGTGTTACAGCTCTATTTTATTTAGAAGATAGCAGAAGAATCCATCCTCAAAGAAGAGAAGACAGTGGAGGAGCGCACCAGTGCACTTGCGGGTGGTGGTGGTGGGGGCGGGTAGGGGCAGAGAGTGTACAAACACGGGGGAGAGAGAGAGACAGCCCTTTGGCTTCTCTTTTTATATGTTTTTTTCTTCCCACTGGGCATGCCCTATGCAAATTGGGCTTAGTCAGGAGTGCTGTTCTACCTGAAGTCCTCACTCCGGTCCTTGGACCTTCCTTTGACCTTCCTCTGTTCCGTTTTTGTGGGCTTTTCCCTTCCTTGTCTTTTAGCCACCACCATTTTGGACTCCTTTTCCCTATTCTAACTACCTAACAGTAATATAACATTCATGCTCTCTCTGTAAGAATTAAAATGCATTTATTTTCCAGAATTCATGATTCATATTTTTAAGAATATCTTCTTCTTTAAAATGTTTGTTTGTTTGATTTCTTTTCTTTTCAAGAATATATTCTTAACTAGGGCAAGGGAGGAAAAGTGGTGGTGATGTGCTAGCCCCAATGTTTCCTCCATTTTATTACAGCCTTCAAAGGAGATTTTTAAAAAGCTTTTTTTCAATTTCTGAGCTTGAGTATATAGTATAGAAACCTCAAACACTGGAGTAAAAGAACAATAAAGACTACAACATATACATACACAAAAAGATAGTCAAATGAGACCTAGAAGGACACATCAAATGGTAAACTGCTAGTGATTATGAAATACTATTTGTTTGTTTGTTGTGTTTTTTGGTTTCTTATTCAGTTCAGTCACTCAGTCATGTCTGACTCTTTGTGACCTCATGAGTAGCAACACAGCAGGCCTCCCTGTCCATCACCAACTCCTGGAGTTCACTCAAACTCACGTCCGTCGAGTCGGTGATGCCATCCAGCCATCTCATCTTCTGTCATCCCCTTCTCCTCTTGCCCCTAATCCCTCCCAGCATCAGGGTCTTTTCCAATGAGTCAACTCTTTGCATGAGGTGACCAAAATATTGGAGTTTCAGCCTCAGTATCAGTCCTTCCAATGAACACCCAAGACTGGTCTCCTTTAGGATGGCTGGTTGGATCTCCTTGCAGTCCAAGGGACTTGCAAGAGTCTTCTCCAACACCACAGTTCAAAAGCATCCATTCTTCGGCCCTCAGCTTTCTTCACAGTCCAACTCTCACATCCACACATGACCACAGGAAAACCATAGCCTTGACTAGATGGACCTTTGTTGGCAAAGTAATGTCTCTGCTTTTTAATATACTATCTAGGTTGGTCATAACTTTCCTTCCAAGGAGTAAGCATCTTTTAATTTCATGTCTGCAATCATCATCTGCAGTGATTTTGGGGCCCCAAAAAATAAAGTCTGATGCTGTTTCCACTGTTTCTCGATCTATTTCCCATGAAGTGATGGGACCCGATGCCATCATCTTAGTTTTCTGAATGTTGAACTTTAAGCCAACTTTTCACTCTCCTCTTTCACTTTCAGCAAGAGGCTTTTTAGTTCCTCTTCACTTTCTGCCATAAGGGTGGTGTCATCTGCATATCTGAGGTTATTGATATTTCTTCCAGAAATCTTGATTCCAGCTTGTGCTTCTTCCAGGCATGGGGTAGCTCATCTCAGCCACCGCCCCTGAACTCGGATGTGAGTTCAGGTGCTGCCCCTGACCTCTGGCACTACATGAGCAGTGGCTGCATGGGCATAGGAGGGCTGAGAGGAGCTACTCCACATTCAAGGTCAGGAGGGGTGACCTTGTTCAAGGTAAGGAGCAGCAGCTGCGCTTTGCTGGGGCAGCCATGAAGAGATATCCCACGTTCAAGGTAAGAGAAACCCAAGTGAGATCGTGGATGTTGTGAGAGGGCATCAGAGGGCAGACACACTGAAACCATAATCACAGAAAACTAGCCAGTCTGACCACATGGACCACAGCCTTATCTAACTCAATGAAACTAAGCCATGCCGAGTGGGGCCACCCAAGACAGATGGGTCATGATGGAGAGGTCTGACAGAATGTGGTCCACTGGAGAAGGGAATGGCAAACCACTTCAGTATTCTTGCCTTGAGAACCCCATGAACAGTATGAAAAGGCTTATTATGCACATGTTAACTTTTAAGAAATAAATGCTATTTTAAAAACCTTAAATAAAAGGATATTCAAGAACTATACTACAACTATGAAACATATAATGCAAATTATAATACATCCAGACAATGGAATATTATTCAGCACTAAAAAAGAAATGAGCTTAAGTTATGAAAAGCCACTCAAACACATATTACTAAGTAAAAGAAGCCAATCTAAAAAGACTACATACTGTGTGACTTCAACTATACCTCATTTGGTAAAAAGCAAAATTATGGACACACTAAACTTATGGTTGCCAGAGATGGGAAAGGAAAGGATGAATTAATGGAGAACAAGGAATTTTAAGGCAATGAAAATACTCTGTATGATACAATAATAAGGGATATATACCATAAGAAATTTGTCTAAACCCACTGAATGTACAACACTAAGACCAGAACCTAATTTAATCTATGATCTTTGGATGATAATGGTGTATCAGTATAGGTTCATTAATTGTAACAAATATCACTCTGGTGGGGAACATTAACAATTAAGGATGATTATGCATATTTGGGAACAAGGTAGGTATATGGGATATTTCTGTAACTACCAAACAAAAAGTTACTCTTAAAACAAAATAAAAATATTTTCTGAACTAATTCAGGTTCAGACATCACTTCTGGGGAAGTTGAAGGCTCATCACTCTTCCAGCTATGATTCTGAGAGTCATGCTTCTGCATGAGTACGATAGGGAGTAGTTCATTGGCTGCAAAGTGAGAAAGTGTCTTAGGTAGGAAACATCTTAAAATGAAGATTTGTATGCAGGAAGTTACTAGGGGGAGTGCTCTCTGTTATGGAGCGGGGCGGGGGTGGGGGGAGTGTAGGGGATTGATAGAATAGGAATTAGGCAGAGATAATGATTAACTTGCTATAGTAGAAACTGAGGGTTCATAAAACTCTCTTGAGGTTTTACACCAATTGGAGCAAGAGAGTCAGAATGTGTCTCTGAATTCCGATATCACCACACTTTGAATACTGGCTGCCTGAGGTGAGAAGTATAAGGGTGGGTGAGGCAGCTGTTTTCCTCCATGTGCAATGTCACATTCTTTTGGTCTCTGATGTTTCTGTATAGTTGATGAGGCTTCACATGTGGCTCAGTGGTAAAGAACCCACCTGCCAATGTAGGAAACACAGGATTCATGGGTTTGATCCCTGGGTAGGGAAGATCCCCTGGAGGAGGAAATAGCAATCTACTCAGTATTCTTGCTGTGAAATCTCACAGACAGAGGAGCCTGGTGGGCTACATACAGTCCGTGGAGTAGCAAAGAGTCGGGCCTGACTGAGTGACTGAATGTGACTGATACATTGGAGTGACACACTAATTCTTCTTTGTTCCTGACTATCTTTGTAGGTGTTTCTGCAAGCGAACCCTTGGAAGATTGAAATAGTATGTTCCTCTGAAGTAAAAGAATGCTTACTGTCCAGTAGAAGAAAGATAATGCCTTTATCTAGAACCAAGGCCAGGCATGTTACAGCGTATCAGAAAAGATAAACTTCACTTTGTTAAGGACCCTTCTTATATTATGCTGCTCACCACATACACATATCATCATTCTCTCTTTATGCTATGTTTTGGGAAATGGTGCTGATGTGCTGATTACTACAATTACACTGAGTAATGAAGTATCCTCTGTATCTGAATCAAGAGTCTTATGTCTTCTACTAGTATGCATGATACTTTGATAGGCACATATCATCATTCTCTCTTTATGCTATGTTTTGGGAAATGGTGCTGATGTGCTGATTACTACAATTACACTGAGTAATGAAGTATCCTCTGTATCTGAATCAAGAGTCTTATGTCTTCTACTAGTATGCATGATACTTTGATAGGCTAACTTAGTAGCTTGCAAGTAGAGTAAAATCTCAGATCCATCATAGTTCTTGATGTCATTAGCAACAAGCACACTTTCACTAGCTGGAAGGAGTACCTTGATCCTGAAAGGAGGGCCTAGGGAGTGCATCTTAACACCCATCCAAGAAGCATATGGGAATCTGCAAAGAAATGTTTAGGGAAGAATAAATACTTGGGATTCAGTCTGATGTTACAAAAAAAGCACAAATAGAGAGAGAGAACGTAGAGAGAGAGAGAGAGAGCACAATAATGTACAAAAACATTGGTACAGGGGAGGCAGTCCTAAGATGGTGGAGGAATAGGATGGGGAGACCACTTTCTCCCCCCCAAATTCATCAAAGGATCTTTTGAACGCTGAGCAAACTCCACAAAACAACTTCTGAATGCTCTCAGAAGACACCAGGCACACAGAAAGGCAGCCCATTCTCTTCGAAAGGAGGTAGGATAAAATATAAAAGACAAAAAGAGAGACAAAAGAGTTAGGGACAGAGACCCATCCTGGGGAGGGAGTCAATAAGAAGTTTCCAAACAGCAGGAAACCCTCTCACTGGAGGGTCTGTGGGGAGTCTTGGAGTCTCAGAAGACAACATAACCAGGAGGAAAACAAACAAACAAAAAACCCCGCAGAATATGCACCTAACTGCAACTCTCAGCGAAGTAGCCCACACACTCGCATCTGCCACTTGCGAGCAGGGACTGGACAGGGAGGTGCGGGTTGCATGCTTATGGTAAGGAATGGGCCTAAATGCCCTGAAGACAATCTGAGGGAGCTAACGTGAGAGAGCAACCCAAACTGTGGGATAGCCAGAGAGAGGAAAAAGAGAGAGACAGAGAGAGAGAGAGAGAACTTTCCCACAAAATCCTCTAACCTAAGGCACAGTCTGGCCTGCTCACAGAACAAAGGATTGAGCAATTACCAAAGGAGAGCTAGAGGGCTGCGGACAGGCCCCTCCCCCTGCTGGAGGCTGAGAGGCAGGCAGGGGACAGCCAGAACCAGAAGCAAGGGGCAATTTCGGCCCCAGAGATGGGATCCTCCACCAAACTGTGAGCAGGCACCCAGTTGCTAACCAACTCTTCCTGGGATCCTGGACAATTAACATCTGCCAGGAGGGTCGCAGCCTGAGATCAGCTCCCCAGAGGAGACACACAGCACACCTGAGATGGTGCTCTCATGGCGCACCCGGAAAACCGAACAACTGAGACCAGGGAGGAGATTAAGAAACACAGTCTACCTGGGACAGTGCCCTTGCCAAGCACCTGGTCACCTGAGGTTCTCAGACCTGGGAAAGGCACAAAATGCATGCCCAACCAAGTCTGTACCTTTGAAGAGTACCTGAAAAACTGAAGCTGAGCAGCTTAGACCTGGGAAGTACATGAAACACAGAGCCCACTTTGGACAGTACCCCTACAGAGCAAATTGGAACCTGATCAGTATAGACCAGGAAAGCACACTCCACTGTGAGCTGGGGCAACCCAGTGTGGTCCATACACTGTGAGTACTCCCCACACATGCCAGTGATATTTCTTTGAAGTGTTCCTCCTTCCCCACAACACAAGTGAACCTAAATAAGTGAACACCTTCACCCTCTTGTGTCAGGGTGGAAATTAGACACTGAAGAGACTTGTAACAGAGGAAACCAAAATAAACCAAGAAGAGGGAACTTCTCTGAAAGTGACAGGGCAACAGACTAAAACCCTGAAGTTAACACTGACTAAGCATTGGAAGGGGCCTATAGACCTTGAGAAGAAGTATAAGCAGGAACAAGGAACTATCTGGAACTGAACTGACCCTACACTGCCCTCAACAGCTCCAGAGAAATTCTTAGACATATTTTTGCTATTATCATTTTTTAATTTTTTTTAATGTTTAAGTTCTTTATTACTCCTTTAATTTTCATTTTTGCAAAAGTTGGAACTCAGAAACACCTGGAATAACAGGCAAATTTGACCTTGGAATACAGAATGAAGTAAGGCAAAGGCTAATACAGTTTTGCCAAGACAATGCACTGGTCATAGCAAATACCCTCTTCCAACAACACAAGACAAGACTCCACACATGGATATCACCAGATGGTCAACACTGTAATCAGACTGATTATATTCTTTGCAGCCAAAGATGAAGAAGCTCTATGCAGTCAGCAAAAACAAGACTGGGAGCTGACTGTGGCTCTGATCATGAACTCCTTATTGCCAAATTAGGACTTAAATTGAAGGAAGTAGGGAAAACCACTAGACCATTCAGGTATGACCTAAATAAAATCCCTTATGATTATACAGTGGAAGTGAGAAATAGATTTAAGGGACTAGACCTGATAGACAGAGTGCCTGATGAACTATGAATGTAGGTTCATGATATTGTACAGGAGACAGGGATCAAGACCATCCCCATGGAAAAGAAATACAAAAAAGCAAAATGGCTATCTGAGGAGGCCTTACAAATAGCTGTGAAAGAAGAGAGGCAAAAGGCAAAGTAGAAAAGGAAAGATATAAGCATCTGAGTGCAGAGTTCCAAAGAAAAGCAAGGAGAGATAAGAAAGCCTTCCTCAGTGATCAATGCAAAGAAACAGAGGAAAACAACAGAATGGGAAAGACTAGAAATCTCTTCAAGAAAATTAGAGATACCAAGGGAACATTTCATGCAAAGATGGGCTCAATAAAGGACAGAAATGGTATGGACCTAACAGAAGCCAAAGATATTAAGAAGAGGTGACAAGAATACACAAAAGAGCTGTACAAAAAAGATCTTCATGACCAAGATAATCACAATGGTGTGATCACTCACGTAGAGCCAGACATCCTGGAATGTGAAGTCAAGAGGGCCTTAGAAAGCATCACTACGAACAAAGCTAGTGGAGGTGATGGAATTCCAGTTGAGCTATTTCAAATAATGAAAGATGATGCTGTGAAACTGGGACACTCAATATGCCAGCAAACTGGATAACTTAGCAGTGGCCACAGGACTGGAAAAGGTCAGTTTTCATTCCAATCCCAAAGAAGGCAATGCCAAGGAATGCTCAAACTACCTCACAATTGCCCTCATCTCACAGGCTAGTAAAGTAATGCTCAAAATTCTCCAAGCCAGGCTTCAGCAATACATGAACTGTGAACTTCCAGATGTTCAAGCTTGTTCTAGACAAGGCAGACGAACCAGAGATCAAATTGCCAACATCTGCTGGATCATCAAAAAGCAAGAGAGTTCCAGAAAAGCATCTATTTCTGCTTTATTGACTATGCCAAAGCCTTTGACTGTGTGGATCACAATAAACTGTGGAAAATTCTGAAAGAGATGGGAATACCAGACCACGTGACCTACCTCTTGAGAAACCTATTTGTAGGTCAGGAAGCAAAAGTTAGCACTGGACATGGAACAGACTGTTTCCAAATAGGAAAAGCAGTACATCGAGGCTCTATATTGTCACCCTGCTTATTTAACTTATATGCAGAGTACATCATGAGAAACGCTGGGCTGGAAGAAACACAAGCTGGAATCAAGATTGCCGGGAGAAATATCAATAACTTCAGATATGCAGATGACACCACCCTTATGGCAGAAAGTGAAAGAGGAACTAAAAGGCCTCTTGATGAAAGTGAAAGAGGAGAGTGAAAAAGTTGGCTTAAAGCTCAACATTCATAAAACTAAGATCATGGCATCTGGTTCCATCACTTCATGGCAGATAAATGCGGAAACAGTGGAAAGGGTGTCAGACTTATTTTTTGGGGGGGTGGGGGGAGGGAGTGGGGTCTCCAAAATCACTGCAGATGGTGACTGCAGCCATGAAATTAAAAGACGCTTACTCCTTGGAAGGAAAGTTATGACCAACCTAGATAACATATTGAAAAGCAGAGACATTACTTTGCCAACAAAGGTCCGTCTAGTCAAGGCTATTGTTTTTCCAGTTGTCATGTGTGAATGTGAGAGTTGGACTGTGAAGAAAGCTGAGTGCTGAAGAATTAATGCTTTTGAACTGTGGTGTTGGAGAAGACTCTTGGAAGTCCCTTGGACTGCAAGGAGATCCAACCAGACCATTCTAAAGGAGATCAGTTTTGGGTGTTCATTGGAAGGACTGATGCTGGAGCTGAAATTCCAATACTTTGGCCACCTCATGTGAAGAGTTGAGTCTTTGGAAAAGACCCTGATGCTGGCAGGGATTGGGGGCAGGAGGAGAAGGGGCGACAGAGGATGACATGGCTGGATGGCATCACCAACTCGATGGACATAAGTTTGGTTGAACTCTGGGAGTTGGTGATGGACAGGGAGGCCTGGCGTGCTGTGATTCATGGGGTCACAAAGAATCAGACACGACTGAGCGACTGAACTGAACTGAACTGATTACCTTGCAAAAAAAACCCAAAAAACCTATTTTTAAAGCAAATTTATATACATATATATGTATTGTAATTTTTGTGACTGATTTTGTGTGTGTGTGTTTTTAACATTGTAGTTTTGAGAGTTTAACCTCTGCTCTAGATTTTTTATCTTTGCTTTTTGGGATTTATTGTACATTTTTTACCTTTAAGAATCTAATTTTCAATACCCATTTTTGCTTAGGGGTGTGACTGCTGGCTTGACTCACCTTTTGATTCTCCCTTTCTCCCCCAGGTCACTTCTATCTGCTACCTCCCCTTTCTCTTCTCTAGTTAATTCTGTGAATCTCTCTGGGTGTTCTGGGCTCTGGAGAACCCTTATGGAATTATTACTCACTAGATTGGTCTCTTCCCTTTTGACTCCCCCTTTTGACTTCTCTTCCTGGTCACCTCTATCTCCTTCCTCCCTCTTCCCTTCTCTGTGTAACTTCGTGAACCTCTCTCAGTGTTCTGGACAGTGTAAAGTACACAAGGAATGATTACTGGCTAGACTGCACTCCTCCCTTTTGACTTCCCCTCTTCTCCTTGTGGTCACCCCTATCTCCCTCCTTCCTCTTCTCATCTCCATGTAACTGTCAACCTCTCTGGATGTCCCTCACTGTGGAGAATCTTTTCACCATTAATCTGGATGTTTTATCATTGATACTGAATGAATGGAGAACTCTTGAGGGTACTGTAAGAATCAGACTGAAAGCCAGAGGCAGGAGGCTTAAACCCAAAACTTGAGAACACCAAAAAACTCCTTACTCCAGGGAACATTAATCAACAAGAGCTCATCCAAAAGCCTCCTTACCTACACTGAAACCAAGCTCCACCCAAGAGCCAACAAGTTCCAGAGCAAGACATAACATTCTAATTCTCAAGAAATGCAGGAACACAGCCCTGAGCATTAAAAGACAGGCTTCCCAAAGTCACACCAAACACATAGACACCCCAAAACTCACTACTGGACACTTCATTGCACTCCAGAAAGAAGTCCAGCTCCACCCACTAGAACACAGATACAAGCTTCCCCAACCAGGAAACCTTGACAAGCCACTAGTCCAACTCCACCCACAGCGAGCAACCTCCACAATAAGAGGAACCACAAACTGACAGAATACAGAAAGGCCACCCCAAACACAGCAATATAAAGAAAATGAAATGACAGATAAATATTCAGAAGGTAAAGGTACATGATAAATGCCCAGCAAATCAAACAAAAGAGGAGATAGGGAATCTACCTGAAAAAGAATTCAGAATAATAATAATAAAAATGATCCAAAATATTGAAAACAAAATGGAGTTACAGATAAATAGACTAGAAACAAGGATTGAGAAGATGCACGAAATGTTTAACAAGGACCTAGAATAAATAAGAAAGAGTCAATCAATAATGAATAATGCAATAACTGAGTGAAAGCACCCTGAAGGGAACCAACAATAGAATAAATGAGGCAGAAGATAGGATAAGTGCAGTGGAAGATAGAATGGTGGAAATAAATGAAGCAGAGAGTAAAAAAAAAAAAAAAAAGAAAAGAATTTAAAAAAATGAGGACAACCTCAGAGACCTGTGGGACAATGTTAAACACCCCAACATATGAATCATAGGAGTCCTAGAGGAAGACGAAAAGAAAGACCATGAGAAAATACTTGAGGAGATACTAGTTGAAAACTTCCCTAAAATGGGGAAGGAAATAGCCACCATAGTCCAAGAAACCCAGAGAGTCCCAAACAGGATAAGCCCAAGGCAAAACACCCCAAGACACATATTAATCAAATTAATGAAGATCAAACATAAAGAGCAAATATTAAAAGCAGCAAGGGAAAAAAACAAAAAATAACACACAAGGGGAGTCCCATAAGGATAACAGCTGATCTTTCAATAGAAACTCTTCAGGCCAGAAGGGAATGGCAGGACATAAAGTGATGAAAGAGAAAAACCTGCAACCCAGATTACTATACCCAGCAAGGATCTCATTCAAATATGAAGGAGAAATCAAAAGCTTTAGAGACAAGCAAAAGCTGGGAGAATTCAGCACCAAGAAACCAGCTCTTCAACAAATGCTAAATGATCTTCTCTAAACAGGAAACACAGAAAAGGTGTATAAACTCAAACCCAAAACAACAAAGTAAATGGCAATGGGATCACACTTATCAATAATTACCTTAAATGTAAATGGGTTGAATGCCCCCACCAAAAGACAGAGACTGGCTGAAGGGATACAAAAACAAGACCCCTATATATGCTGTCTACAAGAGACCCACCTCAAAACAAAGGACACGTATGGACTGAAAGTGAAGGGCTGGAAAAAGATATTTCATGCAAATGGAGACCAAAAGAAAGCAGGAGTAGCAATAATCTTATCAGATAAAATAGACTTTGAAATAAAGGCCGTGAAAAGAGACAAAGAAGGACACTACATAATCATCAAAGGATCAATCCAAGAAGAAGATATAACAATTATAAATATATATGAAACCAACATAGGAGCACCACAATATGTAAGACAAATGCTAACAAGTATGAAAGGGTAAATTAACAATAACACAATAATAGTGGGAGACTTTAATACCTCACTCACATCTATGGTTAGATCAAACAAAAAATTAGCAAGGAAACACAAACTTTAAATGACACAATGGACCAGTTAGACCTATTTGATAAGCTATAGAACATTTCACCACAAGACAATGAATTTCACCTTTGTCTTAAGTGCACAGGAAACATTTTCTGGGATAGATTACATCTTATGCCATAAATCTAGCCTTGGTAAATTCAAAAAAACCTGAAATCATTCCAAGCATCTTTTTCTGATCACAATGTGGTAAGGTTAGATGCCAACTACAAGAAAAAAACTATTAAAAATACAAATATATGGAGGCTAAAGAGCACACTTCTGAATAACCAACAAATCACAGAAGAAATCAAAAAAAGAAATCAAAATATGCATAGAAACAAATGAAATTGAATATGCAACAACCCCAAACCTATGGGATTCAGTAAAAGTAGTGCTAAGGGCAAGGTTTATATCAATACAAGCTTACCTCAAGAAACAAGAGAAAAATCAAATAAATAACCTAACTTTATATCTAAAGCAACTAGAAAAAGAAGAAATAGAGAACCCCAGGGTTAGTGGAAGGAAATAAATCATAAAAATTAGGGCAGGAAATAAATGAAAGATAAACAAAGAAGACAGTAGCAAAAATCAACAAAGCTAAAAGCTGGTTCTTTGAGAAGATTAATAAAGCCAGACTCACTAGCCAGACTCATCAAGAAAAAAATGGAGAAGAATCAAGTCAACAAAATTAGAAATAAAAATGGAGAAATCACAACAGACAATACAGAAATATAAAGGATCAGCAACTATATGACAGTAAAATGGACAACTTGGAAGAACTGGACTAATTCTTGGAAAAATATAACCTTCCAAAACTGAAACAGGAATAAATAAAAAATCTTAACAGACCCATCACAAGCATGGAAATCGAACTGTAATAAAAAAATCTTCCAACAAACAAAAGCACAGGAACAGATGGCTTCACAGGTGAATTCTACCAAAAATTTAGAGAAGAGCTAACACCTATCCTACTCAAACTCTTCCAGAAAATTGCAGAGGAATGTAAACTGCCATACTCATTCTATGAGGCCACCGTCACCCTAATACCAAAACCAAAGGTGCCACAAAAAAAGAAATCATCAGGCCAATATCACTGATGAATATATGCAAAAATCCTCAACAATATTCTAACAAAGAATCCAACAACATATTAAAAAGATCATCCATCACGACCAAGTGGGCTTTATCCCAGGGATGCAAAGATTCTTCTATATTTGCAAATCAATCAATTTGATACATCATATTAACAAATTAAAAGATAAAAACCATATGATTATCACAATCGATGCAGAGAAAGCCTTTCACAAAATTCAACATCCATTTATGATAAAAATCCTCCAGAAGGCAGGCATAGCATGAACATACCTCAAAAATAAAAACCATATATGTTAAACCCACAGCAAACATTATCCTCAATGGTGAAAAATTGAAAGCATTTCCCCTAAAGTCAGAAACAAGACAAGGGTGCCCACTCTCACCACTACTACTCAACATAGTTCTGAAAGTTTTAGCCATAGAAGAGAAGAAAAGGAAATAAAAGGAATCCCAATTGGAAAAGAAGAAGTAAAACTCTCACTGCTTGCAGATAACATGAGTCTCTACATAGAAAACCCTAAAGACACCACCAGAAAATTACTAGAGCAGGATATAAAATTAACACACAGAAATCCCTTGTATTCCTATACACTAACAATGAGAAAACAGAAAGAGAAATTAAGGAAACAATTCCATTCACCATTGCAACGAAATGAATAAAAAACTTAGGAATAAATCTACCTAAAGAAACAAAAGATCTATATGTAGAAAACTATAAAACACTGGTGAAAGATATCAAAGATAACACAAAAGATGAATAAATATAACATGTTCATGGATCGGAAGAATCAATATAGTGAAAATGAGTATACTACCCAAAGCAATCTATAGGTTCAATGCAATCCCTACCAAGCTACCAATGGTATTTTTCACAGAACTAGAACAAATAATTTCACAATTTGTATGGAAAAAAAAAAAAACAAACAAACTCAAATAGCCAAAGCAATCCTGAGAAAGAAGAGTGGAACTTGAGGAATCAACCTGACTGACTTCAGGCTCTACTAAAAAGCTACAGTCATCAAGACAGTATGGTACTGGCACAAAGACAGAAATATAGATCAATGGAACAAAATAAAAAACCCAGAGATAAATCCACACACCTATGGACATCTTATCTTTGACAAAGGAGGCAAGAATATACAATGGAGAAAAGACAATCTGTTTAATAAGTGGTGCTGGGAAAACTGGTCAACCACTTGTAAAAGAATGAAACTGTAACACTTTCTAACACCATACACAAAATAAACTCATAATGGATTAAAGATCTAAATGTAAGACCAGAAACTATAAAACTCCTAGAGGAAAACATAGGCAAAACACTCTCTGACATAAATCACAGCAGGATCCACTATGACCTACCTCCCAGAGTAATGGAAATAAAATCAAAGATTAAAAAAAAAAAAAAAAGACCTAATTAAACTTAAAAGTTTTGCACAACAAAGCTAGGTGAAAAGACAGCCTTCAAAATGTAGAAAATAATAGCAAACGAAGCAACTGACAAAGAATTAATCTCCAAAATATACAAGCAGCTCATGCAACTCAATACCGGAAAAATAAATGACCTAATCAAAAAATGGGCCAAAGACCTAAACAGACATTTCTCCAAAGAAGACATACAGATGGCTAACAAACACATGAAAAGATGCTCAACATCACTCATTATCAGAGAAATGCAAATCAAAACCACAATGAGGTGCCATCTCACTCTGGTCAGAATGGCTGCTATCAAAAAGTCTACAAACAATAAATGCTGGAGAAGGTGCAGAGAAAAGGGAACCCTCTTACATTGTTGGTGGGAATGCAAACTATTACAGCCACTATGGAGAATAGTGTGGAGATTGCATAAAAAACTGGAAATAGAACTGCCATACGAACCAGCAATCTCACTGCTGGGCATACACACCGAGGAAACCAGAACTGAAAGAGACACGTGTACGCCAATGTTCATTGCAGCATTGTTTACAATAGCCAGGACATGGAAGCAACCTAGATGTCCATCAGCAGATAAATGGATAAGAAAGCTGTGGTACGTATACAGAATGGAATATTACTCAGCTGTTAAAAAGAATGCATTTGAATCAGTTCTAATGAGGTGGATGTAACGGCAGACTATTATACAGAGTGAAGTAAGTCAGAAAGTAAAACACCAATACTGTATATTAACACATATATGGCATTAAAAAGATGATAATGATGACCCTATATGCTGCTGCTAAGTTACTTCGGTAGTGTCCAACTCCATGTGACCCCATAGACAGCAGCCCACCAGGCTCTGCCGTCCCTGAGATTTTCCAGGCAAGAGTACTGGAGTGGGTTGCCATTGCCTTCTCCAATGACCCTATAATGCTAGACAGAAAAAGAGACACAGATATAAAGAACAGACTTTTGGACTCTGTTGGAGAAGGTGAGAGTTTGATGATTTGAGAGACTAGCATTGAAACATGTATATTACCATACGTGAAATAAATCACCAATCCAGGTTTGATGCATGAGACAGAGAGTTCAGGGCCAGTGCACTGGGATGACCCTCTGGGATGGGATGGGGAGGGAGGTGGGAGGGAGGTTCAGGACAGTGGATACATGTACACCCATGGCTGATTCATGTCAATGTATGGCAAAAATGACTACAATATTGTAAAATAATTATCTTCCAATTAAAATAATAATAATAATAATATAATAAAAAACTTTGGTACATAGCATTGAAAGCCAAATGTTATGTTCCAATTGGAAGGTACACAGCATTGGGCCTAGTTGATTCCAATGCCTTTTTTTCATATCCTGTTTCTCTCAAAGCCTGTGTCATTTTTTAAATTTGTGCCCTGACCCCTTCCTTCCTATCTCAGAAATATGCTACTTATTAATTGATAAAAGATAGTATTATTTTGAAAAGAATATGAAAACTACTGAATTAACAATTTTTTTTTCAGATTTAAAAACTCATTCCTTTTGCTTTTTTATTCAAATGTCAATTAAGAGCTTTCTAGTTCTCAGTATTCTTCTTGATATAAGACATAGATAGGAAAATATGGCATGAAGTACACTTGGAAACAATGGCTTTAAATGAAAAAGCAATCAATTATTTTTTAATGTGAAAATTGTACTAAGAAGACCTATAAGAACATAGTAGAAGCCGAGATTAGTTGTGCTTATGCAGCTTGATATCCAGACAGATACAATGACTAGTATATAATGAAAGTTTTCAAAATTATAACATTTTAAATCATTTTAAAAGTCATGTAAATATAAATTTATTTATTTTAGTTGGAGGTTAATTACTCTACAATATTGTATTTGCTTTGCCATACATCAACATGAATCCACCACAGGTATACACGTGTTCCCCATCCTGAACCCCCCTCCCTCCCTGTAGGAATGAGAAAAAAATAAATAAATAAACTTTAAAACAAAATAAAACAAACAAAAAACAAAAAACACAGTCATGTAAATAAAAAAAGGATATCAGAAAAGAGGTTAGCTATACAATAATATGTTACCAATTTTATGAAACTATTTTTAATCCCTGTTCTTCTATTTGCAATAAATTATTTGGGTTTGTTGGGTTTTTTTTCATTGAAAAACCTTTAAAGAGGTTGATATATTAAAGTTTATTCTTTTAAGGAGAAAGACCATGTGCATTAATATATACCAATAAATAAAAATACATAGTATTTTAATTGACTTTGGGTTTAAGCTAAATCATGGGGAAAGAACATATAGATCTCTGAGAAAAAGGAATGTGACCCAATGGAAAACCATTCATTACTTCATAGTGAAAATCAGTTTATAATTACTAAATCAGATTTGTGAGGGAAGCATTTTTATAAATCCTCTTAATACTTAGTTTGTTGTGTCAACTTGACTGAGCTATTGGATGCTCAGATACTGTGTTAAACATTATTCTGGGTGTGTCTATGAGGTTGTTTCTAGATGAGATTCACATCTGAACAGGCAGACTGAGTAAATCAGATTGAGCTCCTTAGCATGGATGAGTCTCATTCAACCAACTGAGGGCCTGAATAGAACAAATGGATGGGTAAGAGGGGACTCTTCCTGCCTCAGTGCTTGAGCTAAGGTACTGACCTCCTACCGTCAGCCTAGAACTTATATCATCACCTCTACTCGTGCTCTAGCCTTTGGATTGGATGGGAGCTGAAAGCTGAAGTTGAAGTGTCCGTCATTCAGTTGTGTCCGACTCTTTGAGACCCCATGGACTGTAGTCCAGCAGCTCTGCTGTCCAGGGAATTCTCCAGGCAAGAAGACTGGAGTGAGTGGGTAACCATTCCCTTCCCCAGGAGATCTTCCTAACTCATGGATGAAATCCGGGTCTCCTCAATAGCATGCAGATGCTTTACCATCTGAGCCACCAAGGAAGCCCAGACTCAGATGGGTGCTACACCACAACTAGAGAGTCCACACACCGCAGTGAAAGATCCTGCATGCAACAAATAAGACCCAATATGACCAAATAAATAAATACTAAAATAAGTAAATAAATAAGAAAGTAGAGGAGTTGAATTAAATTTTAGTTTTTTTTGACAATTTCCATGTTGTTAAATCTTCCACCAAGGTTGTTTCATGTAGCAATTCAACATCATAGAATGCAAATTTTTTAGCAAGTGTAAACCAGGTCCTTCTAGTACACTATGAGTGAAATACACATGAAAAAAATTTCGTACACAGCTGCAAAAAGAGTGAACAGTTCAAAGGATGATAGTTGCTGCTTTTAATAGATAGATGTAGAATTGATTATGAGATTTCTAACTTGGGATGATTTTTTCAAATAACCTTCAGCTTACCTGAGTGACTTCTTCAATGAATTTCATTTTTCAACTTGAAATACACTTTTCAATATTATTAACTTATTAACCTATGAAAACAGTTTCTTACAGCACTGCCTATTAAAAACATTTTCTACTTTTGTTATTTCCCTCTTAACCAAGTCCTTGGGTTTCAGCTAAATATTTTATGGATAAGTACAACATTTCTTCCTCAAAAAGAAAGATAGGTAAAATGTATAGTTCTACCTCCATGCCTATGTCTTCCTCTTTTATGAAAAGGAGGCTTTAAGTAAGAAAGTAAAACACAGAAATATTTTGCTTAATCTCATGAAGTTGATTCCAGGCTCTGAAAACTTTAAAAAAATTATTTGCACACATATGTCATAAAATTTTATACCAATTATTCAATAGTTGAATGTATTTATTTAATTTGTAGCCAACATACAACATTACTATGATAGCATTAATATAGTCATAAGAAAAAAGTATGATTAATACTTGTGTTTAAATACAGCACATGACATCACCATTTTAACTTAGCTTTCAACATCACTCCAGGTTTCTTTGTTATCATTCTCATGTAAAGAGAGGACTGACCTATTTTCAAGGCTCCACTACAGATTGCATATGCAAATGTCATCTTTGCTGTATTATGTTCAGGATCTGCAAATGCTAATACATAGATTCTCTCACACAGAGCTGAAGAGGTTGCACTATGCATTGTACTCTAATATAATTATTTTTCATCTCTATCAGGGCACGTGCAAAGCCTAGATGAAATTGAGAAAACCCAGACACCACCAAAGAAATCAATTATAGACAACACTTCTCTCACAGGAAAACTTTTACATATTTGTTGGCAGATGTCCAGTTCCTATGAAAAATACATCTCTTCACCTTGGATAAAGGATAGCACTCTAAAACTGGTACACTTGAAAAATACTGGTCTTTGATATGATGGTTTCCTTTTTAAAATACATAGAGAACTTGGTTTTAATTACAATTCTCATATTTTCTAGTGAGACTAAAGAAATTAGTAAGCGCTCAGAGATGAAGACTCTGAAAAGCAGAGTCAATAATAAATAATGCAGGATTACAAAGCAACCGTAATTTTAAATTTCAAAGTTATGTGCCTCAGAGATGAGTGATGTTTCAAGTCAATTTAGTCTTGAGATTTTTTGTTATAGTTGTTTTGTGTCTTACTCTAGAACATTCTGCACAGGCAATATCAGTAACTCCACAAATCTCTTTTCACTTACATTGAAAGTCTGAATTTAAGCCATGTTCTCTGAGGTAAAGGGTCAGGGGTTTTATCCACTAAGCCACCAAACCCCTCATTTCAAGTACTTTTGAGTCCTGGTATTTTTTTGTGACAGAAGACACTCATGAGGAATTATGCGCTGTGCCTGCGGGTGAAAGAAGCAAAAGAAAGCCTTATTAAGAGTACACGTGCTGCAGCCTGACAGATTTTGACCTTCACAATGACACAAAGGCAAAGATGAATGCAAAAAAGCTCCACTGCTGTTAAACATTATAACAATACAATCTGTAGGACCTCAAAAAAGAAACAAAGAAAGAAAAACAGAAAAGAGGGAAACTGTTTATCAGCTCAGGGAGGATCAAAGCAAATATAGTTTTGGTCTGAAAGAAAGAAAAACCAAAAGATTAAAAGAAAAAAAAAAAAAATGCTTTTAAATTGAAGGTCAAGGAAGATATTAAGAATATGGATATAAAGTGATTGGTAATCCTGCATGGTGTTGTCTGATACTGTCTCCCATATATAGTTATACTGTTATTTAAAATGCTTTCTTTATTTTGAAAGCCAGAATAATTATCATTCCCTAAATAAAAACCCATGGACAGGATATTTTTCAGTTTAGTTTTAAAAAGTATATTCTGATGGGAAATAGAACAAGATTTAGCCAATAAAAAGAAATAGCAAGTACAAGAATATTATTAATTTAATTATATTTTGAGCCTAAATTAAGTATTTGTGTGTGGGGGGGTGGGGGGATATTATTTTTAAAAAGCTAGAAAAAACCCACCTGGTTCCTTAAGCTCCATATTGAGCAAACAACATTTGTGTAGTAAGATTACAACCAGAAAAACTCTTTAGTTTAGTTTTAAGTAAAAGATATTGTCACCTCTCTTTTAACTTTTATTAAGGAATTACACTAGAACTAGATCTTCATTAGCACCTCACTGCTTTGCCCTAAGCATCTGCGTCTCCTATATAGTCTAATCTAAAGTGGCTTAATTCTCTTTTCAAATGTCAGGGATGAAACAGCCCCTGGAAGCCCACTGCAACCACTGCTGCTTAAGCTGTCCGAGGTCTCATCAGTTCAGTTAAGTTCAGTCGCTCAGTCGTGTCTTACTCTTTGCGACTCCATGAATCGCAGCATACCGGGCCTCCCTCTCAATTACCAACTCCCAGAGTTCACTCAAACTCATGTCCATCGAGTTGGAGATGCCATCCAGCCATCTCATTTTCTGTCGCCCCCTTCTCCTCCTGCCCCCAATCCCTCCCAGCATCAGGGTCTTATCCAAAGAGTCAACTCTTCACATGAGGTGGCCAATGTATTGGAATTTCAGCTTTAGCATCAGTCCTTCCAATGAAAATCCAGGACTGATTTCCTTTAGGATGGACTGGTTGGATCTCTAGTCCAAGGGACTCTCAAGAGTCTTCTCCAACACCACAGTTCAAAAGCATCAATTCTTCAGTGCACAGCTTTCTTCACAGTCCAACTCTCACATACATACATGACCACTGGAAAAACCATAGCCTTGACTAGATGGACCTTTGTTGGCAAAGTAATGTCTCTGCCTTTGAATATGTTATCTAGGTTGGTCATAACTTTCCTTCCAAGGAGTAAGCGTCTTTTAATTTCACGGCTGCAGTCACCATCTGCAGTGATTTTGGAGCCTCAAAAAATAGTCTGACACGGTTTCCACTGTTTCCCCATCTATTTCCCATGAAGTGATGGGACCAGATGCCATGATCTTCGTTTTCTGAATGTTGAGCTTTAAGTCAACTTTTTCACTCCCCACTTTCACTTTCATCAAGAGGCTTTTTAGTTCCTCTTCACTTTCTGCCATAAGGGTGGTGTCATCTGCATATCTGAAGTTATTGATATTTCTCCAAGCAATCTTGATTCCAGCTTGTTCTTCTTCCAGCCCAGCGTTTCTCATGATTTACTGTCCATATCAGTTAAATAAGCAGGGTGACATTATACAGCCTTGAGGTACTCCTTTTCCTATTTGGAACCAGTCTGTTGTTCCATGTCCAGTTCTAACTTTTGCTTCCTGACCTGCATACAGATTTCTCAAGAGGCAGGTCAGGTGGTCTGGTATTCCCATCTCTTGAAGAATTTTCCACAGTTTATTGTGATCCACACAGTCAAAGGCTTTGGCATAGTCAATAAAGCAGAAACAGATGCTTTTCTGGAACTCTCTTGCTTTTTCTATGACCCAGAGGATGTTGGCAATTTGATCTCTGGTTCCTCTGCCTTTTCTAAAACCAGCTTGAACATCTGGAAGTTCACAGTTCATGTATTGCTGAAGCCTGGCTTGGGAAATTTTGAGTATTACTTTACTAGCATGTGAGATGAGTGCAATTGTGCGGTAGTTTGAGCATTCCTTGGCATTGCCTTTCTTTAGGATTGGAATGAAAACTGATCTTTTCCAGTCCTGTGGCCACCACTGACTTTGCCAACTTTGCTGGCGTATTGAGTGCAGCACTTTCACAGTATCATCCTTCAGGACTTGAAATAGCTCAACTGGAATTCCATCACCTCCACTAGATTGTTCATAGTGATGCTTTCTAAGGCCCATTTGACTTCACATTCCAGGATGTCTGGTTCTAGGTGAGTGATCACATCATCGTGATTATCTTGGTCATGAAGATCTTTTTTGTACAGTTCTTCTGTGTATTCTTGCCACTTATTCTTAATATCTTCTGCTTCTGTTAGGTCCATAACATTTCTGTCCTTTATCGAGCCCATCTTTGCATGAAATATTTGCTTGGTATCTCTAATTTTCTTCAAGCGATCTCTAGTCTTCCCCATTCTGTTGTTTTCCTCTATTTCTTTTAATTGATTGCTGAGGAATGCTTTCTTATCTCTCCTTGCTATTCTTTGGAACTCTGCATTCAGATGTTTTTATCTTTCCTCTTCTCCTTTGCTTTTCGCTTCTCTTCTTTTCACAGCTATTTGTAAGGCCTCCCCAGACAGCCATTTTGCTTTTTTGCATTTCTTTTCCATGGGGATGGTCTTGATCCCTGTCTCCTGTACAATGTCATGAACCTCCGTCCATAGTTTATCATGCATTCTATCAGACCTAGTCCCTTAAATCTATTTCTCACTTCCACTGTATAATAATAAGGGATTTGATTTAGGTCACACCTGAATGGTCTAGTGGTTTTCCCTACTTTCTTCAATTTAAGTCTGAATTTGGCAATAAGAAGTTCATGATCTTAGCCACAGTCAGGTCCCAGTCTTATTTTTGTTGACTGTATAGAACTTCTCCCTCTTTCTCTGCAAAGAATGTAATCTCTGGTGTTGTCCATGTGTAGATACTTCTCTTATGTTGTTGGAAGAGGGTTTTTGTTATGACCAGTGTGCTCTCTTGGCAAAACTCTATTAGTCTTTGCCCTGCTTCATTCCATATTCCAAGGCCAAATTTGCCTGTTACTCCAGGTGTTTCTTGACTTCCTACTTTTGCATTCCATTCCCCTATAATGAAAAGGACATCTTTTTTGGGTGTTAGTTCTAAAAGGTCTTGTAGGTCTTCATAGAACCATTCAACTTCAGCTTCTTCAGCATTACTGGTTGGGGCATAGACTTGGATTACTGTGATATTGAATGGTTTGCCTTGGAATCGAACAGAGATCATTCTGTCATTTTTGAGATTGCATCCAAGTACTGCATTTCGGACTCTTTTGTTGACCATGATGGCTACTCCATTTCTTATAAGGGATTCCTGCCCACTGTAGTAAATATAATGATCATCTGAGTTAAATTCACCCATTCCACTCCATTTTAGTTCGCTGATTCCTTAAATGTTGGTGTTGACTCTTGACATCTCCTGTTTGACCACTTCCAATTTGACTTGATTCATGGACCTAACATTCCAGGTTCCTATGTAATATTGCTCTTTACAGCATTGGACCTTGCTTCTATCACCAGTCACATCCACAACTGGGTATTGTTTTTGCTTTGGCTCCATCTGTTCATTCTTTCTGGAGTTTTTTCTCCACTAATCTCCAGTAGCATATTGGTCACCTACCCACCTGGGGAGTTCATCTTTCAGAATCCTATCATTTTGCCTTTTCAATACTGTTCATGGGGATTCTCAAGGCAAGAATACTGAAGTGGTTTGCCATTCCCTTCTCCAGTGGACCACATTCTGTCAGACCCCTCCTCCATGACCCACCCATCTTGGGTGGCCCCACACGGCATGGCTTAGTTTCATTAAGTTAGAAAAGGCTGTGGTCCATGTGATCAGATTGGCTAGTTTTCTGTGATTATGGTTTCAGTGTGTCTACCCTCTGATGCCCTCTTGTGGTACCTACCACCTTACTTGGGTTTCTCTTACCTTGGATGTGGGGTATCTCTTCACTGCTCCAGCAAAGCTCAGCTGCTGTTCCTTATTGAATGAGGGGTATCTTCTCACGGCTGCCCCTCCTGACCTTGAACATGGAGTAGCTCCTCTTGGCCCTCCTGTGCCCGCACAGCTGCCACTCCTTGAACGTGGGGTAGCTCCTCTCAGCCATGCTTCTCAGCATCCAAATACAACTGCTCATTGTAACATCACAAAGATCTATTTTCATCTCTAAATAGAGAAAAATGAATAAATCAACCCACCAATGTAAGTGCAATTATTCCAGAAAATTCCATCATTTAATAAGATTGACTTAATTCAGATTAATATTTTAAAAATATCCATGTGTTTTTATTTCAAAATTTCGAAAGAAAATAATGCTTCCTAATTTTTATTTTTTAAATTACAACTACAATAATACTTCAATTTAGAAGAAACTTAACCAGTACTCTATTGTAATTTGTTAATGACATTTCTTAATTATTGAAATAATACTCATTATAAGAAAGAATTAACTTTGTATAAAGCTTCTAGGTCAGAATTCACAGTTACAGTTCTTGCTTTAAGACATACCAATTATCCTGTCATAAATACAACAGCTGTATATCTGTAGATTTAAAAGGTGCATATTAATGCCAATAGAGACTTCCCAAAACTTTTGCATAAATTTTCCCAAAGATTTTTTTTCTATTCACAGACATAAGATGACATAAGAAATGGACAGATACTTCTTCACACTTACTGCATAACGGCTCACAGTGAACGTGAAAGTTGCTCCGTCATGTCTGACTCTTTGTGACCCCCTGGACTATACAGTCCATGGAATTCTCCAGGCCAGAATACTGGAGTGGGTAGCCTTTTCTTTCTCCAGGCAATCTTCCCAACCCAGGGTTCGAACCAGGTCTCCTGCATTGCAGGCAGATTCTTTACCAGCAGAACCACAAAGGAAGCCCAAGAATACTGGAGTGGGTAGCCTATCCCTTCTCCAGCAGATCTTCCTGACCCAGCAATCGAACCACGGTCTCCTGCACTGCAGGAGGCTTCTTTACCAACTAAGCTATCAGGGAAGCCTAATGGTTCATAGGTAGTTTATAAAACAAGATATAGAAGTCATTGCTGACTAGAGCAATCTATATCAAGTATCAACTGATAGGCACTATATGTAGATGTAGTCTCTTGTTCTTTGATTATTACTCTTTCACATTTCTTCACCAAAGTAAATGTATTATGTTCTAGGAGCTAACCAATAGGATGATGGATCCACATATCTCTTCACACCATTTGCATCTTTCAGTTCAGTTCAGTCACTCAGTCGTGTCCAACTTTTTGAGACCCCATGAATTGCAGCATGCCAGGCCTCCCTATCCATCACCAACTCCCAGAGTTCACTCAGACTCACGTCCATCGAGTCAGTGATGCCATCCAGCCATCTCGTCTTCTGGCGTCCCCTTCTCCTCTTGCCCCCAATTCCTCCCAGCATCAGGGTCTTTTCCAATGAGTCAACTCTTCGCATGAGGTGGCCAAAGTACTGGAGTTTCAGCTTTAGCATCATTCCTTCCAAAGAACACCCAGGACTGATCTCCTTTAGAGTGGACTGATTGGATCTCCTTTGCAGTCCAAGGGACTCTCAAGAGTCTTCTCAACACCACAGTTCAAAAGCATCAATTCTTCAGCGCTCAGCTTTCTTCACAGTCCAACTCTCACATCCATACATGACCACAGGAAAAACCATAGCCTTGACTAGATGGACCTTTGTATCTTTAGATGCACAATATTTGCCACACACTTTATCATATTTGTCCTAAATAAATACTAGATAAAATAAAGCTCTGCCTCAAATAACTAAAACAAATCTTTTGGGAAATGGTTCTCAAAGTTTAGCCTGAAATCAAAACTACCAGAGAAGGCTTCTGGGACTGACTTCTGAGTTCCTTCTCCAGAGTTTGTTACCTGGGATAGGGCTCAAGAATTTGAATTTCTCAAAAATTCCCAGTGATGCTCTACTATTAACTGGACCTTACTTTGAGAGACACTGTCCTAGGAAATCTATTTATAACAAATTCTCAGGTGATTTGCCGATTAACTAAGATTAGGAAGCATTACTCTATGACTGAGCTCTAGCTAACCTTTTGATATCATCTCAGCCTATCCTGCCCTAGTCACACATTACTTCCTGACACATTCTCATTTGTATCTAAGGATGATATTTCAGTGAAGCATATTTCAGCACAATCAAGAAATTGGAATTTGAAGGAGTTAATTGCTTCTTTCTTCACAAAACATAAAACACTTTTATAGTTTTTATGAGACTATATTCCATCTTTGGTTTAACATACTATTTCTCTACCTTGAATATAGTTACAAATGTAAATGACTGAAGAATAGAAAGACAAACTAAATGAGATGGATGGGTTGAATGGAAACTTTGGTGAACCACCTGGTCCATGTCATGTTTACTGGAAAAACACAGTCCTCTCTAATTAACTATGACTATAAAAAAATATGGGCCCAATACTTGCAAATGATGAGTTTTATTTTATTTGTTTGTTTAAGAATCAAATCTAAATGTGTGTGCTTGTATAAATGAAAACATTTAATGTTTTTTCAGTGAATAAAAATAAAATAACTACACATCTTATCTAATAATCTCTGTTTTTTAAAAACTTTAGCTTTAAATTGCAAACAATACAGAGTTCTCATATTCACTTCATCACATTTATGTTTAACATCTTATATTTTTATGATATACTTGATACAACCCTGGAGCCAAAGTTGGCATATTACTATTAACTAAATTCCACACTTAATTCAGACTTCACAAGTTTGCCCCAAATGTTCTTATTCTGTTCCAGGAGCCCATCCAGGACAGATTATATTTAATTATTATGTCTCCTTAGGCTTTTTTGGCTGTGACATTTCTCAGAATTTTCTTTCTTTCTTTTTTTTTTTAATAACTTAACATATTTAAGAAGTACTGGTAAGGTATTCAGTACAATGTAATTTAATTGGAGTTTATATGATGTTTCCCATTGGCATTTAAACTAGGGTTATATGACTGGGAGGAAGACCACAGAGGTAAAGTACCATGTTCCACATATCCTGGAAGTACAAGCCACCAACAGGGCTCATTGTTGATAATGTTAAAAGTTACTCACTGGAAGCAATGTTTCCCATTTTCCGCACTGAAAAGTGACTCCTGCCCCCCTTTTTAATATTCTGCAGTTTCAAAGCAAGTCACAAAATAGAACCAACACTCAAGAGAGGGAAGACTAGCTCCACCTTCTTGAGGATGGCATGTCTTCATGAATCTGGGATTCATTTGTAAGGGATTTGTGTATTCTCCCTCATAACAATAAATTTTTAATTAAAATAATTTTAATAGAAAATAATGAGAAAGTATTTTAAACATAATATGATACTTTAAAAGAAAGTATATTATTTTCTGTTTTATTCTAATGGGAGCAAAATATTATCTTCTAAATTCTATTACCCTGTAACACCTTTTATAAATGCAGGTTTTAAAACTGGGTGTGTATTAATGAATATCACAGTCAGGAATGGTCTAGATTTTGCAGAGGAATAAGTACAAGCATGAATGAGTTAGTAAAGCAAATCTTCTCTGGGATAAAGAAGGATAATGTAAGGACTTTGAAGAGCATGTAATATACAAGCACCAAAGATAAACAATGTACTTTGCATTGATTATCTCAGGCCTCTAATACATTGAAGACTCCAACACTTAACCATATATTTAGACTTCCTTTGCTATTGTCAACAAAGAGACAAAGAACAATAACAAAGAGAAAAATACAATTTTAGGCCAGGAAAGAACCTCAGTCATCATTAATTTAATAACCTCATTTCATATAAGAAAATGTTTAATCTGAAAATGTTGAAAGACTTGCATTGTACACAGCTATTCAAGGAATAAAGAACATTATCCTCCATTTTTTCTGACTCCCAAGTCAGTGCTTTATTATTACACTCTATTTTACTGTGAAAAATCACAGAAGAAAATTAACCTGTACCTGTAAGAATGCCAAATTCCAGTTTCTTTGTTTGTTCCTGCACTGTTTTGTGTTTTGTCCATGTAGCAAAGGTTGTGTGTTGTTTCCATGAATCCCTTCTCCAGGGTTTTGGATTATAGATGATCAAGAGTAAAACTCACGTGAGATTTAGAAGGTTAAAAATAAATAAATAAATAAAAGCTTCCCAAGAGCTGGCAGTTTCCATAGGTTTTACTTAGACATTCTTACTTCTCCTACCCCAGTTTTTCTTCAGTAGCCAGATATGCCTAAATTCTTGCATTTTCCTGTAGCTGTCTCTGAGTTGTTCACCAGTATAGACTTTTGTTTTGAGTCACCAACTTCCCCATTCCAGACTTTTTTTTTCCCCCTCATACTATCTCCCAACTCCTGTTCATTTATGAGATCTAATTCATTAAAAAAATAAAATATCTGATTCTCCTACTGCTTAATAAATTTCTTTTATTTTCCAATTTTATTGAGATATAAGTGCCATACAGGGATTGACATACAGGGATCCCAACCCAGGGAATGGACCTGAGTTTCCTGGACTGCAAGTGGATTCTTTACCATCTGAGCCACCAGAGTTTCCCAGATAGCTCAGTTGGTAAAGAATCTTACTGCAATGCAGGAGACCCCTGGGTTGGAAAGATCTGCTGTAAAAGGATAGGCTACCCACAGCAGTATTCTTGGGCTTCCCTTGTGGTTCAGCTGTTAAAGAATTTGCCTGCAATGTGGGAGACTTGGTTCAATCCCTGGGTTGGGAAGATCCCCTGGAGAAGAGATAGGCTACCCACTCCAGTAATCTGGCCTGGAGAATTCCATGGACTCTATAGTCCATAGGGTGGCAAAGAGTCAGACGTGACTGAGCAACTTTCTCTTTCACTTTTGACATACAACCCTGAATAAGTTAAAGGTATATGGCTTAATGACTTGCCATTATATTGCGAAATGAGTACCAGAGTAGGTTTAGCAAACATCTATCACCTGATGCTGGCAGGGATTGGGGGCAGAAAGAAATGGGGACAATAGAGGATGAGATGGCTGGATGTCATCACCAACTCGATGGACATGAGTTTGGGTAAACTCCAGGAGTTGGTGATGGACAGGGAGGACTGGCGTGCTGCGATTTCTGGGGTCACAAAGAGTCGGACATGACTGAGCGACTGAACTGAACTGAACTAATCATCTATATATCATCTACATAGCTATACTTTTTTCCTTGTGACAAAAAGTTATTAAAATCCACCCTTATCACCTTTAAATATACCATAGCACTGTTAATTATAGCCATCATGCCATACATTACATTACATTGCTATTGTTCATTAGCTGAGTCATGTCTAATTCTTTGCAATCCCATGGACTGCAGCATACCAGGCTTCCCTGTCCTTCACCGTCTTCCAGAGTTTGCTCAAACTCTTGTCCACTGAATTGGTGATGCCATCCAACCATCTCATCCCCTGTCACCCTCTTCTCCTCCTCTCCTCAACCTTTCCCAGCATCAAGATCTTTTCCAATGAGTCAGCTCTTTGCATCAGGTGGCCAAAGTATTGGAGCTTCAGCTTCAGCATCAGTCCTTCCAATGAATATTCAGGACTGATTTCCTTTAGGATGAACTTGTTAGATCTCCTTGCTGTCCAAGGGACTCTCAAAAGTCTTCTCCAACACCACAGTTCAAAAACATCAATTCTTTGGCGCTCAGCCTTGTTTATGGTCCAACTCTCGTACACATATATGACTACTGAAAAAATCATGCCTTTGACTATACAGACCTTTGTTTGCAAAGTGAGATTGCTGTCTAGGTTTACCATTGCTTTTCTTCCAAAGAGCAAGTGTCATTTAATTGCATGGATGAAGTCACCATCCACCGTGATTTTGGAGCCCAAAAATATAAAATCTGTCACTGTTTCTACTTTTCCCCCATCTATTTGCTGTGAAATGATGGGACTGGATGCCATGATCTTAGTTTTTGGATGTTGAGTTTTAAGCCAGGTTTTTCACTCTCCTCCTTCACCCACATCAAGAGTGTCTTTAGTTCCTCTTCACTTCTGCCATTACAGTGTTATCATCTGTATATCTGAGGTTGTTATTTCTCCCAGAAATCTTGATTCCAGCTTGTGATTCACCCAGTCTAGCATTTTGCATGATGTACTCTGCATATAAGTTAAATAAGCAGGGTGACAATATATAATCTTAATGTACTTCTTTCCCAATTTTGAACCAGTCATCTATTCCATGTCAGGTTCTGTTTGAAATTTGTACCTTTGACTACTTTTGTTCAATAACTATTTGTTTGGCTAACATCTGACAGATATAGTTGTCTTGTTTTTCATTTGTTTGTTATGCTTCACCCCTCTGGATTTTTAAATGAAGGTCAAGGGCAACCCTTCCTGAAAATGAGAAAAAGCTTTACTACAAATATGATGATTAAAAAGCAAAGATTAATAGAAATCACTGTCATTTATTCCATGTATTAATTAGCCTTCCACAATAAAATACTATATACCATGTGGCTTAAACACCAGATATTTGTTTCCTCACAGTCCTCAAGACTGGAAGTCTGAGATCAAGGTGCCCACAAAATTTGTTTCTGGTGAGGCTCTCTTCCTGGTTGCAGATGACTGTCTTATTGTCATGTCCTCATGTGCTCTGCTCTAGGTGCAGACACCCTGAGAAAAACAGCGAACATTCAGGTACTCTTCCTATAAGAATATTACTCTTATCATATCAGTTCAGTTCAGTTCAGTCACTCAGTCGTGTCCGACTCTTTGCGACCCCATGAATCGCAGCACGCCAGGCCTCCTTGTCCATCACCAACTTCCGGAGTTCACTCAGACTCACTTCCATCTAGTCAGTGATGCCATCCAGCCATCTCATCCTCTGTCGTCCCCTTCTCCTCCTGCCCCCAATCCCTCCCAGCATCAGAGTCTTCTCCAATGAGTCAACTCTTCGCATGAGGTGGCCAAAGTATTGGAGTTTTAGCTTCACTATCATTCCCTCCAAAGAAATCCCAGGGCTGATCTCCTTCAGAATGGACTGGTTGGATCTCCTTGCAGTCCAAGGGACTCTCAAGAGTCTTCTTCAACACCACAGTTCAAAAGCATCAATTGTTCGGTGCTCAGCCTTCTTCACAGTCCAACTCTCACATCCATACATGACCACAGGAAAAACCATAGCCTTGACTACATGAACCTTTGTTGGCAAAGTAATGCCTCTGCTTTTGAACACGCTATCTAGGTTGGTCATAACTTTCCTTCCAAGGAGTAAGCGTCTTTTAATTTCATGGCTGCAGTCACCATCTGCAGTGATTTTGGAGCCTCAAAAAATAGTCTGACACGGTTTCCACTGTTTCCCCATCTATTTCCCATGAAGTGATGGGACCAGATGCCACGATCTTCGTTTTCTGAATGTTGAGCTTTAAGCCAACTTATTCACTCTCTTCTTTCACTTTCATCAAGAGGCTTTTGAGTTCCTCTTCACTTTCTGCCATAAGGGTGGTGTCAGCTGCATATCTGAGGTTATTGAGATTTCTCCAAGCAATCTTGATTCCAGCTTGTTCTTCTTCCAGTCCAGCATTTCTCATGATGTACTCTGCATATAAGTTAAATAAGCAGGGTGACAATATACAGCCTTGACATACTCCTTTTCCTATTTGGAACCAGTCTGTTGTTCCATGTTCAGTTCTAACTGTTGCTTCTTGACTTGCATACAAATTTCTCAAGAGGCAGGTCAGGTGGTCTGGTACTCCCATCTCTTTCAGAATTTTCCACAGTTTATTGTGATCCACACAGTCAAAGGCTTTGGCATAGTCAATAAAGCAGAAATAGATGTTTTTCTGGAACTCTCTTGCTTTTTCCATGATCCAGTGGATGTCATATCAAGTCCCAATTTTAACTATTTCCTTAGACTCCCCATCTCCAGATAAATTACACTGGAGATTAGGGCTTCAACATATAGATTCTGTGGACAGACATTCAGTCCATGGTGTTACTCAAGTAAATAAGCACAAATAATAAATCAATGTATGAATATATAAGTAAAAAGTAAAAACACAAAGAGAAGATCATTAAATTGAGTGTCTCAAGCCATATATTCCTAAATGTCAACCTTAAATGTATGTCATCCTGACACCTTAAGGATTAATTGGGCATTTTAATCAAAATGCAGATCTCAGGTCCACTGAATCAAAATCTCCAGGGAGCAGACATAGAAGTGTGTATTATGACAAACTCCCTGAATGATTAAGAAAACCAATTTACAATCAATAAACAACCGGTTTTAAAACACAAAAATCCAATTCATTGGTAGCCATTTTAGTCATATTATAGGAAAGATTTTAAGACCAAACCTGACTCTAATTTGAAAGTACTGTATACTATCAGAAGGCCCTAGTATGGACATAGAAACTTACAGTGATGGCAGATGTGTCATTTGTGTCTTCCCTGTTAAAAGTTAAAATGTATAATATTAGACATTTAAGATGTAGAATATTCATATCTGTAATATGCTCCTATAACTTAATGATTGTCCTTTAAGTTTTTTAAAGTTTACTTCAAAGTAAATTTTACAGTTTGAAATCTATTGTGAACATTTATAGCAAAAGCTAAACCAAATATTCTATAAATGTCAAATGTATCTAAAGTTTTATTATACATAAGCAGAAAAAGATCAAGAATATAATAAAGGTTAAATAATGGGAGATATCTTTTGAATAATACAAGAAACCATGAAAATTAAATTCCTTCCATATTTAGGGATTCTTTTTGGGAGAAGGCAATGGACACCCCACTCCAGTACTATTGCCCAGAAAATCCCATGGATGGAGGAGCCTGGTAGGCTGCAGTCCATGGGGTCGCTAAGAGTCAGACACGACTGAGTGACTTCACTTTCACTTTCCACTTTCATGCATTGGAGAAGGAAATGGCAACTCACTCCAGTGTTCTTGCCTGGAGAATCCCATGGACGGAGAAGCCTGGTAGGCTGCAGTCCATGGGGCCTCACAGAGTCGGACACAACTGAAGCGACTTAGCAACAGCATCAGCAGGGATTCTTTTTAATGGAAAAAAAGAAATGTAACTTTAGGGAAGGAATTAACTTGCAGAATTAATAAATTTTGGCAAAATGCAGCTACACCTATCTTTAAATGAGTTTAAAAGCATAAATAATTGGGGCAATATTATTAGTCTTATTAAAAAAAAAGATTCTACAGAGTCAATTAAATTCTTAAAAGTGCATAAAAAGTTATTACAAAAGGAAAATTGAACTATTGTTTCTGTCTTAAGTTATGATGTAACTAGGTGATCAGTTAAAGGAGAGATCTGAATACTCATTGTGAGCATACATTTAAGCTAGCTGTTTTTAGGGATCATACAAAGGAAAAGACAACATGGCTCCTAACTTAAAAATGGAGGAGTGAAAGTTTGGATAAACCAGTGGAAATAAACTAGATACAGACAGCATGAGTGAGGGCTGAGATAAAGTGACTTAAAGAAATAGGTTAAAGTGAACAATATTAGAAGCAATTTTAAAAAGGCAGAACTTTATTAAAGCAAACAACTCTCCAGCCAAAGTAATCATTTTATTTTTTCCAGAAGATTATAATCCTCCTTTATACTACTCATGTTAATATTTGAGAGCAGACAATGCAAATAAATGTGATGAAGATACTTCAGTATTATCAGAATGGGGACCAGGTGTGGAAGTTAATATTCTGTCATTAAGACAGCAGCCAGGTCCAATGGTTTAGAATTTTTAAATTCATCATTTTGTTCATTATTTACACATGTCCATTGGCAGCTTGCCAATCATAATGTATGCACAAAGACAAAAGCCATATAATTAGCTGTGGATGACCTGTTTTGGCTGGTAACCTTCCTTCAATACATCAGAAATGTTATTTTGAGGCAAATATTTTGATAAGTTTTTTGTTAGGATAGCTATAACTATCACTAATAAACTTATGTCCATATGAAAATATGTTCTTGTATTCTTTCCAAAATTATTTGTTTGTTGTTATATGACATTGGCTGACTTGGAGGATGTAAATTACTCTCTCTGTAATGTTTGCTAATATAGTACTACAGGAAAAGATATTTGCTATCTGCCTCAAGATGGAGAATAATGGTGCTGACTTTTCAGTAACTTAACAGTTGACTATATTTTCCCATTTTATTTTATGTGTGGTTTGAATTGCATATGCACTATATTTCACAGTTGATTTTAGCACAGGATCCAGATGTTCCTGACACATCTGTTTTCGTATCTTTATATAAATGAACTTCAAAATGGTGCTAGCAACTCTGGGGACTGCATTAGCCACAATAAAAAGTACATATTTTTGTCTTGTCTACATGGGAACCATCTATGTATAAAGTAGATGTGGAGTAGGTAGGCATTTTTTATGTGTCCTTACAATGCAGTTATTTACATACTACCGATTTGCTATGCCTGGCCATCTGGTTATGGATGAAATGCTGCAGTTACTTTTTTTTGCCTTTGTTTAAAAGGACTTTCTAAATGTTATCAATACCAAATGTTCTATGTCATTTATGCTAATAATCTACAAAAACATTATATATTTTTCCAGATTGTTGCATGTTACCTTTCTAAATTTACATATCCTTTTCTTTTTAGCTGACTTTGTAAAACGGTGGAATTAAAAATGTTTTGAGCATTTTCATAGATGTTATATGATGCACATTATTTCTTAATAACTATATGACAAAGTAGATCTACACCACCTGTTCTTTCACCAGTAAAGATGCAGCCTGGTAGTTAAAAGCTCAGGCAGAGCAGTCAGTTTTTATGGCAAGAATGGCTGTGGAATTTGTGACTGTGTGAACTGGGAAAGATACACACATCTCTAAATCTTAATTTCTTTATCTGTAAAGTGAGAGTAGTTGCAGTATTAATTTAGACGGTTGTTGGGTGAATTGAAATAGGTAACCTATTTTAAGAACTTAGCACTGCACTGAGCATATAGCATTTTTTTAAAAAGGATAGTCATTTGGTTTAATATGGCTATAATGATCTATAGTGGTAACTGGTAAGTGTTAGTTGCTCAGTGGTGTCTGACTCTTTGCAACTTCATGAACTGTAGCCTACCAGGTTCCTCTGTCCATGAAATTTTCAATGCAAGAATACTGGGTTGGGTTGCCATTCCCTTCTCTAGGGATATTCCTGACCCAGGGATTGAACCAGGGTCTTCCGCATTGCAGGCAAAGTCTTTACCATCTGAGCTACAGGGAAGCCCCATTAATATGATTAAAGATAGTGATTAAAATATTTAATATAAATTTAAAGAAATTGACTTTAACACTGCTTACTGTAACTATTTTTCTATTTTAGTAATGAAGATTAAACTCTTAAATAATATATATTCTTATTTTAATGCACTTACACAATATTACAGGAAGTTGGTGCATGTTCCAAGTTTTTTTAAGGTTTTTAAAAAATCCGAGGAAAAGTCTAAATTACTCATATTCATACACAGTTTTTTCTAAGTAAAAAAGAAAAACAGCTTTACTGAGGTATAAGTTTTAGACAAAAACTGTTTATTTAATGTATCCACGTTGATAAAACCATTACTTCAAAGTAGGAGACATACGCATCATCTCCAAAAGTTTCCTTGTGTCTTTGTGAGCCTTTGTGTGTATGCGTGTGTGTGTGTACAAGAGATAGAGAGCACAAGACTTAACATGAGATCTGCCCTTTTTAATAAATTGTCAAATGCACAATACAGTATTGTTGACTAGAGTTACTATGTTGTACAGCAGAGTTCTAGAACTAATTCATCTTGTAGAAGTACTGAATAATATATTCAATAACATTTTTATTTCTAAAGCAAAATCCCAGTGTATAGACAGTATCATTGAAAAGAAATCTGAAAATAGCAGATCATCACCAATACAATGTGTTTCCCTGCTGTTTACATGGAAAAAAAAATTGTATACCATATTTACATTCACAAAAATATAGTAAAAATTTTTTAACAAAATAACAAGTGAGAAAATTTTCAAATTTTATTTCATACATAGTTAGTAAATCAGATATTTTGAAAAGTTTGCCAACTATTAACAAAAGGATATATGTCCCTAGGCTAAGAGTCAATATGTGTATGTTACTAAGCAGAGTAATTTTAAAATTATAAAAATGAGATTTTCACAATCTTAAAACGATTTTTTATTACTAACATATAGATATTTTAATAGCTTTTGATCATGTTTTAGAAAATGTTTAATATTTGATGTTAATACATAGCACTATATTATACTTTTTCCATTTGCATTTTCAAAGGAACATTTGATTTTCAAGAAAAAATACTGAGTTTAAGCGGAAGAACAATTTTTAAAATTACTAAACTGATAAATGGCACCCCACTCCAGTACTTTTGCCTGGAAAATCCCATGGATAGAGGAGCCTGGTAGGCTGCAGTCCATGGGGTCGCTAAGAGTCGGACACGACTGAGCGACTTCGCTTTCACTTTTCACTTTCATGCGCTGGAGAAGGAAATGGCAACCCACTCCAGTGTTCTTGCCTGGAGAACCCCAGGCATGGGGGAGCCTGGTGGCTGCCGTCTATGGGGTCACACAGAGTCGGACACGACTGAAGTGACTTAGCATAGCATAGCATAGCAAACTGATAAAATGTTACATGTTAAAATGAAATTCTAAAACATACTTTCTACAACTATCATAGCAAAATACTTGATAGATAAAGCCTCTGGGATAAAGAGGAAATTCAACCTATTCCTACATTTAATAAAAGACAGGAAAGAGTTCTGGACTAGATATAATTGATTTTAGAAACAAAATATCTCATTCAAAGTTTATGAACATTTAAGAACTGTATTCTATATTCCCAAATCATTGATACTGAAAAGATGGCAGCTTAATACAAATGAAAAAATAGTTGATTTTTTTGACTTGTATATATTTGCCACATTTTTCTGTATTTTAAAAGAAGTGAATGATTTCAAATACAATAGAAAGCTTGCATTTAGCTTAATATCATTTTATGCCTATTGTTAACATCAACCTCATCATGATAAGGAAGCCCACATTTCCAGATATTATCATAATCAAGAATAAGATTGAAGGACATTTGATATATATGTTCGCCTATGGAAAATAATGTTGCTAAAACTCCAAATTTATTTTTTAACCACAGTATACTTAATGCTCTGATACAAATTTCCATGGGCATGTGTGCTTAGCATAAAACATTAAGTAATGCTGCCAAGTTGCTTATCAGGGTGCTTTCATTCAGTCACTAAGTTGAGTCTGACTCTGTGTTTACACCAACGATGAAGAGTTTGGATTTTTCCACATCCTTGCCAATATTAACATTTTAATGCTTGGCTAATCTGCTGTATATAAAATGTCATTTTCTTGATTCAACCTGAATTTTTTTGAAAATTGATAAGGTTGAGCAGCTTTCCACTCTATGCATATATTGTATTCTCAGAATTTCATTTCTGTTGTTTGAGTAGTAGTTGCATGCTAGCATTGTCTACTTCAATACACAACTTAAATTCTCTGTTGCTGAATTTCCTTCTATATTTAGAACAGAATCTGACACTCGCACTTAAAATTTTATTCATGATTATGTTCCTGCTCATTTTGAGGAGTTTTTTCTTATCAGAGAATGACATAAAAATTTATATATAAATCAATAAAGCACTTTTAGTTATAGAAACTGAAACTGTTTCTGTCATTTTTGTGAGTTTTATATAATATCAGTGTATATATAAACATATACTATCAGTTATATCTTGATATAAAGTTAAAGTTTCATTTCACAGGCTCCCTTACATATTTGAAATTAAAAACAAAACTTTGAAATTAAAATGAAAGACAGGATAATACATCTCCGTCTTTTCTTTGGCTCTGTAATTCAGTATTTCCTTTATTAAACAAGAATAAATTCCTGTTTCACAAAAGCTTTCCTGGTTTTTAGCCACTTAGTCATGTCTGACTCTTTTGCAACACCATGGACTGTAGCCCACCAGCCTTCTCTGTCCAAGGGATTTCCTAGGCGAGAATACTGGAGAGGGTTGCCATTTCCTTCTCCAGGGCATCTTCTCCACCCAGGAATTGAACTCATGTCTCCTGAGTTTTGGCAAGCAAATTCTTTACCACTGATCTACTAGGGAAGCCCTCTACAAAGCTTGGTGAATACTATTTTTAATCTATTTCAAAATCTGGCTAGTATAGGGACAAAAGTTATGATTATATAAGTATGTATGATACTACATAAGTAGAGTTTAATATGCTAATTTACCATCAGAAATTCTCCTTTTCATTTCACTTGTATAACTGTGTGACAAATTTCAAGGTGTGCTAGATTAAAGGGAAAAATATTTACATCCTTGTTTTTACCCTTCACTAACAAAGAGGGTTAATCAATGTTACTCTCCATTTTCTCATCTGCAAAATGAACTACCACATCAAATATGATTTGTCTCTTTTTGTTCTATATGCTCTATTTATCCCTAAAACAAACTAGAGATTCTGGGGAAAAACAGAAAAGAAAAGAAAAAAAAATCAGTAGAAGGACATGGTGAAACCAAAGTTTTTTTTAAGGAAGCTCAATATAGAGAAGTATGAAATGATGAGATAAAGAAGAGTTTGAGATTTGGAAATAGTTCTTTTAATTAGCAATAAGACTCCAAGTGAAACAGTGGTTTTAGAAACGAGAATAAAATATTGCAGAATGATGTTCTGACTAAAGTCACACTGCAGTAGTAGTTGTGGATAAAATTCCTATATAACCTCCTGCATTTCAGAAGGATAATGCAAATTATTGCTAGTTACCAAGATTGGTCTGTTTCAGTGAGAATCACAACCTAATTTAAATAAGTCCAATGAACCCTCCAACAGAAGAAAGAAATCCTATTTCATCAAAGTGGATTCAGCCTGTGGCATGCTGTGTTTGGTTGTGGCCCAAGTCACAGCCCGCTGGGAGTGGCAGCCCCTGCCATCAGTGTCTGTCAGAGAGCAGACATTTCTCTCTTTGTATTATCAATGAGCTCCAGGCTCTGGTGCCGGTCAGACAGCAGTGAAATGCTGACAGTGAGCTGCTGCACAGAGAGACCAGTGAGAGGCTCTCGCTCTGTATTTAAAGGGCCCAAGAACTGCAGGAAGACAGTGTTCCTGACTCTTCTAAGTGGCATGTATGAAAAGATATCTGATTTAGCAGCTCTGACAGCCCATAGGAAACTTGATCCAGACAGAAACAGAATGTGAAATAAGAGGCGCTCTCATCCTTGAGTTTAAGAAAGAGGAGAAGAGACTAACATTTTTGAGTGTCTCTGAAAACCTAGAGTTAAACACATACCTTTATTTAATTTCCAAAAACATCATGCCTACTTATGGAGTTTAAATAATGTACCTTCAGTTATCTAGCAAATAAGTAGTTGTGGAGGAAAAAATCTGATAAGCTGAAGGGAAGCAACCATTAAAACACAGTGATGAGGCAATATATGTATACAGATAGCTGATTCACTTCATTGTATTGCAGAAACTAACACAACATTGGAAAGCAATTATACTCCAAAAAAAAAAAAAAAAAATTCCACCTATAAAAACAAACAAAAAGCCCCACAATGAAGAAAAATGTGTCCCTTTGGATCCTGTGACTTGGTTCCAAAATTTGTTTCAACCACTTCCCAGCCATGAGAACTCAGACAAGTTTTATAGATATTTTTGTGCTTTTGTTTCTTCATCTGCAAAACATAGCTGGTGTTCACATGACAGAGCTTTAATACTTAAATAAACTATCTCTATTAATTGCTAAGGAAAAGATTTAATGTTTCTTAATTCCCCAGTAAATGTTTAAAATTATTTTCCACTGGTCATCAAAATCTATGCTCATTCTAAAATGACATTCAACTTTCTGTATTTGAGTGTAATAGTCTATTGAAATATGCTTTTCAGTGTTTCTATACTCTGTCTATAATATAAGCACATCACTCATTCATATAATTTATCTAGATTCATGGTGGTTATCTTACATTATTTGTATATTTGTTTAAGTCAACTTATTGTTTGAAAGATACTATTCGATTAGTTATAAGTAATACCTTATTGGAAACAAAAAGTTTAATCTGTATCTCAGGAATTGTGATTAAAAAGCAATGAAAATATGAAAAACTTTTAAAGGAAATTTTAAAAAGATGAGTACATTAAGAGAAACAGATAAAACATCTTGTATGTGCCCAGTCATGTCCAACTCTTTGTGACCCCTGCCCTTCAGGCCCCTCTGTCCATGAGATTGTCCAGGTAAGAATACTGGAGTGGGTTTCTATTTCCTCCTCCATGGTATCTCCTGACCAAGGAATCAAATCTACATCTTCTGACTCTCCTGAATTGATTGACAGGCAGATTCTTTACCTCTGTCTCACCATCAACTGAATGACTAACAGTATATTGAAATTACCACAATGAAAACTACTTATTTCCTCATCCCTATTGCAAACTGATTCCGAGGTCTGTTTTGTATGTCCTGTAAAATGAGGTGGATTAAAAATCTATTAATGTATTTGCTCTTTTTGAATCAAATCTTTGTGAATTACATAGTATTAGACAAATATATCCTAAAATGTATTTGTGCATACATAGAAGCATTTATTCAACAAATATTTAATATCTACCATAGACTTTTACTTTTTTCTTTAACTTTATAAACAATGAGCAAAAAACAGGAGTTATTCTTCCCATAAGGAGTTTATAGTCTTCACAGAAAAAGATGAATCCATGCAGAATACACTTAAAAATTTTGAGGGTACTGATGGGAGGAATTTTCACATGTTGAGGTATGGACTTATACATAGTTTGAACCTTATGGTAAATAGAATAGACGGTCTTATGGCCAATATATATGCATTGTATACTGTTGTAACCATTAAAGAAACAAATGCATTTAATAATCAAACTGGAGTAACCGTGGTTCAAGCATTAAAAATGGAACCAAGTGGTCATTGTGTATATGGTTTCAGACCATAATTGCATCACTGTATACTTGAATTTTCTGAATAGTATGAGACTCAAGGACAGTATCAGCCATTCTCAATATGGGCTAGCAGCTGAGAGCTGCAATTTTATAGTCTTAAAGTCTTATAATTATGCAACCATTTTGGATCCTTGTCATTTTTTTTTCTCCTAATCAATTCTTGCTTATCAAGAACCTTATTCTTGCCAGCTCCAATCCTAATTCTTGACAAACAATCTATGTAACTTTGTGGGTTTTATCTACATAAACCTCCTCCATTTTGTAGTCTGGAAGAATACCATTCAGGTGCTTCTTGAAACTGTGTCTCTCGGGCTACAGTCTTCAGTTAACTCAAATAAAACTTATTTTTATTCCTAATAGATTATTTATTATATGTGTTGACAATACTTACTATAAATGATCACAAAAAGAAAATAAAGCAGAACAAGAGCAGTTGCCATCGTCTTGATTTTGAACTTCCACGTGTCCAGAATTTTGAATAATGAGAGAATAAATTTTTATTGTTTTAAGCTACTCATTTTGCTGTTATTTCTTCCAGAAGCTCTAGGAAATTAATATCAATTGATTTTAGGCTTGTCATCCTTCTACTTCTTGTGTGTAAAAGTTTTCTTCCCTTTTCCCTTGATTAAATGTGTACCTTGGGGCTTCCCTGATGACTCAGTGGTGAAGAATCTGCCTGCCAGTGCAGAGGATACAGGTTTGATCCCTGGCCTGGAAAGATCCCACGTGCCGTAGGGCAGCTAAGCCTCTGTACCACAACTATTGAATCTGTGCTTTAGAGCCGGGGAGCCTTAACTCCTGAGCCCACACACTGCAACTACTGAAGCCTGCATGCCCTACAGCCCAAGCTCTGAAACAAGAGAAGCCATAGCAATGAGAAGCCTGCACACAACTACAGAGTAGCCTCCGTGCTCCACAACTAGAGAAAAGCCCACACAACAGCAAAGACCCAGCTGCTGCTGCTGCTGCTAAGTTGCTTCAGTCATGTCTGACTCTGTGCGACCCCATAGATGGCAGCCCACCAGGCTCCCCCGTCCCTGGGATTCTCCAAGCAAGAACACTGGAGTGGGTTGCCATTTCCTTCTCCAATGCATGAAAGTGAAAAGTGAAAGTGAAGTCGCTCAGTCGTATCCGACTCTAGCGACCCCATGGACTGCAGCCTACCAGGCTCCTCTATCCATGGGATTTTCCAGGCAAGAGTACTGGAGTGGATTGCCATTGCCTTCTCCAAAAAACCCAGCACAGCCAAATAAATAAACAAATAATAATTTTTTTTAATTAAAAAAAGTGTATACTTTTTAGTATTTCATTTTGTATCTTAGATTGGCTTACTAGATGTATATGTCTATATTTTACAAAATGCACATTTTGTTTCATGTTATATTACTCAGCTTTGGTTTATTAGGATCTGCTTTCATTTCAAATTAACTTCCATTTCTTCCTTCCAGTTCTTTGCATTTTTAATATATTCTAATTCTATATATTTCATAAACCTCATTGTACATTGTTATTATTACTTGTGCTTTTTAATTCTAGGTATTTCATTTGGTTCTTTTCTACAGTTTCTATTTTTGTCTTAATATACCCTATTTGAGGTATTATACTCTTAATTTTCATTGTTTACTTAAACACAGTTTAATTTCTTGAATTTATTTGCAATATCTAAGTCAGAGGTTTCCTTTAATAAATTTAACATATGGATCCACTCAGAGTTCTTACTCAATACATTTCTCCTGAGTACATGCCATACTTTTTATTTGTTTGCCTATCTTATGTTGACAATTGGATACTTCATATCTTATTTTGTTACAACTCCAAATTTTGCTACCCCTCCCCCTTGAGGGTAGTTGTTGCTGCTTTTTAAATTTTTGTTTTATTAATTTATATATGTATTTTAAAAATTCTATTTCAATAACTTGCTTGGACTAAACCTATGAAATTTTTTTCCCTGAAATGTATGGCTGGTGATATCACTTCTGTTTTTTTTGTCATCCTGACTTTCTTGGTGCGTCTGCTTTTTCTACACAGTTCAATGGTTAATGTAGAATTGGAAAGAATGTACTTAAACAACTTGAATTTCTCTTCAATTTCTGACAATAAATTTGTGTGTGAGTTAGAAAACACTGAGGCCATCTTCAACACTTGCTAAGCATTTTCTTTTCCTAGAACCATCCCTGATCTCCCATGCACATGTACATAGCTTCCCACTTAGATGGTAACATCTGAAAGGGTATATAACCTTTTATGTTTCTCTAATTTCAAAGATTGCCCACTAATTTTCTGCCTAGCTTTTTCACTGTCCCAACAGAGATGCTAATCCCAGAGTAACAGTCATAAGATTTCCCCAATGTTGCCTACAAAGTTTGCTACGTTTACAGATGACACAGTCAGGCCTGAGTATGCACCTTTTGCCTCAAATCAAGTCTACCTTTAGGCAGTGAAACTTTTATTTTTCCCTTTCCCAGCCCAAATATAGTAATATTACAAAATCAAGCTTGACAGGGCAGAGGTTGGGTAAGGCTACAGACTCCCACTGTTCTTCAGTTCAGTTCAGTCACTCAGTTGTGTCAGACTTTACAACTCATGGACTACAGCATGCCAGGCTTCCCTGTCCATCACCAACTCACAGAGCTTGTTCAAACGCATCAGTGATGCGTTTGTCAGTGATGCCATCCAATGATCCCATCCTCTGTTGTCCCCTTATCCTCCCACGTTCAATCTTTCCCAGCATCAGGGTCTTTTCCAAGGAGCCAGTTCTTTGCATCAGGTGGCCATTAAGTATTGGAGTTTCAACTTCAACATCAGTCCTTCCAATGAACACTCTGGACTGATCTCCTTTAGGGTAGACTGGTTTGATCTCCTTGCAGTCCAAGGGACTCTCAAGACTCTTCTCCAACACCACAGTTCAAAAGCATCTATTCTTTAGTGCTCACCTTTCTTTATAGTCCAACTCTCAAATCCACACATGACTACTGGAAAAACCATAGCTTTGAGCCCACTGTTCTCACCCATCATTTAATAGTTTTTCTTGAATGAACACTTATTACAGTTTTACCTTATTTGATTTCCAGAGATGAGAAGTTATGGAATTTGAAGGGGTATATTTTCCAGTTTTTACATTTATTCTTGTGTTTAGAAGAGATAATTTGACATAGTCCACTCCACTATAGTTGGAAGTCAAAAGTCTATTTGAGGATTCCCTGGTGGCTCAGTGGTAAAGAATCTGCCTGCCAATGCAGGCAGGATCAGGAGACGCAGGTTCAATCCCTGATCTGGGAAGATCTCACATGCCATGAAATTACTAAACCCATGTGCCTCAACTACCGAGCCTATGCCCTAGAGCCTGGGAGCCACAGTTACTGAAGCCTACATGCCTAGGGCCTATACTCTGTGACAAGAGAAGCCACCACAATGAGAAGCTCGTGTACCACAACTAAAGAGTAGACCTAGCTCTCTCCCCAACTAGAAAAAAGCCCTTGCAGCAACTAAGACCAAGCACAGCCAAAAATAAACAAATATTAAAAAAAAAAGTCTATTTGATGTGTGTGATGTTACTTTATATAATTTAAAAATTTTTAAAAATTGCTTAATGTGGGTGCTATTTAGGAATTTATTAATTTTAAATTATATTATATCAGAGAAGTTGTTGAATTTATTTTTTAATTATATTTATTCCAGGTTTTTCTGGATTGTGTAAATTAAAAATCATTTGATCATAATAATGACAAATTTATACATTTGTTCCAGTCTTATGGGTTTTTTAATTTTATTTTTCCCCTGCCTTTTGTATCCTTCAAGATCTCATGTAAATTCTGTATTGAAATAATGATAACAAGTATATTTATCTCATTCCTATTCTTAGGAGGAAAGAATTGAATAGATATTATTAGATTTAAAATGTATGTCAGTTTGCATATACATCATCTTGGTCTTTAGATTTTATGTTACAAATTTTATAACACATTATATTACATATAACATATATTACATATGCATATATTGTATAATATATAACATACATAGTGTTATATTATGAACTTTATAAAACACTTTTGAAGCATCTATTAAGAGTTTTTCATTTATTCTATTGATGTACAAATTCACTTGATTGATTTTACTGAAAACAATATTGCATTTCTCAGGTAAGCCCAACTTGGTTATGAAGTATTGAACATCTTATAATGTTCTGGATTTGAATCTTTATTACTATTTTTAAGTTTTCATATGTTATGTTTACAAGTGAAATGGTCCAGCAATTATCCTTCATTGCTGTGCTCTTATTAGGGTTTGCTGTCAAGGTTATATTGGTCTCAAAAAATAGCTAATAAATGTTAATATATGGAAGAATTATTACAAATTAAGTATACTCTCTTTCTTAAGTGAAGGGATAAATTCAACCAACAGAACCAGTTGCTTTGGCAATTGCTTTGTGGGAAACTTTTCAACTCAAGTTTGCTTTTATCATATTGGGTATAGGATTATATGTGTGCAGGCAGGCTAAGTCACTTCAGTCATGTCTGACTCTGTGACCCACAAGGCTCCTCTGTCCTTGGGATTCTCTAGGAAAGAATATTGGAATGGGTTGCCATGGCTTCCTCCAGGAGATCTTCCTGATCCATTAATCGAACCCATGTCTCAGTCTCCTGCATTGACAGGCGTGTTCTTTACCACTAGTACCTCTTGGGAAGCCCATAGGATTATACTGGATTTCAATTTATTATTGTGTCACTTTTGGTAAATTGTGTTTTTACATGATTTTTTTTTTTTTAAATTTAAGATTACTTGGTAAACTTGTTCACACCATCTCCATTATCTGTTTAGAATTTAACACACAGTATATACTTCAAAAATGTTGATTTTACTCAAAAAGGTATAGATACATATTAATATGAAGTTTTCTTTAAAAAAAAGCACAAAAACTTGATTTGTTACAGATATAACCGTTTTCAAAAAAACCTGTTTATCTAAAAAAAAAAAAGAAAAGGATAAAAGCCAAAAATATATGTTAAAAGGTGGTTGCTACTCTGAGATTGACTCATATTTGTAGCTACTACTTTAAAATTTTATTCTATAAAACTATAAATGTGTTATTTTTTAAGATAATTGAGGCATTATTGTTACTGGCATATTAAATCAGGCTTATATGGGAAATCTTTCTGAAGCATATACTATACTATTACTTATATTTATAATAGAGTCTAGCTTTAATAAAATAGCATTTTATTATACAGTTTTATCTAGTTTCAACTTCCCATCTTGGTACTGTATTGGTACTCTGTAAAGACATTTTAATTAATTGAAAATATTTTTTTCTATTATTTGGAATCAACATTTATTTATAAATAGTTCAAAAAAGAATTTAAAATGTAATGTGCAATTACATCACTGTGTGGTTATTACAATGTTTCTAAATCATAGTATGGTTATAGGGATTTGTAAAGCAATTAGAGATTATTGGTTGGTTTTTCATATGTATTATCTTTTTTCTCACCTGACATGAATTTTCTGAAATTAGGTCTAACTAATATTCGAATTGTCTCATAGCAGGAAACTGAGTCTCAGATTCTTACAGAACAAGATATGTTCTTAAAACCTTTGAGATTCTCCAAACTCATTACTGAAATTAATGTATACTTCATAATTAATAGAGGCCAAAAGAACGGATGGAGATGGTGATATACCCTGTAGAATATGTTCTCTCACTTCCTATGTGGTTTCCTTCTGTACATCAGCTTTGAAACACAAGCAATTAAAAATTTTGCCTCACCTTAGCAAAATCACAAACCACTATGAAAAGTCAGAAACTTTCTAGGTTACCCACTGATAACTGAAACTATAATTGAGCAAACTTGGAATGACAATCTTTCATTCCAAATTCTGTCTTCTTCTCAGTGTAATAAGCAAAGAAAAATCCAGTTTTATTAGTCAATTATTTGGCATCTCAAAATATTAATGCTTAAGCAGACTATCCAATATAAAAATTGATATTAAAATTTAATATTTCATATAAAAATTACAAGCATGTCAATATATTCACTGTTTTCTTCTATTATAATTTACACTAAGATTTAGTTTTATCAGGGTATTCAAATGAATTCACCCCCTTCCATCTTTTTGTTCTATCATTTGGACCCTTGACAGATTGGACGGTGCTGCCTGCATTAGGAAGGACCATCTGCTTCACTCAGTTCACCAATCTGAATGTTAATCTCTTCTGGAAATGCTCTCACAGACACACACAGAAATATTGTTTTACCAACTATTTGGGTATTCCTTAGCCCAGTCAATCAACACATGAAACTAAACATCACATACTGCAAAAGTCAGTTGTATAGAGTATAGTCATCCTAGGGTATGACTGGGGAGAAATGATCCATTCTAGGATGGCTCACACACATGCCTGGCAAGCTGGGCTGGTTACCTGGTAGGAAGCCTCCGTTCCTTACTGTGTGGATGTCTCCAGAGGCCTTTTAACGTGGTGGCCAGCTTCCTCCAGAACAAGTGAAAGCCAGAATGTACTTTATGACCATTGGAGGTCACACACACTGTTTCCTACTAAATTCTTTTCGACATTATTCCAGATGAGCCTCTTTCAGGGTGGGAGGAAGTTTATACAAGGATGTAATGGAAACAAAAAGGGGTAAGAACTTTAATGGGCCATCTCAGGGGCTGACCAGCACAGACTCCAAACTTTTTTCATTGTTCTGGGTGGATATTAGATCTAAACCAGAATTATCTGTGTGCTATGAAATTCCAGCCAATAGACATCACTTAAGCAGAAATGATTCTAAGCCACTAACCCTGAGGTATTCAAGCAGATGCAAAAAAATAAATACATAAATAAAGCAAAAGTAATCCAGTAAAATCAATGAGTACAACTTAATTTTATTTCCCATTAACCCTTCAAAATCTATCCTTTAGAGGGTTGAACTCATCTTCCTGTGGTTTAAAACCTGGCCAGTCCCCATGACTTTTCAAATAGTGTCTAGATGATAGATGGTTTTATATTATCCTTAAATGGCAAACATGATCTTTTTCTCTTCCTCAGTGGCCAGTTCAGTTTTGCTTGCTGTGGCATCTGAGGTAGGGATAGGCATATGTGGTACAAAAAAAACCTTTCTTTCTGTTTTATCCTCTTCTCTGATTATTAGCTGTGGTTACCCATACATCTGCAGTTGGAGCCCAGTCACATTGAATGGTATGGAGGAAGAGACGTTCTTTCCTGAATGAGAGCCCTGTTGCAAGATGGGTATGTGTGTATGTGTGATGGAGGGGGGGCTTCTGGCTCTGTGTCTTATTAAAGCTGGTATGATCTGTTCAATGGAGTCCCATCAACCCTCTCATGGAAGCCTCTCGGCTTCCCTGGTGGTTCAGGTGGTAAAGAATCTGCTTGCAATGCAGGAGACCAGGGTTCAATTCCTGGGTCAGGAAGATCCCCTGGAGAACAGAATGGCAACCCACTTAGTATTCTTGCTTGGAGAATTCCATGGAAAGAGGAACCTGGTGGGCTACAGTTCATGGGGCTGCAGAGTCAGACGTGACTGAGGGACTAAAACTTTCACTACTACACCACTATAGAACTTAAAATATCTCAGACCAGCTCCCTCTCTTTTGTGGTCCAAATCTATCCCACACAAAAAGCTCACACATTATTTTGCCTATTAACCTAACCTAACCTAACCTAACCCTGGAGAAGGCAATGGCAATCCACTCCAGTACTCTTGCCTGGAAAATCCCAAGGACGGAGGAGCCTGGTGGGCTGCAGTCCATGGGGTCACTAAGAGTCAGACCCGACTGAGCGACTTCACTCTCACTTTTCACTTTCATGCGTTGGAGAAGGCAATGGCAACCCACTCCAGTGTTCTTGCCCGGAGAATCCCAGGGATGGCGGAGCCTGTTGGGTTGCCGTCTATGGGGTCGCCCAGAGTCGGACATGACTGAAGCAACTTAGCAGCAGCAGCAACCTAACCCAAACCCTAATTTTCTTTAATATGAATATGATATGAATGTAGTTATGAATACGAATGTAGTTATTTCTTTAATGGGAAAGCAGTTCATCTTTCTGATGCTGCCCTTCAAATATCCTGAATGGAACTCAGACTTCAGAAGCGTCTGAAGTCTGACTAGGTCTCTTGAAGCACTCCTTGCTGGACTTGAGGGAAAGAGTAGAAAACCATTCCTACCCTTTGGGACATCAATCTTGCTTGGATTGACAGCACACTAAAGACACCCTCCAAAGTGTCCACAAAAATCTCCTCTCCCTTTTCCTAATCTGGACTCTTTTACAGACTTGATCCTTCATAGTGTGCATGGACCAAAGACTATGAAAATGTGCATGGGTGACTGAAGAACAACAGCAAAAATAAACATTGAGTATCCATCCACTAGAACAACTCAGCATCAGGAGTTCAATATGGTTATTGTCCTTAAGAGCTTTGCTAGGCTAATTCCACTATCTTCAAGTTTTTTGCTTAAATTTCACCTTCTAAATGAATATTGCTCCTCATGGTCAATTTAATAAAGCAAACTATCTCACGTTTTCCCCATTTTGCATTTCAAACTTCCATACATGGTTCTAGATTTTCTTTGTGATATTTTTACCTTCTCATATACTATGCAGTTTGCTTACTTGCTATATTGTTTATGATCTGTACTGAGAGACTAAAAATACAAACAGGTGGTGACAAGACCATATATAAAAACAACTCTGACTTACAGCCTTCAGCAAACTGTCCAGGAAACCAGCCCCCATATTTACAGTAAACAGCCCAGGAAGTCAGCCTGCTGTAAGTCAGCCTGGTAGGAAATCAAACAGCTATCTCTAGTAATTGCTCTCTCCAGAAAACCAAACAATATCTATTACAAATGGCTTCAAATGGTCAAGACTTGATTAGTAACTGACAGCTTTCTTAATTTTTGTCCATATTCCAACTTAGGACCAACTAAAGAAAGCCAAATATGCAGCTCTAACCTACATAGGATGCTCCACTGCTACAGCTTCCTCATTTCAACAGCTTCAGATCAGGGTATATGTGAAGTTTCCTTTTTCCCACTATAATGCATCCCTATTCTTTTGCCTGCCATTGAACTTCTGTTAAAACACAAGGGAGGGGGACTTCTCTGGTGGTACAGTGGATAAGAATCTGCCTGTCAATGCAGGGGATACAGGCTTGACCTCTGATCTGATATGATTCAACTAAGCCCATGTGCCACAACTACTGAAGACTGTGTACCCTAGAGCCCACATGCTGTGACTACTAAGCCCGTGTGCTGCAGCTATTGAAGCCCATGTGCTGAGATCCTGTACCCCCACTTGTGGCAACTAGAGAAAAGCCCACAGAGCAACACAGACCCAGTGCAACTAAAGATAAATAAACAAATAATAAAAATACACAAGGGAAGGGATTTCTCCGGTGGCCCAGTTATTGATAACTGCCTTTCAATGTATCCCTGGTGGGGGAAACTAAGATCCCATATGCAGCGGAGCAACTAAGCTCATGTATCACAACTATTGGCCTATATGCCACAACTAGAGAGCCCATGTGCCACAACAAAGATTCCATGTGCCACAACTGAGACCTGAGGAGGCTAATAATAATAATAATGTGTGTGTACTTAGTCACTCAGTCATGTCTGACTCTGTGCATCCCCATGGACTGTAGCCCACCAGGCCTCCTCTGTCCATGGGGATTCTCCAGGCATGCATACCAGAGTGGGTTAGCCATGCCCTCCTCCAAGAGATCTTCCCAACCTAGGGACTTAATCCAGGCCTCCCACATTGCAAGCAGATTCTTTACTATTTGAGCCACCAAGGAAGCCCAATAATAATAATAATAAATTAAAACTGAACAAGGTACAATGACTACTTTCTTACCATGAGCAAGCTCTAAAGAGTCTTTTATTGTCCTCATTTGATTCTTCCTTTATTACCACGGTATTCTCACCCTCAATCCCCCTGCTTTCTGAATATGATGGCTAATTTTATGTGTCAACATGGCTGGTCCACAGTGCCTGGATATTTGGTCAAATTTTTATTTTGCATATTTCTGTGAGGGTGTTTTTTGGATGAGGTTAAAATGTAAATTGGTGGACATCCAGTAAAGCAGATTACCCTCCATAATGTGGGTAGGTGAGTGAGTGACTGAGTGACATCGCTCAGTCGTGTCCAACTCTTTGCGACCCCATGGACTGTAGCCTACCACGCTCCTCTGTCCATGGGATTTTCCAGGCAAGGGTACTTGAGTGGGTTGTCATTTCCTTCTCCAGAGGATCTTCCAAACCCAGGGATTGAACCCGGGTCTTCCGCATTATAAGCGGACGCTTTACCGTCTGAGCTACCAGGGAAGTTCCTTGGCCTCATCTAATTTGCTGAAGGCTTTAAAAGAACAAAAACCAACCTACCTAAGCAAGAAGAAATTCTGCCTGGAGACAACCTTCAGACTTGAACTTCCATGCTGACTCATCCCAGGTCTTTGGAGTCAACCTACTCTGATGATTCTGGATCTGTCAGCCTCCATAAGCACATGAGTCAATTCCATAAAACAAATCTCTGTATATGTACATGTGTTATTGATTCTGTTTCCCTGCAGAACCTTGATTAACACACTGAACCAACCACTCTGCAACTTCCCATTTTGGATTGTTAACTCCATGAAGGAAAGCTTCAGGTCAGTTACTGACATATCTCAAGTGCCAAAAATATGCCTGGTACATAGTAGTTAGATAATGTATTGATAGAATCATTGAATAATAAAAATCTCTAAAATGTATACTTTGGTGCCTGAGGTTTGCATCTCTCAGGAATGTGGAATGATGAGAGAGACAGGCAAACAGAGATAAAAAAAAAAAGAGAGAGGGAGACAAAAATGCACATAGAAAATGAGAGGCAATACCAGATAAGCCAAGATCTTATGAGTCTAAGAAACAATCAAGTAGAAGCTGTTGAATTTTGCCTAGGGTTACCGCTGCTCTCTGTTAAACTGAAACAAAATAGAAAGGAAACCAACATCATACCTCTTATTAATGGACTTTCATGAACACATTTCATCTCAATTTATATTTCATGGCATCCAGGTGCTAAGTGCAGTTTCAAACCTACTCTACCCTCCCATAAATTATACAGTAAATCATCACTTGGTAATGGGCACTTTATTTTTCATGCTGATTTCCTTAAGTGTTCTGCTCTGAGGTCTCTCAGTCATGGCCATATGCTTTTCTTTTCTTTCACATATTTGAATATAGAGCCATACTGATAGTTCCAAGCTCTTTTTTTTTTTTTTTTCCTACCTTTTCTTATGAACCCTGGGTTATTCAAAATTGTTCTTTCAGATCAAGAACAGAGTGAAAATCTTTCACAGAAAACCAACATGTAGAAAACTCTTTTTTTTTCCTTTTATCACTCCTGCTAAGATTCATTTGAAAAAGATTTTTCTGAAAAGATAAAAGAAAGTATGACAACTCTTGAATCAAAAATGCCTTGAAAAGTAGAAACATAGCTCAAGAAAATGTGTTTTAGTGTTTAAGAATTTTGACACATTAAAATATGTGTTATTTTATTTGTTTGCTTTGCTTAACTGTTTTTGCTCTTTTATTAGGATGTAGTATACTGGGTGTCTGATACTGGATGGGAGATAAATCATGTTTCACAAATAGGTATCATTTAAAGTTGTACTGTTATAGACTGATAAACTGTTTTTTTTTTCCTTCATCTTTCTCAGAAATATTCTTCACAATAGTTCATTAGCATTGTGACAACCAGACCTTCAGGCAACCTCAGGCTGCTGTCTGGGCAAACGTTTCTCCATGCTGCTAATTCCATGTACTACTCTCTGGCCGGTTCCCAGCTGTCCAATTTCTCTTGCATCAAACAGATTCCATTTTTCAAAGTTTCCTAACAGTCTTCTGAACAGGTTTTTAAGAGTAAATGTTTTCCACCTTAAATTTTGGTGCCTAATTCTCAAACATCTGGCTCTAATTGCCAGTTATTATAGGTTATTATGACTTGAATTGTGGAAGACAGAAGAATTATTATACCTTATTCAGTACAGATTTCTATAAGATGTGTTTTCTTTATATATTTTCCTTTTTAATTATTTATAACATTAAATGCAAAATTAAAATCATTTTCATGAGTTATTTATACAAATGTAAAAAGAAATGTTCTCTTCAAAGAAGATGTATGGATGGCCAAGAGGAACATAAAAAGATGCTCAACATCACTAATTATTAGAGAAATACAGATCAAAACTATATAATGAGGTATTACCCACACTGGTCAGAATGGCCATCATCAGAAGACCTACAAATAATAAATCCTGGAGAGCATGTAGAGAAAAGGGAACCCCCTTTCATTGTTGGTGGGAATGAAATTGGTAGAGCCAATATGGAGAACAGATTAGAGATTGCTTAAAAAACTAAAAATGGAACTACCCTATAACACAACAATCACACTTCTGGGCATATATCCTGAGAAAACCATAATTCAAAAAGGTATATGCACCACAATATTCATTGCAGCTCTATTTATGATAACCAGGACATGGAAGCAACCTAAAAGTCTATTGAAAGATGAGTAGATAAAGAAGATGTGGTACGTATATACAATGGAATATTGGTGGTGGTTGGTGGTTTAATCACTAAGTCGTGGCTGACTCTTGTGACCCCATGGACTGAAGCCCACTAGGCTCCTCTGTCCATGGAATTCCCAGGCAAGAATGCTGGAGTGGGTTACCATTTCCTTTTCCAGAGGGAGCTTCCCAACTTAGGATCGAACCCACCTTTCCTGCATTACTGGTAGCATTGTAGGCAGATTCTTTACCACTGAGCCAAAAGGGATTCCCACAATGGAATACTGCTCAGTCACAAAAAGGAATGGAACTGGGTTATTTGTAGAGATGTGAGTGGACCCATAGTCTGTCATACAGAGTGAAGTAAGTCAGAAAGAAAAAAAAACAAATGTAATATATTAATTGAACTGTGGTGTTGGAGAAGACTCTCGAGAGTCCCTTGGACTGCAAGGAGATCCAACCAGTCCATTCTAAAGGAGATCAGTCCTGGGTGTTCATTGGAAGGACTGATGCTAAAGCTGAAACTCCAATACTTTGGCCACCTCATGTGAAGAGTTGACTCATTGGAAAAGACTCTGATGCTGGGAGGGATTGGGGGCAGGAAGAGAAGGGGATGACAGAGGAAGAGATGGCTGGATGGCATCACCGACTCACTGGACATGAGTTTGAGTGAACTCCGGGAGTTGGTGATGGGCAGGGAGGCCTGGTGTCCTGTGATTCGTGGGGTCGCAAAGAGTCAGACACAACTGAGCGACTGAACTGAACTGAACTGAATATATTAGTGCATATATGTGGAAACTAGAAAAATGGTACAGCTTTGCACAGTGGCAGTATCATAGCCAATAAGGTTTATCTGGGGCACAATTATTGCTAATAGAAAAATGGTACAAATGAACCTATTTACAGGGCAGGAATAGAAACACAGACATAGAGAATGGACATGCAGGCATGGGAGGAGGAAGGGCAGATGAACTGGGAGATTGGACTGATCTATATGAACTACTGTGTGTAAACCAGATAGTGGGAACTTACTGTAAAGTCCGTGGGGCTCAGCTCGGTGCTCTGTGATGACCTAGATGGGTGGGATGAGTAGTGGATGTGAGGGAAATACAAAAGGAGGATATATATTTATGGCAATAGGCAATTCAAAATTGGGAAAGGAGTAAGCCAAGGCTGTATATTGTCACCCTGATTATTTAACTTATATGCAGAGTACATGATGCAAAATGCAGTGTTAGATGAAGCACAAGCTGGAATCAAGACTGCTGGGAGAAACATCAGTAACCTCAGATATGCAGATGACACAACCCTTATGGCAGAAAGTGAAGAGGAACTAAAGAGCCTCTTGATGAAGGTGAAAGTGAAGAGTGAAAAGCTGGCTTCAAACTCAACATTCAGAAAACTAAGATCATGGCATCTGATCCCATGACTTCGTGGCAAATAGATAGGGAGACAGTGGAAACAGTGACAAACTTTACTTTATTGGGCTCCAAAATCACTGCAGGTGATGACTGCAGCCATGAATTAAAAGATGCTTGCTCCTTGGAAGAAAAGCTATAACCAACCTAGAGTACATATTAAAAAGCAGAGACATTACTTTGCTGACAAAGGTCCGTCTAGTCAAAGCTATGGTTTTTCTAGTAGTCATGTATGGATGTGGCAGTTGGACTAAAAAGAAGGCTGAGTGCCTGAAGAATTGATGCTTTTGAAATGTGGTGTTGGATAAGACTCTTGAGAGTCCCTTGGACTGCAAGGAGATCAAACCAGCCAATTCTAAAGGAAATCAATCCTGAATATTCATTAGAAGGACTGATGCTGAAGCCCCAATACTTTCTCCACTTGATGCAAAGAGCCGACTCGTTAGAAAAGACCCTGATGCTGGGAAAGATTGAAGGTAGGAGGAGAACAGGATGATAGAGGAGGAGATGGTTGGATGACATCACCAACTCAATGGACATGAGTTTGAGCAAGCTCCATGAGATGGTGAAGGACAGGGAAGCCTGGCATGCCGTAGTCCATGGGGTCATAAAGATTCAGACACAACTGAGTAACTGAACAACAATAGCCAATTCACTTTGCTATCAGTTCAATTGCTATCAGTCACTCAGTTGTGTCTGACTCTTTGTGACCCCATGAACTGCAGCACGCCAGACCTCCCTGTCCATCACCAACTCCCAGAGTTCACTCAAACTCATGTCCATCAAGTCGGTGATGCCATCCAGCCATTTCATCCTCTGTCGTCCCCTTCTCATCCCACCCCCAATCCCTCCCAGCATCAGAGTCTTTTCCAACGAGTCAACTCTTCGCATGAGGTGGCCAAAGTACTGGAGTTTCAGGTTTAGCATCAGTCCTTCCAATGAACACCCAGGACTGATTTCCTTTAGAATGGACTTTGCTACCCAACATTGTAAAGCAACTATATTCTAATTTAAAAATTAATGGAATAAATAAAATATTAATAAAATCCATACTGTAGGGGGAAAATATTCTGTGGTCTTAGAAATCAAATTATAAGAATGATTCTTAAGCAACCAGGCTAGAGTAGAAAAAATGAAGGTTTCTTAAAAGAGTTCACACTTCCACAAGGGACTTAATTTCATTTGCCCAAATGGTAGAGGCTTGAAGAAATATCTATAGTTGCTAATCAACATGCTTTAGCTTTATGGCAAAATGTTTTAAAATGAAATGTAAATGTGTTTTCAATAACTTTTAATGAGTATTATTGGCAAAAAAATGAAGTCATCATTTTTAAGCACATGGATTTTGTTTTACAGATAAAAAATTAATTATTGGACAAGATATTTAAAGAGTAGAATAATTTATTTGGAGTTTTCAGGAAAAAGAGGCTTCTTACTGAAGCACATTTGTAATTAGACCTTTACCTTTGAAATAATTATTCCCTTAATTTTATGGAAACATTTCTAAAATATAATGTTTGTAAGATGCAGTGTTTTACTTTCTTAATTAAAATATGTGTATATTCATATCTCTTTCTTAGATGAATTCTTGTATCATTTTGAGCCTTCTTTTGACAAAACATGGAGAACTGATGCCATCAAAAACATGAATATATCTTAAACTGCTTGGCTATAGTTTTAATTCAGCATTTTTTTCTTATTATTCAGTGTTGGATTACTATTTACTATCATCCTCTGTAACATCTTCTGCTCTCAATAACACCTTTGACATTTCAGATTTTTTTGATCCATCAAATCACCATGAATGTTTTTAAAATCACATATTTATATATATTTGATTATGATTGACATAATCAAATTATGTCATTGGTAAAAACGGTATGAGTTAGGTAACCTTTAATTCTCTTTCTAAAGCCATGAAGAGGATTATTTCTTTTAGCCAGCTTCGAGAACAATTATTCAAATTACTACCTTCTTGTTGCATGTGGGGTGGGAATTATTAACAGGATGATTTCATATCACTTATATTTTTCACCACCAGCCTGAAATGAGACTGTCAGTAGGATTTCAAAACAAATGTTTTCCTTCTGAAACATATACTGGAATTTTATCCCCCTCTCCTTACTTATTCTGCTTTCCAGAAGTGTTAGTGTGAGTTGTATGGAGAAGATAGAGAAAGAAGAAAAACATTTCTTTTTTTTTTTTAGCTCTCTAATTGAGCTAGGCAATAGCTCACACTCTTAAAACTGTGAGATGTTGTGTTACCTGCCATATAGATCTTGTGATAATCATCTGTATTGTTGTCCAACTATTTCTGTTGGCAGTATCACTTTGGGTTCTCTTCACAGAGAAACTGCGTGGGGCCCTGTGGGGCTCTGAGCCACCAAGGTCTTTCTGGCCCCATTCCTTATAGGCAAGACTCCAGCCATTATGACTTTCCATGAGTTCCAAAGGGTGGATTTCTTGACTGTTCCTCCCTTCCTTGAGGAACAGTTAAGAAACCAACTGAATGAGGAATAGTTAAGAAACCAACTGAAGCAAGATTAAAAGGACCAGAGAAGCTCATCAAGATTAGCAGACCTTCACCTGGGATGAGATCAAGGAGGTGAAAACCCTGCTTACAACCTGTTCTTGTCAGAGACCCCATTTTTGAACCCCCATCATAAAAACCCTCATCAAGTATTCTGGGTTTGACACACATAATTTTTTGAGGCAGAAGCATGGTGGGTCTCTCTTTGCCTGGCAAAACAAGAAAGACACGCTTTACTGTTGTTCAGTTGCTAAGTTGTGTTGAACTCTTTACAACCCCATGGACTTTAGGCCACCAGGCTCCTCTGTCCTCTACTATCTCCCAGAGTTTGTGCAAATTCATGTCCATTGAGTCACTGATACTATCTAACCATCTGACTCTTTCTTCCAATGTGCTGTGCTCAACTGTGTCCAACTCTTTGCAATTCCATGGACCCACCATGGTTCTCTTCCATGGGATTTCCCAGGTATGGATACTGGAGTGGGTTTCCATTCCCTTCTCCAAGGGATCTTTCAGATGCAGGAATCAAACCTGGGTCTCTTGCATTGCAGGCAGATTTTCTACCATCTGAGCCACCAGGGAAGTCCATGTGCCACTACTCCTTTGCTAAATTTTATCAGTCCTCATGGTCATTCTCATTATGACCTCCACCAGGGAGGCTACAGACATGAAGTCAGGACATACAGTGTCAGCTTCCAGCATTTAGTATGGCACCAGATGGTTACATGTTCTTTTCAAGAATTGCGAGCACTGTAGTCTGATTCTCCCCTTTAGCTCTGTGTGTTTCTATTTGAAGGATGTGCCTTCATGTTGTAACGCATATTACTGTTGGTAGTAAATTTTTTTCTCTTGAGGAACTTGCAATCAATACAGGGAAAGAAAAGTAATACATAATAAAACAAATAATACATAATTTCAGAGCAAGATTAATTTTAAAAGTAAAGGGATTAAGAATCCCCTGGGGGCAGGGAGTGCTGAGGTCTTCCTTCAACCTTGAGAAAAGAAGAAACTAAGTAATATGTAAATATGTGGGGAAAGAGCATTCCAGTAAAGAAAAAAGAAAGGCAAACTATTAAAGAAAAGGAAACAAATAAATAACAACAAACAAAAGCCAATATGACAGGAGCAGAAATTAGTACTAGGCAAAAGGGGAGGGTGGGGTTAGAGAGAGAATCATGAAAAGTGATCATCTATACAACTTTGCAGGTCATGCAATAGTTTTGTTTTTTATTCTAGGTAAAAAGGTAAGTGTGGTTAGAGTGGGAAATGTAGATAAATGAAGTTTTCTTTTGAATTTTTTTCATATACAACACCTACTAAATACATTCAAAAAAGAGCTGATACAAAAGGAGAACTTAAAGAAACTTGAAAGTTCAAAGTTGACAAAAAGGAAAGTAGCTTAGGAGAGGGAATCTATATAATGGTAAGAAGGAAAGAGAGACGTGCATGTAAGTATTATGATGTGTTAATATGACCATTAAAACACAGGCCTGTCTTCAAGGAAGCATTGATTGACACAGCTATCTGCTTCCCATCTGTCCCAGGCCAGAGACCCACCTCCTCTTGCTTAAGGAAGTGGCCTTCCCAGGATAGCCCACATCAATGTCTAACTGAGGCCAATACAGGACAACTTTGGTGGGGCATACATATTCCAGTTTTCCACAGGACTGTCTAAGATCACACTTCTAATTCTCTCTCTGTTCGGTCTTGCTTTCAACCTCCTCCTTCAACAGATGGTGATCTCTAATAAATACCCAGCAAGACAAACTGACACAAGAAACCTAACAGGTGACAGAAAACTGAAACAATTTCTCTAAAAACAAAACAAAACAAAGTTTCCTGTGAGTTAGGAGACAAAGTCTTCTTGAGAATGAGATATGAGATGCATATAAGTATATACATAGGAAGTTCAAAGTGGTTATAAATGTTTGAATTAGGTGTTAGGGGAAAAAATGGGCTAAGAATAGTTTAAGGAAACAGAATAATTGCTGGACTGTCTTGGCAACCAAATTAGGGTCATTGATCAAGACAACTGTGGACATTTCCTTCTTTAAAAATATCTTCCCTCAGATATTTTGAAAATACACATATATAGCTTTCTTTCCATCTGTCTTATACTCCTTCTCACTCTTTTCTAAGGATCTTTTTTCTTATCCTTATCCTGTTATATTTAATGTTTATCAGAATCTATCTTGATGTACTTCACACATTTTCCTGAATAGGCTCATTCAGTCCTATACATCACTACCCTCCATCTACTGATGAATTCCCAAAATTTTTGCACCCCATATCTCTATCTTAAGCATATGGCCATATAACTGGTAGTCTATTGGTTATTTAAATCTATAGGTGCTCTAAACCCAGCATACACAAAACTTACTCTTTGTTTTTATCTTGTTTTGAAAAATGTGTTCTCATCTTTAATATTGCATTCCATATATTAGGTTTTTTAAATTTTGAAATGAAGCTAATTATCTGTAATTTCCTCTCTTCTTAATCATTAAATGTTGTCAACTCTGTAGCCTGAATAATACTTGAATCATCTAATATACTCTGCTTTACATCCTCCGATGTGTCTGACATGTATTACTTCAATACCCTGAAAATTGGGCTCCCTAGCTTGAGTCTTTTTCCTCCTGTTTTTTAAGTTAAAATCTATCATTTTATTAGATCTTCATTAAATTTTTGGAATTGAGAGCCAAACATAAGTTTAAAGATAAAAGAAACACCTCAAAAATAGATCCTGAAAGGCATCTTCTTCTGGCAAGCAGTCAGGGAATAAGCATGTAAATAAATTGACTTGTCTGTTCCATATCAGCCATGGCCAGCCACACAATCTCTGCCTTGCTTTTAATTAACATCACACAGACCCTCTATATATTTAACTCAAAGTTTATTGGCTTCCCTGGTGGCTCAGATGGTAAAGAATCTGCCTGTAATGTCAGAGACCCAGGTTCAGTTCCATTATTCTTGCCTGGAGAATTCCACGGACACAGGAGCCTTGTGGGTTTTTATTATAACCCTTGATCTCTGTATACCAATCAAATCCCTGGAGATAGAGCTTTGGGTGAGGCAGAAAAAGATAGCTTTACTGCTTTGCCAGACAAAGACTGCCTTGAAAACCTATGTGTTTCCACCCCAGAGACACTGATGAAGGTTTTCATAACACTGAGTCAAAGGTGGGGTCTCTGACAAGATTAGGATGTAAGCAGGTTGTTAAAGTTGCTCAGTCATGCCCTTGCAATCCCATGGATAGTCCATGAAATTCTCCAGGCCAGAATACTGGAGTGGGTGGCCTTTCCCTCCTCCAGGAGATTGCCCCAACCCAGGGATTGAACCCAGGTCTCCTGCATTGCAGGCAGATTCTTTACCACTGAGTGAGTGACAAGGGAAGCCCAAGAATACTGCAGTGGGTAAGCAGGGTTTGCACTCCCTTAATCTCATCTCAGGGGGTCAGTTAGCTAATTTTAATGGGCTTCTCTGGTCCTTTTAATCTTGCTTCAAGTGGTTTCTTGGCTGTTTCTCCCTTGATAAGCAACTGTTCAATGGTGGCTTAGTCACTTAGTTGTGTCAGACTGTTATGACCCCATGGACTGTAGCATGCCAGGCTCCTCTGTACATGGGATTTTCCAGGCAGGGATTCTGGTGTTGGTTTCCATCTCCTTCTCAAAGGGATCTTCCTGACCCAAGAATCAAGCTTGGGTATCCTGCACTGAATGAGCCACCAGGGAAGCCCTTATAACTCAGGGAAATTTAGAATGGCTAGAATCAGGCCTACAAGAAATGGGGGAGAGGAGGCCTCTGTGCCTGGGAGTCCCACAGGGCTCCACTTGGTTTTAGGATGCCTTGGCCTTCTCATGAATTCCGGAAACATATTTTTACTCATAATGCTGAGGGGGAAAAAAAAAAAAAAAACTTTTTAAAGCTTTCATTTGAGAGGCTGGCTTCCTAAAGCCATACATCAGTATACAATAAATAAGTAATTAAAAAATGTTGAAGTATGAAAAGATTTCTTCTTCCCACCAAAAGCACTGTTTTCTGAAAGAAATTGGTTTCTCAGTTCACCCACATTACAGCATTTAAAATTTATAATTATTACCATGACAATGGAAAAGCATTGAGGCATTTGAAGCAGAAGAAAACAGTCAGTTCAGTTCAGTCACTCAGTTGTGTCTGACTCTTTGCGACCCTATGAATTGCAGCACGCCAGGCCTCCCTGTCCATCACCAACTCATGGAGTTCACTTAAACTCAGGTCCATCGAGTCAGTGATGCCATCTAGCCATCTCATCCTCTATTGTACCCTTCTCCTCCTGCCCCCAATTCCTCCCAGCATCAGGGTCTTTTCCAATGAGTCAACTCTTCGCATGAGGTGGCCAAAGTACTAGAGTTTCAGCTTTAGCATCATTCCTTCCAAAGAACACCCAGGACTGATCTCCTTTAGAGTGGACTGGTTGGATCTCCTTGCAGTCCAAAGGACTCTCAAGAGTCTTCTCCAACACCACAGTTCAAAAGCATCAATTCTTCAGCACTCAGCTTTCTTCACAGTCCAACTCTCACATCCACACATGACTACTGGAAAAATCATAGCTTTGACTAGACGGACCTTTGTTGGCAAAGTAATTCCCCTGCTTTTTAATACACTGTCTAGGTTGGTCATAGCTTATCTTCCAAGGAGCAAGCATCTTTTAATTCATGGCTGCAGTCACCATCTGCAGTGATTTTGGAGCCCAAGAAAATAAAGTCTGTCACTGTTTCCATTGTTTCCCTATTTGCCATGAAGTGATGGGATCAGATGCCGTGATCTTAGTTTTATGAATGTTGAATTTTCAGCCAGCTTTTCACTCTCCTCTTTCACCTTCATCAAGAGGCTTTTTAGTGCCTCTTCAATTTCTGCCATTAAAGTGATATCATCTGCATATCTGAGGTTATTGATAGTTCTCCCTGCAACCTTGATTCCAGCTTGTGATTCATCCAGCCTGGCATTTCCCATGATGTACTCTGCATGTAAGTTAAATAATCAGGGTGACAATATACAGCCTTGACATACTTCTTTCCTAATTTGGAACCAGTCCATTGTTCTATGTCCAGTTCTAATTATCACTTCTTGACCTTCATACAGGTTTCTCAGGAGGCAGGTAAGGTGATCTGGTATTCCCAATTTTCAACAGTTTGTTGTGATCACAGTCAAAGGTTTTAGCATAGTCAATGAAGCAGAAGTAGATATCTTTTGGAATTCTCTTGGTTTTTCTATGATCCAACTGATGTTGCCAATTTGATCTCACATCTCCTTATAAGAGAGAAGGCAGAGTCATAGGCCTGGAGGGCAGAGCCTTGAGCCCAGAGGCTGCAACATCGAGCCTCACAAATTTATTCTGAGGCCTTGAAATCTAGTAGAATTTGCCCTGCTAGCAAATTTAAGTTGCTTTGGAATAGTGATCTCCTTCTTCCTTCCTTCTTCTCCCTTTTGGAATAGAATGTCTAGAACTATTTTCCTATTCCTGCTCCTCTTACTTTGTATTTCAGAACATCTAATTTGCTTTCTAGTCTCATGTGTCCAAAGATAGGGATTTTTTTCTCCTTGATGAATCATACATAGTCTCACACATACCTGATTTAAATGATATAAATTGTCAGATTTGAGACTTTTTAATCTAATGGTATGCTGGTAGATCTTGAAATTGACCTATACTTTAATCAATTATGAGATTTGGGAGTGCTGGGAAGTGATAAATATATTTTCCATGTGTCATGGATATAAATCCTTTAGACCAGAGGAAAGACTGTGGTAGAATTTAAAAAAAAAAAGTGCTAAAGTATATCTGATATTAATTCCTAGGAGCTGTAAATATTTGGGAAGGATCTTTGCAGATATGATTAATTTAAGGATTTTGAGATGGATTGTGTAATCCTGGGATAATCAAATTATCAAATCCAAATAATCCTTGGATTATATGGCAAGGCCCTAAATGAAACCACAGGTGTCCTTATAAGAGAGAGGTAGGGTAAGGTTATCAAAGAATACAGAGAAGAAAATGTGACCATGATGGTAGAGATCAGAGTGATGTGACCACAAACCAAGGAATGCTGGAAGCCACCAGAAGCTGGAAGAAGCTGGAATAAATTCTCTTTTACAGCACTTGGAGGATCTGTAAATCTGCCAACACCTTGATTTTGGCCTAGTGACAGTGATTTCAGAATAATAGCATTTTGAGGAATAAATCTCTGCTGCCCTAAGCCAACCAGGAAACTGATACAATGGAATGAAGAATCTCTTCTACATGTTTCTCCCATCCTCTTTCATTCTGATAGTGTGCTCTTTGTGTGTGTGTGTAAATTTCAGAAAGCAAGAGCAAAATGGGAAAAGGCTAGGGCCTTTTTAAGTCTCTGCTTACAACTAGCTTGCTGTTAGCCCACCGGTAAAAGTAAGTCACATGACTGGTAACTGAGTGGCTCAGAGTCAAAGTGAGAGGGTTCTGCAACTTTACATAGCAAAGGAAGTGAATATGGGGTAAAAGGAAGGGTAAGAGTAATTTTTTGTAGTTAGCCATCCATATGTTTATTTTCTCTGAAGTTGATTTTTATCTTTGAGTCTGTCTCTGGCTAAATCCCCCTTATTTTCAGATTTTGATCTTTCTTAATGCTTACACTGCTGTGGTATAATTTTATTTTCACTATCATAGCATTTTCCCTTAAGGCTAATTTCACTGGTTCTCACTAGAATGTAATCTCAGTGGGGCAAGTACACAGTCCTTGTCATCTTTATATATCCAGTGACTAATGTAGACCCTTTGATATAGGGTCTACATATGCTAATTCAAGTACCATACAAATTATATTCTGTTACATTTGACATTTTTCTAATGCACTAAAAAACCAGTATTAATATTTTCATGTCAAAGAATTTTAAATAAATAGTTTCTTTTTCTTTGAGCAGATAAGTTTATATACTTTTAATTCTCATTTAATATATTATGAATTGTTATAAAAATCAAAGTTGAAAATCTTTCAGTTCAGTTGAGTTCAGTCGCTCAGTCATGTCTGACTCTTTGCGACCCCATGAATCACAGCACGCCAGGCCTCCCTGTCCATCACCAACTCCCGGAGTTCACTCAGACTCACGTCCATCGAGTCAGTGATGCCATCCAGCAATCTCATCCTCTGTCGTCCCCTTCTCCTCTTGCCCCCAATCCCTCCCAGCAAAGGAGTCTTTTCCAATGAGCCAATTCTTTGCATGAGGTGGCCAAAGTACTGGAGTTTCAGCTTTAGCATCATTCCTTCCAAAGAACACCCAGGGCTCATCTCCTTCAGAATGGACTGGTTGGATCTCCTTGCAGTCCAAGGGACTCTCAAGAGTCTTCTCCAACACCACAGTTCAAAAACATCAATTCTTCGGCGCTCAGCTTTCTTCACAGTCCAACTCTCACATCCATATGTGACCACTGGAAAAACCATAGCCTTGACTAGATGGACCTTTGTTGCCAAAGTAATGTCTCTGCTTTTCAATATGCTATCTAGGTTGGTCATAACTTTTCTTCCAAGGAGTAAGCGTCTTTTAATTTCATGGCTGCAGTCACCATCTGCAGTGATTTTGGAGCCCCCAAAAATAAAGTCTGACATGCAATAGAGGAAAACAACAGAATGGGAAAGCCTAGAGATCTCTTCAAGAAAATTAGAGATACCAAGGGAACATTTCATGAAAAGATGGGCTTGATAAAGGACAGAAATGGTATGGACCTAACAGAAGCAGAAGATATTAAGAAAAGATGGCAAGAATACACAGAAGAACTCTACAAAAAAGATCTTCACGATCCAGATAATCATGATGGTGTGATCACTGACCTAGGGCCAGACATCCTCGAATGTGAAGTCAAGTGGGCCTTAGAAAGCATCACTACGAACAAAGCTAGTGGAGATGATGGAATTCCAGTTGAGCTATTTCAAATCCTGACAGATGATGCTGTGAAAGTGCTGCACTCAATATGCCAGCTAATTTGGAAAATTCAGCAGTGGCCACAGGACTGAAAAATGTCAGTTTTCATTCCAATCCCAAAGAAAGGCAATGCCAAAGAATGCTCAAACTACCGCCACAATTGCACTCATCTCACATGTTAGTAAAGTAATGCTCAAAATTCTCCATACCAGGCTTCAGCAATACATGAACCGTGAACTTCCAGATGTTCAAGCTGGTTTTAGAAAAGGCAGAGGATCCAGAGATCAAATTGCCAACATCCTCTGGATCATCGAAAAAGCAAGAGAGTTCCAGAAAAACATCTATTTCTGCTTTATTGACTATGCCAAAGTCTTTGACTGTGTGGATCACAATAAACTGTGGAAAATTCTGAAAGAGATGGGAATACTAGACCACCTCACCTGCCTCTTGAGAAATCTGTATGCAGGTCAGGAAGCAACAGTGATAATCTTTAACTGCCATTTAAAAAGTAAGGCAACCTTAATTGTCATTGATTATATTCAAACAACCTGGACAAAATTATTAATATTGAAATTTTCTTTTCAGTTTATATTTTCTATCATTCTCCAATTTATTTTCCCAAGAAACTTTAGGAAATACATTGAAAATACCATAAAGTAATTTTTGCTCACACACTTCCATTTGTTGTTGCTCAATCATCCTGTAATGTCTGACTTTTGCAACCCCATGGATTGGGATTTTCCAAGCAAGAATACTGGATTGGGTTGCCATTTATTCTTCCAGAAGATCTTCCTAACCCAGTGATTGAACCCGTGTGTCATGTCTACATCTCTTGCATTGCAGGCAGATTCTTTACATCTGAGCTGCCAGGGAAGCCACGCATCCATTTAAAATTTACCTATTGTTGAACAAATATGTTCAAGTGTCTGATATTCCTTTTAAAAATTATTAATAAGTTGTAACTGGTTGGATTTTTTCAACTCTTTTTTCAACTCTGAAATTTTAAGTATAAAATGAACATTACTCTGCCGTTTTACTTTTGTTTTGTACAAAGTGAGTAAATGTGACCTTAACTTTAGCCACTAGGCACTTCCCTGGTGGCTCAGAAGTTAAAGCATCTGCCTGGAATGCGGGAGACCCGGGTTTGATCCCTGGGTTGGGAAGATCCCCGGAGAAGGAAATGGCAAATGGCAATCCACTCCAGTACTCTTGCCTGGAGAATCCCATGGAGGGAGGAGCCTGGTAGGCTACAGTCCATGGGGTCGCAAAGAGTCGGACATGACTGACAGACTTCACTCACTCTAACTTTAGCTAAAAATGCTGGTGAAAAAACTAAATGCTGAAAAATGTATTTAATGCTTCAAACACACACACCTTCCTCTTTACATGATTTCTTATTGATATTACTTTTTATCCTGTTTATCCTTTTTCTGACACTGATATTACTATTTTTAATTATAATGATAATAAATGTAATTAATTCCAGCAGTATCACTTTATTGTTTTATATTTGTTCCTACTTACTTTGATAAATATTTATGAAAAAGAAAAAGAGAAGTGGTAGCTAATATTGTCTAGAAAAATATTTTAGACACAGTCCCCATAAGGTCCCCTCAAACAGCTGTGCCACTGTACCTCCATCCAAAAGCACTTGTCAAGCTCTGGGCCTTAGCAGCACACAGGGTGCCAACTCTGCTGGCCTGTGCCAAACTGTGGGGAGTGCCTGATGCTGACTCAGATCCAGTTGGAATTGCTTTTAAAAACTCTAAAATCAGTACATTTTTATTTAGGAAGAAAATCATACATTCCTTTCTTCTTTTTCTTTATAATATCACTTTTGAAAAAATATGAACTGCTGAGAATAAGAATCACAGTATGAGTGTACTTTCTGAAATCATATTTGCCATTTTGCAGCTTCCAGATCACAAGAATTTCATATTATCTGAAAAACTGGATCTCTTCCATTCAAATATAATTATTTATCAAACTTTTTTTGGCAAAAGACTGCAGTGCATAGTAGCTTAATTTGCACACATGCAAGCAATACAAATATTCTGATTTATTGAACAACTATTAGCTGAATAGCAGTCACTAAATTCAGTCATCCTAGTCAAGCTAGTGGTCTATATAAATGCAGTTTCAATGAGAATAGTAGCAAATGTCAAAATAAACAGCAAATGTAATAAAGCTCATGGCATATTAGATATTTTTAGTTCTTAAATAAATTTAAGGAGACCACAGTGAAATCAACAGATCAACAATGACAAAGATATCCCATGGAAGCCTTATAAAATGTGTCTTGTCTTGAAATATTTATAAGAAAATTTTACTTGCAACCATTGCTAGCCAAGTCATAATAGTTTTCTTAGGAAAATGAGTAAACTATAAAAATAGAACAGGCTTTCATCACCAAAAGTGTATTGTCTGTAGCCTGATATTATTACCACCCAAAACCACCAACAAAACGTTGAAAACATTAATTGAAATAATACTTCAAAAGTTTATTTTTATTTTTTTAATTTAAATTTATTTATTTTAATTGGAGGCTAATTACTTTACAATATTGTATTGGTTTTGCTATACTTCAACATGAATCCACCATGGGTGTACACATGTTTCCCCATCCTGAACCCCCTTCCCAACTCCCTCCCTTCCCTCTGGGTCATCCCAGTGCACCAGCCCCAAGACCATGAAGAAAACGGAAAATCAAAATACAAATTTGATTCTCTGGTAAGTATGAAAAATTTCAGAATTGAAAAATGCAAAGTATTATACTACTTACATTGTGCCATGTTAGCTACAAGTGTGCTGTGATGATAAAAGAAAGAAATTACTACACAAGATAATGCATCCTCTCCTCTGCTCTCTGTGGAGGCTTAATTATTGAATTTTCACTATACTGAAGTATTTATTCATAGCCCCTCTCAGGCAGACAATGTGAAATTATTTTAAATATTTCTGTATATAAAGATTATGTACAGCAGTAATTATCACATAAAGTAAATGTAAATAAAGTGTCAGGGCAAATGTTGAATAAATGGTAATTATTGCTTATTACTTCTAAAATTATCATTGAACTTCATTAAAATGAATGTTTTCTTTCACTAGATAAATTTGTTGCAGTGGGATATTAACTTTTGATAGTGAACACAGATCATTGGTGTAAAATCTAATCCAGGTCACCTTAACCACTCACAATCCATTGGTAAAGTGGGAACTTGGAAGATCTCTGTACACTAAATGAAAATATAAAAACTTATTTATACATATGTAAGCACATTTTCTTTTGTGCATGTGTTAAGTCACTTCAGTCCTGTTCAACTCTTTGTGTACCTATGGAATGTAGTCTGCCAGGCTCCCCATCCATGGGATCCTCTAGAAAAGAATACAGCCGTGGGTGGCCATGCCCTCCTCCAAGGGATCATCCCAACCTAGGAATTGAACCCGAGTCTCTTACATCTCTTGCATTGGCAGGCTGGTCCTTTACAACCAGTGCAACCTGGGAAGCCCCTTGGTTTCCTTTCAGTCAGTTCAGTTCAGTTCAGTTCAGTCGCTCAGTCGTGTCCAACTCTGCGATCCCATGAATTGCAGCACGGCAGGCCTCCCTGTCTATCACCAACTCCCAGAGTTCACTCAGACTCACGTCCATCAAGTCAGTGATACCATCCAGCCATCTTATCCTCTATTGTCCCCTTCTCCTCCTGCCCCTAATCCCTCCCAGCAAGGGACTCTCAAGAGTCTTCTCCAACACCACAGTTCAAAAGCATCAATTGTTCAGCACTCAGCTTTCTTCATAGTCCAACCCTCGCATCCATACATGACCACCGGAAAAACCATAGCCTTGACTAGACGGACCTTTGTTGCCAAAGTAATGTCTCTGCTTTTCAATATGCTATCTAGGTTGGTCATAACTTTCCTTCCAAGGAGTAAGCATCTTTTAATTTCATGGCTGCAGTCACCATCTAGCATCTTAAAATAATCATTGACATGATGCCTTGCAATAAGTAAAATCACCTCATTTGTTGGACATTATGGATGGCAATTTTTCTGTTGATATGTTTTTCCAGTATCCCTTAAGAAATTCTGTTGAGAGAATTTAATATTAGTTTGGAGAATAGTTATAGAAGCCATCAGTTGAACACTTTTCTTAGTAAATATTAACAAAGAAAAGAGAAAAAAAATCACATGTCTTCAATAAAGATAATCAATTTTGAATACAAAAGCACACACAATGTACTCATGCCCATATTAATTTTTTCAATAAAACTTATTTCTACTCTGTATTATCTAATATGTGTAAAAGCGTTTAATCAACAAAAAAATGAGCATATAGAAATATTACAGCATCTCCTTTTGAAGTATCAGAGTAAATTTAAGAATAAGCAACTTATATCTGATGCATGCTTGCTGCTGCTAAGTCACTTCAGTCATGTCCAACTCTGTGCGACCCCATAGACGGCAGCCCATGAGGCTCCCCCATCCCAGAGGATTCTCCAGGCAAGAACACTGGAGTGGGCTGCCATTTCCTTCTCCAATGCAGATGCATGCTTAGGCAATACATTAAGGATTTTACTACATTTAGGCTGGCTAGGGACCTGTAATGGAGAAGGCAATGGCAACCCACTCCAGTGTTCTTGCCTGGCAAATCCCATGGACCAAGGAGCCTGGAAGGCTGCAGTCCATGGGGTTGGGAAGGGTCAGACACGACTGAGCGACTTCACTTTCACTTTTCACTTTCATGCATTGGAGAAGGAAATGGCAACCCACTCCAATGTTCTTGCCTGGAGAATCCCAGGGACAGGGGAGCCTGATGGGCTGCCATCTATGGGATCGCACGGAGTCAGACACGACTGAAGCGACTTAGCGGCAGCAGCAGGGATCTGAAAGGGGCTTCCCTGGTGGCTTAGATGGTAAAGAATCTGCCTGCAATGCAGGTGACCCAGGTTTGATCTCTGGGTTAGGAAGATCCCCTGGAGAAGGGAATGACTACCACTCCGCTATTCTTGCCTGGGAAATCCTATGGACAGAGGAGCATCTCAGGCTACAATCTATGTGGTTGCAAAGAGTAGGACATGACCGAGCAACTAACATCTTCAATGGCCTGTAGAGTTATCATTTTGCAGCCTAATAGCATGCTGAAAATGAAATTCTAACCAAGGAGAAAATTGAAAAATATTAATAGACAGAATAAGAGAACACACAGAGAATCCCTCTAAAAGAATTTTACAATTTTGTTTCTCTAGAGACTCTTTAAATTCTCAGTATTCCTAAAAAGAGATCTTATAACTTTACTATAGATCTCTCTCAGCTTGAAATGCAGAGTTGAATTATGTATGATGGCCCTTACCAATGAATATCCTGAATTGGAAGATATAGAGCAGAGTAAGAGAAAATTGTTAATCCTCTATCTTTGGGGGTGGGGGGGTGCAAATAAAGAACTGTCTAGAAGCAGCTGGGAAGAGAAAATTCAAGTCACCTTCTGAGAAAGCTAGTTAACTGTTGTATTTGATGTGTGACTGATAAAGGGAGGAGAGGCAGAAACAAAACTGCAGGGATTTTCTCAACAGAACATCTGCTGTCATTCTAACAAATCAAAGTATTTGAGGATATGGGATGGTTTAGTAGTTATTCAAATAAATTAATATCAAATAGAAAATCAACAAAAGATTGACTGCTGGACAACCTAGAGTACTACTGACAAAAAAAAATTTGTATTGTTTTTAGTGATACAAAGGGGCAACTTCATCATACTCACAAAGAGAGCTGAAACAGTTCTTAAGGCATAATTACTAAGAACATACAGCAAAATATAGAAAGAACTCCATCAATGAGAAATTATATACTATTTGCATATTAATTCATGTAGTAATAATAACTGCTTTGAAATTCAATATCTTAGGTGTTGAAACATGAATGTAAGATTTATGGTATAAAATGACGCTTGCAAGGATTAATATTTTATAATGATTAAACTCTCCCACATCTAAATACCAGGGCTTCCCAGGTGTTGCTAGTAATAAGGAACCCACCTACCAATGCAGGAGACATAAGAGACACAGATTTAATCCCTGGGTGGCAAGATCACCTGGAGGAGGGCACTCCAGTATTCTTGTCTGGAGAAACCCATGGACAGAGGAGCCTGGCAGATTACTGTCTATAGGATCACAAAGAGCCAGACATGACTGAAGTGACTGAGCAAGGACACACATCTAAATAACAATTATATGATCCAACCATACAAGTACATTTTCAAACTCAGTTTTATAAATTGAAAAAAAATAATGTATGCCTAATGATTATATAAACTGATACAAATATTTAATACATACATTTACAATATAGTTATAAATATAGTTTTCGTAATGCTCAGATGTTTTAGCCACAATTTGCCACAGTCTTTAAAAAGAAAGCTCTCCTGTCATGTTAAATTACAATATTTCTTTTTTAATCTTACCTAGCCTTAATAAACATGATCTAATTAGAAACATGGAAGAGTCAACCACATTTTTTTTACTATATCATTTTGATATATGGTCAATTATTAAATGGTTTCACTGTAATACATTAAGATGGCATGCAAATATTTAATATTAAATGATTTTTTAAAAATAATGGTTGTTGATTACTTAGCGCCTATATCATTATAGTAGAAAGCAATATTTCTTGCTTTCCTTCCTCCTAGACATATGAGATGATTACATTTCTCTGTCCCGTTAAAGTTTAGGGTAGCTATAAGACTCACTTTTGCAAATGAAAAATAAGCCAGTGAAATACAGAAGAATTAATGGACGATTCTCCATGCTCTTTTCTTTTTCATACTGATTGTGGAAAGAGAGAATCTGTACAGTGGAGACTCCATCAATATGGATTGCTGAGAAGTCTCACAGAGGAGAGTTGCCATAGAAGGACACTCATATTAAGAGCTAAGTTGATGAGTGAAAGGTAAATTTAATTATTAAACTACAGAAATGTGGAAGTGGGAGCAGAGTTGTCAGCCTGGTGTAAACTAGCTCATCCTGATTCATAGAATTTTCTTTTCCCAATTCCTGATTTGGGAATGTGATGTGACTACTCCATTCCACTGACTATCTTCACAAGTTTAAAATTATTATGTTTCTATAGAGAAGAGAGATAAAGGTCACTAATTTAAAATCTATCAGACACATTTAGCTACATTTAATGTTTTGGTAAACACCATGTAAGTAACAGGCTTCCTGCCAAGTTATTCACAATAATGGTAAGATTGGTCCTTGCTCTACAGGAACATATGGTTTAGAGGGCAGATAAAAATACAAATGATTTGGTTTAACACAGTGTGACTGGACTTCCCTGATGGCCCCGTAGTTAGCAATGAACCTTGCAATATAAGGAACATCAGTTCGTTCCCTGGTCTGGTAACTAAGATCCCATGTGCCTTGGGGCAACTAAGCCCAAGCACTGGAACTACTGAGCCTGGGTACAGCAACTACTGGGCCTGCACATTGCAACTAGAGAGAAATCTATGCACCACAACTAGAGAAACCCACACGCCACAACTAAGATGATGCAGCCAAATAAATATTTAAAAAAGAAATCAATGTGATTATTAATTTAATTCTCTGTGAGACAGAGGATGAGATGGTTGGATAGCATCATCCATCCAATGTACATGAGTTTGAGCAAACTCTGGGAGATACTGAAGGACAGGGAAGTCTTGTGTCAGCAATCCATGGGGTCTCAAAGAATCTGACACAACTTAGCATCTGAACAACAACATTGATAAAATTTAAATACATACAAAAAGAGTGAAAACAGAAATCACATCCCTGCTTGAAAGAGTTAAAGGAAAACTTCACAGAGAAGAGTAAATTATCTGACTGAACACCAAGTCTGAGCATATTCTAGCAAATGTGCAAAGGTCTGACATATGAATGAGCTCATAACAAGTTTGTAGTTACATATTGCCAAATAAATGTAATAGAGGTATTGGAAGAGATCAGATTGGACAGCTGGTCCAAGACATATCACAATGATTCGTATGTGAAGGGATTTATACATTTACAAATGAGAAATTCTGGGAAAAATATTTCATTTTAGAAAAAAAGGAAACATAACAGAAACTTTGGTTGTTTCGTATTGATTGGAAAAAGTGAAATAAGAGGAGGAAAACATTATGAAGCCAACTGAAAACAATAGTTTTACAAAAAGAGAGCAATGGAGATTCAGGAAAAAAAGAATGAACAGAACAGTATTTTAATTGGAAAAAATCTGGGTAGCAATGTTTGGAAAATGAGGGACCTGAATGGATCTAAGATGTCTCAAAGATTTCAAGTGGATAAACATGGGAACACTGACTGAGGTGTGGTAATGCAAGGAAAAAAAGAAAAGAAAAATACTGGTTTGAGGACTCGAAAGAAGGTGTAGTGATTAATTCAGTTTGCAACACACTGAAGTTGGGCTTCCCTGGTGGATCAGATGGTAAAGTCGCCACATGCAAGGTAGGAGACTTGGATTCAGTCCCTGGGTTGGGAAGATCCTTTGGAGAAGGGAGTGGCTACCCACTCCAGTAGTCTTGTCTGGAGAATTCCATGGACAGAGGAGCTTGGTGGGCTACAGTTCATGGGGTCGCACAGAGTCAGAAACAACTGAGCAACTAACACTTTCACTTTCATTTGAGTAAAGATATCTAGCAAGAGCTCAAAATAAACTTTTTGATCTCTGATTTATCCCACTTTCCTAAAACTGTGTAACATAAACTGGTCAAAGAAAATATATATGTAGATTGAATTGGGAAAAATGAAGATTAAGTCATAGGGGATAAAGGAGACAGCCAGGAATAATTCTTTCTGAAATCTCATGTCTATTTTTCTCTGTGCTTGAATCCCTGGCTTGTTTCCTTAGTTTCTCTGTCAAGAATGCCTATCTTATTATTCACTAGAGCCTAAACTTTGTGAAATCAAGGGCTTCAGTTTATTTATATTTTATAGTCTACAGAAGTTATGGTAATGTTTATAGTTAGGAATCTCAATAAATTATAGATCAGAATTTAGCTCTTAGTGGAGTTATCTACATGTGTAGGCAATGGGAAAATTAAGTATGGTATCAGGATGCACTAGCATATGAACTTAACATAGAGAACAAGTGAATACACTTAATTTCCCAGTTATGGGATCTACAACAAAGAGACTTAGTATTGAAATATGTAGGAAGTAGGCATGTCTGGGGGCTTCCCTGATAGCTCAGATGGTAAAGAATCCACCTGCAATGCAGGAGGCCTGGATTCAATCTCTGGGTTGGGAGGATCACCTGGAGGAGATCATGGCAACCCACTCCAGTATTCTTGCCTGGAGAATCCCCACGGACAGAGCAGTCTGGCAGATTACCATCCATGGTGTCACAGAGAGTTGGACATGACTGAGTGACACAACACAGAAATATCTGGTGGGCTTCCCAGGTGGCACTAGTGGTAAAGAACCCACCTGCCAATGTAGGAGATGTAAGAGATGCAGGTTTGATCCCTGGGTCAGGACGATCTCCTAGAGGAGGGCAGGGCAACCCACTCCATCATTTTTGCCTGGAGAATCCTACGGATAGAGGAGCCTAAAGAGCCACAGTCCATAGGGATGCAAAGAGTCAGACACGAGTGAAGTGACTTAGCACACATGCAGACACATTTGGATGTTAACTGGATGTGGCTGTTCATTGTACTGCATTGTTCTGATTTTTTTTTTTTTAATCTTTGAGAAGTTAAGAAAAATCTGAAAGAAGGTATACCTTCTAAGGAAAGAAATGTCTGACCCTGTAACAGCTTGGTTTAATATCACTTTTGGCCTCACAAACAGGAGAGATAATTTGTTTGGTTCCCTCCATGATGATAAGGTCAAAAGAAAATTAAAAGAATCAATGTCCCTGGTCAAATTTCTGAACCTTTACAGAATCTATGACATCTCAGTCGCAGAGTGCCAAAGAAGGTCTGTGTGCAATAAAATCATATTCATTCAATGAGACACAGTCTATTCACATTGTCAAATAAGAAATGAAAATATTATAGTTCTGACTATAACTGAGCTCTGTTTTTATACTCAAATCCTGATAAAACTTTTATCTACCCTTAAGTTTTACTGCTTAGTTTTCTCCATCAAAATTCCATTCTCACTGTAAGCATACCATAATACAAATTATCTGACTTCTGTGATGCTAATTGCCATTCTCGAACAATTACTCAATCTTTTAGACTTTTCCTGCTTGCATTCCATGACCCTGTTCATTAAGACATATGGGTATTTGATTTTGATCTGGAACTTTCAATTATGGTAATAATGCCAGTTCTGTTTTTATATCTGTAAATCATTTTTAGTTCTCAACTCTATTTGGAAGCATGCTCCTCTACCTGCCTGTAAACACTTGACCCTATTCCCAAATCAGACCCCTGGTTATATACTCACTCCTGTTTTAGTCCACCTGCCAACTGTCATAAAACCCTGAGCTTTATATTCAAGCAGATCTGGCATAGGGTTTCCTAATGTTTACTAATTCAAGAGGCTTTTTCCAAGTGAAGAGACAACGATTTTGTGAAAGATAAAGGATGGGTAGAAAACTAGGCAAGTAATTGGCTTATATATCTTTGTTTCAGTATGTGCTTACTGAAAGGACTGCTTACCCATTTACAGAATAATAGGGCCATAGATTTAGTAACAATAAATTGGCAAGAGTTTGGTTTATAAATCAGGAAGTCTGTATTGCAGACATTACCAGGATATTAATATGACATTTGTGATCAAAAGAAAGGACAACTAGAAACATGACCAGCATCATTTACTATGATGCAGGGTGGCATTATTTATAGCTATTCTGAATCACAGCATACTACCATTTCCAACTTAAGATCTAAAAATACATAGTTTGGATTCAGTGGCTTTCCAGGTGGTACTAGTGGTAAAGAACCTGCTTGACAATGCCAATGCAGGAGATGTAAGAGACACAGGTTTGATCCCTGGGTTGGGAAGATCCCCTGGAGGAGGAAGTGGCAACACACTTCTGTATTCTTGCCTGGAGAATTCCATGGACAAAGGAGCCTGGAGGGCTGCACACCATGTGGTCACAAAGAGCTGGACACAGCTGAAGAGACTTAGTACCCATACACCCTTCAATCTGGCTTTAAGCACTTCTAATTTATTCTTGATTTTATGTATATTTAAGTAGTTTGTCATTTGCATGATTTACTAGGAATTTATGTTCCATGAGAAAATAGTATGGTTTGGACTCTGTATCATATAACCACCAAAGAAACACTGGGCCAACAGAAAGATAACTATAGGAAGCATCTACCGTTCTAGTGCCGAGGAAACCCTATGGAATTATCAGAAACTAAAAGACAATTATTTCTTGGTATTCCTTATAGGTAGAATATTTTTCTTAAATGCCAGACTCATAGAAACAGAATAGAGAAGTGGTTTCCAGGGGTGTTGGGAAAATAGGGAGAAGTTGGTGAAAAGTGAACAAACTTTCAGCAATAAGATTAAAAATATCTGAGGATATAATACAAATATACATATGTGGTTACATATATATATATATATATAATTACAAAAAGCCTAATTACCAAAGCAATTAATTTATTAATTCTTTTCTATAAGACCTTAACTAGTTATAAGTTTTAGATCATAACCTCCTAAAACACTATCAATTTGTGTAATACTCTTGACTTAGCTAATATTGTTAAAGTGGAAACTCAATTTGATTTTAATGATCTTTTTCCAGGAAAAGAATAAATTTATGCTCATTATTTAGGAGTCAGTAGACTAAATCCATAGCTTCTAAAAAAGAACTTTCATACCACATGAAAATATAATAAAGTTATTTGAAAAATTAAGCTAGCAAACAATACATTTTTAAAAAATGAGTCAGTAAGGACCAGGGGAAACTGATTTTACCACATTTAAAATTAGGAAAGGAGGGTTATATTTTTCTAAATTAAGATCATAGGGACATTGATATATAATTATAATTTCAAGCTAGTCTCTTTTCTGAAAACAAAACAAAACACAAAGCTTACTATAGTCTTTCAAAATAAACAATATGTATAATTCAGTCTTTAAAAAGGTATTAATAAAAAAATTAAGATTCTCAAATAAAGCATATGACATATTTTTGGCAACCCTCTAAAAGAGATTGCATTTATTTTCTAATTTTTATGAAGATCTATCTACTGATACATTCAATTTAATTTGCCATTATGAATATTTTGTTCCAATGTCTGACAAGACATTTCTGAAAATAGCTATGGGAGGCATTTGATTTTACATTTTTATTTAGCAAAAATGTTGTTTCCTATGTATTTAAAAGCCAATGCCTTTGCATAATGAATTTTTTTTGAGTGTGTATTGTATCTTCTCTTTTACTCTCAAGATTTTCTTTTTTAATGAGTGCAAAGACCTCCATTAAAACCAACAAATAATGACAACAAAAAGTAAAAATCTATTCTCAAGCAGCTATAATGTCTCAACACATTTGCTTAATCATTTCTTTCACTGAAAAACACCCTTTGCAGTGTAACTAGAATAAGATATAGGTTTGTATAAGGCTTCTCCAGAGTACATTATATTAATCTCAGCATTATAGAAAAATAGCACAATCTTATTAAAGATGCACTTTTCAGCAGAGATAATAAGAAAATACTATTAGAAAGTGTATCACCCTATTAACTAATGAACCGAAATAAAAGACATACATCAGTTCAGTTCAATTCAGTTCAGTCGGTCAGTCATGTCCAACTCTTTGAGACCCCATGAATCGCAGCACGCCAGGCCTCCCTGTCCATCACCAACTCCAGGAGTTCACTCAGACTCACGTCCATCAAGTCAGTGATGCCATCCAGCCATCTCATCCTCTGTCGTCCCCTTCTCCTCCTGCCCACAATCCCTCCCACCATCAGAGTCTTTTCCAATGAGTCAACTCTTCACATGAGGTGGCCAAAGTACTGGAGTTTCAGCTTCAGCATCATTCCCTCCAAAGAAATCCCAGGGCTAATCTCCTTCAGAATGGACTGGTTGGATCTCCTTGCAGTCCAAGGGACTCTCAAGAGTCTTCTCCAACACCACAGTTCAAAAGCATCAATTCTTTGGCGCTCAGCCTTGAGGTCTATTTATATCTATTTTATTGTTACTTATAATCCCAGTTTGATCATATGTAAATTAAACTTGATTTACCAATTTCAAATAATTTAAAAATAAAAATACATCCTCATCACAAAATCTAAAAGGTCAACAACATTATCTTTTGTAGTTTTAGGGGGAGGCACCCAAAAATGCTGTGCCTTCAAGTGTCCGTTCTCTGACTAGCATGATTAAAAAAAAAAAAAAATAGAATACAGGTCCTTTACACCTCATGACCATAACATTTATTTATTTATTTTTATCTGTTTGCAATATAAGAACATATAGGTGGAAAAGGAAGGGGAAAAAAATCCAAATGAAAAGACTGTATCTGTATTTTAATTTAAATTTCCATTTTCTTTCTCTTCTCATATGATCTAATATTTAGTAGAGATGTAATTTATAATCAGGTTTCTGACCAACCAATGCAAAACAGCAAGAGAAATTGACCAATTAGAGACCAAAGATAAATATAAGAGGAAAAAGAAACACAAAAGAGAAAATGAAAGAAGAAAAATTAGAATAAAAATGGAAGGAAAAGAGAAAGGAAAGAAGGAAGGAGAACAGAAAAAAGAGAAAAGTGGATAAATATATTCTTTCTTCCTCTCTTTTCTTTATGGCTTTGCAAGTTAATTTGTGACAATTGATGTCTACATAATTGACTGATAACTCAGAGGTAGAACAGATCAGCAGAAGTGACTGTAAACCCCAGAGACTGTGCTCCTCTGGGTGGACTTTGTCTCATAGCTAGCTATTCCTTTAGAGAGAGGATCCAAAGAGACTTGCTTGAGGATATTCTTATAATAGAAACTAATCCCTTTCTCTACAACTGATCTAGGAGCTAGTAAGGTAAATTTTTCTTTACATATTATTGTAGAAGAAAGTGAAATGGAGGCTAGGGATATGTGTAATCTGTAATTAACTAATGTTAAAATAATTTAATCTTGTGCCAGTGGCTGGTATTCTTATTTTGGAAGCATTTGAATTTAAATATGAAAACCATTATTAAATATTTCTACTGGTTGGGAACACACCAGTAAAGTTGCTGTTATCAAAAAATAATGCAAGTATTAATAAAAACATCATATATGCCTATCAGTAAGTATGAAGTTTGATTGAAAAGGAAATCTTTGTTTAAGCATTTTATTGTGAACTTCTCCAGTAATCCTTTATTTTTATTTAATTTGTTTTTTTTTTTTTTTGAAATTTGAGTTTCTTCAAGAAAATAAGACACCCACAAAGGACTTTCCCTTTACCCTGTTGTCACAGTTGGGTGTGGAGCATTGTCATAACCTGATGTATTGATCTATTTTTAAAAATATTTCCAAAGTAGGTATCACATTTTAAACAATTACTGAAAATTAAGATCCTAGATATTTAATATTGCTGTGATTCTATGTCTCAACATTGTTTATCTTGAGATAAATCATTTCAATATTATCTGATAGGCCTTATATTTTGCTTTGCAGTTAATATTTTATATTGGAAAAATATAGAGTAAGTCAAATTACTGAAATTAATTGGTGAGAAAAAAATGTGGTTGTAAGCAAAATGGGAACCCTTGTAAGAAAATGTGCTAAAGGAAAATATTTATGCACCCATTTTGCAAGTTAGTTTTGGAAAACTCCAAACACCTTATAATTTAATGGCTAAGAGGACAAACATAATTGGGTTTAAATTTTGACTATACTATCTTTTTTTAAATTTTTCACATAATCACCCTAAGCCTGAGAATAGTCATAATTTTTTAAAAGATAACACTAATAAGGATAAAATAAGTAGATAGCATCTATTATCTATTTCCAAACCTGGCCAGAGAATGACTTAAACAATGAAGATTATGTTCCTTTTAGAGTGAGATTAATATATACTTTTATATAATATAAAACCCATTATGAATGTTGATATTAATGCATTACACATAGTGTTATTATGTGCAATTAATGAGATAATTTTATTACTGTATAATGTCTTTCAAACTATATAACAAATATTTTCCAAGCTATATAAAATTAGGAAGTTTGTTGCTGTTGTTTAGTAGCTGAGCCATGTATGACTCTTGTGACTCCATGGACTGTAGCTTGCCAGGTTCCTCTGTCCATAGGATTTCCCAGGTAAGAATACTGGAGAGGGTTGCCATTTCCTTCTCCAGGGGATCTTCCCAGTCCAGGAATTGAACTAATGTCTCCTGCATTGCCAGGTGAATTCTTTAATATTGAACCACCAGGGAAGCCTTAGGATTATAGGATTATATTTTATTATATTCTTCAAACATACATTATTCACTATCAATTTGTCATTCTTATAGTATAACTTAGTCTTGTCCAAAATTAAAAGCTTTCATTTTTTCTTCCTACCCACTCTCATTCTCTGAATGTTCACTTTTTGAATAAAATTAAAACTAGATTAAAAGCACAGATATCACAAGAGGCCAACTATTGAACTATTCCCTGCTGTTTCTATAGCACACTTTTCTAATTCTTCCTAGATTTAGAATAATATGTCTCTTACTTCCATTCCTCAGTGCCACTTTTTGAGTTGCCTTAATTGTAGGCCAAACACACTGGCAGTTTTAGATTGGGGAAGGAGTAGTGAGAGAGAATAACTAAACTAGGAATCTTTAGAACATCTTAATCAGATGTCATCTTCTGACATCTCCTCTTTCTATAGCTAAATGAAAGTACCACCTATCACCCCTGTTTATGTTAGCAGGACCATTATGAATCACACTATTAATCATTTTCATGGTGATATTTTCACTTAAATTATATTGTATTTTATTTTAACCTCAGATTTTACTTGAACATCTTTTTTCCATTGATTATTCTTATACTATATTGTTGTGTATACATAACTTAAATACTGAGATCATTTATATATATATGCCTGTATGACATATAAAAGAATTAGAATAAGCCATGTATTCTAATACATCTGTTGACCATTAGTTAATATACTACCAGGAGTTATTTCAGTGGTAAACATGGCATGGCTATTCCCAGTGAAGCATAGCATACACAAAAGAGAGTAAAATAAGTTAGTAGGCGATTACTCTTAAGCACCTGGGAAGTAGCAATCATATAGAAGAGTCATGTTCTGTGGACCTGCTGACTTACTTAGCAACTTGGAGTCACCTAAAGGATCCACAAAATAAACTGCACATACACCAAACTCTTAAGATTAAAAAGGACTTAGCCAGGCAAAGAACATGGAGAAGAGTTCTACAGGAATAGAGAACAGTAGGTTCAAGCTATCAGAGGCTAGAGATATAACATTGCCATCAAGGAACACAGAGAAGTCATTGTAAAAAAGAGGGTGAATGCATAAGCAGGAACAGGACAAAAGGTGAAAATCATGTAAATAGCTTACATTTTAGTCTAGTTTACTGATTTATAGCTAGACTTTTCCTTACTTTCAAAAAAACTGTGAATGATGCTAGATGGCAAGGTCAGTCAGGTCTAGGATATTCTAAAGCAGCCAAGGAAGAGATGAAACACCTACCAGATGAGCTGTTTACAGAGAAACATAGAACATTGGTATTTATTAATGTCATCATATTATATGTTTCTCTTATACAGCTAAGGAATTTTAAAAATAATTCATAAATTTTAAAAAGAGTATGAAATAAACAACTTTTGCCAACTGAAGAGATAAATCTTACAGAAGTTACTTGACATCTGAGTAAATCTCTGAAATTATGAGCAAGAAAGTGAAAAGCTTGGAGAGGCCCTTGGTCATTGGAAAGCATTTATCCTGACATGTTTGACCACTGCTTTTAGATGGAGAACATTAATTGGTACAGAATAAATAGTGTAGTGAAGGAGAATACTCACTGTCTACATGGACTCAGGTGTTAACTGCCCAGGAGCAGATGCTGGCTTTGCAAATGACTACCAGTGAGACCCAAGTTATTTAAACTCTCAGTGTTCTTCTCTGTAAACTGGAGATAAAAATAGCACATATTACATTTTAGGATTACTGTGATAATGAAATCAGTTGCCATTTCCATAAACAGTATGTGGAGTAAGGAGAGCAGAAGACTTCCACATTGGAATACAGGAGTGGATCTGAGGATGAATGGAGCAGATGAGGTGGACTTGCTTTAAAACTGTTACTCATATGTCATCCCTAGCTAATGTTTTGTGACTTAAATACATGTATATTAAATCCTTGTGGAAAGAGCAATTGAGTATTTAAATTAGGTTACCATATGCTTTATTGCCCAAATTGGAACACTTTTTACAGTGAAAGTGTATGCTAGTAATAATTAGGACTAAACAACGGTGACACTAGGATCATCATAAATAAACAGAGGAATTGTGTCTTCACAACAAGGTCTGTTGAAAGAGATCAGCCCTGGGATTTCTTTGGAAGGAATGATGCTAAAGCTGAAACTCCAGTACTTTGGCCACCTCATGGGAAGAGTTGACTCATTGGAAAAGACTCTGATGCTAGGAGGGATTGGAGGCAGGAGGAGAAGGGGACGACAGAGGATGAGATGGCTGGATGGCATCACTGACTCGATGGATGTGAGTCTGAGTGAACTCCAGGAGTTGGTGATGGACAGGGAGGCCTGGTGTGCTGCGATTCATGGGGTCGCAAAGAGTCAGACATGACTGAGTGACTGAACTGAACTGAATTGAACTGAAGAGCCAAAAATTTCTTGATTACACTCTTTTTTTAAGGCAACTTTTACATGAAAATTTTTAAGACAACTTTTTCAGTAATGGTGAAAATGATTGATGGCATTTTTGTAATTCATTCATGTCTTTATACATATTGTATGTCTCATTCCCAATAATAAACCCATCAAGAAAGTGATACTTTCAATTACTACTGCTTTAGAGGTGAGGAAATTAATATATGATAAATAAAAATAAACTTCTATGAAGTCAGGTTCACTCAGCTAATTAGCATTAAAGCCAAGATTCCAATGCTGGCAGTTCAGTATCATAGGCTACATTTGTAAAGGGTATGCTGTAGGCTCTTGAAGGATTTTACCAGGAGGGTGACATAATCATATTTATGCTTTGGAAAACAAACCTAGTTGTAGTACAAAGAAAAACTTGAGGGATAAAAAACTGATTAAAGAGAAGAATTACAAGATTGTTGAAGTAACAATGACAGATCTAAAATGGTTATGTGGAGAATTAAGGAAGAAGCAGAATATCAATTTAGATTTTGATTAGGCATTGCTTTCGAACTGGGTGCTGTAGAAGACTCTTGAGAGTCCCTTGGACAGCAAGGAGATCAAACCAGTCAATCCCAAAGGATATTGACCCTGAATAGTCATTGGAAGCACTGATGCTGAAGCTGAAGCTCCAATACTTCGGCCACCTGATGCAAAGAGCCAGTTCACTGGAAAAGACCCTGATGCTGGAAAAGATTGAGGGCAAGAGGAGAAGGGGGTGACAGAGGATAAGAAAGTTGGATGGCATCATTGATTCAATGGACTTGAGTTTATGAACAGGGAGATAGTGAAGGACAGGGAAGCCTGGCGTGCTGCAGTTCATGGGGTTGCAGAAGGTTGGACACGACTTGGCAACTGAATAAAAACATTAAGATGTTGGTGGAGAGGAAGAGGAGAGAGTAGATTTGGCCTCTGAAAAATCCTTTTGGAAAATGTGTACATAGTAATACCATCTATTCATTGATTAGCAGGTTTTTTCTCTGTTCCTCTCCAAGTATATGAACTTTGACTTAGGAAGGTATTAGCCAGATAAATGAATGTCCTTATAATCATAATTATTGTAGAAAGAAGACATTTTAGAATAATCAATTTTGAGGCTTCAGATTAAAAATATGCTAAAATTATTATAAAAACTTGAATTTCAAATAATTATATGACAATTGCTTTTCAGTTGCTTGATTATATATTGTTCTTTTACATACATAAATAAAGATATTTTAAGAAAAAATTGAGACATATTTTCAAAAGTTTCTTTAATAATCATATTTATATTCTGAATGGTTCTTTCCACATAAGAAAGAAAGTTCTTCATTTAAAAAAAACTTTCACAATTCCAGTTCAATTTAGCAGCCTCTGATAAAGTATTTCAAATTTTAAATTCAATTATGGCCCTCTCCTCTTCTTAAGGAGATTTAAAACCTGTTGTTTTGGGTCGAGTCAGCTTAAAATTCATACGTTGAACTTCTTACCCTGAGTACCACAGAAGGTAACCTTATTTGGAAATAACATTGTTGCAGATGCAATTAATTAAGATGAAGTCATGGTGGGGAGTGTCATCATCCTATGTGACTGGTGTCTTTGTCAAAAAAGGGGAAATTTAGAGTCAGAGACATACATACACAAGGAGAACCATGTGAAGATGAAGTCAGAGATGGAGCTGATACTTCCGTTAATCAAGGAGCACAGAAAGCTGCCAGCAAAAAACCAGAAGCTAGTAGCAAGGCATTCAAGACATTCTTCTCCAGAATTTCAGAAAAACCAACCCTGATGACACTTTGATCTCAGACTTCTAGCCTCCAGAGCTGTGAGACAATACATTTCTTTTGTTTATTCTGCCCCATTTGTTATGGCAGACCTAGCGAACTAATTCATGCAGATATATGTAATATATTTGTATATTAGTTTAAAAATATCGGTCAATATTTCTTCTGGGTTCCTCTATTTTATAAATTGTGACAAGAATTCTCTTTTCTACTTATATGTAAGTCAGATGACATATAATTAACATAAGACTAAGATTCAAGCTGAATAGTACAATGCCTTCCAAACATTAAAGCTAAAAATCCGAAAATACTTTGGGAAAACCCATTATTATTAAAGCAGTTACAACTAAATAGCCATGTGGCTTTGCAGTAATCACCTAATACTTCTGGGTTTCAATTTTCTCATAAAGTATTTCATAGTTTTTGAATTAAAGATCTCTATTGATTTTTAATTATAAATTCTATGCTTTGTAATTACGGAACTTGACATGTTACAAATTTAAATATAATGAATAACATTTCAGTACTTCTCAACCTAATGTGTACAAGAATTGCTTGGAATTACTGTCATGATACACGTTTTAAGTCACTAAATCTAGTTGGATCCTGAGATTCTGCATTTCTAGCAAGACCATAAGTGATGACCATGCTGCTCGTTCTGGACTATATCTGTGCAGCAAAGGGTTTTAGCTTTGCCATGGTTACTCAGATGAATTTTGATCTCCACTCTCACCTAGGCAGTCATCATTAATGATATTAGCACCAATGTTCTTATTAAAAAAAAAAGTCTTAGAATAAAAATTTCTTGATCTAATTATTTATAAGGAAAGTTATGACCAACCTGGATAGCAGATTGAAAAGCAGAGACATTACTTTGCCAACAAAGGTCCGTCTAGTCAAGGTTATGGTTCTTCCTGTGGTCATGTATGGATGTGAGAGTTGGACTGTGAAGAAAGCTGAGCACCAAAGAATTGATGCTTTTGGACTGTGGTATTGGAGAAGACTCTTGAGAGTCCCTTGGACTGCAAGGAGATCCAACCAGTCCATTCTGAAGGAGATCAGTCCTTGGATTTCTTTGGAAAGAATGATGCTACAGCTGAAACTCCAGTACTTTGGCCACCTCATGGGAAGAGTTGACTCATTGGAAAAGACTCTGATGCTGGGAGGGATTGAGGGCAGGAGGAGAAGGGGACGGCAGAGGATGAGATGGCTGGATGGCATCACTGACTTGACAAAGGTGAGTCTGTGAACTCTGGGAGTTGGTGATGGACAGGAAGGCTTGGCGTGCTGCGATTCATGGGGTCGTAAAGAGTTGGACATGACTCAGCAACTGAACTGAACTGATGCTAATTATGAAATAATAAATGATAAAAGAAAAAACTTTATTGGAGGATAATTGCTTTACAGTGTTGTGGTGGTCTCTGCTGTACATCAATCACTCCACCCATCTAGGTCATCACAGAGCACCAAGCTGGGCTCCCTGTGTTCTACAGTGGCTTCCCAGTAGTTATCTATTTTATACATGATAGTATGTATATATCAATCTTACTTTCTCAATTTGTCCTCCCCTGTCCCTCCCAAGCTGTCTCCACAAGTCCAGTCTCTACTACTATACACAATGGAGTATTAACCATAAAAAGGAATGAATGAGTCAGTTGTAGTGAGATGTGTGAACCTAGAACCTGTTATACAGGATGAAGTAAGTCAGAAAGAGAAAAATAAATACCATATATTAATGTATACATATAGAATCCAAAAAACTGTTAGCCATTTACTGCCTGTTTATTATGTTCTTATCAGATCAAGCTGGATGAGGTTAGAAGTGTTGTTGCTAGAGCGGTTGTGCTGGGGTCCAACCCCATTCTACTTCCAGATCTCACTTCCTGAATCACTGCATTGAATATCACCTGTATGCATATGAGTGTATATGTGAACATATTCATGTGTGCTCATATGCATATATGTATGTATGTGAATATGTATTAATCCTCTGAGACCTTTTAAGTTACCATGGATAATTTCAATATTTAAGAATTATTTTGTCTTAGTTACCCATCTCTAACTTGAGTGAGTTTACAGTGTGCTGCTGCTGCTGCTTCTAAGTCACTTTAGTCGTGTCTGACTCTGTGTGTATCCCTGCTTAATTTCTTCTTGTCTGTTATGACTTCAGCCTCTGATTGCTCATGCTTCCTAGTCTTTTTGTAATTCCAGTTTTATCAACCAGATATCTCTGTCAATTAAATTCTACCCTTTGTAACAACCATAAATTGTTATATCACTTGGCTTCTCCATGCTCATCAGGCCAATCTAAATTTTGCAGTCCATTCCCCATAATCCCACATCTACTATTGTCATTCTTTTACAGTAATCATTCCAAAGCCATGTTATAGAATACAGGCTCATTGGATCTATTTCACATCCAAGAATCTAACTCATAAAAAAGTATATTAATTTCAAAAAAGTGAAAAATTTGACAATTTACAAAATTTTAGAAGTTGGTAACTTTGAGCGTCAGCATATTATTTTCTAAAATTGTAAAATACTTCATATTGCAATGGTCTCATTTTGTCTTGTGCCAAATTTGTCAATATATTGAAGTGAAAGCAAAAGCTGCTGAGTCGTGTCCGACTCTTTGCAACTCCATGGACTATTCAGTCCATGGAAATCTCCACACCAGAATACTGGAGTGGGTAGCCTTTCCCTTCTCCAGGACATCTTCCCAACCCAGGGACAGAATCCAGGTGTCCCACTTTGCAAGTGGATTCTTTACTAGCTAAGCCACAAGCAGAATATTGAGCTTGATGGAGATAATATGTAATTTAGAACTGAATGGGCTTCCCTGGTAGCTCAGATGGTAAATAATCTGCCTGCAATGCAGGATACCTGGGGTCTATCCCTTCCCCTGGAAAAGGGAATGGCAAGCCACTCCAGTATTACTGCCTGGAGAATTCAATGAATACAGGAGCCTGGCAGGCTAAAATCCATGGGATCACAAAGAGTCAGACAGGACTGAGAGATTTTCACTTTCAATAATCAGCTGGCCCTTGAAGTAATCTGCAGAGGAAATGACTCCTAATCTCTTGATTGGGCATCATTAAATAAGATTGACCTAGTAAGAACAGCTCACACTCTTTACTGAGTGATAAGGCTCAAGTAACTGCTGGTCCCTCCCTCATCCTTCTCCTCTGACAAGATGGGGTCTGGATGCACTTGAGAATACAGATTTGTGTCATCCTCAGGCTGAGAAACTGTGAATACTGTCTCATCATTCTGAACTATTTTCTACTCTGTCATTGTGTTTGTTGCTTCTCACTCTATTGTCACTAATAATCTTGGCTGCTGCCAACACCACAGTGACCTTTTATTCTTTTTTCCAATCCTGTTTATTATCTGCTGCTTTTCACTTGCTTCATACAAAAATGTAGTCATCCTCCTCCTCTTCCTTCTCTCTCTCCCTTTCACTTTCTCTCTCTCTCATATTTTGTTTGTCTGCATTGGTGTGATGCTAGTCATGCAAAGACTTTTCTGGGTGAACTGTATAATAAAGTATATGTTTTACCACATCTAACTTCTTTTTTTTTTCCTCCTACAGTTGACATTAATATCAAATTCTGGGCTTCCCTAGTGCATGTATGCTTAGTCACTCAGTCGTGTCTGACTCTTTGCGACTCCATGGGTTGTAGTCTGCCAGACTCCTCTGTCCATGAGATTCTCTAGGCAAGAGTATTGGAGTGGGTTGCCATTCCCTTCTCCAGGGGCTCTTCCCAACCCAGGGATTGAACCAGGTCTTCTGCATTACAGCTGGATACTTAACCATTTGAGCTTGGGCTCAGTGGTAAAGAATCTGCCTGCCAGTGCAGGAGACCTGGGTGAATCCCTGATCCAGGAAAATCCCACATGCTGGGGAGCAACTACTGAGCCTGTGCTCTAAGCCAGGACACGGCAACTACTGAGCCCATGTGCTGCAACCACGGAAGCTGTGCATCCTAGAGCCCCTGCACTGCAACAAAAAGAAGCGCTCATTCTCCCCCATCTAGAGAAAGCCTGTGAGATAAGGAAGACCAGTAACAGCCAAAATAAATACATAAATAACAACTATATTTAAAAACAAAAATCAAATTCAGCCCTTCCCTGCTTTCTTTGTTTCTGAATCTAGTAGTTTTTCCTTCTTCTCAATATGAAGGAAGAGTAAAATTTGGAACCCTGGGTATAGAGATGTGTTAGTGTTGTGTGTGGGTGTGTATGTGTGTGGCGGGGTGACTAAAGTTGCCCACAGTAGCTCATATTTTGAAAAGTTTGAATGGTATTTAGGTAAAATTAATAATTTATTTAAGGAAGTAACGATAACTTGTGGTACTGGGAGACTTGCAAAGGGAAAAGTAAAGTTTTAGAAGCTGGGTGTGAGTCTTTTATTTTTCAAATATTAATTGTTAGTTAATTTCAGGCTTTAAATGAATCAGCTTCTCAAATCCTATACAAACACAATCAGTGTACAGAATTTTAAATTTAAGAAAAATTGTTTTTTAATGTAATTACTAAATTTAGTCTTCCTAAACACTTTAGGAATTTCTGAAACACTGTTCAATAAATACTGTGATGTTTCTTCCTTAATTAACTGAGTAACTTTTTTCAGGCAGTTGTTGAGTCCCTTTTAAAACTACCTAATTGGTTGTTTCGAGATCTAAATGTGAATGTACCTGGGAATTCCCTGGAGGTTCATTGTAGAGCTCTGCACATTCACTACCATGGCCCAAGGTTCAATCTCTGGTCAGGGAACTAAGATCCTGAAAGCCAAATAGCACAGCCAAAAAAATAAATAAATAAAATTTTAAAAATCTGAATGTATTTTAAAAGCATTTAGAGTGTGCCTAAAGGACAAAAGGAGATCTAAAAAGGATTTTTATATTTTTCTTGCCTATTACTATAATTATTATTATACAAGTTGGCAAGCATATTTTTGTTCTTATTATGAGCTAATAACATAACCTTAAAAAGAATCAGTCAATGTCAATTTGTAAACAACTAATATTAATCTTTGGAGAGCATTTCTATGACTTGAGGCAGAAAAGACACTAGCTATATCTGGGACATCTTGTTGTTGCCAGAAAGCAAGTATCCTGTAAGAGCATCAAGATGGAGTTCTAAATGACTGAAGAATCTGCTTAAATATGTCTATGCATTTTAGTCTTTGAAAGTAGGAAAGAGGAGCAGTGTTAAATATTAGTAAACCTAAATATCTTAAACAAAAAAAGTAATGTGCCAAGAGGGGCACTTTCCTTTGGCTTTGGTTACTACCTCTCATATGTAGACCACTCGTCTATGTAGAAAGAAGTAGAAAGAGTACAAGTCTTCAAAAATGATAAAATAACCAAATGCCTGGAAGAAAGATCACTCCACAGAAAATCTTCAATTCCCTAGGAGAGCCCAGATGATACTTCTAATTATAATAAAGCATTTAAAAAACAGATCAGATGATTATATCATGAATATAGCACAATGGGTCAGGTAATACTGTGAAGGCAAATATAAAAACCTCAGTTCAGGGAAAGAACTGTATTTCAGAAATTAAAATCCATAATTAAGTCTTATATATCATAAACCTGTCATATAAAATGAAACTGTATTTAAAAAATTATCTCATGACTGGTTACTTGGTATGGAATTAATTCATAAGATTAATGTATTCACCAATAAAATAATTATAAGGATAACTTCCTGTGCACAAAAGCCACTTGACTATGAAACAATCTATTAAAAATGTGTTGTGGTTTGTCAGAAAAGGCTTCTTTGAAAAAGGGACATTATTATTTTTCAGTTGTTTTCTTCCCATTCACAATTTTTTTTTTCCTCTGCTCCACTCTCAAACAAAAATTCAGTGTGGTGTTGGATAGTGAAAAAAATAGTCAAGACCCAATATTATTCATCATCATTAAACATTTATCAAGTACACTGTCAATTGGGCAAGCTGGTGAGATGTTTAACTGTTATGTTGTAAATTTCAACCACTTGCCTCCATTTGCAAGCCCCCTTTATGAGCAACATCACACTTGCAAATCCTGCTGTGTTGGATGGTTTAGGCAAAGATACTTTCTATCAGATGAATTCGCACACCTTTGGTCATAGATTTTTGTTCAAAAGTGAATTACAATGATTTCAAGTAAAGCTTTAGATTTGTAGAAATCATTTCAGTATGGGATTGAAACAAATGAATAGAAAAATTAGGGAGTGACCACCTTAAATTGTGATACAAATTAGGAGAATCAAAAAGTTTAAATCAAATAATTTTGATCTCAGTGAATAAAGTCTTTTTATACGCACATGCCCCTTCATGGATCACTGCATTGTTGCGGTGAAGTGGCTTGCATAACTCAATGAAGAAATGAGCCATGCCCTGCAGGCCACTCAAGACAGAGGGTCATAATGGAGAGTTCTGACAAAACTCTGATATGCAGAGCACATCATGAGACATGACAGGCTGGATGAGTTACAAGTTGGAATCAAGATTGCCGGAAGAAATATCAACAACCTCAGATATGCGGATGTTACCACTCTAATGGCAGAAAACGAAGAGGAACTAAAGAACCTCTTGATGAGGGTGAAGGAAGAGAGTGAAAAGATCAGTTTAAAACTCAATACTAAAAAAACCAAGATCATGGCATCCAGTCCCATCATTTCATGGCAAATAGAAGGGGAAAAGGGGAAAGCAGTGACAGATTTCCTCTTCTTGGGCTCTAAATTCACTTCAAATGGAGACTGCAGCCATTAAATTAGAAGACAACTGCTTCTTGGCAGGAAAGCTATGACAAACATAGACAGTGTGTTAAAAAATGAAGACATTGCTTTGCTAACAAAGGTCCATATAGTCAAGGATATGGTCTTTCCAGTAGTCACATATGGTTGTGAGGGCTGAACCATGAAGAAGGCAGAGCACCAAAGAACTGATACTTTTGAACTGTGATGCTGGAAGATTGTTGAGAATCCCTTGGACAGAAAGGAGATCCAACCAGGCAATCCTAAAGGAAATCAACCCAGAATACTCATGGGAAGGACTGATGAAAGCTGAAGCTCCAGTACATTGGCTACCTGATGCAAAGAGCTGAATCACTAGAAAAGACTCTGATGCTGGGAAAGATTTTGAAGACAGAAGAAGAGGGCAACAGAGGATGAGATTGAGATAGTTGGATGGCATCACCAATGCAATGGACATGAGTTTGAGAAAACTCTGGGGTATGGTGAGGGACAGGGAAGCCTGGCATGCTACAGTCCATGAGGTTGAGAAGAATCCGAGACAGTGTGGCAACTGAACAACAACAACAGGCACATGATGATGATGATGGTACAAGCAGATACTGGACTCCCAAATGTTTGAAAATCAAAGGAAAAAGAGTATCTTGCAGAGAGCAGTCAATGACCAGATACAAAGGAAGGCAAGTTGTAAAGAGCAAGGTCTTGAATGTTGTAGTAAGGGTAGAAGAAAGAACACAGAGATAGGTTTCTGAGGCAGAGGAGATACTTCCACTTGGTGAAGTGAAGTGAAAGTCACTCAGTCGTGTCCGACTCTTTGGGACCCTATAGACTATACAGTCCATGGAATTCTCTAAGCCAGAATACTGGAGTGCGTAGCCTTTCCCTTCTCCAGTTGGTAGGTAGACTTCATAAAGAGGAGTGACAGTAAGCACAGAGAATGCTTACATACTCTGATCTGAGGTTAAAGTTTCAGTTGCCAAATATCACTTGAATCTACTTTCTAATCATTGGCAAATTTAAACATTACACTCTGGCAGGTCCACATTTTAGATTCCATTCAAAGAATGCCCATTCATATCATTTGTGTATTTTCCCTTGTATCCATTATTGAAGGCCTATATCAAATAACATTATATTCATGAATGTCTCTGAAAATTCTCAGCCATTAACTTTTGTTAGTATTTTAATTTACAGTTTTTGATAATTCTAAAATGTAATCTCACTGAGAGAATTTTTTATTGTGTTGTCTCCAATACTTAGGATCGCAAATGTATATTTTACATGCATTTTGTTCACATTCAATGATTACATACATTTTGAATATTAAATGTTTATTAAAATTAAATTAATCATAGCATTACATTGTATATCAGTCTAGTAATCTAGAGTAATATTTTCAATAAATTCATAGTGAAAGTATTTTAAAATGAGTAAATTAATTATTAGAGAGCAGGTATAAAGTTTTCTGGGAGAAAGTCATATTGCTGATAGCAGTAGTCTAAGATTCTTAGGACAATAAGTAAGATTCTGCATGGCTGCAAAGAAAAGCACTCAACTCAGATTTACAATCAGGAGTAAATTGCAATTAATAATAGCCAAGTACTTTTTTTAAATGGCAACTATTTTCACTTTAAAATATTTTCATTAAAAACAGTGACATCTGCTTATGGTTTAAAAACAATGCCTAATAATGCTGTTTGCCTGATGTTTAGAATATTTTATCTACATATCTAGATACTAGACACATAGATGATATTCATGACGGTATATATGTGTGTAGGCCAAATAATGCCCCACCTTGAAGATGTCTACACCCTAATCCCTAGAACAAAGTAGTTACATAACAAAAGGGATTTTGCATTTAGAAAAAAATTTGCGAATCAGCTGAACTTTAAACAGGTTGTCTTGGATTTTCCATGCCCTCTAAGTAGCCACAAAGGTCCTTAAAAGATGAATGCTAGAGGCAGAAGGGCCAGTATGAGAGATGGTACAGGAGAGGAGGCAGAGGCCAGATGAAGCTGAAAGAGAGATCAGTGAGATATGAAGTATTCAAGGACCTGACATACCTTTGAAGTTCTGAGATGAAGACAGCTGTCACACAGGGAATGAAGGCAGCCCCCCAAAACTCAGGATACCCTGCCAATGACCAGTAAGGTAATTTCAGGACCTCAGTCCCACAACAGCACTTAACTGAAATCTGATAATAATCTGTAGTAATCGGGAAGCATTTTCTTCCCCAGACCCTGCAGAAAGGAACACAGTCCTGTGGATCTCTTGATTTCAGTCTTGGGAGACTAAGCTGAGTTCCAGCATGAGTTCACTGGACTTCTGAAAACTGTTGAGAGTACTGTTTAAGTCACCAAAGTGAAAGTGAAGTCACTCAGTCCTGTCTGACTTTTGCAACTGCATGGACTGTAGCCTACCAAGCTTCTCGGTCCATGGGATTTTCCAGGCAAGAGTACCAGAATGGATTGTCATTTCCTTCTCCAGGGTATCTTCCTGACCCAGGGATCGAACCCAGGTCTCCCGTATTACAGGCAGACGCTTTACCCTCTGAGCCTCAAGGAAAGATTAAGTCACCAAACCTGTGGTAATTTGTTATGGCAGAAATAAGAAAACATCTTCTAGATTTAGATCCAAATATTTCTATAGTGTTTATAAATACAGTTGTAACATTTTTAATCTGTTTTCTTATCAGGAATTTAAAACTTCAGAGATCATAGGATTCTAGGACTGCCAGGGCAGCATGTCTGATTACAAACTTTGGAAACAGTACACATATCTTTCAAATGTGGACAATAGAGACCTAAAAATAATGAATATTACAAAGTCTTGAAAGGGATGTTGTACATTATATAAAAATGCTGATTATTTTGGAATTTATTGTATATATTATCTGAAAATAGCCATGTACTTGCTCTGCAAAAATGCCAAAAGGTAGGCTATGTTAACAAGTATTTTTGAACAAAATCTAAACATTCACTCATTTATTTCAAGACTACATTTTTCTCCTTTTAATCTTATTTCTTATCTATTTTTTCCCTCAGTACATATCTTTTTCCTTATTCATCATCCCATCTTGATTTTTATTTGCTGTTTTTGTATTTTACCTGTTTAAAATTTCAGGTACACATGATTGGAGATTTTTTTTTTATTCTGGAAGGTAGTATAAAATATAAAAATAAATAATACATATAGCAGTCTGTTTAAAAAGAATTCTTTTATTGCATGGTGAGATCAGAAAATGTTCAATAAATGCTGACTTCTGCTGTTTCAGCATATTTCGAGATCAAGTCAGGAAGAACCATACACTTCAGCCTAAACTGAATATAAAAGGAAAGAAAATTATTTAAGGCATAGCTGTTGGAATAGCTACTCTTTCCAGCTTAAAAAGGTAGCAAATAGTAGCTAGTCAATAGGCTTTATAAAATGAATACACTGTCAAGAGAAATATGACTTGTCAGTGGTGATATTCTTAGGTCACAGTTCTCAGTGAGTTTTTTTTTTTTTTTTTTTCAGTGAGTTTTCTTAACACTTGACATTCACCACAGTGGGTATACTATTATTGTGAAATTATTACCTCTAATTAAATTAAAAATATAATTCTTAGAATATAGTACATATTGAAAAGTATTTGTGAGATGAAGGAGAGAGCATTTTTATTAAATGCACTTAAGAAAAACAAAAGAAAAACACAAGTCTCAGGGGGAAAAATACTTCCCTGAATCATTCAAATCTGTAGCTATCAAAAAATGCTGTATTTTAAGCATGTAATAGTTCAGCATGCTATAAGAAAACCAGACTATTGTAATATGTGTTTTATATTTCCTTGAATATAATGTCCTTGACACATGTTAAAGCAACCTGAAACATTTTGAATGACTGATTTAAGATATTTTTCTACTGAAAAGCCTATATTGATTGCCACATTAAATGGATTGTGAAACATCAATATATTTGAGTTGCTACCAAAAGTCTTTGGAAGTTTACCACTTCCAACTCTCCCAATGACTTCAGATTTGTTTGTCATTCTGAAAAGTGGTCTCCTTATCATTATTTAGTACTTGAGAATGAATATTTAGCCAGTATAAGCAATCATACTTGTATATTTAAATTCTTGGAGCAGATAGTCTTCAAGACTTTGCTTCTTTTATGTTTTAAACTTCTACACTCACATCCTCACCCTCTGGGATGTGTAAGGAAATAATAGATTTTTATAGAGTGAGATAACATGTAGAGATATCATAGAGACAAATAAGTTAAAATAAAGTATGTGACCTAGTCTCTAAAGTAAAAAAAAAGTATCTGTCAGAAAGTCATGGTTGCTTAAAAGGTATAAAAAGTCAGTAAAAATTTTATTAGGCAAAGTGAAGAGAACCTAGCTCAAGACATTAGAAGTGTGAGATCTTGTGGGGAGACGAGTATGAATGTTTTTCTCAGAAACGTGGCTGAAGTACAAAGGTTGCTTGATAAGGTAGGAAGAGAGCTCCATACAGGTTTTTGTGAAACTTTCTGATGATTTTGTTGTAAAAAGAAACAGAAAACCATCTAAGCATTTGAAGGAATATGAATGGCGTACTTAGGTTTATTGCACTCATTTCACATGCTAGCAAAGTAAAGCTCAAAATTCTCCAAGCCAGGCTTCAACAGTTCGTGAACCAAGAACCTCCAGATGTTCAAGCTGGATTTAGAAAGGGCAGAAGAACCAGAGATCAAATTGCCAACATCTGCTGGATCACAGAAAAAGCAAGAGATTTCCAAAAAATATCTACTTCTGCTTCATTGACTACGCTAAAGCCTTTGACTGTGTGGATCACAACAAATTGTGGGAAATTCTTAAAGAGATGGGAATATCAGACCTTAGCTGCCTCCTAAGAAACCTGTATGCAGGTCAGGAAGCAACAGTTAGAACTGGACATGGACACAATGGACTATCTCCAAATTTGGAAAGGAGTACATTAAGGCTGTATAATGTCACCCTGCTTATTTAACTCATATGCAGAGTACATCATGTGAACTGCCAGGCTGGATGAAGCACTAGCTGGAATCAGGACTGCTGGGAGAAATGTCAATAATCTCAGATATGCAGATGGTACCACCCTTATGACAGAAAGCGAAGAAAAACTAAAGAGCCTCTTGATGAAGGTGAAAGAGGAGAGTGGAAAAAACTGGCTTAAAGCTCAACATTCAAAAAATGAGGATCATGGCATCTGGTTCAATCACTTCATGGTAAATAGATGGATAAACAATGGAAATAGTGACAGACTTTATTTTATTGGGCTCCAAAATCACTGCAGATGATGACTTCAGCCTTGAAATTAAAAGACATTTGCTCCTTGGAAAAAATTGCTATGACAAACCTAGACAGAGTATTAAAAAGCAAAGATATCACTTTTCCAATAAAGGTCCATCTAGTCAAAGCTGTGATTTTTCTGGTAGTCACATATGGATGTTGAGAGTTGGACCATAAAGAAGACTGAGTGCCAAAAAATTAATGCTTTTGAGCTGTGGTGTTGGAGAAGACTCTTGAGAGTCCCTTGGACTGCAAGGAGATCAAACCAGTCAATCTTAAAGGAAATCAATCCTGAATATTCATTAGAAGGACTGATGCTGTGGCTAAAGCTACCTAGTGTGAAGAACCAACTCACTGGAAAAGACCCTGATGCTGGGAAAGATTGAAGGCAGGAGGAGAAGGGTACATCAGAGAATGAGATAGTTGGATGACATCATCGACTCAATGAACATGAGTTTGAGCAAGCTCCGGGAGATGGTGAAGGACAGGGAAGCCTGGCGTGCTTCAGTCTATGGGGTGGCAAAGAGTTGGGCATGACTGAGCAACTGAACAACAACTTAGGTTTATAATGGTGAGATACTGCTTCTGTGGGCAAACTTCTGCCCTGGAGAGAAGGCATCTCTTTTTTCTCATTACTAATCATTACTTAGATTCAGATTTCAATGCACAGAATAGGTCTCATTTATTCTTTTCTTCCTCTCTTCCTTGTGGCTAGTCTGGTGAGAGCCCAGAAATTGTCATATATAACAAACTACCCCCAAATCAGTGTCTTAAAATAACACATATGTGTTTTGCATTTGGGCTTCCCAGATAGTGCTAGTGGTAAAGAATTCACCTGCCAATGCAGGAGATGTAAGAGACGCGGGTTCCATCCCTGGGTTGGGAAGATCCAGTGGACCAGCAACCCATTCCAGTATTCTTGCCTGTATAATCCCCATGTACAGAGGAGCCTGGCAGGCTACAGTCTATAGGGTCACAAAGAGCTGGACATGACTAAAGCAACTTAGCACACATGACAAACATTTTTAATTTAGTTTTTTATTGTTTGGCTGAGCTGGGTCCTCATTCCAGCATGTGGGCTTTTCTCTAGTTGCTGAGCATGGGCTTAGTTGTTCCAAGGTATATGGGATCATAGTTCCCCAACCATGGATTGAACCCACATCCCTTGCATTGGAATGCAGGTGAAGTGCCATGAAAGCCCCCAAATATGTATTATTACAGTTTCCAGATGTTCAAGCTGGTTTTAGAAAAGGCAGAGGAACCAGAGACCAAATTGCCAACATCTGCTGGATCATGGAAAAAGCAAGAGAGTTCCAGAAAAACATCTATTTCTGCTTTATTGACTATGCCAAAGCCTTTGACTGTGTGGATCATAATAAACTGTGGAAAATTCTGAAAGAGATGGCAATACCAGACCACCTGACCTGCCTCTTGAGAAATGTGTATGCAGGTCAGGAAGCAACAGTTAGAACTGAACATGGAACAACAGACTGGTTCCAAATAGGAAAAGGAGTATGTCAAGGCTGTATATTGTCACCCTGCTTATTTAACTTTTATGCTGAGTACATCATGAGAAACGCTTGGCTGGAAGAAGCACAAGCTGGAATCAAGATTGCTGGGAGAAATATCAATAACCTCAGATATGCAGATGATACCACCCTTATGGCAGAAAGTGAAGAGGAACTAAAAAGCCTCTTGATGAAGGTGAAAGAGGAGAGTGAAAAAGTTGGCTTAAAGCTCAACATTCAGAAAACGAAGGTCATGGCATCTGGTCCCATCACTTCATGGGAAATAGATGGGGAAACAGTGGAAACAGTGTCAGACTTTATTTTTTTGGCCTCCAAAATCACCACAGATGGTGGCTGCAGCCATGAAATTAAAAGACACTTACTCCTTGGAAGAAAAGTTATGACCAACATAGATAGCATATTAAAAAGCAGAGACATTACTTTGCCAAAAAGGTCTGTCTAGTCAAGGCTATGGTTTTTCCTGTGATCATGTATGTATGTGAGAGTTGGACTGTGAAGAAAGCTGAGCACCAAAGAATTGATGCTTTTGAACTGTGGTGTTGGAGAAGACTCTTGAGAGTCCCTTGGACTAAAAGGAGATCCAACCAGTCCATTCTGAAGGAGATCAGCCCTGGGATTTCTTTGGAAGGAATGATGCTACAGCTGAAACTCCAGAACTTTGGCCACCTCATGCGAAGAGTTGACTCATTGGAAAAGACTCTGATGCTGGGAGGGACTGGGGGCAGGAGGAGAAGGGGACAACAGAGGATGAGATGGCTGGATGGCATCACTGACTCAATGGACGTGAGTCTGAGTGAACTCTGGGAGTTGGTGATGGACAGGGAGGCCTGGCGTGTTGCAATTCATGGGGTTGCAAAGATTCGGACATGACTGAGAGACTGAACTGAACTGAACAGTTTCTTTGGGTCAGCGTTCGGGCATGGCATAGCTGTATTCTCTGCAGAGGTTTTCACATAATTGCAAAGCAGGTGACATCAGGTCTGGCATCTCATCTGTAGGGTTGACAAGGAAAACTTTTTTTTGCCACACCTATGACTGTTGTTTCTGTATCTTAGTTGCCCAGTCATGTCTGACTCTTTCCAACTTCATGGACCATAGTCTACCAGGGTCTGTCCATGAACTTCTCCAGGCAAGAATACCGGAGTGGGTTGCCATTCCCTTCTCCAGGGGATCTTCCCGATCCATGGATGGAACCCTCATCTGCTGCAATGGAAGGCAGATTCTTTACTTTTTGAGTCACCAGGGAAGCCTGCCTTCAGTTCTTTGTGACTTTAAGATTAATGACAGCTTTCTTGTTTCCAACAAAGAAGAGAGAGGGAAACTAGAAAGAACCTTCTAGCAAGACAGAATCGTACTTAAGGTAGCCCTTTGCCATAGTGTTGGTTAATCATGGTCCTGCGTAAGCTTGAAGTTAGGTCAGGTAGCATAGGGAGGTGATAATTTTATGAATTCATTAACAGTAAGAGGTAGAGATCACGGGGCCACTTTAAAGTCTGTCTGCCACACTCCTATTTCTGTTTTGTTTGTTTAATAGTTTTGTTTATTTATTTAATTGCTGTGCTGGCTCTTAGTTGTCGTGTGGGCTTTTCTCTAGTTGCAGTGCATGGGTTTTTCACTGTGACGGCTTCTAGTTGTGGAGCACAGGCTCTGGAGCACATGGGCTCAAAAGTTGGGGTGCTCAGGTTTAGCTGTTCTGCGGCATGTGGAATCTTCCCAGACCAGGGATCAAACCTGTGTCTCCTGTGTTGGTAGGTGGATCCTTTACCACTGGGCCATCAGGGAAGCCCTGTCTTTGTCTTTGGGTGCTCTTTCCTCCCACCAGGAAACATTTGTATCTGGATTTACTGCCCTGGCTGTGTACTAGATGTACAAATGCATTTCACTCTCACCGGTTGTTTTCTGTTTTCATCCTCCTGATGTTTATAGTATGAAATAATTTCATGATTCACAGTGACAAGACCAGAGACTTAAGAGTTTAATATTTGGATAAGCAGAGGTTGAAACTGAAACAAACTCATGTACAGAATAACTGCATGAAGATGTTGGATCAACTTCTTTTTTATAAATCATATATTTATTCATTTTGTTGATAAAATAACAAAACAAAACCAAGAATGACTTTACTTAAAGCAGAAACAAAGTGACTGCATTCTGTTTTGTTTTGTTCATGAAAATATTCATACTGACAGTACTGTCTGGGTCATAGTCAATGGGAAGGAAACAACTGACAAAAGTTTGAACACACACATGCATAAATAATAATGAAATGAATGGATGAATCATTCTGGTTAATGTGCCTTCAAGTAGGAGAACATGATATCAGTGCCCATGCTGTTCAAAAGAGTGATCATTTCAGGTTCACAGGCTAAAGGTCATGCCATTTGAAGTACAACACACTTGAAAGATAATCAGTGTGTTCTCTGGACATGTGTTACACTAGGAAATTACTGAATGTATTTTTTTTTTTCAGAAACAAACGCATGTTATGTATCTTTTGTTCTTTCTCAACAACACTTTAAATAAATAGAAATTATTTATTAGTATAAACTTGGAAATACCTTACTAAATTGAAAATAGTCCACAAGAATACTCCTATCAAGACTCTCATTAATTTGCCAAACCTTTCTCATACTTCTACTTTTCTCTAATGTTATAAATTACTTTGGGCACCATTTGAGAAATATAGTTCCTAGAGCCACTCAAATTGTATTAATTTGTAGACAAGGTAATACTGAATTAATAAATGTACTACAAAGTGAAACTAAATATTTATAAACTAGAAAAATGTCACAGTTAAGTACAGAGATTAAGCCATTGATTTTTTCTCTTATAATTTGAAACCCTCACAAATACCTTTCAAGTTGACCCAATGTTTTTTCTTTCTTGGAACTTGTTTCTCATCAATGATCACATGAGGGAATATGTATAAAAGGAATTTTACTGTCACCTTTTTTTTTACAATAGTAGAAAACAAACATTGTAAGAGGATTGTTAGTAGGTACTTTTTATGCTGCAGTTGTTCCCAGGGCCATGATTGGCAGTCATCATTGCCTTCCTAAACCAGAGATTCTAGACCCCCAGTTAGTAATTTCCTTGGTCTAAGTAGCTTTCCTGTTGGATACTATGAGGGGCTGGAATGACTCAGACTCTCTTCAACAAAGGATCAGTGTCTACTGTGTTTCAGATTGAGTTCTTCAGAAAAGAAGTTAGAGTTTGGGGTCTGGGATTTATATTAAGGATCAATACTTGTGAAAGAAAGAAGAAGGATTAGGCAGATGGAGAACACTATAAAAGCCTGATAAAGTCTTGGCCAATCTGGCAATGCATTCTGGGGTAACAGTTGCCTGTTGAAGTTATCATTTGTTAGGAAAAATTGGCCCAGTATCTGTACCTGTCTTCATTCAGCCATCAGACCATCAGAAGAAGGCTTCTTCTGTAATAGTGGAACTCAGGGAAAAGTGACTACACATTTGAGTAGCACTGAAGGAACTGACAGCTAAAAGCTGTCTGCGGACTACATTTTCTAAAACTAGGCAGAACATCCTTGCTTAAAGAAATAAGTAGGTGAAAGAGCAACATACCTACCATAGACTAATTCCCATATTTTTAGCAGGCCATGTAAGAGCGTTTACAATTAGAGTTGGCTAAGAGAAACCCCAGTGGATCACCTATATTTAAAACATATTCTTGGAAACTCTCTGGAGGTCTAGTGGTTAGGGCTCCACTGAGCTTCCACTGTCAAGGGCACAGGACTGACCCCTAGTCAGCGAACTAAGATACCACAAGCTGCACGGTACAGCCTAAATAAGTAAATATGGAAAACATATTCTCTTCTGCCTCCATTGTGCAGTGTTAGCTCTATATCTTCATGATGCCCAGGATTAATAACTTATATCAGTATAGTAACTCACTGACAGCTTCCTGAATGTGGAGTCCAAGATGTGAAGGCAATAAAAGAAGAGTATTACTGAGAAATATGTGAAAAGTAGAATTGGAATGGTGATATAAGGAAAATGCAAATAAATCCAGTATCCCAAACTCCCAAAAGTTCCTCAAGCTGGGTGAAGCACCACTTTCTACACAGTGAAGTTTTTCTTGTCTTTTTGGGAAACACATTGTAATGATGTCACTAAAATGTCTACATTTAGAACTAGAACCAGATCTTATCATTTCTTGACTGTTGGTCAGTCACTCAGTTGTATCCGACTCCTTCCGACCCTATGGACTGCAGCATGCTAGGCTTCCTGTCCTTCACCATCTCCCGAAGTTTGCCCAAACTCATTTCCTTGAGTCGGTGATGCCATCCAACCATCTCATCCTCTGTCATCCCCTTCTACTCCTGCCTTCAATCTTTCCTAGCATCAGGGTCTTTACTAATGAGTCAGTTCTTTGCATCAGGTGGCCAAAGTATTGGAGCTTCAGCCTCAGCATGAGTCTCTCCAATGAGTATCTAGGACTGATTTCCTTTAGGATTGACTGGTTTGATCTCCTTGCAGTCCAAGGGACTCTCAAAAGTCTTCTCCAACACCACAGTTCAAAAGCATCAATGCCTTGACCTTCAACCTTCTTTAAGGTCCAACACTCACATCTATGCATGACTACTGGAAAAACCTTAGCTTTGACTAGATGGATCTTTGTCAGCAAAGTAATGTCTCTGCTCTTTAACATTCTCTCTAGGTTTGTCAACTATTTTTGACTAGTTGATCACAAAGTCAAATTCAGAAAAATTATACCAACAATTTGACTGATAGATAGACTGATAGATATGATATACAGATGTCTATAATAGATATCAATATCTATTTCTACAATCAATAAAATTATAGGAAATATATGTGGAAATGAATACTAACTCTATTATATTAATACCAAGAAAAGAAAACATAACTATTTTGAACTTAACATTGAGATATATTTAACTGTTGCTTTTACCTTTGTAGTGGAGGGAATACTTTTTCCCTCTGCTCTCAGAGGTTCTCCAGATAGGACCCTGCATATTAGATTGACAAAACACAAATCAACAAAATAAAAAGAAGCAGTTTTTTAATTCATTAAGTGATCATCAGTGGAGAAACCTCAATGATGAGTAACTAAATTGGATGGTTTAAAATAGTTATGTGCTTATGTGCATACTGCATTGTCTAATGGGTAGGAGAACATTAAGCCAATTGTGGGGGCCTCTGGGCTCATTCAGGACAATTTTTTCTAAAGCTTATCCTGTCTTGGTATGATGTAGCAGAAAAGGTTCAAAGACTTAGAACAATATAAACACTGTCACATTTTTAACCTATAAAATATATAGGATCATATTCAAAAGAGAGGGAAATGGCAGACCACCACAGTATTCTTGCCTGGATAATTCCATGGGAGAGGAGCCTGGGGGGCTACAGTCCATGAGGTTGCAAAGAGTTGGACATAACTGAGCAACTAATACACAAACATGTATTCAAAAAAAAAAAAAAAAGGTTAGAGAAAAAAACTTCACTAGGAGAAATACACTGGAGAATCATATAGTTGAGGATTGTACCAGAATTTCTAGAAAATCACTGTAATAGATCTTTTGCACATGGTATTAATAAAAGGAGAGCTGCTGTCATTGGATTAGGCTCTTATGGAGGGAGAAGATAATTTAATGAGAAGAACAAGAAGGGAAAGTTAATGTAATAGGTATCAGGTCAGAATGATATTTAAAAAGCTCTGATCTAGTGGCTTATTGATCATCTATTCTCTAGGAATGAATCAGATGTGTAATTTTACCTGTACAACCAAAATAAATTGTGATATGAATAGGAAACTTAGAGTAAATGTTCCTGAGGACTCCGGAGCAATATTCTTCCTTTTATGTCAAATAAATCTTGACTTGAAACTGTGCCTTGTTAGAAGAAACCAAAGCACAATAATTGTTTACAGAATCAGGGGTTCTGATACAATGATAAATCTTTGAAAACAAGCCAAGAGTATGAGAATGTGGGGGCATATAAGAGAAGGCTCCCTAGGAGATGACTTTTAAAGTCAAATGGACAATGACAACCTGGGGATATAGGTCACCTCTTCCTCCCCCAGTATAACAGTCATCTAAGGCTGCCATAACAAAGCACCAAAGACTTGGAGAGTTAAACAACTGAAATTCATTTTCTCTCATTTCTGGAGGCTGGAAGTCCAAGATCAAGATGTCATCTGGGATCATTTCTTCTTCAGGCTGTTCCTTGGCTTGGAAATATCTATTTTCTTTGTATTCTTGTGGTTTACTTTCTGTGTTTATCTATATCCAAATCTTGTTTTCTAAAAAACAAACAAACAAAAAAACACTGATAGTATTAGATTATGGCCTACCTATATGAGTCTGAGTGAACTCCGGGAGTTGGTGATGGACAGGGAGGCCTGGCATGCTGCAATTCATGGGGTCGCAAAGAGTTTGACATGACTGAGTGACTGAACTGAACTGACTGATATGACCTTCTTTACCTTAATTATTTCTTTGTAGGTAAAGTTGTCTGGTACTCCCATCTCTTTAAGCATTTTCCAGTTTTTTGTGATCCACACAGTTAAAGATTTTAGTGTATTCAATGAAGCAGAGGTAGATGTTTTTCTGGAACTTCCTTGCTTTTCTATGATCCAATGAATGTTGGCAATTTGATCTATGGTTCCTCTGACTCTTTGAAACCCAGTTTGTATATCTGGAAGTTCTCAGTTCATGTACTGCTGAAGACTAGGCATACTATAGTCTATGGGGTTACAAAGAGTTGGACATGACTTAGAGACTCAACAACAGCCTCCTTGTAGGTCCTATCTCCAAATAAAGTCACATTCTGAGGCTACTGTAGGGTAGGCCTTCAACATATAAGTTTTTGGGAGTCACTAATTATCTCATAACATGCAGCCATGAATTTTTAGACAAAGTAGACATGGTGACAAGAGTATAGGTTAGGCAAGATTTCAAGACCATAGTCTCCTTTAACCAAATCTTTGTCATGGCTGCCACCACTAATAGGTGCCTTTCTTCATAACAACTCTTTCCATAGCAACTGTGTTAAGAGTTATTCAATAGCCTACTCAGTACTTAGCTTCTCTTACTGTGAGCATAAACCTAGGAGCTGGGTTTTAAGTCCTATATCCTACCAGTGGAGGATATGCTGTTTCCCCTAGAGCCAGAATGAATGAGTCCAGGAACTAAAGAGAACTGGAGGTGGTATATATCACTATTCCAACCCAAAACTACTAGTAAAATGTTTATTTTATTCTCTGACCTCAAAGACTGGACTCAGTTGGTTTAAGAGACTCTGTGGATTTAAGAAGTCTGACCTCGAATACGAGATTTCCTAATTTAAGAAGTTTTACTGGTAACCAAGGGAGTAATCACTCCACCAGGGAGTATAAGAAATATTTCTATTGAATTAGAAGTTAAGGTTCTCATGTGTCATTTTAGTTCCTAATGATACAAGATTTAATAACAAATAAAATAATAATTATTCTGTATAGTATAAAAGAAGGAATCTAAAGACCAAGCTATCTAGAAATGCAGTTTCAATTTTAAATAATGTGTGATCAGATCATCTTCCCTAACTAGACCCAGACAGACATGTTTCAAAGGGAGAAATATTAATAGTAAAAATAAGTCTGGTTTATTTAATTATTTTTTTGTTTTTTCTTTTTTTATGTTAATATTACATCCTTTATTTTGTAATTATCTGTTTCTTCTATGTGGAAAGCAAATTTCTTTTTTTTTTTTTTTTTATTCAATTTTAATTAAAAGAAAATTATACATGTGTTCCCCATCCTGAACCCTCCTCCCTCCTCCTTCCCCATACCATCCCTCTGGGTCGTCCCAGTGCACCAGCCCCAAGCATCCAGCATCGTGCATTGAACCTGGACTGGCATCTCGTTTCATACATGACATTTCACATGTTTCAATGCCATTCTCCCAAATCTTCCCACCCTCTCCCTCTCCCACAGAGTCCATAAGCCTGTTCTATACATCAGTGTCTCTTTTGCTGTCTCGTATACAGGGTTAAAGATCTAAATAGACATTTCTCCAAAGAAGACATACAGATGGCTAACAAACACATGAAAAGATGCTCAACATCACTTATTATCAGAGAAATGCAAATCAAAACCACTATGAGATACCATTTCACACCAGTCAGAATGGCTGCGATCCAAAAGTCTACAAATAATAAATGCTGGAGAGGGTGTGGAGAAAAGGGAACCCTCTTACACTGTTGGTGGGAATGCAAACTAGTACAGCCACTATGGAGAACAGTGTGGAGATTCCTTAAAAAACTGGAAATAGAACTGGTTTATTTAATTATTAATGCAAATTACATTATATGACAAACACTTTCCATAATTCTAAAGAGCTAAATCTGCACTTTTGAAGTTAGTCAAAAATATACAAAAAAGAACTTTTTTCTTGAAATTTTCAGAAACATTTTTGAGTATGACTTCTTTAAAAATGTGCCAATAAAATGAAATAGTAACAAAATGAAATTAATAGTCACTTGATAAGTCTAAGAAAAGTATTTTTTGGTATACTTCCCAGAAACTGTGAATGTGAGTTTGAGTGACTTAAATGACTGGATTTTCAAATATTTTGTGATTTATTTGGTTTTCAAACTTAAATTCAAAACAGTTAAAGCAATGCTTAAATGTATTTTGTTGTTGTTGTTTAGTCGCTAAGGTATGTACAAATCTTTGTGACCCCATGGACTGCAGTATGACATGCTTCCCTGTCCTTCAGTATATCCCTGGAGTTTGCTCAAACTCATATTCACTGCATCCGTGATGCCATCCAACCATCTCATCCTCTGTCACCTCATTCTCCTTCAATGCTCAATCTTTCCCAGGATCAGGGCCTTTTCCAATGAGTTGGCTCTTTGCATTAGGTGCCCAAAGTATTAGAGCTTTGGCAGCTTCAGCATCAGTCCTTCCAATGAATATCCAGGGTTGATTTCCTTTAGGGTTGACTGGTTTGAGCTCTCGCTAAAGACCTCTCAAGAGTCTTCTCCAACATCACATAGAAAGCATTGCTTCTGTGTTGCTCAGCCTGCTTTATGATTCAACTCTCATATCTGTACGTGACTATTGGAAAAACAATAGCATTGACTATATGGAACTTTGTTGGCAAAGTGATGCCTCTACTTTTTAATATGCTGTCTAGGTTTGTCATAGCTTTCCTCCCAAGGAGCAAGAGTCTTTTAAATTTGTGGCTGCAGTCACCATCCACAGTGATGTTGGAGCCCAAGAATATAACATCTGCTGCTGTTTCTACTTTTTCCCCATCTGTCTGCCATAAAGTCACGAGACTGGTTGTCATGATCTTAGTTTTTGAATGTTGAGTTTTAAGCCAGCTTTTCCCTCCCCTCCTTCACTCTCATCAAGGGGCTCTTTAGTTCCTCTTCACTTTTTTACCAGATGAGTGCTATCATCTGCATAACTGAGGTTACTGTTATAAGTGATAAGTGAAGCTGCTCAGTTGTGTCCGACTCTTTGTGATCCCATGGACTGTAGCCCACCAGGCTCCTCTGTCCATGGGATTTTCCAGGCAAGAGTACTGGAGTGGGTTGCCATTTCCTTCTCCAGGGGGTCTTTCCAACCCAGGGATCAAACCCTGATCTCCTGCATTGCAGGCAGATGCCTTATTCTCCTCATACATCTCCCAGTAACCTTAAAGCTCAACATTCAGAAAACTAAGATCATGGCACCCAGTCCCATCACTTCATGGCAAATAGATGGGGAAACAGTGGCTGACTTTATTTTTTGGGGTTCCAAAATCACTGAAGATGGTGGTTGCAGCCATGAAATTTAAAGAAGCTTACTTCTTGGAAGGAAAGTTATGACCAACCTAGACAGCATATTAAAAAGCAGAGACATTACTTTGCCAACAAAGGTCCATCTAGTCAAGGCTGTGGTTTTTCCAGTGGTCATGGATGTGAGAGTAGGACTATAAAGAAACCTGAGTGCCGAAGAATAGATTCTTTTGAACTGTGGTGTTGGAGAAGACTCTTGAGAGTCCCTTGGACTGCAAGGAACTCAAACTAGTTCATCCTAAAGGAGATCAGTCCTGGGTGTTCATTGGAAGGAATGATGTTAAAGCTGAAACTCCAATACTTTGGCCACCTGATGCGAAGAGGTGACTCATTTGAAAAGACTCTGATGCTGGGAAAGATTGAGGGCAAGAGGAGAAGGGGATGACAGAGGATGAGATGGTTGGATGGCATCACCGGTTCAATGGACATGGGTTTGGGTGGACTCCAGGAGTTTATGATGGACAGGGAGGCCTGGTGTGCTATGGTTCATTGGATCACAAAGAGCTGGACACGTCTCAGTGACTAAACTGAACTGAACTGAACCGAACCTTGATTCCAGTTTGTGGTTCATGATGTACTCTGCAGAAAGGGGCTTCTTTGGTAACTCAGACCCTGAAGACTCCGCCCACAGTGCAGAAGACCAGGGTTTGTTCTCTCCATTGGGAAGATCCCTGGAGAAGGGAATTGCTACCCACTCCAGTATTCTTGCCTTGGGAGTCCCTTGGGAAGAGGAGCCTGGCAGGCTACAGTGCATGGGTTCTCAAAGTGTCCTGAGCAACTAAGCTACATGACTGAGCAACAAGGCACTCTGAATATAAGTTAAATAAGCAGTTAAATACAGTCTTGACATACTCCTTAACTAGTTTTGAATGAGTTCGTTGTTCTATGTCTGCTTATAATTATTGCTTTGTGACCTTCATACAGGCTTTTCAGGAGGAAGATAAAGTGGTCTGGTATTCCCATGTCTTTAAGAATTTTCCAGTTTTTTCGTGATCCACACAGTCAAAGGCTTTTGTGTAGTCAACAAAGCAGAAGTAGATGTTTTTCTGGACCCTTGCTTTTTCTATGATCCAATGGATGCTGGCAATTTGATCTCTGGTCCCTCTGACTTTCCTAAACTCAGCTTGTCCATCTGGAAGTTCTCTGCTCATGCACTGTTGAAGCCTAGCTTGAAGGATTTTGAGCGTTACTTTGGTAGCATGGGAAATGACTGAAAGTTATTTTTAGTATCAGCCACAATGTGGCTTTTGTCATATAATTCTTAGAGAATTCAAAGTATTGTGTCCTCCAAAAATTCCTCAGAATGCAATATGCTTTTTAATAAAATAAAATTTTCCTGGTGCTTAAATCTATAAGATAAAACATAGAAAGATAATATTATCTTATCATATCACTGTTATGTTGCTAAGTCACTTCAGTCGTGTCCGACTCTGTGCGACCCCATAGACAGCAACCCACCAGGCTCCCCCATCCCTGGGATTCTCCAGGCAAGAACACTCGAGTAGGCTGCCATTTCCTTCTACAATGCATGAAAGTGAAAAGTGAAAGGGAAGTTGCTCAGTCGTGTTTGACTCTTTGCTACCCCATGGACTGCAGCCTACCAGGCTCCTCCGTCCGTGGGATTTTCCAGGCAAGAGTACTGGAGTGGGGTGCCATCACCTTCTCTGAATCCATGGATAGATCATCCAATATATTAAAGAGATTCATTCATCTCATTAAGAAATTATTTTTTGAATAGATTATTATTCTTTATGCTTCAAATGGCATATCAAAGTGTTCAATATATTTATATTGTTTTGAGTAAAATCTAATAATTTCCCAGAAAAATATTTTAACATGTAGGAACTTATTTATAATCTAAACTTTCAAAAACGATTTTTATTTTATTCACACATCCGTGGCTGAGAATTATAATGGAATAATCAATAGAGGACTTTCCAGAGTAAGTAATATTTAGGATAAAATTAGAATAAAATTTTGTTGAGCAACTGCAATAAAAAGAAAGAGGAAAGGAAATGAGAAGACAAACATCTAAATACTTTCTACTTGTAAAAAAAAAAAAAAAGCCTAGTGATGTGTTTTCTCAAGAGATGATGATAAATATTGAATGCCTATGGAATTTAGACTCCAAAAGATGTATTTTTAAAGTACTAGCTTTCATTTGTATAGGTCAATATTTATAATAAAATAGTACGTATTATACAATGGAATGAAATAATGTCATTGCAGCAACATGGATGAACTTAGAGATTATCAAAGTATATGTGGAATCTAAAAATATCATACAAATGAATTTATTTATAAAACAGAAGTAGACTCATGGACATAGTGGGGAGGGATAAATTAGGGGTTTGGGATTGAACTGTTATATTTAAAATAGATAACCAACAAGGACCTATTAATAGCACAGGTAAGTACACTCAGTATCTTATCTATAATGGAAGAGAATATAAAAATGCAGACAATTAACCACCAGTAGTACATCCTCACCACAATCATTGTGAAAACAAAAACACAATTTTTGAGGAAGGGACAAGTACATTTTTAGTGCTAATAATCCAAGGCAGTAGTATGGGAATTAGCACTCATAAATAAGAGATTATTTTGACACTTTTATGTTATTTAAAAAAGAGAACAAAATTTTACTTCTAACTACATATTCCATTTTCTCTGATAGGGGTTAACTAAAAAGAAGTTACTCTGTCTCATTTAAATATCTGCGATGCTATAATGCCCCTTTAAGATTGGTGCAATTGTCTCCAGCATAGCTGGTTAATTACATTGTCTATATTTCAGAATTTTTTAAAAAATCTAGATTATCTAATGGGAAAGGCAAGGTCCAGTCAAGCTATCTAAATTGTCATACATCGATATTTTAACAGAACCATGACAAAAAATGGACTTTCTTGTTTCTACTTACTTTTTCTTCTGTAAAGAAAAACTATAAAGGAATGGAAAAACTAAACATGAAACTCTGTCATTTGCATCCATGTTTTTCTCGAGTTGAAAGCATTAAGAGTAATATTTAAATTATTAAGGTGAAGATAACATTGTTCATGATCTTCCAGATCATATATATTTTTAATATTTAATTTTAATTATCTATTTTAAAGCATTTACAGGAAGCTAGAAAATTTTCATAGTTCCTAGATAACATTCAATATAGGTTTCAGAAGCATAGATGTTCAAATATATCAGTATTTATTGAGGGGATAGTGATCATTTTATTCTCATTATAATCTAGAATGTCTAAAAATACTATACAGTTTCTGATTAACTTAAAAGTATTGACAGGCTTCCAGGTTTAAAATCGACTGTCATCTGTGATTACTTTTGTACTCAGCATAAAATGAACGACCAGGTAAACTAGGATTTTCAGTCTTCGTATATAGACAAATATTCCACTCCTAGAGAACTTTTAGTTAACATATTGTAGGTTTAGTATGTATTAAGTAAAAGAGGCAGAACATATTTTCTTAATTGACTTTCCCCAAAGTTTATTTCAATCACAATGTTTAAATTTCAATTACATTGTTTTATTTCCATATATGAATGTTCAATCTATGTAGATGAGTATGAATGTGTAACATTATTATAAATAGCTTGAAAAAATATACTTCAAAACATCTGATGTGCAACCAATTTGAATAATGTATGACTTCTGAATGATATTTCCCAGAAGAACTTTGAGTGAATGCTGTTATAATAAATATGCTAAAATTATTTTAAATAATTAACAAACAGAAACATTTTAATTGTTGCTTTACTTATTTATAAAAATTAAGTATCTTAAACAATGAGATCAGCCATCTCATCTAACTATAATCATATATCCTACCATGTTTTTCTCAGAAATATACTAGGACTCAAACTAAAAGCAAATCACATTATGCATATTTTAAAACCTACACAATATATGAATTATTTTACATCAAAGGTAAGTACTAGGAAATTATTTGGAATGTGGTTTTGAGGCTTTTATTAGATGAAAATTATTTCCTTTCCTTCAATGTATCTTGTAAAGTACACAGCTATATATTTGCTTCTTTAATTTTTAATACAAGCCTGAATTCTACCACGATAGACTGATAAAGAAACTGTGGAAATGACTCACTACTTGTTCAGCAACTCTTCATTTTTCCACAAATCAATTTTCTTTTCCCTGGAGGAACACACCTTTATATTTTCTAAACATTTAACATGCAATAATCTTCCATTTTTAACCTGTTGCCAATTTCAGTCCCATAAAACCTATCTGAACACGTGGTTAGTGCACAGATTAATACCATTGCTCAACTGTTTTCCATTTCAAACAGTGTTCAATCTCGAGTCCAAAAACAGAAAGTCTTTCCTTGAATTACTCATAAATTGCCTATTAAGGTGCTAACATTACACTCTTACTGCTTCCTGGTATTCCAGGGTCCTTAGGAGCTATCAACTGTGGTATTTTATTACCATAGTTGCTCTCCATTTTAGAACTGCTGTGGTAGAGCTTTCAGTGCATATTTAATCACCTCCTTAAATATGATTGGCTTTATGTCCTCCCCATCTGCTGCTCTTTTTTTCATCCCTTAGTGTTTACTTCTTGACCATTTAGTATTCAGAAGATAAAAGTTTTCTATTTTAAAATTGCCAAAATATTGCTTGCAACCACCTACAAATCTTGTCATTAAAATATAAAAAACTCTTCATCCTGCAGACATTACTTCATTGTGCACTGGTGTTCAAATAATTTTTTTAATAACAAGGGTATTTCACAGTTATAATTCAAGTATTAAATAAGGTATTTAGTGGTAACATTTTCTAAAAGCCATGCTTCTTTAGTATATTGCCTACATGTATAATAAAATGAAATTTTAAGCTTAAGAATTACTGGCTTGAACTGACAATCTTGTTTTTTTCATGTAACAACTTCTTTAATTTTCATATATTTTCTCAATCAATAGAATGTAGTTTCATATTCAAAATAATTCCTTAATGATAAAAAAGAAATGACATATTACTGTCATATCAGCATATTAATTAACCTAAAAGCAAGTTTAGAATAGACGTTTTTATTGTTCCAAATGTTAAAAAAATAACTCATGCTTTCCTGTTAACACTTCTCAGAGTCCTGAAATCCTTAGTATTTTTAAGTTCAGACTGGATGACGTTAACAGAAAAGTCTTATAACATCAAAACCATTTTCCAATAGGAGATAGAATGGCTTCCTCTTTGTTAACTTTTACTGAAAATCTCTACTGAAATGCATGTAGTCATGTTACCTAGCAGATTGGACTAAACAAGTGATTATATATCTTAACTTCATTTGTTTATGTTAAAATTTTGCATTCACAACTGAAGGACTATGCATATTTTACCTGGAAAACATCTGTAAATCTTAGCATATTGTCTTATATTTTAATATATTACTCCTATTTAGGTATAATCTTTGTCTCAGTGTGTTAACACTTCATGCATCTCTTGGAAGTACCTCTAAATGTTTCATGTATTTTTCTCACTTTAATACATTGCAATAAAATTATTTTGCTCTAATTAAGAAGTTGCTTTATTCAAGTATTCCTGCAATGCATTTGGGGAGATCTGAAGATGAATCAGACCCCACGTCCAAGGAGCCGTGGCTGTGTGGTTGCAGGAGGGCCTAGAGGAGCTATCCCACATTGAAGGTCAGGAAGGGTGGTGGTGAGGAGATACCCCTTGTCCAAGGTAAGGAGCAATGGCTACGCTTTGCTGGAGCAGCCGTGAAGAGATACCCCATGCCCAAGGTACGAGAAACCCAAGTAAGACGGTAAGTGTTGCAAGAGGGCATCAGAGGGCAAACACACTGAAATCATACTCACAGAAAATTAGTCAATCTAATCACACTAGGACCACAGCCTTGTCTAACTCAATGAAACTAAGCCATGCCCATGGGGCCACCCAAGACAGGCAGGTCATGGTGGAGAGGTGTGAGAGAATGTGGTCCACTGGAGAAGGGAATGGCAAACCACTTCAGTATTCTTGCCTTGAGAACCCCATGAACAGTATGAAAAGGCAAAATGATAGGATACTGAAAGAGGAACTCCCCAGGTCAGTAGGTACCCAATATGCTACTGGAGATCAGTGGAGAAATAACTCCAGAAAGAATGAAGGGATGGAGCCAAAGCAAAAAGAATACCCAGCTGTGGATATGACTGGTGATAGAAGCAAGGTCCGATGCTGTAAAGAGCAAAATTGCATAGGAACCTGAAATGTCAGGTCCATGACTCAAGGCAAATTGGAAGTGATCAAACGAGATAGCAAGAGTGAATGTCAACATTCTATGAATCAGCGAACTGAAATGGACTGGAATGGGTGAATTTAACTCAGATAACCATTATATCTGCTACTGTGGGCAGGAATCCTTCAGAAGAAATGGAGTAGCCATCATGGTCAACAAAAGAGTCCGAAATGCAGTACTTGGATGCAATCTCAAAAAAGACAGAATGATCTCTGTTCATTTCCAAGGCAAACCATTCAATATCACAGTAATCCAAGTCTATGCCCCAAACCAGTAATGCTGAAGAAGCTGAAGTTGAACGGTTCTGTGAAGACCTACAAGACCTTTTAGAACTAACACCCCAAAAAAGATGTCCTTTTCATTATAGGGGACTGGAATGCAAAAGGAGGAAGTCAAGAAACACCTGGAGTAACAGGCAAATTTGGCCTTGGAATACGCAATGAAGCAGGGCAAAGACTAATAGAGTTTTGACAAGAAAATGCACTGGTCATAACGAACACCCTCTTCCAACAACACAAGAGAAGACTCTACACATGGACATCACCAGATGGTCTACACCGAAATCAGACTGATTATATTCTTTGCAGCCAAAGATGGAGAAGCTCTATACAGTCAGCAAAAACAAGACCAGGAGCTGACTGTGGCTCAGACCATGAACTCCTTATTACCAAATTCAGACTGAAATTGGAGAAAGGAGGGAAACCCACTAGGCCATTCAGGTATGACCTAAATCAAATCCCTTATGATTATACAGTGGAAGTGAGAAATAGATTTAAGGGCCTAGATCTGATAGATAGAGTGCCTGATGAACTATGGAATGACGTTCGTGACATTGTATAGGAGACAGGGATCAAGACCATCCCCATGGAAAAGAAATGCAGAAAAGCACAATGGCTGCCTGGGGAGGCCTTACAAATAGCTGTGAAAAGAAGAGAAGCAAAAATGCAAAGCAGAAAAGGAAAGATATAAACATCTGAATGCAGAGTTCCAAAGAATAGCAAGAAGAGATAAGAAAGCCTTCCTCAGCGATCAATACAAAGAAATAGAGGAAAACAACAGAATGGGAAAGACTAGAGATCTCTTCAAGAAAATCAGAGATACCAAAGGAACATTTCATGCAAAGATGGGCTCGATAAAGGACAGAAATGGTATGGACTTAACAGAAGCAGAAGATATTAAGAAGAGATGGCAAGAATACACAGAAGAACTATACAAAAAAGATCTTCATGACCCAGATAAACATAATGGTGTGATCACTGATCTAGAGCCAGACATCCTGGAATGTGAAGTCAAGTGGGCCTTAGAAAGCAACACTAAGAACAAAGCTAGTGGAGGTGATAGAATTCCAGTTGAGCTATTCCAAATCCTGAAAGATGATGCTGTGAAAGTGCTGCACTCAGTATGCCAGCAAATTTGGAGAACTCAGCAGTGGTCACAGGACTGGAAAAGGTCAGTTTTCATTCCAATCTCAATCAAAGGCAATGCCAAAGAATGCTCAAACTACCACACAATTGCACTCATCTCACACGCTAGTAAAGTAATGCTCAAAATTCTCCAAGCCGGGCTTCAGCAATATGTGAACCATGAACTTCCTGATGTTCAAGTTGGTTTTAGAAAAGGCAGGGGAAGCAGAGATCAAATTGCCAACATCCTCTGGATCATTGAAAAAGCAATAGAGTTCCAGAAAAGCATCTATTTCTGCTTTATTGACTATGCCAAAGCCTTTGACTGTGTGGATCACAACAAACTGTGGAAAATTCTGAAAGAGATGGGAATACCAGACCACCTGATCTGCTTATTGAGAAATCTGTATGCAGGTCAGGAAGCAACAGTTAGAACTGGACATGGAACAACAGATTGGTTCCAAATAGGAAAAGGAGTATGTCAAGGCTGTATATTGTCACCCTGCTTATTTAACTTATATGCAGAGTACATCATGAGAAACGCTGGACTGGAAGAAACACAAGCTGGAATCAAGATTGCCAGGAGAAATATCAATAACCTCACATATGCAGATGACACCACCCTTATGGCAGAAAGTGAAGAGGAACTAAAAAGCCTCTTGATAAAAGTGAAAGTAGAGAGTTAAAAAGTTGACTTAAAGCTCAACATTCAGAAAACAAAGATCATGGCATTTGGTCCCATCACTTCATGGGAAATAGATGGGGAAAAAGTGGAAACAGTGTCAGACTTTATTTTTCTGGGCTCCAAAATCACTGCAGATGGTAACTGCAGCCATGAAATTAAAAGACGCTTACTCCTTGGAAGGAAAGTTATGACCAACCTAGATAGCATATTCAAAAGCAGAGAGACATTACTTGGCCAACAAAGGTTCGTCTAGTCAAGGCTATGGTTTTTCCTGTGGTCATGTATGGATGTGAGAGTTGGACTGTGAAGAAGGCTGAGTGCCGAAGAACTGATGCTTTTGAACTGTGGTTTTGGAGAAGACTCTTTAGGGTCCCTTGGACTGAAAAGAGATCCAACCAGTCCATTCTGAAGGAGATCAGCCCTGGGATTTCTTTGGAAGGACTGATGCTAAAGCTGAAACTCCAGTACTTTGGCCACCTCATGTGAAGAGTTGACTCATTGGAAAAGACTCTGATGCTGGGAGAGATTGGGGGCAAGAGGAGAAGTGGATGACAGAGGATGAGATGGCTGGATGGCATCACTGACTCGATGGATGTGAGTCTCAGGGAACTCCTGGGGTTGGTGATGGACAGGGAGGCCTGGTGTGCTGCGATTCATGGGGTCGCAAAGAGTCGGACATGATTGAGCGACTGGTCTGATCTGATCTGATCTCTGAAGATTAATCATGCAAAGCACTTTTCCTAAGTTAGCATAAAATCAACTTGATAGAGTATTCCATTATATTCCTCAATATGCCTTCTTCATCTTTTATATTCCAGTGCTCCTTCTTTTGTGTCATGGAATCATTTTTTGAGGTCAAGTTACTTCACATCAAGAAGTGTTTTCTATAATGTTTTGGATGTTTTCTACAGAATTGGATGCCAATGCCACTATTTTTTCTGTATTAGTAACATCTCTGGGTCTCCTATGTTATTTATAACCATGGTCTTTCTCATCTTAACTATTTTCTCTTTAACCATTAACTTGAAAAACATCAAAATGCTTGCAGTATAATGAACATTACACTCTTTTTCTTTTTTTCTGGGGTTGGGGGTGGTGGGGTGGGTGGCTTAGTTAATACATAGTATCCTCCTGTGTTTTCTAAGAGTCATTCATTTTTTCTACCCATTACTAGTTTTATTGATTCATTTCTTCATTCATTTACAAATCCAAAATGATTTAATTATAGCAACACAAATTTAAAATAATAAAAGTAGTGTGCATCACACATTTTCTCTGGAATTTTCACTGTCATATAATGTCTCTATTACTCTAAATAAGTCTTGGATCTCTAAGATCCATACTAAAATTATGTGTATTCATATATTTTCTTGAGAAGGAAATAGCAACCCACTCCAGTGTTCTGGCCTGGAGAATCCCAGGGACAGAGGAACCTGATGGGCTGCCATTGATGGGGTCGAATAGATTCGGACATGACTGAAGCGACTTAGCAGCAGCAGCAGCAACAGCATATATTTTATAAATTCTTTTGTCAATAAATCTTTGCAATCATGTCTTTTACAAATCTTGATTCCCACCAACTCATATTTGACTTTAGCTATCTTGTTTCTCTTATTTCCATCATTCAGTTTTTCAAGTCACACAAACCCTAACATAGCTGGCTAGGATATCCTCTGTAGAGCTAGTTGATTTCCCCTCTGCAAATTCTACTTTCTCTTGGACTAAGATAACTGTTAGCCTTCTTCTATACACTCCTCCTTAATTTATACTACATGCCACCATATTAGATAAATCAAATTATCTATGCAAAATCAATGCATATTTAATGTCAGTTGTGTTCTTTTCTTGCTTCCAAACTTACATGTAATGAAATCCTAAATATATAGTTTGTAGAAATCAGTTATTCTCTGACATATAAAGTTATGGCAGGTTATAATATTGATGATCTATTTCCTTTATTTTTGTCTATTTTTTCTTCATTCTTCCTTTTCCAGTGAGTTAGCAGCACCCATCATTCATGTAGAAACAAATGAATATTTTTTTTTTCGTTTGTTTGATTTTGCTGTGGTTTAATTTTTAGGTCTTCTTGGGAAAGCCATAAGAAATTGATCATGTGAGTAGATACTGAGAAAACTGCCTTACTTTTTAGTATTCTTAGTTTTCTCAACTGTAAAATGGAATAATAATGATAAGAATGTCTACTCTTAGAGTTATTCTGAGAAATACAGTAACAATATACTTAAAGAGCTAAGGTTGATCCTTGATACATGCATGCATGCTCAGTCGCTTCAGTAGTGTCCATCTCTTTGCAACCCAATGGACTGTAGCCCACTAGGCTCCTCTGTCCATGGCATTCTCCAAGCAAGAATACTGGAGTAAGTTGCCGTTTCCTTCTCCAGGGGATCTTCCCCACTCAGAGATCAAAGCTGCTTCTCCAGCGCCTCCTGCATTGTGGACAGACTTTTGTCACTGAGCCACTAGGGAAGCTCCTTAATCTATATATATAGTCTTAAATAAATTAAGGCAATCTAAATGTACTTTGATTAATAACAATTTTTAAAGAAATATTTTTGTCAACTATGAGCTATTTCTGTATGATTTCTGGTCCAAATTTTTTATTAATGAACATTAAATTAAAATCTGTGTGTTTTATGCTTATTTACCACTTTAAACCTCATATGCCCACCTTTGACTTCAGAAACCAGCTACTTCACTTTGGTTGTGATTTGAAAGTGCCTTCATATATGTCCATGCCATATAAAATACTGCTTTCTTCTCCCATTCCACAAAATAAGGAAGGCTGTAGGAATCTGATCAACACTTTCCCATGCACAATACCTAAGTTCCAGGATGGTAGGAGAGGGTAGGAAATTATTTTTGTTCACTGGGGAGTGAAAACCAATGCCTTTTTTTTTTCCACTCTCAGAGAAGCATCTCTGAAATACTTCAAAAGGGTCTTCAGAAATTACTGGGGGATCCACCACTAATCAGGAATTGCCTACCTTATTGTTTGATTTCCCACCTCTTCTATACACACAACTCTTGACTCCTTCCTTCTGCTCTGGGATTAACCTCCAAATAAAGGCTATACATGCAAGCTGACCTTAGACATAAGAAAATCTGAGCTATGATAAGATGCTAACCCCTTGCCCAGGTAACTTAAATAATTTATTCAGTTCAGTTCAGTTCAGTCGCTCAGTTGTGTCCGACTCTTTGAGACTCCATGAATCGCAGCACACCATCACCAACTCCCAGAGTTTACTCAAACTCATGTCCATTGAGTTGGTGATGCCATTCATATGCAGGTCATAATATTAATTTGTACTTTACACTGTTCAAACACCTTTGGAATGATGTGTCTTAACTGTTTCAGATAGTAATGTTTTGTTCTCAGCAAGATGTTGAAGTTCTTAAATTTGGGGATTTTATTTTCAATGAGCATCAGTAATATTTCAAAACAGTGTATACACTGATCTGAAAATGACTTTCTACCAGAATACTCTGAGAAACAGGAAACCACTTCAAAATGATTGCAATCTCATGAGGTAGCCAAGGCCAGACCACAGCTGCATGACCTCAACAATATCTCCAGATGCACCTCTGAGGCCTGCCAGTATGCATTTGAGAAAGGAGCCAACAGAGGTGACACCAAGGAGTTAGGCACGGGCCCCAGTGCTTTGAATAGAACGTACATTCAGACTTTGGCATCTGGTTCCTACTTTTGCCAAATGTGCCTTGTTTGTATCCACAGCTGTTAAATGTGTTCGTTGAAAGGGAATAGACCAGGGAAAAGGAAGAGATTGATGAGAGATATGCAAGCTTCTGTGGGAGGCAGTGTCAAGCCAATGTACAATTTACTCACAGATAATTATTTGCTTTAGAAATCTGGTGTCATTTATGCGAATAACTGTGGTATGTGGTGAGCAGAAACCTCATTTTATAGCAAAGTTCTTTATATTTCATTGTAAATTAGGAATGTATAATTGTGCTGAACTAATTATCACCTAAAAAGCAAATATATCATCATTTACTTCAAATAATATAAACTGACTGCTTAGATTGAATTATTAAAAGCAGGAATATATATAATTCTCTTATTACACTTATAATGTTAGGCTTTTACAAACATATTAGCAAATAAAGTGTCTTTATGCTGACACTCAGCCATTGAAAATAGTTGAATACTATATATAATATTTAAAACTTTCAGAACTGTGCATGTTTATTTCTACTCTATGCTTTATTTGTACAGCAAAAATGCATTTTAAAATATTTTGAAAGTGAAAGGTTAATGCCTTTATGTATTAAAATAATTAGTATGATGCAAATTTACTGAATTTACAGTTCTTTTCTTTCTAAAAGTGAACGTGTTAGTGGCTCAGTCATGTCCGACTCTGCAACACCACAGACTGTAGTCTGCCAGGCTCCTCTGTCCATGGCATTCTCCAAGCAAGAATATTGGAGTGGGTTATCATTCCTTTTTCAGGGGTTTTCCTGATACAGGGATGGAACCTGGGTCTTCCACATTGCAGGCAGATTTTTTGCTGTCTGAGCCACCAGGGAAGCCCTTTCTATATTTATTCACAGAAATAGCATAATTTGTAATGAAAGGATGGAGTAAGTCATATTACTATTATTATTATTTTAGTTTCAAAAAATTACTGATATGCCATATTAAGGAGTAGAGTAAAATTGATCACAGTTGGATTGTCTGCATAGTTCATGCAGTGTGATAACAGTTATAAAGTATAATTTATCTACTAAGAAGTCAATTCTCACTTGTCATTTCAGACCAATGACTGCTGATTAATTTTCAGAAGCACCTTTTTTTACTCTGATGTCCTATGTTAGTTTACACTGTACATATCACGTTTTAAGGTTTTAGAATATCCTGGCTCTAGTATTCAAGTCCCCTTAGAGTACCCTGCTGAACTCAAAAGAAAACAAGAGTGGGTAAATGAATTTATGAATCACTGTCTTTTTCACTTTTTTAAATGACTTGACCATTGGGGATTAAGATGTTAAGTAGATTTTTATAGTTGAAATAAGCAATCTTAGAGATTCAAACCACTATTCCACCTTAGAAAATAGGCATGGAATTTCTAAACAGTCTCAGAATCACAGTCTTCCTTCCTAAACTTCATGACCTTCTTATTCCAAAACTTGTTTCAAAAGGAGATATGGGAAAAGAAATTCACTTTGCTCATGATAAAGGAGGAGTCCTGCTGCTCTTGTGATGAAAGAAAAAAAAAAACACTTTTCATAACTTTCCCCTTCCTTTATGATTAAAGTATCTCTTATGATCATAGAAAATTTCTCCTCCTCTTGTGACAAGAAAAAACTAATGACCAGATCTCTGATAATAAAAAGCGAAAGTTTTCTTCACCTATGTCCTACATCAGAAGTAACATATAAGTGAGAAGTCTAAACTGACATTCTGTTCCAGTATATTCTAAAAGAACAGTCAATCCCACAGATAAGTTTATTTGGGATAACTGGGTTGATATTGAACATCCTGTACAATTTAAAAAAAAAAAAAAGTCAGGATTAGTGCATGATTTGCGTGTGTGTGCTTTGCCTATACATTGTTGTTAGGGTAGTATCTAATTATTCCTAATGATTTTATGGTGATCCTTCAAAACATGTCATAAGGTAGAGTGATGGCAATTAATGATATCCAGATGCAAACAGATAGGAAGCAAATAAAAAATATGTAACAACCAGAGGAGCAAAAGTGGCACAGTTTAATTTAAAAATGAAATTTAAATTATCAGCTTGAGTGCTTTCCTTTGCAATTGAAACTCCACTAGATTTTTTTTTTAAACAATATAAAATCTTACTGGTCATGTAAATGACAAATGGACATTTATACTGGGCTTCAGGGCTCCATTTTCCACTTTGAGAGGGTCTCTGACTCGCTCATACATGTGTGAGCTGTGCCCTGGGTTCCTTTAGGATTGGCAATATGCTGTCACCATTTATAAGCTACATGTTTCCTTCTTCAGTCCTACAGTAAAACAAACAATTGTTTTCCACAAGTTGGAACAAAATCTGACCTTTGGTCTTATTGGATCAACTGAAACCAATCATTGTAGCCAGTATAATATCAGGAGATGTTTAGTTTAATTAAATGACTTAACCTGGTCATTCCAGATATAAGCATCATTGTACCGGAGGTTTGATGATAATGCTTGACCTAACAAAGGTATCAGTGAAACAGAATGGTTGATTTTCTAAAATGTAGTTAATGTTAAGAGGGAGGTGTATATTGGGTAAGCAATGATCTTCTCTTAATATTTACAAAAACGAATATGTTGTTAGTTAATGTTTAGAAACACACTAAATGTAAGTTTTCAGAATTTTTTGTTTCTATAAAATAGTTATTACTCTAATTTACACTCAATTTACTTCAAAATATAATGTATTTTACATGCATATTTCTAAAACTGTGAGAATTTTAATTATACAATTTATATTTTGTGAAGATTTAGTCAAAGGCAATAAAATCATTATTTGATCTTGGGTGAGAAAAAAATACAGAATTAAATATCTGTTTAGATAATAGCACTAAAGTTCTAGTCTCTGTTCTCATTACTAAACTTCTGGGAGAAAATCAGGGGATGTTTTATATATATATATATATATATATATAGACACAATATATATACACAAATGTGTGTGTCTGTGTGTGTGTGTTTATATATATATATATATATATATCATGCACACATATACCCACAAACATATATATACTAGTGTAGATATGCATATCTATGTGTGTATGCATAATACATATTCATATATATAAACAAGTGACAAGGAATATACATCAGTGAATTTAACTTTTTAGACTTTTTGGTATAAGTCCCTATTATGCAGAGAAAAATATATACTTGAGAGGTTATGAATTTTAGAAATATTAAGTGCCCTAACTGGAACCCCTACCACTGTTTGCTATGCAGTGCTGGTTGTTACGACCATAAATCTGGGCGTATAATGTTAAGGACAGGGTTGGAGCTGTCTGATTTGAAGCATATAAAGTCTTAACTGCCACAGATAATGTCAACCCAAATTATTATTTCCATTTCAACACAGATTATAGGACAGGAAGTCATAAATGGAAATTAAAAAATAAATTCGGCACATATTTCAGAAAGTACCTTTTCATGTAGAGAATAGTAAATGCTTTAGAAGAGCCTGCAGGCAAAGTTGTTGAGGCAAAAAGCAGGAATGTCATTCAAGAAACAATTAGATGCCATCCTTGGGGAAATGGAGTACTAAAAAGTATATGCCTTGATGGACCAAATGACCTTTATTTGCTCTCCAAAAATCCCTCATGCTCTTATAATTCTAATCGAGAAATATTTCAGCAATTTGGCCTCCAGCAATGTCAGTTCTTACTTGAATTATTCACCTCACCAGTTCACTGCTGAGGAAGAACCTTTCTCTTAGTGTTACAAAGATTGCATATTGACCACATGTAATCTCAAAACTGTTGTCCATAGGCATTTTTTTACAAGGACACCTTAGGTCAGATAATATACAGGGTTTGACTATAGAAGGCTATTTCAAATCCAATTTGATTGCAAACTGACCCAAACTGGAGAAGAAATTCAGTTAACTTCATTAATTATAAGAAAGTATGGAGATTATTAAGTACTATTAAAATGTTTTCTTAGCCATCATTTCAACATATAGTTTGTTCTTGAGGAATGAAGTCTGTATAAATGATTGTTTTCTAATTATTTTGATTAGGTTAATGGTCTATCTCTAACTATAGACTATATTTTAATAGAATATTATGGAAATAAAAATAAGTAAATAGGAATCTTAAAAGAAGTTAATTACAGTTGATCTGAAAACGCATGAATTCAATAATTGCACACTTCAGAAAGCTAGCAGTTGATACTGAAGAAATGTAATATGCAAAATTTACTTGGTGCATTTGAGTAAAGTTGGAGAAATCAGCTATCTAGTCTTCTGATTTTTGCTAGATTTAGCTGAACACAGAATTCTTAAGAACCCAGGGACATTGTGAAAACGACATTCCCCTTATTATGTTCTTAAAGTGACATTCAGTGAACAAAAAAGAACATGTTTCTCTCTGTCATCTAAATGAACTCCTAGAGTTTTCTCTGTGTATCACAAATTGGAACTCAGTGGTGAACTGAGTGTCAATAGTGTATTTTCAAAGGCTAATAGAAGGTCACATAAATGGGACAATTCAAGGCAAAAAAAAAAAAAAAGTAGAGGCTTGAAAAGTGCCAGTACATTTAAGTGTTTCTAAAACAAATAAATATTTTAGGAATGGTTGCCAAAGATGAAAATGTTTAAAAACATGTATATTCATTAGATTGTGAATTATTTTTATACTGGATGAAATCTGCTAATAATGTATAAGTGATACTTTTATAAAGTACTGTAACAAAGCATCATATTAATAAAGTAAATAATAACATTTATAAATCAGTCTGTACTAAAGAGAAAATAGGCAAAATTATTGTGCTAAATATATACTCTGTGGTTTATATCTCAGAATCTTTTAAACTATGCAATCATAGCTAAAATAAGAGTTTGAACTGAACTTCCAAATGATGGAAAGATTATTTCTCATTTACAAAATAAAAGTTTCAACCTAGTGTTTAATGTATAGAGAATAATGTTTTAACATAAATTACAAACAGGATAAAAACATTAAATTAAATAATTCTCAGGAATGCATAATCAAATAAGAACTTCTGTAACAAAACTAACAAATGGTTAAATACTACTCTGATGCTCATAGTAATTATGTAAAGTAGGCTAATACTTATTAATTTATGAGATTTTAAAAACTCTCTTTTAAGTATGAAATATGTATTATAATTAATTTCTCCAATACTCTGTAAAATTGCCTATTACTCATTTAAATTAGTTAAAAATGGCATTTGGTTATCCTCTGGTAGTCTTTTTGATATTTGAATATAGCTAGAAGTTACTAGGCTTCCCTGATAGCTCAGCTGGTAAAGAATCCACCTGCAATGCGGGGGACTTAGGTTCAGTCCCTGGGTTGGGAAAATCCCCTGGAGAAGGGAAAGGCTACTCACTCCAGTATACTGCCCTGGAGAAATCCATAGCTCATTTGGTAAAGAATCCACATGCAATATAGGAGACCTCGGTTTGATTCCTGGGTTGGGAAGATACGCTGGAGAAGGGAAAAAGCAACCCACTCTAGTATTCTGGCATGGAAAACTCCATGGACTTGTATAGTTCTTGGGCTTAAAAAGAGTGGGACAGGACTGAGCGTCTTTCATTTTTTTTTTTTTTTTTTTGGTCTGGGTTTCCCTCATAGCTCAGTTGGTAAAGAATCTGCCTGCAATTCAGGAGACTCAGGTTTGATTTCTGGGTTGGGAAAATCCCCTGGAGAAGGAAATGGCAATCCACTCCAGTATTCTTTCCTGGAGAATCCCATGGACAGAGGAGCCTGGCAGGTTATAGTCCATGGGGTCGCAATCAGTCGGACACGACTTAACAACTAAACCACCACCACCACAGCCTCTGGGACTGAGTTTTGAGCTTCCCTTTTGGCTCAGCTGATAAATAATCTGCCTGCAATGAGAGAGACCTGGGTTCGATCCCTGAGTTGGGAAGATCCTCTGGAGAAGGGAAAGGCTACCCACTTCAATCTTCTGGCCTGGAGAATTCCATGGACTGTATAGTCCATGAGATCACAGAGTTGGACACGACTGAGGGACTTTCACTTCACTTTCACTTCACAAGGTATTAGTTTGGTGCAAAAGTAATTGCAGTTTCAGACCATTAATTTTAAATCATTATAACTAGGATCAAACACATCTTTATTAATCAAAACAGGAACAGTTACAATCAACACATTTTTGCCAATGAGAATTAAGCTTGTTTATTCTTGTAGCATAAAATCTGTGCTTGTGGATTCAATGAACTCTTGCAAAGCATTTTCTGTCTCCTGTTGGTTGTGGAAGGATTTTCTCTGCAAAACGTTGTCAAAATGCTTGAAGAAGTGGTAGTCAGTTGCTGAGAGGTCAGATGAATATGGCAATTCAGATGACTGAGCAACTGGACTAAATGAGTATGGCAGATGAGGCAAAACTTCACAGCACAATTCTCTCAATTTTTGAAGCATTGGTTGTGTGACGTACAGTCAGGTGTTGTCATGGAGAAGAATTGGGCCCATTCTGTTGACCAATGCTGGCTGCAGGCATTGTAGTTGTCAGTACATTGCATTGATTTGCTGAGCATACTTCTCAGATGTGATGGTTTTGCCAGGATTCAGAAAGCTGTAGTGGGTCACCCTGACAGCAGACCACCAAACAGTGATCATGACATTTTTGGGATAAAAGTTTGACTTTGCAATGTGCTTTGGAGCTTCTTCTTGGTCCAACCACTGAGTTGGTCATCGCCAACTGTTGTATACAATCCACTTTTAGTCGCATGTCACAATCTGATCAAGTAATGGTTCGTTGTTGTACAGAATATGAGAAGATGACACTTCAAAACAATGATTTTTTTTTATTTGTAGTCAGCTCATGAGACATCCACTAACTGAGCCTTTTAACCTTTCCAATTTGCTTCAAATGCCGAACAACCATAGAATGGTTGGCGTTGAGTTCCTCAGCAACTTCTCACGTACTTGTAAGAGGATCAGCTTTGATGACTGCTCTCAATTGGTCATTGTCACCTTCTGATGGCTGGCCACTGTGCTCCTCATGTTCAAGGTTGCCTCCTTCTCAAAACTTCTTGACCTGTATGTTTGTTTGGGGTCAAAAGCATTGTTGGTGTTGCAAGTTGTCTCTACTGCTTTACGACACATTTTGAACTCAAGAAAATTACTCAAATTTTCTTTTTGTTTAACATCATTTTCATAGTTTAAAATAACAATTAATATAAAATAAACCATGAGTAATATTATTAGCAAAAAAAAAAAAAACCTAAAAGTGAGATATGTGAATTAAATGATGAATAACACAAGCACATTTATTGAGAATGTATTCCATATCAAACAACAAATTTCAACAATGGATAAACTGTAACTACATTTGTACCAATCTAATATTCAGAGGCCTTTCTTGTAAATAAAGCATATATACATTATGGATAATCACTCCACTCTTTGTTAAATAATGTTCCATGATGATAGTGTCAACATTCAGAAAACTAAGGACAGCTCACATTCAGAAAACTAAGATCATGGCATCCAGTCCCATCACTTCATGGCAAACAGATGGGGAAACAGTGGCTGACTTTATTTTTCTGGGCTCCAAAATCACTGCAGATGGTGACTGCAGCCATGAAATTAAAAGACGCTTACTCCTTGGAAGGAAAGTTATGACCAACCTAGATAGCATATTCAAAAGCAGAGACATTACTTTGCCAACAAAGATCTGTCTAGTCAAGGCTATGGTTTTTCCAGTAGTCATGTATGGATGTGAGAGTTGGACTATAAAGAAAGCTGAACGCTGAAGAATTGATGCTTTTGAACTGTGGTGTTGGAGAAGACTCATGAGAGTCCCTTGGACTGCAAGGAGGTCCATCCTAAAGGATATCAGTCCTGGATGTTCATTGGAAGGACTGATGTTGAAGCTGAAACTGCAGTATTTTGGCCACCTGATGCAGACAGCTGACTCATTTGAAAGGACCCTGACGCTGGGAAAGATTGAGAGCAGGAGGAGAGGGGAACGACAGAGGATGAGATGTTTGGATCGCATCATCGACACAATGGACATGGGTTTTGGTGGAATCTGGGAGTTTGTGATGGACAGAGAGGCCTGGCATGCTGCGGTTCATGGGGTCACAAGGAGTCGGACACGACTGAGTGACTGAACTGAACTGATGATAGTGTAATGAGACTAATTCTGTCGTACTCTGATGAAAATCTAGTATCAAGTCATGCAAGGTGATGAATAAAAAATTTAGGCTAAATAACTGATGGATCATTGAAAAAGCAAGAGAGTTCCAGAAAAACATCTATTTCTGCTTTATTGACTATGCCAAAGCCTTTGACTGTGTGGATCACAATAAACTGTGGAAAATTCTGAAAGAGATGGGAATACCAGACCACCTGACCTACCTCTTGAGAAACCTATATGCAGGTCAGGAAGCAACAGTTAGAACTGGACATGGAACAACAGACTGGTTCCAAATTGGAAAAGGAGTATGTCAAGGCTGTATATTGTCACCCTGCTTATTTAACTTCTATCCAGAGTACATCATGAGAAAGGCTGGGCTGGATGAAGCACAAGCTGGAATCAAGATTGTCAGGAGAAATATCAATAACCTCACATATGCAGATGACACCACCCTTATGGCAGAAAGTGAAGAGGAACTAAAAAGCCTCTTGATGAAAGTGAAAGAGGAGAGTGAAAAAGTTGGCTTAAAGCTCAACATTCAGAAAACGAAGATCATGGCATCTGGTCCCATCACTTCATGGGAAATAGATGGGGAAACAGTGGAAACAGTGGCTGACTTTATTTTTTTGGGCTCCAAAATCATTGCAGCCATGAAATTAAAAGATGCTTACTCCTTGGAAGGAAAGTTATGACCAACCTAGATAGCATATTAAAAAGCAGAAACATTACTTTCCCAATAAAGGTCCACCTAGTCAAGCCTATGGTTTTTCCATCGGTCATGCATGGGTGTGAGAGTTGGACTGTGAAGAAAGCTGAGTGCTGAAGAATTGATGCTTTTGAACTGTGGTGTTGGAGAAGACTCTTGAGAGTCCCTTGGACTGAAGGAGTGTTGGAGAAAACTCTTGAGATTCCCTTGGACTGCAAGGAGATCCAACCAGTCCATTATAAAGGAGATCAGTCCTGGGTGTTCACTGGACGGACTGATGCTAAAGCTGAAACTCCAATGCTTTGGCCACCTCATGTGAAGAGTTGACTCATTGGAAAAGACCCTGATGCTGGGAGGGATTGGGGGGCAGAAGCAGAAAGGGATGACAGAGGATGAGATGGCTGGATGGCATCACTGACTCGATGGACATGAGTTTGAGTAAACTCCAGGAGTTGATGATGGACAGGGAAACCTGGCATGCTACAGTTCATGGGGTCACAAAGAGTTGAACACGACTGAATGACTGAACTGAATTGAACTGAAATAAGAATGAAAGGTAGTTCCTTATAGTATTTCTTGTGATAGCAAATACTTTGAAATAAGCTAAATGTATTATACAAAATTGCTTAATTAAATAACCTTTGTAACTATCATAATTAAAAAGCATGTTTTACAAGAATGTATAGGGGCACAGAAGTATTTAATCATATATGGGTGGGGAAATCAGGGTGATATAAAGAATCTGTTTCAGAAAAAAATATATATATATAGAAAAATACTATGAGAAAATATTTATTTTGTTTATATATATTTTGTTTTGTTAGATTACAGATGGCCCCTCCTCTTTTATTTTTGTGGTCTATAAGCTTTCTCTCTTCCTAGCTCATTGAATGTGTTCATACTCAGTCCTTCAGTCATGTCTGACTCTTCCCGACCTTGTAGACTGGAGCCCACTGGGCTCCTCTGTCCATGGAATTTCCCAGGGCAAGAATACTGGTGTAGGCTGCCATTTCCTACTCAGGTACTGATGACAGAATTGGACCATAAAGAAGGCTGAATGCCTGAAGAATTGATGCTTTTGAATTGTGGTGCTGGGAAAGACTCTTGAGAGTCCCTTGGACAGCAAAATCAAACCAGTCAATCCTAAAGGAACTCAAACCTCAATATTCATTGGAAGGACTGATGCTGAAGCTGAAGTTCCAGTCCTCTGGCCACCTGATGTGAACAGCCAAGTCATTGGAAAAGACCCTGATGCTGGGAAAGATTGCAGGTAGGAAGGGACGGGACGACAGAGGAGGAGATGGTTAGATAGCACCACTGATTCAATGGACATGAATTTGAGCAAACTCTGGGAGATAGTGAAGGACAGGGAAGCCTGGTGTGCTGCAGTTCATGGGTTCACAGAGTTGGACACGACTTAGTGACTAAGCAACAACAAGAACTCCAGGGGATTTCCCTGACCCAGGGATTAAAAACCACAAGGGATAAAACTCTCGTCTCCTGCATTGGCAGGCAGATTCTTTATCAATGAGCCACCTGGGAAGCCCTCCTAGCTCATTAATCCCCACTAAATTACCTCACTCCATGAACCACTTCCCAAGAGTATTGGTTAAGATAAGTGAGGTTAATTTTGTGTACATATTGAAGTTTGGGGAACTGAAGTCTCCTGTGTGTGCTGTGCTAAGTCACTTCAGTCACTTTTCCTTGATCTTCTCCTCATACTTGGTATTATTGAGAAAGAGCAAACTACGGAGTACATGTTCAGCATCAAGGGAGTTTATGTGTCTCTGTGAATTGACAGCTATAACTCCCTAGAATTATTGATACCCTATAATTTAATTATAGGGTTAGCATATTTGAACATATAATTTAAACTATCAAATTGTGTCTAAAAAGAAAAAAAAATCAATAGAACAAAATTGAAAAACTTAAAATAACAACATGGAAAACTAAAACCACTACTACTAAAATTTCCTTGAAATCTTTAAAGAATATTTTATTTTATTACAAATATAGTGTTTGTACAGATGACACTGTCTGAAATTTAGATTTTTAAATATCTGTAAAATAAATTTATTCATTCTATTTTATTTTTCTATTATCCTTCAATTTATCTTAGCCATCTGTTCAATAATGAAATGTTCACTTCTGTTCAGTCATTGAGTCATGTCCAACTCTTTGAAACCCAATGGACTGCAGCATGCCAGGCTTCCCTCTCCATCACCAACTCCTGGAGCTTGCTCAAATTCATGTCCATCAAGTCAGTGATGCCATCCAATCATGTCATCTGCCATGGTCCTCTTCTCCTCCTAATGAAGTGTCTGTCTCTTCCTCTCCTAATGAAGTGTTGTATTTGTCTTAAAAGTTAAATTGTTTTGTTTAGATTAACAATTAATATATTACCACTTTTACTCATTTGCCTTATATGAATAGTAATATACCTAATATTTTATTCTTAGGTTTTTAATAGAAACAACTAGTTTAATGAAATATTTGAGTAATATTATTGCTATCTATTAATATTGATGTATTAAATTAATATGATATTGATGTTGTTTAGTCGCTAAGTTGTGTCTGACTCATTTGCAGGTGCTTCGTCTGTAGCCTGCCAGCCTCCTCTGTCTATGGGATTTCCCAGGCAAGAATATTGGAGTGGGTTGCTATTTCCTTCTCCAGGGGATCTTCCTGACTCAAGGACTGAACTCATTTCTCCTGCATTGCAGGCGATTCTTCACTGCTAAGCCACCAGGGAAGCCCCATGATATTGATTACTTTACATTTATAATATTTAAAAAATAAATTAGTGTAATTAAATTATTTTGTGACAAAAAGTTTAGATAAAAGATTAACAATATTATTTTAAGATAATAATCATTAACTGTTAATACATTAATGATAAATTAAAATTTTAGTCAGTAAACTGAGTCTCAGTACAGTGGGGATTTCTTACATCTGTACCTTCCTTATATTTTTTTCATTACTTGATTATGTAGAAAAATGTTTCTGTATTCATCTTTATCATCTTTATAACAGTCTTATAAGATAGGTGTAGTGACAATTATCTCCACTTTATAGGTGATAAACTAGACTCAAAAATTTTTAATAGCTCAATAAATCTCAAAGATCTTTTTTATTGTGATGTTAGAATGACTTGCCAGGCTACTATTATTTCCAACAAGCCACATTTTCTTTGACACTGTCACCTCAATGTCAGTTGAGAAATCACTCAGAACTCTCAGTTAATATGAAAGCATTTTATATTTCACCAAAAAATTCCCCTTGTTAGATGTAACTACAAAATGTCAGTAACCAATTTTAAAGTAGGTAAATTAATGTGTGTGTGTGTGTGTGTGTGTGTGTGTGTTTTAAACTGAAGAAAAGGAAAATATAAGAACCTAAAAAACAAAAAATGAGTAGACATTTATAGTGACACACACAGATGGGCTTGGACATTGTGTCTTGTCAGGAATCACATTTTACAGTTAAAAAATGAGTAGAGATCTGAAATATTGTTTAAAAAAAAGAGTGAGAGGCTGCAGAAATATTCTTATATATCTATTGTACAGATGTTATTTTTATGCAGTTATTTTTAACTTTAATTGAATTTGAAAAAATGAACTAAGCTCAAACTGATACCCCTTATATGTCATCATTTCAGAGGTTCCTAAAAAAATTTTAAGGTGCAATGTAGATTTAGTGTCCTTTGATTTAATCTTTATATTGTTACAAGATACATAATAAAATAAATGAAAGTGTTAGTTGCTCAGTCATGTCCGACTCTTTGCAACCCCATGGACTGCAGCCCACCATGCTCTTCTGTCTGTGGAATTCTCCCAGCAAGAATACTGGAGCGGGTAGCCATTCCCTTCTCCAAGGAATCTTCCCAATCCAGGGATAACCACTGGTCTCCTGCAATGCAGGAAGATTCTGAGCCACCAGGGAAGCCCTTTTATTACAATAAGATGAATTTTATTTTAAACAGTAGACCAGATGTAGATATAGATTCACAAATGCTATGGCTCACTGGATAAAAGAATTTCTTCAAGAGAACATATAACATTTCAACTGATTATTAACCTAAAATTGTAAAAAAGACATTTCAAATTATTAATCACAATAAACAACTAAGGCTCATATCAAACCAACAGTTCTATTGAAACAATTAAAAAAGGAAAAATGGAATTATGCCACACAAAATTCTCAAGTAATAGTGATCTCAAATTTTTAAAATAGATATCATTGAAAGATGTATTTCATTTATTGTAATACCTAATGATAACAGAATGACTTTAAAACTTTAAAGATCTAAGCATTTAAAACTTGAGTGGCATGGAGTAATCACTCAGTCAATGCTAATTATTTTATACACTCAACTGTACCATAAATATTTTGCAGCATTATCACTTCAAACACTCTGAGCTACTGAGTTTAATGAAGTTCACAGGCTTTAAATAATTGTCTGATGATCCCAGGACAAAAAAATAACTCTATTTATAAAAAAAGAGACAGCTTCTGTCCTTGAGCACTATGAATTTTCTAGTCTAAAATTCAATAAGTTTTATCCCCTCCTTTGGGAAAATTACTAGTTTTGTTAATAAACATTTGGGGATATTTGTGGGCAAGGAAAAAAAAAAAAAGACATCTCCAAAGTAATTTGCTTATGTGGCATTTAGCCTTCATTTTCTTAGATAATGGATACTTCTCTGTTTTTACTTTTTCATTTTTATTGGAGTATAGTCGATTTACAATTTTGTGTTCCAGGTGTATATCAAAGTGAATCTTTTATACATATATCCACACTATTTTAGATTCTTTCCCCTTATAAGCCATTACAGAGTATTGACTAGAATTGCCTGTACTGTACAGCAGGCTCTTATTAGTTACCTATATAGTAGTGTGTATGTCAATCCCCATCTCCCAATTTATCCCTCCCCATCATCCCCTGGTAACCATAGCTTGTTTTCTACATCTGTGACAAATTCTACTTCTGTTCTACAAATAAGTTAATCTTGAGAGTCCCTTGGACTGCAAGGAGATCAAACCAGTCAATCCTAAAGGAAGTCAGTCCTGAATATTCATTGCAAGAACTGATCCTGAAGCTGAAGCTCCAATACTTTGGTCACCTGATGTGAAGAACTGAATCTTTAGGAAAGACTCTGATTCTGGGAAAGATTGAATGCAGGAGGGGAAGGGCTTGATAGAGGATGAGATGGTTGGATGGCATCACCAACTCGATGGACATGAGTTTGAGTAACCTCCCGGAATTGGTGATGGACAAGGAAGCCAGGGATGCTGTGGTCCATGGAGTCACAAAGAGTCGGACACAACTGAGTGACTGAACAGAAATGAACTGTATTCTGCTTTAAGATTCCACATATAAGCAGTATCAAATGATATTTGTCTTTCTGTGTTTATACTTCACCTAGTATGACAACCTCTAGTTTCATCTATGTTGCTACAAATAGCATTATTTTGTTCTTTTTGTTTGTTTGTTTGTTTTTAAATGGGCTTCCCAGGTGGCACTAGTGGTAAAGAACCCACTTGCCAATTCAGGAGACATAAAGAGACACTGGTTCAATCCCTGGGTTGGGAAGATCCCTTGGAGAAGAGCATGGCAACCCAATGCCAGTACTGTTGCCTGGAGAATCCCATGGACAGAGGAGTCTGGTGGGTTATGAAAGATTTAAAATTTTAGACAAATAATACTATCATAAGGAAAGAATTGACACACTGCTAAATAATATCAGAGAGTGGAGGATAAATTTTCATTTGCAGTGCAAAAAAGAGTATTGAAAGTTGAAAAAGATAGTGATTATCCTATCTCTACATAAATATCTGTTGTACTTGTTGGGTTTGGCTCTTTTTTTTTAACCTATATTCATACCTTCCTCCCTCCATTTCCACACACACCCACTGTTCAATTCTTAATGGCCTAAACTTTTCCTTCAACATCAATAATCAGAGAGTCCACTGACTTGGGACAGATCTCACAATGGCTATGCTGTTGATAGCTTACAGTGAAAGGTGTTGGATTCGTGATCTCTGAATAAGAAGATCTAGCTTTTGGATCAGGGACCAGGGTTGATCACTCAAGAGTTTTTGTATAGCAGAGTTTTATTAATGTGAAAAAGGGACAGAGAAAGCTTCTGACACAGACATCAGAAGGGGGATGGAGAGTGCCCCCCTTGCTAGTCTTAACAAGGGAGCTATATACTTTTCAATTGGTTGTTAACAATAAACCAAAAGAATGTTTCAAGGCTGTAAAGGTCTTACCAGACCTACTCCCATAATATACATTTTAAGATAATAGAATTAGAACTAATAATTGAAAGATCCTACCAGACACACTCACATAATATACATTTTAAGATGACAGGATTAGTTAGAAGTTTCTCAAGAAGGAGAAACATGTCCTTAAGCAGGATACATTGTTGTTATATGATCTTTGGTACAGAATTTAAGGAAAAACATATCATTGAGCAAGATGAGTTGTTTTGTTGCCGTTATCAGCTCTGGGCTTAAAGAAAACAACTCCAGATTCCTATCTCCACCTCATCAAGTTGGTAATGCCATCCAACCATCTCATCCTCTGTTGTGATAGTTAACATTAAATACATCCTTCTCCTCACAAACTTCTGGTTTTCTAAAGCACGAGGTTATATTATTTTCTGTTGATTTAATGTTTTCTACATTATTCTTTGAAATGATAGTGGAACAAACACATGTTTGGTAATCATAACTCAAGCTATGGGAATCGGCACTAACACTAATGACCAATGTGACTTAATTTGATTTCTAACAGTAGACAAAGCCTTAACCCAGAGGAATACACACTGAAATGTCAGAATTTGAAGAACCTTGGCAAGCATATGGATGAGAAATTATGGAAACTCAGAATATGTCTAATCAGAAGTCTAGCTTTGATGACCGTAAATGATTATTCAGGGTGGACCACAGTCTCAACTCATGAAGATGCTTTTATTGGAAAACAGAGGTAAAGATGTGCACAGGATTAGTCGGTAATAGAATTGAAAGTATAGATAAAATGGTAAAACTGTTTCTCTTGTTTAGAGCTTTGTGCACTTATTTTCAGAATTGTTTCTCTATGGTATATTTCCAGTTTATAGTGCAATAGTTGAATAAGGGTCATATCTACTAAAGTATGTTTGTTAGTTCAGTCGCTCAGTTCTGTCCCACACTTTGCAACGCCATGAACCACAGCACGCCAGGCCTCCCTACCCATAAAAAATCCCAGAGATTAATAAAACTCATGTCCACTGAGTCTGTTGCCATCTAATCATCTCATCTTTGGTCGTCCCCTTCTCCTCCTGCCTTCAATCTTTCCCAACATCAGGGTCTTTTCAATGAGTAAGCTCTTCCCATCAGATCAGATCAGATCAGTCGCTCAGTTGTGTCCGACTATCTGCGACCCCATGAATCGCAGCATGCCAGGCCTCCCTGTCCATCACCAACTTCCGGAGTTCACTCAGACTCATGTCCATCGAGTCGGTGATACCATCCAGCCATCTCATCCTCTGTCATCCCCTTCTCCTCCTGCCCCCAATCCCTCCCAGCATCAGAGTCTTTTCCAATGAGTCAACTCTTCGCATGAGGTGGCCAAAGTACTGGACTTTCAGCTTTAGCATCATTCTTTCCAAAAAAATCCCAGGGCTGATCTCCTTCAGAATGGACTGGTTGGATCTCCTTGCAGTCCAAGGGACTCTCAAGAGTCTTCTTCAACACCACAGTTCAAAACCGTCAATTCTTTGGCGCTCAGCCTTCTTCACAGTCCAACTCTCACATCCATACATGACCACTAGAAAAACCATAGCCTTGACTAGATGAACCTTTGTTGGCCAAGTAATGTTTCTGCTTTTGAATATGCTATCTAAGTTGGTCATAACTTTCCTTCCAAAGAGTAAGCGTCTTTTAATTTCATGGCTGCAGTCACCATGTGCAGTGATTTTGGAGCTCCAAAAAATAAAGTCTGACACTGTTTCCACTGTTTCCCCATTTATTTCCCATGAAGTGATGGGACCAGATGCCATGAACTTCGTTTTCTGAATGTTGAGTTTTAAGCCAACTTTTTCACTCTCCACTTTCACTTTCATCAAGAGGCTTTTTAGTTCCTCTTTCACTTTCTGCCTAGAGGGTAGTGTCATCTGCATATCTGAGGTTATTGATATTTCTCCCGGCAATCTTGATTCCAGCTTGTGTTTCTTCCAGTCCAGCATTTCTCATGATGTACTCTGCATATAAGTTAAATACACAGGGTGACAATATACAGCCTTGATGTACTTTTCCTATTTGGAACCAGTCTGTTGTTCCATGTCCAGTTCTAACTATTGCTTCCTGACCTGCATACAGATTTCTCAAGAGGCAGATCAGGTGGTCTGGTATTCCCATCTCTTTCAGAATTTTCCACAGTTTGTTGTGATCCACACAGTCAAAGGCTTTGGCATAGTCAATAAAGCAGAAATAGATGTTTTTCTGGAACTCTCTTGCTTTTTCCATGATCTAGTGGATGTTGGCAATTTGATCTCTGGTTCCTCTGCCTTTTCTAAAACCAGCTTGAACATCAGGAAGTTCACGGATCACATATTGCTGAAGCCTGGCTTGGAGAATTTTAAGCATTACTTTACTAGTGTGTGAGATGAGTGCAATTGTGCGTAGGTTTGAGAATTCTTTGGCATTGCCTTTCTTTGGAATTGGAGTGAAAACTGACCTTTTCCAGTCCTGTGGCCACTGCTGAGTTTTCCAAATTTGCTGGCATTGTGAGTGCAGCACTTTCATAGCATCATCTGTCAGGATTTGGAATAGCTCAACTGGAATTCTATCACCTCCACTAGCTTTGTTTGTAGTGATGCTTTCTAAGGCCCACTTGACTTCACATTCCAGAATGTCTGGCTCTAGGTCAATGATCACACCATCGTGATTATGTGGGCGTCAAGATCTTTTTTGTACAGTTCTTTTGTGTATTCTTGCCATCTCTTTTTAATATCTTCTGCTTCTGTTAGGTCCATACCATTACTGTCCTTTATCGAGCCCATCATTGCATGAAATGTTCCTCTGGTATTTCTGATTTTCTTGAAGAGATCTCTAGTCTTTCCCATTCTGTTGTTTTCCTCTATTTCTTTTCGTTGATCGCTGAAGAAGGCTTTCTTATCTCTTCTTGCTATTCTTTGCATCAGGTGCCAAAATATTGCAGTTTCAGCTTCAATGTCAGTCCTTTCAATGAACATGCAGGACTGATTCCCTTTAGGATGGACTGGTTGGATCTCCTTGCATCCAAGGGACTCTCATGAGTCTTCTCCAACATCACAATTGAAAAGCATAAAATCTTCGGTGCTCAGCTTTCTTCACAGTCCAACTCACATCCATACATGACCACTGGAAAAACCATAGCCTTGACTAGACAGACCTTTGCTGGCAAAGTAATGTCTCTGCTTTTTAATACGCTGTCTAGGTTGGTCATAACTTTCCTTCCAAGGAGTAAGCATCTTTTAATTTCATAGCTGCAATCACCATCTGCAGTGATTTTGTAGCCCCCTCAAAATAAAGTCAGCCACTGTTTCTACTGTTTCCTCATCTATTTGCCTTGAAGTGATGGGACTGGATGCCATGATCTTAGTTTTCTGAATGTTGAACTTTAAGCCAACTTTTTCACTTTCCTCTTTCACTTTCATCAAGAGGCTCTTTAGATCTTCTTCACTTTCTGCCATAAGGGTGGTGTCATCTGCATATCTGAGGTTATTGATATTTCTCCTGACAATCTTGATTCCAGTTTGTGTTTCTTCCAGCCCAGCATTTCTCATGATGTACTCTGCATATAAGTTAAATAAGCAGGGTGACAATATACAGCCTTGACGTACTCCTTTTCCTATTTGGAACCAGTCTGCTGTTCCATGTTCAGTTCTAATTGTTGCTTCCTGACCTGCATACAGATTTCTCAAGAGGCAGGTCAGGTGGTCTGGTATACCCATCTCTTTCAGAATTTTCCACAGTTTATTGTGATCCACACAGTCAAAGGCTTTGGCATAGTCAATAAAGCAGAAACAGATGCTTTTCTGGAACTCTCTTGCTTTTTCCATGATCCAGCAGATGTTGACAATTTGATCTCTGGTTCCTCTGCCTTTTCTGAAACCAGCTTGAACATCAGGAATTTAACAGTTCATGTATTGCTGAAGCCTGGCTTGGAGAATTTTGAGCATTACTTTACAAGTACTTGGGATGAGTGTAATTGTGTAGTAGTTTGAGCATTCTTTGGCATTGCCTTTCTTTGAGATTGGAATGAAAACTAAGTTTTCCAGTCCTGTGGCCACTGCTGGGTTTTCCAGATTTGCTGACATATTGAGTGCAGGACTTTCGAAGCATCATCTTATAGGATTTGAAATAGCTCAACTGGAATTATATCACCTCTTCTACGGTTGTTCATAGTGATGCTTCCTAAGGCCCACTTGACTTCACATTCCAGGATGTCTGGATCTAGGTGAGTGATCACACCATCATGATTATCTTGGCATGAAGATCTTTTTTTGTACAGTTCTTCTGTGTATTCTTGCCACCTCTTTTTATTATCTTCTTCTTCTGTTAGGTCCATACCATTACTGTCCTTTATCGAGCCCATCTTTGCATGAAATGTTCCTTTGGTATCTCTAATTAACTTGAAGAGATCTCTAGTCTTTTCTATTCTATTGCTTTCCCCTATTTTTTTGCATTGTTCACTGAGGAAGGCTTTCTTATCTCTCCTTGTTATTTTTTGAAACTCTGCATTCAAATACTTATATCTTTCCTTTTCTCCTTTGCTTTTCACTTATTTTCTTTTCACAGCTATTTGTAAAGCCTCCTTAGACAGCCATTTTTCTTTTTTGCATTTCTTTTTCTTGAGGATGGTGTTGATCCCCGTCTCCTGTACAATTTCATGAACCTCCATCCATAGTTCATCAGGCACTCTATGTATCAGATCTAGTCCCTTAAATCTATTTCTCACTTCCACTGTATAATTATAAGGGATTTGATTCAGGTCATATCTGAATGGCCTAGTGGTTTTCCCCACTCTTTCAATTTCAGTCTGAATTTGGCAATAAGGAGTTCATGATCTGAGCCACAGTCAGCTCCCAGTCTTGTTTTTGCTGACTGTATAGAGCTTCTTCATCCTTGGCTGTAATAAATATAATCAATCTGATTTTGGTGTTGACCATCTGGTGATGTCCATGTGTAGAGTCTTCTTTTGTGTTGTTGGAAAAGGGTGTTTGCTATGACCAGTGCGTTCTCTTGGCAGAACTCTATTAGCCTTTGCCCTGTTTCATTAGGTACTCCAAGGCCAAATTTACCTCTTACTCTAGGTATTTCTTGACTTCCTACTTTTGCATTCCAGTCCCCTATAATGAAAAAGACATCTTTTGGGGGTTTTAGTTCTAAAAGGTCTTGTATGTCTTCATAGAATCACTCAACTTCAGCTCTTCAGCATTACTGGTCAGGGCATAGACTTGGATTACCATGATATTGAATGGTTTGCCTTGGAAATGAACAGAGATCATTCTGTTGCTTTGAGATTGCATCCAAATACTGCATTTGGGACTTTTTACTGACTATGATGGCTACTCCATTTCTTCTAAGGGGTTTCTGCCCACAGTAGTATTAAATTCACTCGTTCCAGTCCATCTTAGCTCACTCATTCCAAGAATGTCGATGTTCAATTTTGCCATCTCCTGTTTGACCAGTTCCAATTTGCCTTGATTCGTGGACCTAACATTCCAGGTTCCTATGCAATATTGCTCTTTACAGCATTGGACCTTGCTTCTATCACCAGTTACATCCACAACTGGGTGGTGTTTTTGCTTTGGCTCATTCTTTCTTTCTGGAGTTATTTCTGCACTGATCTCCAGTAGCATATTGGGCACCTACCGACCTGGGGAGTTTACCTTTCAGTGTCCTATCTAAAGCAAGAATACTGAAGTGCTTTGCCATTCCCTTCTCCAGTGGACCACATTCTGTCAGACCTCTCCACCATGACCCATCAGTGGCTCCTGCATCACTAAAGTAAGAGATTAATACACATCCATATAAAATAGGAAAAATTCTATTTTCCACATTGATTATAAATTAAAATTTGATACTTTTTAGTGTTAAAGATACACAAAAAGTTGTTACTTTTAACTGAAATTATTTCTAAGGAGTAGTTATTTGTTAAACTGAAATTCACATTAAAAGGTTGAATCATCTAACTCTAAGATGCAGAGCAATATATTGAATTTAGGAATCTTTACTTGTGCTTCTTCCAATGTCTGAAACTATTCTCATTTTAATATTTCTCTCACTTTTTACCTTTTCATAAATCAGTTTTTTTCTTTTCTTATAATAATGTTCTAAATTAAAATCTGAAAATCACAAGATCCAAAACACCATATTATTAAAAATACTTTGATCTTATACAATGCATATATTCTCTGATTGCCAAAGCAGATTTCATGGCTATGTGCTTAGTGCTATGCTAATTTATAAAGCAGACTATTCAAATGTAGAAGTGGGAAAATTATATTCATAACTAATCTTAGGATATCTTTTAGGTAAGCTAACAGCACTTTTTTAATTGGGAAAGTGACAGAATCTTAAACATATTTAAATGATTGCAAAGATTCAGCTTAAAAGATGAGAATATGAAAATATGAGCACTTTTTCAATGAATAATAAATAGATATATGTTTCCAAATAAACAGGATCAACACCAGTGAGTACAAAATGCAGTTTCTTATGCAGAGAGGATTTCCAGGGAGAAACTAAGATAACAATCCAATTAAGCTGTTACTGTATGTAAATGAGAAATTGCAATTTAAGTTAACATACTCAGAAATCCAAAAGCAAAATAATGTATTTCTTGTTTTATTTCGAGCAAGTTAAATGATAAGTTGTCAAAGGAGTAGGTAAGCTTCAGGTGATCAGGAGATGAAGGGAATTGGTTTGTAAAATATATTTAATGATGGATGGCTTTTGAGTGTTAGCAGAAAGCCATTTCACCACTTCACAATTAAAAATTCATTAGAACTTGCAAGGTTAGAATAACATTTAGTAAACAGAAGCAGCATGTAGAAATTTGAATGAGTAGAAATGCTTAATAGAATACTCAGTTCTCAAACTAGTATACTTCAAAATAACAATTTATAAATATTCATACTCTAATAGTCTTACCACTAAATAAAAAATGAAACTGTGAATCTTGCTCCAAATGTTAGCATTAAGTCATCTATTTTAATTATGTGCCATAGTATTTGCTTGCTAAGTCGCTTCAGTCGTGTCCGACTCTGTGCGACCCCATAGATGGCAGCCCACCAGGCTCCCCCATCCCTGGGATTCTCCAGGCAAAAACACTGGAGTGGGTTGCCTTTTCCTTAGTATTAGTTACAGCTAAATTGTTTATCTAAAATAAAAAGAATATTCAAACTCAAATGCTATGTTTGTATTAAATATTCAAGTTCAAATAGAAGTTTTGACTCTTTTAGGTAAACTTTTTCAGTGTCCACTAAACATGATGATCTCTCTTCTAAACTCTCAAACCACTTTTCTATAATTTCTCATGTATAGGTAGACAATGTCCCATTCAAAAGCAGGGTAATATTTAAGGGGAAAAAAAAGATTTTTGCAAATCTTAGGAAATGGAATAGTAGTCTTTTGTAACAAGAACTTATGTACAAGTGAGGAAAAGAGAAACAAAAATACTCCTCTCATAGTTGAGCTTTCCATTAGTGATGGATTAAAAAAAAATGCCCAGACCAAATGTGATTAAAAGCATTTTGACAAATGGATTCACTGGTAAATTCTCAAAAAAAAAAAAAAAATAATAATAATCTTATGAAACAAAACTCAAGATTTATAATAATAGCACACAAATGATAATGGTCCACTAACTGGTAATTATCTGAACCCTGCTTGCTTTTTGTGATGAAGTGTTTTGCTGTTGTTAATAAGATCTAAACAGATATGTTAAATATTTAAACAGTTTCTTCCAGACTTCATACAGATTTTGTATTTCATCTGTTAATTCTCTCCTTTTATTTGAAGCATTAGGGGCTTGAGAACCAAAACACCACCTGTGGTTCTATTTTATTCCTAACACATTCCTCACTTGCGATTTTAAATAGTGCATCAAAGGGAAACTCTTAAGGTGAATATCCTCATTGTCATTCCAGAAAACTAATATGGTATTATCTCCTAGAGATGTGGCTCCCATCTATAATAATGCTAAACCTAACTTTATTCCTTTATTTTTTTCAAAGTCTTAAGTGCTTAGCAGGGAGATAGGGTAGGAACCTCAAATCTGATTGCACACTTTCTGTTTTGCTCAAGAAATGCAATTTAATTAACCATGGGCATTCTTCATTTATGCTTTACTTTACATCCAGCTCTCTTGCTGGATCTTTCAAGTGTAATCATAATCTCTTAGATAATTATTAATGGGTATTTTCTTCAAAATAAAATAAGTTTAAGTTGAATACTTATAAAATGCCTAGGGATTTAAAAAATGTTCCTTACAACAAAAAAAGAAAATGATTTTTCTATTCAGAAAACATTAAGATTAATAAATTAAATATCTGAATTATCTATAAATATTGCATCTCAAAACTAATAACAACTGCAAATTTCATGTTACATTTATATTTTCCAGTATATTTTAAACTCTTTAAATTAAATTGTGTGAAAAACTCTTGAAGGAAAACACAAATATGAGCAAATTTTTTGTAACAGGGTATACCAAATATTTTTCACATTAACGTGCATTTAAACAGAGGCCCAGCTAGAGGTTTAAGACAAGTGCATTCATTACTGTTAATCAGTGAACTTTCAGTTTGTCAGTTAAGGGCTGAAATATTACAATTCTCTTAAAAAGGCATTAGTAGAAATTTACTTTTTGAGTTCTCTGGCTTTCAGTTCAATGTGGGATGTAGTGAGCTTTATTTATTTATTTTTTTTCCTTTTCCAAAAAAATTGTCATAGAAATTTTAATTTACATTTCCATGTCCTTGAAGTCATATATTTATTTATTTTTAGTATGAGTAACAGAAATCTCAGAAGTTAAAGCTGTGAATAATTCTGTGAATATAAAAACTTGGTCAAATTTGTGAGTGTTAGAAGCATAACAAGCTTGAAGTTTTTAAAATCAAAGTGAAAACTATTAAAAGACAGTATAGAGCATATTAAAAATCTTTCCAAGTATTACTTTCAGAATTGGCTATAATTCCTATTACAAAGATCTGGTTTCTTAACAGAATCCTAATTTTATGTTTTTTAAAACCAAAAATCTCAAGAGGTTTAATGTTTTTTCTTTAGAAATATAAGAAAAAAGGGAGCTTGTAAAAGAAAATAATCTTTAAAAGTTATTTTCTTTCAACGGCAAGACTCTCTTAAATCATTTTAGGAGCTCTTATTAATTTCATTAGAATGTTAAACACATATTGAAAAAAAAGATTTCATTGATTTTAAAGGTAAGGTCAGTACATATTTTTTACTCCATGTGCAAGAAAATATGCCTCATTTTTAAATATAAAATTATTTACAATATTAAGGCTCTGTTGCTTCTCATCAATAATATAAATTATAGGAGAGGAGGGAGGAGCCAAGATGGCGGAGGAGTAGGACGGGGAGAACACTTTCTCCCCCACAAATTCATCAAAAGAGCATTTAAACGTCGAGTAAATTCCACAAAACAACTTCTGAATGCCGGCAGAGGACATCAGGCACCCAGAAAAGCAACCCAACTCTTCGAAAGGAGGTAGGAAAAAATATTAAAAACAAACAAAAAAAAAGAGACAAAAGAGGGAGGGACGGAGTTCCGTCCCGGGAAGGGAATCTTAAAAAGAGAGAAGTTTCCAAACATCAGGAAACCTTCTCACTGCCGAATATGTGCCGAGCTTTGGAAGCACAGAGGGCAACATAACAGGGAGAAAAAATAAATAAACAATTTAAAACTCGCAGATTGTGAGCCCTACGGTAACTCCCCCAGCAGAGAAGCAGCGCAGACGCCTGCATCCGCCATTAGCAAACCGGGGCTGGGCAGGGAGGCGCGGCGTGCGCTGCATCGCTGAGAGTAAGAATTTGGCCTGAATACCCTGAGCGCTATCTGAGCGAAATAATTTGGGCTAGCAAACCAGACTGTGGGATATCTACCACGCGAAAAGCCAGCCCTAACCTAAGACCGCCAGGCCCGCACACGGAACAAAGGACTGAACAGAGATAGCCGGCTGCAGACCTTCCCCCTCCGGTGACAGGCAGCCAGAGCCGGAAGGGGGCAATCGCAGCCCCAGAGAGACATTATCTATAAAATTGTAAGCAGGCTTCTTTGCTAACTAAAACTTCTTGGGGGTCTGGACGGTCAACATCTGCCTGAGAAGGTGCGCCGGTTTTACATCCAGATAACCGAGTGGCGGGGAGGCGATAAGTCGCAGCATTGGCGCTCGCCTGGGAAGAGCAAATTGGCGCTCAGACCTGGGAAGAGCACAAAACGCAGGCCCAACTGAGTCTGCGCCTCTGAGGACTACCCAGTGTGCCTGAACCTGAGCGGCTTGGACCTGGGAGGTGCATGCAGCCCAGGGCCAGCCTCGGTTGTTCCCGCAGAACAACCTAGAGTCCGAGCAGTGTGGACAGGGAGGCTACACGCGCCCGTGAGCGGGCAGACCCAGGGTGGCTGAGGCACTGCGAGCCCACGCCAGTGTTATTTGTTTGCAGCATCCTCCTCCATCCCCACAGCATGACTGAACAAGTAAGCCTAAAAAAAAAAAAAAGTGTCCTCCACCGTGCCCTTTGAGTCAGGGCGGAAACCAGATACTGAACAGACTAGCAAACAGAAGAAGATATAACAGAGGGAAACGCCTTGGAAGCTACAGGCAATAGATCAAAACCCTGTGGTTACTACGGACTACATAGGAAGGGGCCTATAGATCTTGAGAAATATAAATCTGACCAAGGAACTAGCCAAAAATGAACTGAACCCACAACACCCACAAAAAAAACCCAAAAAAGTCCTAGATATATTTTTATTATTTTTACGATCATTCTTTCTTTTTTTTTTTTTAACTAAAAAAAAAAAAATTTAAGTCCTCTATTGTTCCTTTAATTTTCACTTTTATAACCTATTACTTTGCAAAAAAAAAAAAAAAAAAAGACCCTTTTTTTTTCTTTCAGCAAACTTCACATATATATATTTTATAATTTTTTGACCTTGTTTTTTTTTTTGTTTGTTTGTTTTTGTTTTTGTTTTTCTTCTTTTCTTTAACATTGTATTTTTGAAATTCCAAACTCTACTCTAGATTTTTAATTTTAAGCTTTTTGGTATATGTTATCAATTTTGTACCTATAGGTTTTTTTTATATAATTTCTGTGACTTTTTTTTTTCTTTTTTTTTCTTCTTCTTTCTTTCTCTTCTTCTTTTTATATAACATTGTATATCTGAAATTCCAAACTTTACTCTAGATTTTTAATTTATGCTTTTTGGTATTTGATATCAATTTTGTACCTGTATTTTCTTTATAATTTTTGTGACATTGTTCATATTTGTTTGTTTGTTTTCTCTTTTTTTTCTTTTCTTCTTTTTTTTTTTTTTTTAACATTGTATTTTTGAAATTCCAAACTCTACTCTAGATTTTTAATTTTTGCTTTCTGGTATTAGTTATCAATTTTGTACCTGTACTTTCTTTATAATTTTCGCGACCTTGTTTGTTTTTGTTTGTTCATTTTTTCTCTCTTTCTTTTCCTTCTTCTTTTCTTTAACATCGTATTTTTGAAATTCCAAACTCTAGTCTAGATTTTTAATTTTCGCTTTCTGGTATTAGTTATCAATTTTGTACCTGTACTTTCTTTATAATTTTCGCGAACTTGTTTGTTTTTGTTTGTTCGTTCTTTCTCTCTTTCTTTTCCTTCTTCTTTTCTTTAACATCGTATTTTTGAAATTCCAAACTCTACTCTAGATTTTTGATTTTTGCTTTTATGTATTTGTTACCAATTTTGTACCTTTAAGGACCCAATCTACAGGACCCATTTTTCACTAGGGAGTGAGATTACTGGCTTGACTGCTCTCTCTCCCTTTGGACCCTCCTTTTTCTCCACCAGGTCGCCTGTGTCTCCTCCCGAACCCCTCTCTACTCTACCCAACTCTGTGAATTTCTGTGTGTTCCAGATGGTGGAGAACACTTAGGAACTGATTACTGGCTGGATCTGTCTCCCTCCTTTTCATTCCCCCCTTTATCCTTCTGGCCACCTCTGTTACCTTCCTCCTTCTTCTCTTCTCTGTATAACCCGTGAACATCTCTGAGTGGTCCAGTTGTGGAGTGCACATAAGGAAGTGACTACTGGCTAGCCCACTCTCTCCACTATTGATTCACCTCATCTCATTTGGGTCACCTCTAACTCCCTCCTCCCTCTTCTCTTCTCCATGTAACCCTGTGAACCTCTCTGAGTGACCCTCACTGTAGAGAAACTTATCATCTTTAATGTAGATGTTTTATCAATGGTGCTGTATAGAAGGAGAAGTTTTGAAACTACTGTAAAAATAAGACCGATAATCGGAAGCAGGAGACTTAAGTCCAAACCCTGACTCCAGGAACTCCTGACTCAAGGAACATTCATTGACAGGAGCTCATCAAATGCCTCCATACCGACACTGAAACCAAGCACCACACAAGGGCCAATAAGTTCAGGGCAAGACATACCAAGCAAATTCTCCAGCAACAAAGGAACACAGCCCTGAACTTCAAGATACAGGCTTCCCAAAGTCACCCCAAAACTATAGACATCTCATAACTCATTACTGGACATTTCATTGCACTCCAGAGAGAAGAAATACAGCTCCACCCACCAGAACACCGACACAAGCTTCCCTAACCAGGAAACCTTGACAAGCCACCTGTACAAACCCACACACAGTGAGGAAACGGCAAAATAAAGAGAACTCTACAAACTGCCAGAATACATAAAGGACACCCCAAACTCAGCAATTTAAACAAGATGAAGAGACAGAGGAATACTCAGCAGATAAAGGAACAGGATAAATGCCCACCAAACCAAACAAAAGAGGAAGAGATAGGGAATCTACCTGATAAAGAATTCCGAATAATGATAGTGAAATTGATCCAAAATCTTGAAACTAAAATGGAATCACAGATAAATAGCCTGGAGACAAGGATTGAGAAGATGCTAGAAAGGTTTAACAAGGACCTAGAAGAAATAAAAAAGAGTCAATATATAATGAATAATGCAATAAGTGAAATTAAAAACACTCTGGAGGCAACAAATAGTAGAATAACAGAGGCAAAGACAGGATTAGTGAATTAGAAGATAGAATGGTAGAAATAAATGAATCAGAGAGGATAAAAGAAAAATGAAATTAAAAGAAATGAGGACAATCTCAGAGACCTCCAGGACAATATTAAACGCTACAACATTCAATCATAGGGGTTCCAGAAGAAGAAGACAAAAAGAAAGACCATGAGAAAATACTTGAGGAGATAATAGTGGAAAACTTCCTAAAATGGGGAAGGAAATAATCACCCAAGTCCAAGAAACCCAGAGAGTCCCAAACAGGATAAACCCAAGGAGAAACACCCCAAGACACATATTAATCAAATTAACAAAGATCAAACACAAAGAACAAATATTAAAAGCAGCAAGGGAAAAACAACAAATAACACACAAGGGAATTCCCATAAGGATAACAGCTGATCTTTCAATAGAAACTCTTCAAGCCAGGAGGGAATGGCAAGACATACTTAAAATGATGAAAGAAAATAACCTACAGCCCAGATTATTGTACCCAGCAAGGATCTCATTCAAGTATGAAGGAGAAATCAAAAGCTTTTCAGACAAGCAAAAGCTGAGAGAATTCTGCACCATCAAACCAGCTCTCAACAAATACTAAAGGATATTCTCTAGACAGGAAACACAAAAACGGTGTATAAACTCGAACCCAAAACAATAAAGTAAATGGCAATGGGAACATACTTATCAGTAATTACCTTAAATGTAAATGGGTTGAATATCCCAACCAAAAGACAAAGACTGGCTGAATGGATACAAAAACAAGACCCCCTACATATGTTGTCTGCAAGAGACCCACCTCAAAACAGGGGACACATACAGACTGAAAGTGAAGGGCTGGAAAAAGATTTTCCATGCAAATAGGGACCAAAAGAAAGCAGGAGTAGCAATACTCATATCAGATAAAATAGACTTTAAAACAAAGGCTGTGAAAAGAGACAAAGAAGGTCACTACATAATGATCAAAGGATCAATCCAAGAAGAAGATATAACAATTATAAATATATATGCACCCAACACGGGAGCACCACAGTACGTAAGACAAATGCTAACAAGTATGAAAGGAGAAATTAACAACAACACAATAATAGTGGGAGACTTTAATACCCCACTCACACCTATGGATAGATCAACTAAACAGAAAATTAACAAGGAAACACAAACTTTAAATGATAAAACAGACCAGTTAGACCTAATTGATATCTATAGGTCATTTCATCCCAAAACAATGAATTTCACTTTTTTCTCAAGCGCACATGGAACCTTCTCCAGGATAGATCACATCCTGGGCCATAAAGCTAGCCTTGGTAAATTCAAAAAAATAGAAATCATTCCAAGCATTTTTTCTGACCACAATGCAGTAAGATTAGATCTCAATTACAGGAGAAAAACTATTAAAAATTCCAACATATGGAGGCTGAACAACACACTGCTGAATAACCAACAAATCACAGAAGAAATCAAAAAAGAAATCAAAATTTGCATAGAAACGAATGAAAATGAAAACACAACAACCCAAAACCTGTGGGACACGGTAAAAGCAGTCCTAAGGGGAAAGTTCATAGCAATACAGGCACACCTCAAGAAACAAGAAAAAAGTCAAATAAATAACCTAACTCTACACCTAAAGCAACTAGAAAAGGAAGAAATGAAGAACCCCAGGGTTAGTAGAAGGAAAGAAATCTTAAAAATTAGAGCAGAAATAAATGCAAAAGAAACAAAAGAGACCATAGCAAAAATCAACAAAACCAAAAGCTGGTTCTTTGAAAGGATAAATAAAATTGACAAACCATTAGCCAGACTCATCAAGAAACAAAGGGAGAAAAATCAAATCAACAAAATTAGAAACGAAAATGGAGAGATCACAACAGACAACACAGAAATACAAAGGATCATAAGAGACTACTATCAACAATTATATGCCAATAAAATGGACAACGTGGAAGAAATGGACAAATTCTTAGAAAAGTACAACTTTCCAAAACTGGACCAGGAAGAAATAGAAAATCTTAACAGACCCATCACAAGCATGGAAATTGAAACTGTAATCAAAAATCTTCCAGCAAACAAAAGCCCGGGTCAGACGGCTTCACAGCTGAATTCTACCAAAAATTTAGAGAAGAGCTAACACCTGTCCTGCTCAAACTCTTCCAGAAAATTGCAGAGGAAGGTAAACTTCCAAACTCATTCTATGAGGCCACCATCACCCTAATACCAAAACCTGACAAAGATCCCACAAAAAAAGAAAACTACAGGCCAATATCACTGATGAACATAGATGCAAAAATCCTAAACAAAATTCTAGCAATCAGAATCCAACAACACATTAAAAAGATCATACACCATGATCAAGTGGGCTTTATCCCAGGGATGCAAGGATTCTTCAATATCCACAAATCAATCAATGTAATACACCACATTAACAAATTGAAAAATAAAAACCATATGATTATCTCAATAGACACAGAGAAAGCCTTTTAAAAAAATTCAACATCTATTTATGATAAAACCCTCCAGAAAGCAGGAATAGAAGGAACATACCTCAACATAATAAAAGCTATATATGACAAAACCACGGCAAACATTATCCTCAATGGTAAAACATTGAAAGCATTTCCCCTAAAGTCAGGAATAAGACAAGGGTTCCCACTATCATCATTACTATTCAACATAGTTTTGGAAGTTTTGGCCACAGCAATCAGAGCAGAAAGAAATAAAAGGAATCCATTTTGGAAAAGAAAAAGTAAAACTCTCACTATTTGCAGATGACATGATCCTCTACATAGAAAACCCTAAAGAGTCCACCAGAAAATTACTAGAAATAATCAATGACTACAGTAAAGTTGCAGGATATAAAATCAACACACAGAAATCCCTGGCATTCCTATACACTAATAATGAGAAAACAGAAAGAGAAATTAAGGAAACAATTCCATTCACCATTGCAAAGGAAAGAATAAAATACTTAGGAATATATCTACCTAAAGAAACTAAAGACCTATATATAAAAAACTATAAAACACTGGTGAAAGAAATCAAAGAGGACACTAATAGATGGAGAAATATACCATGTTCATGGATTGGAAGAATCCATATAGTGAAAATGAGTATACTACCCAAAGCAATTTATAGATTCAACACAATCCCTATCAAGCTACCAACAGTATTCTTCACAGAGCTAGAACAAATAATTTCACAATTTGTATGGAAATACAAAAAAAACCTCGAATAGCCAAAGCGATCTTGAGAAAGAAGAATGGAACTGGAGGAATCAACCTACCTGACTTCAGGCTCTACTACAAAGCCACAGTTATCAAGACAGTATGGTACTGGCACAAAGACAGAAATATTGATCAATGGAATAAAATAGAAAGCCCAGAGATAAATCCACGCACATATGGACACCTTATCTTCGACAAAGGAGGCAAGAATATACAATGGATTAAAGACAATCTCTTTAACAAGTGGTGCTGGGAAATCTGGTCAACCACTTGTAAAAGAATGAAACTGGACCACTTTCTAACACCATACACAAAAATAAACTCAAAATGGATTAAAGATCTAAACGTAAGACCAGAAACTATAAAACTCCTAGAGGAGAACATAGGCAAAACACTCTCCGACATACATCACAGCAGGATCCTCTATGACCCACCTCCCAGAATATTGGAAATAAAAGCAAAAATAAACAAATGGGACCTAATTAACCTTAAAAGCTTCTGCACATCAAAGGAAACTATTAGCAAGGTGAAAAGACAGCCTTCAGAATGGGAGAAAATAATAGCAAATGAAGCAACTGACAAACAACTAATCTCAAAAATATACAAGCAACTCCTACAGCTCAACTCCAGAAAAATAAACGACCCAATCAAAAAATGGGCCAAAGAACTAAATAGACATTTCTCCAAAAAAGACATACAGATGGCTAACAAACACATGAAAAGATGCTCAACATCACTCATTATCAGAGAAATGCAAATCAAAACCACTATGAGGTACCATTTCACACCAGTCAGAATGGCTGCGATCCAAAAGTCTACAAATAATAAGTGCTAGAGAGGGTGTGGAGAAAAGGGAACCCTCTTACACTGTTGGTGGGAATGCAAACTAGTACAGCCACTATGGAGAACAGTGTGGAGATTCCTTAAAAAACTGGAAATAGAACTGCCTTATGATCCAGCAACCCCACTGCTGGGCATACACACTGAGGAAACCAGAAGGGAAAGAGACACGTGTACCCCAATGTTCATCGCAGCACTGTTTATAATAGCCAAGACATGGAAGCAACCTAGATGTCCATCAGCAGATGAATGGATAAGAAAGCTGTGGTACATATACACAATGGAGTATTACTCAGCCATTAAAAAGAATACATTTGAATCAGTTCTAATGAGGTGGATGAAACTGGAGCCTATTATACAGAGTGAAGTAAGCCAGAAGGAAAAACATAAATACAGTATACTAAGGCACATATATGGAATTTAGAAAGATGGTAACAATAACCCGGTGTAAGAGACAGCAAAAGAGACACTGATGTATAGAACAGTCTTATGGACTCTGTGGGAGAGGGAGAGGGTGGGAAGATTTGGGAGAATGGCAATGAAACATGTAAAATATCATGTAGGAAATGAGTTGCCAGTCCAGGTTCGATGCATGATGCTGGATGCTTGGGGCTGGTGCACTGGGACGGCCCAGAGGGATGGTATGGGGGAGGGAGGAGGAGGAGGGTTCGGGATGGGGAACACATGTATACCTGTGGCGGATTCATTTTGATATTTGGCAAAACTAATACAATTATGTAAAGTTTAAAAATAAAATAAAATTGGAAGAATAAAAAAAAAATTATAGTAGAAAAATATATATGCAATTTTTAAAAATATTTATTACATAGCACTATAAAGTTTGTGTTACTTTTACTGAATAACATTTTAATTTTTTTCAGAAAACCTGAGATTTTAAATTTCTTACTTACACATAAGCATTTTTTGATATAGTAAATGTGATCAGAAATACTGGTTTTTCATATGAAAATGAAGTTTACTTTAGATCACAGCTGAGATGTGAGCCAATCTTATGCAATTGTGGAAAATGTATCAGCATTAAATAAAATTGCTTATGATCCTCAACTTTAATGCAGCTAAAAATCTAAAATATTAAGAAATAATTCATTGAAAATGGAGCATAGAATAACAACTGTTACAGTATTCACACTACAGAAGTGCTTGAATGGCTGGGATCACTCCAATTTTAATAGGCAATTTTGTTATTTTATCATTTAAAATGTGTATGTTGACAGTGAATATGTTTATGTGTATACTTGAATACATAATGTCCAGGAAAATACACAAATATTAGAATTAATAACATTTATACTTACTCTCTAAGATTATTTCTAAATAGCTTCCAATACACAAAATAATAAAAATTGAACTTTTGCAATTTACAATTTAGATGTTATATCACATTTATCTTAATACATTGAAACTGTAATCGTGAATAATTGAACTTCCAATACACAAGTAAATGAAATTGCTGAACCAAAAGGAAATTAGCATTGACTGCAGTTTGAGTAAACTGAACAGATTTGTACTTCTGATTTACTGAGGTAGAAATTAGTCCTAAACCTATTAACACAAAGATATAATTAAAGTGCTGTGATTTTTAGCAACAAATCCAAGAGAGTGAAGCAACCATAAAAATATCCTTTTCTTTTGGTAATTAAAATCAATATGAAAATTGCAAGTGTAGCACTCTCAAATTAATGCCAAACAACTAAAAGAAAACTAAACATATATTTTGATAGAACCTAATAAATATTAAAGAAACTGCATGTTTGCTATATTGATGCTTGTTTAGCTTTCAAACCTGGAATTAATACTTGGAGCAATAGTGCATAATTTCTTGGGAAAACTTTGTAAAATGGGGATACCATCTGCTTACTTCCTTAAATAATTAACACTGCATCTTTATATAACATTTACCCAGCAAATACAAAGAAAAATTATTTTATATCCATACTTAACTAATGTTTTTAGCAAAAAAAAAAAAAGAATATTCAACGGAATGAAAATCATTTACACAAATCTCCACATCACTTTCTGTAAACAGAGCAAAGTTTTGTTGCAACTGTATTCATAGTCCTCCATTAAAAAGTCATTACACTAAAAAGATTATGAGACAAACAAAAATATCATCTACCTTTATTCTTTAAACCAATTCTATTTTATAACAAGTGTTTAAAAAACAAATCTAGCTCTGATTACTTAGTTTTATAGGTGAGAAATATATTTAGCCTGTTACTGTATTTCTCATGATACAATTTTAATGAATTAATCACTTTTTTAAACTTCACTGCCTCCAATCCAAATAAAGCCACTGAAGCTGTCACTGAGAATAATCCTCACTGAATTTACAAGTGGCCAGTACAAGCCTTCTTAGCAATACGTATTTTGAATTATCCAAATTGACAAAACCAGAATGAAGCCAATAAAAGGAATTAAAGAAATTACCCATGTAGTATCCAAGCTAATTAAGACCAATCAGCTATGACTTTTGGCTCAAATTCCACTTGTGCTCACATTTTGCTTGAATTAAATAATTATTAACAATGTTTCTGTTGCTATTATTCCTATTCATGCCTATCTACCTCTTTCTTTTCTATGTCATCCTCTTCCTTCTCCTGATGGTATTGCTGCTTTTCATATTAATGTTGTCAGTGGAGGTATTGTAATTATTGCTACTGTAGTGTCAGAGCAAACAATTCATGTTTACATCACTCCTTGTGTTGAGTATTAATTGCTAACTGGCTTTGATTATTTTTTATATTAAACAAGATGATGTTCATTATCTTAATCAGTTCTAATCACTGTATTGGAGACATCTATTTATCTAGAGTCCTACCTCTTCACTTAAATCTAGCTCTCTAGGGTCCTCATATTAGATGTGGATAGTGTTACCATTTTAATTAAAGAAGAATCACATTTATGTATGATAGTTTTTAGGGTCAAATTTATGTGATGAGGGGAGGGGTGACACAGAAGTATCCAAAATCTGATCCCTTTATCTGTTAAGAAACATATTACCCATAAATAAGTCATCGATTTAAGAGAGGCCAAAAAATAAATTTTATAAAAGGAAAAATATTAAAGAAAAAAAAAGGTAATCTATACTCGGAATATCTACATTGAAAGTAACCACACAACATTCCTAAGATGGGAAACTCTAATTTGGAAATGATGTTTTACATGCTTTTACTATTTGAGGTTAAATAATAGTTTATGAAAAAAGTCAGTTAAAGACAAGTCAAAATATTTGGGTGGCATTATTATCATTCGAATTGGGGAAAAAACTTAATAGTGATTCCATGAAAAATAGTTACAGATTTAAATTTTATCAAATTCAACTACAAGAATGACAATGGCAACATCAGTGCTGCTTTTATGGCACTAAAGTGAGAATACTTGGCTACAATCTAGTTTTCCGTATTAGTTAGGGTGATTTCTAAAAAAATAAACTAGGTTGCTTCATCCTCTGTTAAAAAATTACATCACAGTGCAGTGGTACTCTTGCTTCACAAACTGCCCCCTGTATCTATGCAGGGCAAGAGGAGACTGAAGAAAGAGGCAGATCACTCCAGATTTATTAAACAGGGGAACTTATTTATAAGGCTTATCTTGGGTGGCCAAAACGCAAGTAGATCGCTACCCACCTGCCAGAATCTTAAAAGTCTATGTAGAGAACTTAACAGGATTTAGTCACATATACCATCCAGATGGTCTCAATAACACATAGCTATCTCAACACTGTGTCTTTAAAAATGTCTCTCACTGATGGACTGGTGGGAAGAGTGTATATTCCAAGGATGGGTGAAAGGGTAAGGGGCCTTAGATTCCCTGGGTCCTGTTTGCGAGTCACCCAGCTGTCACTTCTACTCAATGACTTCCAACATGCTAAGAGAATTCAGATTCTGACAACCTCAAACAAAATGTTACAGTTCTCACAAACTTTCAAACTTTATCTAATCCTACCGCCCCCCACCCTCCACCAGTCTCCCTACACTTTGTCCTAGTTTACTGTTATTTCGTGAACACACATTTTCCTAAGTAAAGAAAATTACATATAGTGTGCCTTCTTTCTGTGAGGCCTCTGCTTTCTCCAGAAGGCTTGATCTTTTCATTTCTTTATCACTCTCAATTTATACATCACATTTCTCAGAGATTCTCACTGTTTGAACTACGTAAAAAGAGGATATCCCCTCCTGTTTTCTGTTATATTCTACTGTCATTTTCATTTAGAGAACTCACCACATAAGGGTGTTTGTTTGCTTTCTTAATTTTTATTATCTATGCTTCTTTCCTACTTTGCTTCATGAGTGCAGTACCACACATTTTATTTGCTATATTATAGATAATAACACAGTATATTCAGTCCCTAGCTACTCAATACAGAGAAGGCAATGGCAACCCACTTCAGTACTCTTGCCTGGAAAATCCCACGGATGGAGGAGCCTGGTGGGCTGCAGTCCATGGGGTTGCTAACAGTCGGACACGACCGAGTGACTTCACTTTCACCTTTCACTTTCATGCATTGGAGAAGGAAATGTCAACCCACTCCAGTGTTCTTGCCTGGAGAATCTCAGGGATGGGGGAGCCTGGTGTGCTACCATCTACGGGGTCGCAAAGAGTCAAACATGACTGAAGCGACAGTAGCAGCAGCAGCTACTCAATAAACATTTCTAGAGTGAATTAATGCCTTCATTTAGCGATAATCTGCAAAGCACCAACCCTGATGCACTTGGCTAGTGATTAGTCTTGAGATCAGACAATCTAATGGACTGTATGCACATTTTTTTCCAGTTTACATCTATCCCTAAGAATCTTCTTTGCCTTCAGAGATCCTATTTAAATAAATTATCTAGAGTTTCTAGTAATCATGACAGTTTGCAATCAACTGAATGTGGTAGGAGGACACGGGGACAACAGAAGACGAGATGGTTGGATGGCATGACCAACTCAATGGACATGGGTTTGGGTAGACTCCAGCATTTGGTGATGGACAGGGAGGCCTGGTGTGTTGTGGCTCATGGGGTTGCAAAGAGTCAGACACTACTGAGTGACTGAGCTGAGCTAAAATGAATATGGTATATGAGCTTGCTTCCAGGTGTATTATTGGTAAACAATCTGCCTGCCAATGAAGGAGATGTAGAAGATGCAGTTTACATCCCTGGGTTCCGAAGGTCCCCTGGAGAAGGAAATGGCAACCCATTCCAGTATTCTTGCTTGGAAATCCCATGGACAGAGGAGAGTGGAGGGCTACAGTCCATGGGGTAGAAAAGAATTAGATACAACTCAGCAACTAAGCATGCACAAATGTGGTATATCAGATCATATCAGTCACTCAGTCATATCTGACTCTTTGTGATCCCATGAATTGCAGCACGCCAGGCCTCCCTGTCCATCACCAACTCCTGGAGTTCACTCAGACTCATGTCCATAGAGTCAGTGATGCCATCCAACCATCTCATCTTCTGTCGTCCCCTTCTCCTCTTGCCCCCAGTCCCTCCCAGCATCAGAGTCTTTTCCAATGAGTCAACTCTTCGCATGAGGTGGCCAAAGTACTGGACTTTCAGCTTTAGCATCATTCCTTCCAAAGAAATCCCAGGGCTGATCTCCTTCAGAATGGACTGGTTGGATCTCCTTGCAGTCCCAGGGACTCTCAAGAGTCTTCTCCAACACCACAGTTCAAAAGCATCAATTCTTCGGCTCTCAGCCTTCTTCACAGTCCAACTCTCACATCCATACATAACCACAGGAAAAACCATAGCCTTGACGAGACAAACCTTTGTTGGCAAACTAATGTCTCTGCTTTTGAATATGCTATCTAGGTTGGTCATAACTTTCCTTCCAAGGAGTAAGCATCTTTTAATTTCATGGCTGCAGTCACCATCTGCAGTGATTTTGGAGCCCAGAAAAATAAAGTCTGACACTGCTTCCACTGTTTCCCCATCTATTTCCCATGAAGTGATGGGACCGGATGCCATGGTCTACGTTTTCTAAATGTTGAGCTTGAAGCGAACTTTTTCACTCTCCTCTTTCACCTTCATCAAGAGGCTTTTGAGTTCCTCTTCACTTTCTGCCATAAGGGTGGTATCATCTGCATATCTGAGGTTATTGATATTTCTCCCAGCAATCTTGATGCCAGCTTGTGTTTCTTCCAGTCCAGCGTTTCTCATGATGTACTCTGCATATAAGTTAAATAAGCAGGGTGACAATATACAGCCTTGACATACTCCTTTTCCTACTTGGAACCAGTCTGTTGTTCCATGTCCAGTTCTAACTGTTGCTTCCTGACCTGCATACAGATTTCTCAAGAGGCAGATCAGATGGAATGGTATTCCATCTCTTTCAGAATTTTCCAAAGTTTGTTTTGATCCACACAAAGGCTTTGGCATAGTCAATAAAGCAGAAATAGATGTTTTTCTGGAACTCTCTTGCTTTTTCCATATCCAGCGGTTGTTGGCAATTTGATCTCTGGTTCCTCTGCCTTTTCCAAAACCAGCTTGAACATCAGGAAGTTCATGGTTCACTTATTGCTGAAGCCTGGCTTGGAGAATTTTGAGCATTACTTTACTAGCGTGTGAGATGAGTGCAATTGTGCGGTAGTTTGAGCATTCTTTGGCATTGCCTTTCTTTGGGATTGGAATGAAAACTGACCTTTTGGGAGGAGGAGCCAAGATGGCGGAGGAGTAGGACGGGGAGAACACTTTCTCCCCCACAAATTCATCAAAAGAGCATTTAAACGTCGAGTAAATTCCACAAAACAACTTCTGAATGCCGGCAGAGGACATCAGGCACCCAGAAAAGCAACCCAACTCTTCGAAAGGAGGTAGGAAAAAATACTAAAGACAAAAAAAAGAGACAAAAGAGGGAGGGACGGAGCTCCGTCCCAGGAAGGGAATCTTAAAAAGAGAGAAGTTTCCAAACACCAGGAAACCTTCTCACTGCCGAATCTGTGCCGAGCTTTGGAAGCACAGAGGGCAACATAACAGGGAGAAAAATGAATAAACAATTAAAACTCGCAGATTTCGAGCCCTACGGTAACTCCCCCAGCGGAGAAGCAGCGCAGACGCCTGCATCCGCCATTAGCAAGCGGGGGCTGGGCAGGGAGGCGCGGCGCGGGCTGCATCGCTGAGAGTAAGAATCTGACCTGAATACCCTGAGCGCTATCTGAGCAAAATAATTTGGGCTAGCAAACCAGACTGTGGGGTATCTACCACGCGAAAAGCCAGTCCTAACCTAAAACCGCCAGGCCCGTGCACGGAACAAAGGACTGAACAGAGATAGCCGGCTGCAGACCTTCCCCCTCAGGTGACAGGCAGCCAGAGCTGGAAGGGGGCAATCGCAGCCCCAGAGAGACATTATCTATAAAACTGTAAGCGGGCTTCTTTGCTAACTAAAACTTCTTGGGGGTCTGGATGGTCAACATCTGCCTGAGAAGGTGCGCCGGTGTTACAACCAGAAAACCGAGTGGCAGGGAGGCGATAAGTCGCAGCATTGGCGCTCGCCAAACACCTCATCACCTGAGCTGCTCGGACCTGGGAAGAGCACAAAACGCAGGCCCAACTGAGTCTGCGCCTCTGAGGACTACCCGAGTGCCTGAACCTGAGCGGCTTGGACCTGGGAGGTGCATGCAGCCCAGGGCCAGCCTCGGATTGTTCCCGGCGGAACAACCTAGAGTCTGAGCAGTGTGGACAGGGAGGCTACACGCGCCGTGAGCGGGGGCAGACCCAGGGTGGCTGAGGCACTGCGAGCCCACGCCAGTGTTATTTGTTTGCAGCATTCCTCCCTCCCTCCCCACAGCGCGACTGAACAAGTAAGCCTAAAAAAAAAAAAAAAAAAAAAAAAGTGTCCTCCACCGTCCCCTTTGTGTCAGGGCGGAAACCAGATACTGAAGAGACTAGCAAACAGAAGAATATATAACAGAGGGAAACGCCTTGGAAGCTACAGGCAATAGACCAAAACCCTGTGGTTACTACGGACTACATAGGAAGGGGCCTATAGATCTTGAGAAATATAAGTCTGACCAAGGAACTAGCCAAAAATGAACTGAACACACAACACCACCAAGAAAGTCCTAGATATATTTTTATTATTTTTACGATCATTCTTTCTTTTTTTTTAATTAAAAAAAAATTTTTTTTAAGTCCTCTATTGTTCCTTTAATTTTCACTTTTATAACCTATTACTTTGCAAAAAAAAAAAAGACCCTATTTTTTTCTTCTTCAGCAAACTTCATATATATATATTTTATAATTTTTTGACCTTGTTTTTTTTTTTTTTTCTTTAACATTGTATTTTTTTAAATTCTAAACTCTACTCTAGATTTTTAATTTTTGCTTTTTGGTATTTGTTATCAATTTTGTACCTATAGTTTATTTTTATATAATTTCTGTGAATTCTTTTTCTTCTTGTTTTTCTTTCTCTTCTTCTTCTATATAACATTGTATATCTGAATAATATCAATTTTGTACCTGTATTTTCTTTATAATTTTTGTGACATTGTTTGTTTTCGTTTGTCTGTTTTCTCTCTTTATTTTTCTTCTTCTTCTTTTTTTTTTTTTTTTAACATTGTATTTTTGAAATTCCAAACTCTACTCTAGATTTTTAATTTTTGCTTTTTGGTATTAGTTATCAATTTTGTACCTTACTTTCTTTACAATTTTCGCGACCTTGTTTGTTTTTGTTTGTTCGTTTTTTCTCTCTTTCTTTTCCTTCTTTTCTTTAACACCGTATTTTTGAAATTCCAAACTCTAGATTTTTAATTCTTGCTTTTATGTATTTGTTACCAATTTTGTACCTTTAAGAACCCCATCTTCAGGACCCATTTTTCACTAGGGAGCAAGAATACTGGCTTGACTGCTCTCTCTCCCTTTAGACTCTCCTTTTTCTCCACCAGGTCGCCTGTGTCTCCTCCCTAACCCCTCTACTCTACCCAACTCTGTGAATTTCTGTGTGTTCCAGACGGTGGAGAACACTTAGGGAACTGATTACTGGCTGGATCTGTCTCCCTCCTTTTCATTCCCCTCTTTTATCCTTCTGGCCACCTCTGTCACCTTCCTCCTTCTTCTCTTCTCTGTATGACTCCGTGAACATCTCTGAGTGGTCTAGTTGTGGAGTGCACATAAGGAAGTGACTACTGGCTACCCTACTTTCTCCATTATTGATTCACCTCATCTCGTTTGGGTCACCTCTAACTCCCTCCTCCCTCTTCTCTTCTCCATGTAACCCTGTGAACCTCTCTGAGTGACCCTCATTGTAGAGAAACTTTTCATCTTTAATGTAGACGTTTTATCAATGGTGCTGTATAGAAGGAGAAGTTTTGAAACTACTGTAAAAATAAGACCGATAACCGGAAGCAGGAGACTTAAGTCCAAACCCTGACTCCAGGGAACTCCTGACTCCAAGGAACATTAATTGACAGGAGCTCATCAAATGCCTCCATACCGACACTGAAACCAAGCACCGCACAAGGGCCAATAAGTTCCAGGGCAAGACATACCAAGCAAATTCTCCAGCAACAAAGGAACACAGCCCTGAGCTTCAAGATACAGGCTGCCCAAAGTCACCCTAAAACTATAGACATCTCATAACTCACTACTGGACATTTCATTGCACTCCAGAGAGAAGAAATACAGCTCCATCCACCAGAACACCGACACAAGCTTCCCTAACCAGGAAACCTTGACAAGCCACCTGTACAAACCCACACACAGTGAGGAAATGCCACAATAAAGAGAACTCCACAAACTGCCAGAATACATAAAGGACACCCCAAACTCAGCAATTTAAACAAGATGAAGAGACAGAGGAATACTCAGCAGATAAAGGAACAGGATAAATGCCCACCAAACCAAACAAAAGGGGAAGAGATAGGGAATCTACCTGATAAAGAATTCCGAATAATGATAGTGAAATTGATCCAAAATCTTGAAACTAAAATGGAATCACAGATAAATAGCCTGGAGACAAGGATTGAGAAGATGCTAGAAAGGTTTAACAAGGACCTAGAAGAAATAAAAAAGAGTCAATATATAATGAATAATGCAATAAATGAAATTAAAAACACTCTGGAGGCAACAAATCGTAGAATAACAGAGGCAGAAGATAGGATTAGTGAATTAGAAGATAGAATGGTAGAAATAAATGAATCAGAGAGGATAAAAAAAGAAAACGAATTAAAAGAAATGAGGACAATCTTAGAGACCTCCAGGACAATATTAAACGCTACAACATTCGAATAATAGGGTTCCAGAAGAAGAAGACAAAAGAAAGACCATGAAAATACTTGAGGAGATAATAGTTGAAAACTTCCTAAAATGGGGAAGGAAATAATCACCCAAGTCCAAGAATCCCAGAGAGTCCCAAACAGGATAAACCCAAGGAGAAACACCCCAAGACACATATTAATCAAATTAACAAAGATCAAACACAAAGAACAAATATTAAAAGCAGCAAGGGAAAAACAACAAATAACACACAAGGGAATTCCCATAAGGATAACAGCTGATCTTTCAATAGAAACTCTTCAAGCCAGGAGGGAATGGCAAGACATACTTAAAATGATGAAAGAAAATAACCTACAGCCCAGATTATTGTACCCAGCAAGGATCTCATTCAAGTATGAAGGAGAAATCAAAAGCTTTTCAGACAAGCAAAAGCTGAGAGAATTCTGCACCACCAAACCAGCTCTCCAACAAATACTAAAGGATATTCTCTAGACAAGAAACACAAAAACGGTGTATAAACTCAACCCAAAACAATAAAGTAAATGGCAACGGGATCATACTTATCAGTAATTACCTTAAACGTAAATGGGTTGAATGCCCCAACAAAAGACAAAGACTGGCTGAATGGATACAAAAACAAGACCCCTACATATGTTGTCTACAGGAGACCCACCTCAAAACAGGGGACACATACAGACTGAAAGTGAAGGGCTGGAAAAAGATTTTCCATGCAAATAGGGACCAAAAGAAAGCAGGAGTAGCAATACTCATATCAGATAAAATAGACTTTAAAACAAAGGCTGTGAAAAGAGACAAAGAAGGTCACTACATAATGATCAAAGGATCAATCCAAGAAGAAGATATAACAATTATAAATATATATGCACCCAACACGGAGCACCACAGTACGTAAGACAAATGCTAACAAGTATGAAAGGAGAAATTAACAATAACACAATAATAGTGGGAGACTTTAATACCCCACTCACACCTATGGATAGATCAACTAAACAGAAAATTAACAAGGAAACACAAACTTTAAATGATAAAATAGACCAGTTAGACCTAATTGATATATATAGGACATTTTATCCCAAAACAACAAATTTCACCTTTTTCTCAAGCGCACATGGAACCTTCTCCAGGATAGATCACATCCTGGGCCATAAAGCTAGCCTTGGTAAATTCAAAAAAATAGAAATCATCCCAAGCATTTTTTCTGACCACAATGCAGTAAGATTAGATCTCAATTACAGGAGAAAAACTATTAAAAATTCCAACATCTGGAGGCTGAACAACACGCTGCTGAATAACCAACAAATCACAGAAGAAATCAAAAAAGAAATCAAAATTTGCATAGAAACGAATGAAAATGAAAACACAACAACCCAAAACCTGTGGGACACGGTAAAAGCAGTCCTAAGGGGAAAGTTCATAGCAATACAGGCACACCTCAAGAAACAAGAAAAAAGTCAAATAAATAACCTAACTCTACACCTAAAACAACTAGAAAAGGAAGAAATGAAGAACCCCAGGGTTAGTAGAAGGAAAGAAATCTTAAAAATTAGAGCAGAAATAAATGCAAAAGAAACAAAAGAGACCATAGCAAAAATCAACAAAACCAAAAGCTGGTTCTTTGAAAGGATAAATAAAATTGACAAACCATTAGCCAGACTCATCAAGAAACAAAGGAGAAAAATCAAATCAACAAAATTAGAAAAGAAAATGGAGAGATCACAACAGACAACACAGAAATACAAAGGATCATAAGAGACTACTATCAACAATTATATGCCAATAAAATGGACAACATGGAAGAAATGGACAAATTCTTAGAAAAGTACAACTTTCCAAAACTGGACCAGGAAGAAATAGAAAATCTTAACAGACCCATCACAAGCATGGAAATTGAAACTGTAATCAAAAATCTTCCAGCAAACAAAAGCCCGGTCCAGACGGCTTTCACAGCTGAATTCTACAAAAATTTAGAGAAGAGCTGACACCTATCCTGCTCAAACTCTTCCAAAAATTGCAGAGGAAGGTAAACTTCAAACTCATTCTATGAGGCCACCATCACCCTAATACCAAAACCTGACAAAGATGCCACAAAAAAAAGAAAACTACAGGCCAATATCACTGATGAACATAGATGCAAAAATCCTTAACAAAATTCTAGCAATCAGAATCCAACAACACATTAAAAAGATCATACACCATGATCAAGTGGGCTTTATCCCAGGGATGCAAGGATTCTTCAATATCCACAAATCAATCAATGTAATACACCACATTAACAAATTGAAAAATAAAAACCATATGATTATCTCAATAGATGCAGAGAAAGCCTTTGACAAAATTCAACATCCATTTATGATAAAAACTCTCCAGAAAGCAGGAATAGAAGGAACATACCTCAACATAATAAAAGCTATATATGACAAACCCACAGCAAACATTATCCTCAATGGTGAAAAATTGAAAGCATTTCCTCTAAAGTCAGGAACAAGACAAGGGTGCCCACTTTCACCATTACTATTCAACATAGTTTTGGAAGTTTTGGCCACAGCAATCAGAGCAGAAAAAGAAATAAAAGGAATCCAAATTGGAAAAGAAGAAGTAAAACTCTCACTATTTGCAGATGACATGATCCTCTACATAGAAAACCCTAAAGATTCCACCAGAAAATTACTAGAAATAATCAATGACTATAGTAAAGTTGCAGGATATAAAATCAACACACAGAAATCCCTGGCATTCCTATACACTAATAATGAGAAAACAGAAAGAGAAATTAAGGAAACAATTCCATTCACCATTGCAATGGAAAGAATAAAATACTTAGGAATATATCTACCTAAAGAAACTAAAGACCTATATATAAAAACTATAAAACACTGGTGAAAGAAATCAAAGAGGACACTAATAGATGGAGAAATATACCATATTCATGGATTGGAAGAATCAATATAGTGAAAATGAGTATACTACCCAAAGCAATTTATAGATTCAACACAATCCCTATCAAGCTACCAACAGTATTCTTCACAGAGCTGGAACAAATAATTTCACAATTTGTATGGAAAAACAAAAAACCTCGAATAGCCAAAGCGATCTTGAGAAAGAAGAATGGAACTGGAGGAATCAACCTACCTGACTTCAGGCTCTACTACAAAGCCACAGTTATCAAGACAGTATGGTACTGGCACAAAGACAGATATATAGATCAATGGAATAAAATAGAAAGCCCAGAGATAAATCCACGCACATATGGACACCTTATCTTTGACAAAGGAGGCAAGAATATACAATGGATTAAAGACAATCTCTTTAACAAGTGGTGCTGGGAAATCTGGTCAACCACGTGTAAAAGAATGAAACTAGACCACTTTCTAACACCATACACAAAAATAAACTCAAAATGGATTAAAGATCTAAACGTAAGACCAGAAACTATAAAACTCCTAGAGGAGAACATAGGCAAAACACTCTCCGACATACATCACAGCAGGATCCTCTATGACCCACCTCCCAGAATATTGGAAATAAAAGCAAAATAAACAAATGGGACCTAATTAACCTTAAAAGCTTCTGCACATCAAAGGAAACTATTAGCAAGGTGAAAAGACAGCCTTCAGAATGGGAGAAAATAATAGCAAATGAAGCAACTGACAAACAACTAATCTCAAAAATATACAAGCAACTCCTACAGCTCAACTCCAGAAAAATAAACGACCCAATCAAAAAATGGGCCAAAGAACTAAATAGACATTTCTCCAAAAAAGACACATACAGATGGCTAACAAACACATGAAAAGATGCTCAACATCACTCATTATCAGAGAAATGCAAATCAAAACCACTATGAGGTACCATTTCACACCAGTCAGAATGGCTGTGATCCAAAAGTCTACAAATAATAAGTGCTGAGAGGGTGTGGAGAAAAGGGAACCCTCTTACACTGTTGGTGGGAATGCAAACTAGTACAGCCACTATGGAGAACAGTGTGGAGATTCCTTAAAAAACTGGAAATAGAACTGCCTTATGATCCAGCAATCCCACTGCTGGGCATACACACTGAGGAAACCAGAAGGAAAGAGACACGTGTACCCCAATGTTCATCGCAGCACTGTTTATAATAGCCAGGACATGGAAGCAACCTAGATGTCCATCAGCAGATGAATGGATAAGAAAGCTGTGGTACATATACACAATGGAGTATTACTCAGCCATTAAAAAGAATACATTTGAATCAGTTCTAATGAGGTGGATGAAACTGGAGCCTATTATACAGAGTGAAGTAAGCCAGAAGGAAAAACAGAAATACAGTATACTAACGCATATATATGGAATTTAGAAAGATGGTAACAATAACCTGGTGTACGAGACAGCAAAAGAGACATTGATGTATAGAACAGTCTTATGGACTCTGTGGGAGAGGGAGAGGGTGGGAAGATTTGGGAGAGTGACATTGAAACATGTAGATATCATGTAAGAAACGAGTTGCCAGTCCAGGTTCGATGCATGATGCTGGATGCTTGGGGCTGGTGCACTGGGATGACCCAGAGGGATGGTGTGGGGAGGGAGGAGGGAAGAGGGTTCAGGATGGGGAACACATGTATGCTTGTGGCGGATTCATTTTGATATTTGGCAAAACCAATACAATTATGTAAAGTTTAAAAATAAAATAAAATTTAAAAAAATAAATTAAAAAAAAAAAAGAAAACTGACCTTTTCCAGTCCTGTGGCCACTGCTGAGTTTTCCAATTTTGTGGGCATATTGAGTGCAGCACTTTCACAGCATCATCTGTCAGGATTTGGAATAGCTCAGCTGGAATTCTATCACCTCCACCAGCTTAGTTCGTAGTGATGCTTTCTAAGGCCCACTTGACTTCACATTCCAGGATGTCTGGCTCTAAGTGAGTGATCACACCATCATGATTATCTGGGTCGTGAAGATCTTTTTTGTACAGTTCTTCTGTGTATTCTTGCCATCTCTTCTTAATATCTTCTGCTTCTGATAGCTCCATACCATTTCTGTCCTTTATCGAGCCCATCTTTGCATGAAATGTTCTTTTGGTATCTCTGATTTTCTTGAAGAGATCTCTAGTCTTTCCCATTCTGTTGTTTTCCTCTATTTCTTTGCATTGATCTCTGAAGAAGGCGTTCTTATTTCTTCTTGCTATTCTCTGGAACTCTGCATTCAGATGTTTATATCTTTCCTTTTCTGCTTTGCTTTTTGCTTCTCTTCTTTTCACAGCTATTTGTAAGGCCTCCCCAGACAGCCATTTTGCTTTTCTGCATTTCTTTTCCACGGGGATGGTCTTGATCCCTGTCTCCTATACAATGTCACGAACCTCATTCCATAGCTCATCAGGCACTCTATGTATCAGATCTAGGCCCTTAAATTTCTCACTTCCACTGTATAATCATAAGGGATTTGATTTAGGTCATACCTGAATGGCCTAGTGGTTTTCCCTACTTTCTTCAACTTAAGTCTGAATTTGGCAATAAGGAGTTCATGGTCTGAACCACAGTCAGCTCCTGGTCTTGTTTTTGCTGACTGTATAGAGATTCTCCATCTTTGGCTGCAAAGAATATAATCAATCTGATTTTGGTGTTGACCATCTGGTGATGTCCATGTGTAGAGTCTTCTCTTGTGTTCTTGGAAGAGGGTGTTCATTATGACCCGTGCATTTTCTTGTCAAAACTCTATTAGTCTTTGTCCTGCTTCATTCCATATTCCAAGGCCAAATTTGCTTGTTAGTCCAGGTGTTTCTTGACTTCTTACTTTTGCATTCCAGTCCCCTATAATAAAAATGACATATTTTTTGGGTGTTAGTTCTAAAAGGTCTTGTAGGTCTTCACAGAACCATTCAACTTCAGCTTCTTCAGAATTACTGGTTGGGGCATAGACTTGGATTACCGTGATATTGAATGGTTTGCCTTGGAAATGAACAGAAATCATTCTGTCGTTTTTGAGATTGCATCCAAGTACTGCATTTCAGACTCTTTTGTTGACCATGATAGCTACTCCATTTCTTCTGAGGGATTCCTGCCCGCAGTAGTAGATATAATGGTGATCTGAGTTAAATTCACCCATTCCAGTCCATTTCAGTTCGCTGATTCCTAGAATGTAGATATTCACTCTTGCTATCTCTTGTTTGACCACTTCCAATTTGCCTTGATTCATGGACCTGACATTCCAGGTTCCTATACAATATTGCTCTTTACAGCATCGGACCTTGCTTCTATCACCAGTCACATCCACAGCTGGGGTATTGTTTTTGCTTTGGCTCCATCCCTTCATTCTTTCTGGAGTTATTTCTCCACTGATCTCCGGTAGCATATTGGGCACCTACTGACCTGGCGAGTTCCTCTTTCAGTATCCTATCATTTTGCCTTTTCATACTGTTCATGGGGTTCTCAAGGCAAGAATACTGAAGTGGTTTGCCATTCCCTTCTCCAGTGGACCACATTCTGTCAGACCTCTCCACCATGACCCGTCCATCTTGGGTTAACCCACAGGCATGGCTTAGTTTCATTGAGTTAGACAAGGCTGTGGTCCTAGTGTGATTAGACTGACTAGTTTTCTGTGAGTATGGTTTCAGTGTGTCTGCCCTCTGATTCCCTCTTGCAACACTTACCGTCTTACTTGGGTTTCTCTTACCTTGGGCGTGGGGTATCTCTTCACGGCTGCTCCAGCAAAGCACAGCCAATGCTCCTTACCTTGGACTAGGGGTATCTCCTCAGTGCCGCCCTTCCTGACCTTCAACGTGGGATAGCTCCTCTAGGCCCTCCTGTGCCAGGGCAGCCATGGCGTGGGATTGGTCCTCCCAGCCACCGCCCCTGGCCTCAGGCGTGGGGTTGCTCCTCCCAGCCGCCGCCCCTGGTGGTGTATAGTAAGCTATAAAACTGAAGACTATTATAAATATAACTAATAGCATAATATCCAAGATCAATTATGAAGGTAGGAAAGTATGTACAAGTTCATGAAAGAATTAAAACACTTGAAGTTAAAATAAAGATCCATAAAACAACTTATGAACATGCTATTAATAAGTTCATATTAATAGCAAGGAGCCTCTGCTGCTAGGAAAACATAGGTAGCATCATGCATAGTAGAAAGCACGCTGATAATGAACAAGCTGGAATTGGTTATCTCACCTGGCAACCTGGGTATTTCAGGTTGAGATTTTTCTGCCCTTTGTCTATTGGTTTTGTTTTGTTTTGACTCAGGAGATCAAGGATGTTTTTTGTACATTAGGGGACAAGAAGACATATCCAATAAGTATTTTATTTGTCAAGAGATTAGAGACATGTCTAATAAAGGCATTCGAGTAGGAAGATATTCAGTTAATATTGCTAGTAGTGAAGCTTAAACAGCTTAGTTAAATAACTCAAGTGCAAAATAACTGTTAGCCTGGAAAGTCACACATCTCTGAACTCTAAAGCATATGTCAGCCCCATGGAGTGAGGAATCAGAGAAATAATAAATGTGGTTAATAGACTGAGGAAACAATGCCCAAGAAAAAGTTCAGTTATCATAGTAGGAAGTCATCTTGGAAAAGACTTTTAAACAATAACTCATAAGTTAGGAATGGAAACATACTCTTTTTACATTGAACATATATTGTCACTCAATATTATTACTACTATTACATTACTATTTTAATAATACTGTACTAGAATGGGCATCCCCCGTGGCTCAGTGATAAAGATTCTGCTTGCCATGCAGGAGATGCAGGCTCAATCCCTGAGTATGGAGATCCCTTGAAGGAGGAAATGGCAACCCACTCTAGTATTCTTGCCAGGATAATTCCATGGACAGAGGAGTCTGGTGGGACACAGTCCATAAGGCCACAAATAGTCAGACACTATTGAGCGTGCCCACACGCACACATACACACACTGTACCTATAATACTATAAAGATAATACATTTTAAAAGAGTGCATGGTATCTTTGTTTGTGACTAAATGTGGAGCACTTACTATGTGATAATACAGAATAGTCATATTTTCCATATGTTTGCTTGAGTGAAATTTCCCATAGATAAGATGACTATGGAAGGCTTTTGAAGAAGTGATATTTGTATTAGTTTCCTACTGCTGTAAAACATAACCACAAATTCAGTGGCTTAAACACAAATTTATGTTATAGTTCTGGAGATCAGAAGTCTAACAATAGATCTGCAAGGGTGCATTCTTTTTGGAGGATCTATGAATGAATCTGCTTCCTTGCCCTTTTCCAGCTTCTAGACATTGCCTACCTTCCCTGTTTTGTGCTCCTTCTTCCATCTTAAGAACAAGCAGTGTACCATCTTTTCTCCTCTGTGACTTCTGCTTCCATTCTCTCTTATTCTCTCTCTGAATCACAATGATCTTGTGATTACCCTGGACCCACCTGGATATGCTAGCATAATCTTATCTCAAGAACCTGAAGTTAGTTGAGTGTGGAAAGTCCTCTTGCCAGGTAAGGTAACATTCACAGATTCCAGGAATTAGGACATGGACTTTTTTGAGGGATCATTATTTAGTCTAATATTCAAGCTGTATTCTGAAGGAAAATGAGTCAGAGACACAAAAGCTGGAAAAGGCTTTGTCTTAGTTTGGATTCCCTGGAAAGCACAGCCTCAGTCAAATACTCAAGGGCAGGTGGTTTATTTGGGAAGTGATACCAGAAAGTACAAGTGAGAATACAGAATGAAAACAGTGAAGAGAAACAGCCAATAAAGGATGTGCTAGTGAAAAAAATTATCAGCATAAGTTTAATCCTCCTGGGTACTCTTTTAGCAGCACATATCAGACTTGTACCAATGGGATATGGAAAGCCTGGGAGTTGTGCCTGACACTCTGGTCTCTCATCAGTTGATCCCTAGTATCCTGCTGAGAACGAGGGGTAAGCAAGCTCACAAAAATATCAAGAAATCCTTTAGGCAAAAGAGTAGAGAAGCCAGAAGGAGAAAGGCATTAGTGCTTGATGTGGGAGCCAACCAGCTCTTCATGGGTGCACTGGGAACTGAGGAGTTTGACCAGACACTTTTCAAAACAACAATAGTATCTCGTTCAGATAGAAGCAATAACAAGACATTACAGGACACACCCAAGACATCAAAAGTCTTGGAATATACTGTACTATATAAAACTATACTGTTGAAACAGAGAACAGAAAAGCATAATAATGCATTGCATAATTTGGAATACATATATTATTGCAAAAAGTATTTTAAAAATGGAATTAGAGGAGAAATGAGTTTAGTCTATAGAGTAAGTTGAGTTGCAAACCTATAGACTGGCAAAAAGAATTTGTATAGATAGAAGAAAGATTTGTGAGGATAGAGAAAACAATGTAAACAAAATGTTTAAAAGTATTATTATCTATATTATGGTGCATTTTGCAATAACTAAGAAGAATATATTGGATGGAAAATAGTGTTTTGGTTTTAAGGTAGAAAGATATGCTAAGTAGCCTGCCAATAATAATTATTTGGTTTTTCTCATTTATTCATTCAAAAATTAATTATTAAATGTCTAATATGTATTAGACGGGCTTCCCTGTGGCTCAGCAGTAAAGAATCCCATGCAATGCAGGAGCTGCAGGAGAAATGTATTCTACCTTTGGGCCAGGAAGATCCCCTGGAGGAGGGCATAGCAACTTACTCCAGTATTCTTTCCTGGAGAATCCCATGGACAGAGGAGCCTGGCGGGCTATAGTCCAGGAGGTCGCAAAGAGTCAGACATGACTAACCTGACTTAGCATGCATGCACGCACGCATGTGTTACATACTACTTCTCACACTGGCATGCTATCATTGAATGGAACAGTGAAACCTTCAAGCTGTTTCCATACTTGACATTTATGTAAAACTTTAAAATTATCAAAAGAAAGTTTATCATTATATATAACATCTATAATAAAAATAATTTATTAAAGCATGACTCATGACATAATCAAAGCACATGTATAATTTTCTATCCTACCATCTTTTTCAGAAAACATTTAGTATGGAGTGTTTTTCCCCTTTAACTAGATAAAAATTTTTCAGGTGCATGACTTATTCTGATAGACTTTTAAATATAAGCATATAAGACTAGATTACAAAGACAGTGTCATTTTTCTATTCAACATTTCCAACATATTTAATTTGTAACATTTCTCCTTACCCACAGAAATGACATTTAAGCTCAGAGTTTTACCAGTCTACCATCTGAAGGCAGGGGTTGGCATCTTGTGTGCTCCATAAATAAAGACTGGCAGATCAAAATCACTGTCATTAGCATTTCTCTCTCATCTCCTTTCCTCTTCTCCCTTAATAGCTATGGTCTAGGTCCCTCTCGGCGTCAACGTGGGAGGAGGTGGAGATGCTGGAACTGTCTGACAAGAATCCCTGCCACAAGCACACATACAACAGGACAGCCAACCTCTCCTGAAAAGGAGCCTGGGAGGTGCGTCTCCATGTCTGCCACACTCTACCTATGTCATTGCTCAGCTCTGTTTCTCTAAATATTGTTGCCTCAGGAAATAGCTCCCACAGAATTCTCGTGTCCTCTTTTCCTAAGAGAAAACATAGAAAGGGGAAAATGACAGTCCTGTCTGCTGCAGTTATTGTTAAGGGCCAAGATATATACATATCATCTTCCTAAAATTAAGATGTATTAAATCTGAACAAGAATCATATGTTCTCCATCTAGGAGCAAGACGAATTTGTTAAAATAGTTATCAGGACTTTGTTTTCAGTGATAGGATATGATCAGATATTTTGACGCTGATATTTGTTGATAGATCCAAGTACATTTTCACCCTTTCAAACAAAGTATATTCAAACTTGAATCTAGTATTGAACTATATATGTAAATACTGTTCAATCTTGCCAGAGTACTTGCATAAAGTAATAAATAAGGGGCATTGGTATAAAAAACAGTCTATGTCATATGTAACAATTGAATATTTCTGATTGTTCATTCTGTCCTAGTATTACATAGTCACAAATTTAAGGTTAAATAAAACAGCTCAACAACTGCTGTGATACTTTAAAACAAATATGTTAGTACTCCCTGTAAAGACAAACACTATTTATTGCAGATGCCAAATCTTTTACTACTTTTCTGGCTAACCGTGGGAGGACTTGAAGAGAACATCTAAATGTGCTTCATACTGCAAACTGAGAATAGAAAGCAAGTGGCAGTCCCTTGTCTAAAGCACCTCAAAGTTACCAAGAGATGCTGGAAGTGATAGGTCACCAGGTTTTACCTAGATATGCGGATAAGGAATGCCCAAAATAGGTCTGGGCTCCCAAATACTTTCACTCAGTCTCAGTATTTGTTTACTGACTAGGGCAAAGAGCAAATATGTTTTCGCCATTTTGCCAGAGGAAAGAGACTGGTTTTCCTTAATGAATATCAATTTACTCTCTTCTTACCAGAGAAATCCTGTGCTTCCATCTACCTGTACTTTGACAAGTGGTTCTTAACCCTCATTGCACAATCAACTCTCTTAGAGTCCTAGTAACCTACAGCAGTTCTCAGACCCCATCACTCCTCACAGTATTCCTGGAGGTAGGTTGACAGCAAAGGTAATTTTTTTTTTTTTTTTAAGACCAAGAGGTGGTTCTAAGAGGAAGCCAGGATTGACTATATTGAAGCAATCTAGAAAATACACACACACACAAATTTTAACTTCTAATTATAAAGAGTCATCAGTACAGTGTCAAATGTAAACTTTCACTATTTGTATAAGAAAATGTTCAAACTCATAGTCATGATAAGTGGTTAAATAGTGTTTGAGTGTAATTTAAAAGGGGTAGGTTTTATGTGATATGATTGTTGTTGTTGTGTCACTCAGTCTTGTCTGACTCTTTGCAACCCCATGGACTGCAGCATGCCAGGCTTCCTGTCCTTCACTATCTCCCAGTCAGTTCAGTTCAGTTCAGTCGCTCAATAGTCTCTGACTCTTTGCAACACAATTAACTGCAGCACGCCAGGCCTCCCTATCCATCACCAACTCACGGAGTCTACCCAAACTCATGTTCATTGAGTCAGTGATATTATCCAACCATCTCCTCCTCTGTCATCCCCTTCTCCTGCCTTGAATCTTTCTCAGCATCAAGGTCTTTTCAAATGAGTCAGTTCTTCACATCAAGTGGCCAAAGTATTGGAGTTTCAGCTTCAGCATCAGTCCTTCCAATGAATATTCAGGACTGATTTCCTTTAGGATGGACTGGTTTGATCTCCTTGCTGTCCAAGGGACTCTCAGAGTCTTCTCCAACACCACAGTTCAACAGCATCAATTCTTCAGCACTCAGCTTTCTTTAAAGTCCAACTCTCACATCCATACATAACTACTGAAAAAACCATAGCTTTGACTAGATGGATGTTTGTTGCCAAAGTAATGTCTTTGCTTTTTAATATGCTGCCTAGGTGGGTCATAGCTTTTCTTCCAAGGAGCAAGTGTCTTTTACTTTTATGGCTGTAGTCACCATCTGCAGTGATTTTGGAGCCCCCCAAAATAAAATCAGTCACTGTTTCCACTGTTTTCCCATATATTTCCCATGAGGTGATGGGACCGGATGCCATGATCTTAGTTTTCTGAATGTTGAGTTTTAAGCCAACATTTTCACTGTCTTCTTTCACTTTCATCAACAGGCTCTTTAGTTCTTCTTCGCTTTCTGCCATAAGTTTGGTGTCATCCACATATCTGAGGTTATTGATATTTCTCCCAGCAATCTTGATTCTAGCTTGTGCTTCATCCAGTCCAGCATTTCTCATGATATAATATGCATATACTTTAAATAGCAGGTTGACAATATACAGTGTTGACATACCCCTTTCCTGATTTGGAACCAGTCTGTTGTTCCATGGCCATTTCTAACTATTGCTTCTTGACCTGAAGGTCTAAATTCTGAGAACAGAAAGGACACTCTTTCTCTTAAAAAAAAAAAAAAAAATTATATATTCATTCTTAAGATATATTACTAAATAATTCTTCAATTTAAAAATATGAAATCAGAAGAACTATTTGAAAGTACATAAAATGTTTGTTTTAATTATGTTTAAACTGTATACTTTGAGTCATTAATCACCATATTATATTAGACCAAAATAATTATTTCACATGAGTAAAAGTGATTTTATATTACAGATTAATATTACATAAAATATCCAACCTAATGTCTAACATTGATGTATTTAATATATGCAAATGTAAAGATTAGCAATAAGATAGTTTTAAGTGTAATGATATTCTTATAGTAAGTAACCAAAGTCTGTGTTCAAGATAATAAGCCCAATGCAATTTAACATTTATTTTAACTAGGTTTAATGATTGTCCACAAAGTAATTCTCAAATTAGAAAAATTATGCTTAATGTATATCAAGAGGACTATATTCTTATTTACAGCAAGGTTTTAATCATCTTGATTTTTGTAATTACTGTAATAAAATATTCATAGAACCTTCTCATATTTGAATTATAAGTAATTGTTATTGTGGTAAAATAAATTTTGCTTACCAGATTCTCTTCAATTTAATGACATTTCTAAAATTTGGAGGAAAAATTTTTCAATTTATCCTCTATTAGAAGAATATCAGCTGTTTCTAAAGTGAGCTGCCAGTTTTACTGTATTTACTATTGCAACAAGCCTAGATACTAAGTGTGTATGATTTATTTTCAGCAGATGTGTAATTATTTCTAAAACAAGCAGATATATACTCTTACAAAATTAACTTTTTAAATTTAAAACTGTAAATTATAGTAGTTCTAAATCATAGAACATAAAAACCCTTAAAACTTCCACTTTTCATTCTTGATTATAAATAAGATTTAGCACGTGCGACGAAAAGAATCTTGTAACAGAATTCACTTACTGCAATAAAGAGGTCCAACAGATAATATGCTTACCTCCTAGTTTTCATTTTTTTTTCTCCTTTACCCTTGGTACAAGAAAGGCTTAGTACATACAATGGCCAGAACACCACTGTCCCATTAATGCCCAAAGCACTCAGTCAGTTCAATTCAGTCGCTCAGTCGTGTCCGACTCTTTGTGACCCCATGAATCGCAGCAAGCCAGGCCCCCTGTCCATCACCAACTACCGGAGTTCACCCAGACTCACGTCCATCGAGTCAATGATGCCATCCAGCCATCTCATCCTCTGTTGTCCCCTTCTCTTCCTGCCCCCAATCCCTCCCAGCATCAGAGTCTTTTCCAATGAGTCAACTCTTCGCATGAGGTGGCCAAAGCACTGGACTTTCAGCTTTAGCATCATTCCTTCCAAAGAAATCCCAGGGCTGATGTCCTTCAGAATGGACTGGTTGGATCTCCTTGCAGTCCAAGGGACTCTCAAGAGTCTTCTCCAACACCACAGTTCAAAAGCATCAATTCTTCGGTGTTCAGCCTTCTTCACAGTCCAACTCTCACATCCATACATAACCACTGGAAAAACCATGGCCTTGACTAGACGGACCTTTGTTGGCAAAGTAATGTCTCTGCTTTTTAATATGCTATCTAGGTTGGTCATAACTTTCCTTCCAAGGAGTAAGTGTCTTTTAATTTCATGGCTGCAGTCACCATCTGCAGTGATTTTGGAGCCCCCAAAAAATAAAGTCAGCCACTGTTTCCCCATCTATTTCCATGAAGTGGTGGGACCAGATGCCATGATCTTTGTTTTCTGAATGTTGAGCTTTAAGCCAACTTTTTCACTCTCCACTTTCACTTTCATCAAGAGGCTTTTTGGTTCCTCTTCACTTTCTGCCATAAGGGTGGTTCCATCTGTATATCTGAGGTTATTGATATTTCTCCCAGCAATCTTGATGCCAGCTTGTGTTGCTTCCAGTCCAGCGTTTCTCATGATGTACTCTGTATATAAATTAAATAAGCAAGGTGACAATATACAGCCTTAACATACTCCTTTTCCTATTTGGAACCAGTCTGTTGTTCCATGTCCAGTTCTAACTATTGCTTCCTGACCTGCATACAGATTTCTCAAGAGGCAGATCAGGTGGTCTGGTATTCCCATCTCTTTCAGAATTTTTCACAGTTTATTGTGATCCACATAGTCAAAGGCTTTGGCATAGTCAATAAAGCAGAAATAGATGTTTTTCTGGAACTCTCTTGCTTTTTCCATATCCAGTGGTTGTTGGCAATTTGATCTCTGGTTCCTCTGCCTTTTCCAAAACCAGCTTGAACATCAGGAAGTTCATGGTTCATTTATTGCTGAAGCCTGGCTTGGAGAATTTTGAGCATTACTTTACTAGCGTGTGAGATGAGTGCAATTGTGCGGTAGTTTGAGCATTCTTTAGCATTGCCTTTCTTTGGTATGGGAATGAAAACTGACCTTTTCCAGTCCTGTGGCCAGTGCTGAGTTTTCCAATTTTGTGGGCATATTGAGTGCAGCACTTTCACAGCATCGTCTGTCAGGATTTGGAATAGCTCAACTGGAATTCTATCACCTTCACTAGCTTTGTTCATAGTGATGCTTTCTAAGGGCCCACTTGACTTCACATTCCAGGATGTTTGGCTCTAGGTCACTAAAAGCTTTCAAATTATGTTTTCATCTTGATTTTAATCACCTGACTCCTTGTTAGACCTCCAGAGTTACTCATTTTGCTGTTTTGCAGTATGATCATTGTATAAACACACAGTACTTCTTACCAGTCTTGTCAATGGGGTGATATAAATTTACTTCTCTATTTCTGAGCTTCCAACAGGGTGACAGTCCTCAGTTAATGGAACTCTTGAAAATATCAAGGGGAGAACTGAGGCAGTATCACAAACTCATCTCAATGTATGGAGGTAAAGGTATATTCTTAGCTTAGTGATTCTAATTTTCAAAATCAAAATTCAAAGAAATTAAATTTTCTTTCACTAAATGTGACTGCTTTTAATAAAATATTGTTGTTACATGATTATACCAATAAGTTCCTCTTTTTACTCTGCCTTATCATACATACATGCCCTCCACTATTGATATTACTCTAAATCTTCTAGAAATATGGGAAAACAAATAGAATTCTAATTTTAAAACTAGCTAAACTTCAGATATACTTACACTGACCTGAACAAAACTTTCTCTTCTGGCTTTATATTCTTCCCCATGTGGAGTCCACAGACTCTCCTTTTAGGGGATGGTGATGACTTTCCTATTAATCAAGAGATATCAAATCAGTCTCAGAAGCTGTTAGTTATAAGTAGACACAGGTTAAGAGTGCAATACTGAAGCATATACTTAGTTTTATTATCACTGTGTATCACTGTCTTTTTTGTAACATCTGCTCAGGCAACCATTTTATGAGGTATATATATTCTGGAGAGCTGTTCTTTGTTCTTTTGTGAGACCAGAGGAAGTTAGCTCTTGAACCATGATGCAAAGAGACTTATTATATCTTACTGATCATTCTAAACTCCAGTCAAAGTATAAGAAATATCACTAGATTCACGTGTTCCCTTCTCAAAAGAGAATATACTTATGTACATATAAATGTTTTATATATATATATATATATGTATCTTCTGTGTTTCTCATATAGTGAAAAATATCATAAAAAAGATTATTGAATTATAATCCTTATATCTGGTTCTTCAAGCTCTTCATGTAAGGACTGAGATCTTTTCAACTGACACAATCTACATATGCTTGGCACCTGGGCTAGCAGTAGATGATAAAAGTCTGGAGATAATCCTCTTCCTACAATGCTCAAACATAAGATCTCCAGAGTTTTATATCCTGCTCTGTAGCTGATCTCTGACTAAATGTCACAAAAGCAATCATGCAGCAGAAAAATAGGAAGCCATGGTAAATACATGTTGAAACTCAAATAATTATGATTTATAATGTGATAAACACAACTAAAACAAGAGTAGGGTGGATAGATCATGGAAATAAATAGTTGATTCTGTAGCCCCTGTAGAAAATTATTAAAAAGGGATCTAAGAATTGAGAATAGAGGTCAATAGAATAGCTACTAGACTCATTAACTAGTTTTTCCATATTATGCAGGCCATACAAGTTAATTTTCAATGGGATAGTTTAAAAATAAATACTGTCTTGCATTTCTCTGATAATGAGTGATGTTGAGCATCTTTTCATGTGTTTGTTAGCCATCTGTATGTCTTTTTTGGAGAAATGTCTATTTAGTTCTTTGGCCCATTTTTTGATTGGGTCGTTTATTTTTCTGGAGTTGAGCTGTAGGAGTTGCTTGTATATTTTTGATTGTTTGTCAGTTGCTTCATTTGAATTCTGAAGGCTGTCTTTTCACCTTGCTAATAGTTTCCTTTGATGTGCAGAAGCTTTTAAGGTTAATTCATTAGAAAATGCAAATCAAAACCACTATGAGGTACCATTTCACACCAGTCAGAATGGCTGCGATCCAAAAGTCTAAAATAATAAATGCTGGAGAGGGTGTGGAGAAAAGGGAACCTCTTTACACTGTTGGTGGGAATGCAAACTAGTACAGCCACTATGGAGAACAGTGTGGAGATTCCTTAAAAAACTGGAAATAGAACTGCCTTATGATCCAGCAACCCCACTGCTGGGCATACACACTGAGGAAACCAGAAGGGAAAGAGACACGTGTACCCCAATGTTCATCAAGAGCACTGTTTATAATAGCCAAGACATGGAAATAACCTAGATGTCCATCAGCAGATGAATGGATAAGAAAGCTGTGGTACATATACACAATGGAGTATTACTCAGCCATTAAAAAGAATACATTTGAATCAGTTCTAATGAGGTGGATGAAACTGGAGCCTATTATACAGAGTGAAGTAAGCCAGAAGGAAAAACATAAATACAGTATACTAAGGCACATATATGGAATTTAGAAAGATGGTAACAATAACCCGGTAGAATAGCAAAAGAGACACTGATGTATAGAACAGTCTTATGGACTCTGTGGGAGAGGGAGAGGGTGGGAAGATTTGGGAGAATGGCAATAAACATGTAAAATATCATTTGCCAGTCCAGGTTCGATGCATGATGCTGGATGCTTGGGGCTGGTGCACTGGGAAGAGGGATGGTATGGGGAGGGGAGGAGGGTTCGGGATGGGGAACACATGTATACCTGGTGGCAGATTCATTTTGATATTTTAAAAATAATACAATTATGTAAAGTTTAAAAATAAAATAAAATTGGAAGAATAATAAAAAAAAAAAAAAAAGAAAAAAAAAAGTATCAAAGTCCTGAATCTGAAAAAAAATAAATAAATAAATAAATAAATACTGTCATACTATTTGTACCTGATTTCTAATGGCTCTATTAATATTGTTTTGCTTATGATTTATAAGCTAAAGTACATGAGATGTAACAATGACCCATCTATATTTAAATACATTTTATTGATTAACTTATACTCTTACAAGTTTTACTGAGTAATCTTTTTTTAATATCTATAATACTGACTCTTTTGTGCAATCCCAGTTCTTCATAAAAACTTAAATATCAAAAAAAAAGTTTTGGTTTCTAGTCTATATTTTTAAATTAAATCCAGCTCTTCTAAATATGACTCCATAAATAGAAAGAAAATAACTTTCTCAGTTTGAAACATGTAATCTAAAGTTCAAAGTCTAAGGCTTTTTTCCTTCTCATCCTTCTGTCTGAGTTGGCATTATAAGATCAGGGAGATGTGTCTGGTCTTTGGAAAGTCAACAACTTTACAAACTTACATCCTGTGACCTAAACACAAGGTTGTATCTAGTTCTCATCTCTCCTCACCTCACCACTCAACCAAGCACTGAAATAATCTTATCCTCATCTTATTATCAAATTTTACCTTCCATTCTGCATCTCTAGGGAGCACAAGCTTGCACCATTAGGATACCTGTCAAATATACCAGCTATATCTCACAGTTACTTGTGGGTGTTCTCCATGGTAGTACATGGAAATATAGTCACTTTCTCCTCCCTAAAACCTCCTTAGGGAAATACCAGAAACTCAGTAGTTTTTCCTCAGAGAGAGGAATTGCCACTCATTCACAATGACATGCCACACAGCCATACTTCCTCTATTAATCCCAAACCATAGTGATGTGAGGAAGGCCTGGGAAGTTGCCTTTGTCAGAATTCCAGAAAGGATATAGTATAACAAGTCTCTTCAGTCTCCAATTCCCCAAACTTTCTGGTGAGTTATTTAATACTTCTGAGGTTCTTAATCCCAGGATTGGAGTAGGAATTGTAAACCAACTGCACATTGATCTTCACCAAGATCTTCTACTTTCCTTCTAACTCTTTCTGGGTCTCAAAGCTATAGAGGATCTTTATATAGTTATGTGCTTGTCTTTCTGGATTTTTCTGTTTGTCTTTTTTGGGTGTGTGTTTGAGGGAATAATAGAGAATGAAGAGTAAAACTGTCAGATTCTGCTTCCTCACATATATTTATTTATAAACTACAATATACATGGAATTACAAAAAGATTTATTTATTTATTTACTTTAAAAGCAAAAGTTTTCATTTCCTTCATTTCCCCATGACAGTTAGACCCTGACATATTTCAATGGGTGACTTAAATCTCTTCTGCAAAGCTGGAGAATAATCGTAGCTCGTGTTTTGGAAATAAACTATAATCCCTTTAATACACACCCAGCAATATCTTTATTGTGTTTGCCAAACATAGACAGCAAGGTGAATGAATGTGTTACGGTATCATGCTTTCTGAGATACAAAGCATGACCAGTACTTATCTTTTCACTTAACTCTGTGTGTCTGTGTTTTCAGTCTCCTAATATAGTAATTAGTCTATATGTTTGTGTACAGAGTTACTTTGCAGTTGCTTTAATAAGCACATTCATATACACACACCATGGACTAGAGAAAGAAAGATTAAAGTGAAGTCGCTCAGTCGTGTCCGACTCTTTGCGACCCCAGGGACCGTAGTCTACCAGGCTCTTTTGTCCATGGGATTTTCCAGGCAATAGTACTGGAGTGGATTGCCATTTCCTTCTCCAGGGGATCTTCCCAACCCAGGGATCGAATCGGGGTCTCCCGCGTTGTAGACAGACGCTTTACCGTCTGAGCCAGCACAGCGGTGGTCGTTTCCCTGGTGGCTCACATGGTAAAACATCCACCCGCAATGCGGGAGACCCGGGTTCGATCCCTGGATTGGGAAGAAATGACACCATGGGAAAAAAATGGACTAGAGAAATAACACCAAATCTTACGTAAAACTGTTATCCTCTGAGATTTTAAATCATAACAATTAAGTTAAATTTGTAGCAAAATGGATGTTTGGCATTATGCTGAGTGAAATAAATCAGACAGAGAAAGCAAATACTGTTTGATGTCACTTATATGTGAAATCTAAAAAATACAAAAAAACTAGTGTTTATAACAAAAAAGCAGGCTCAGTGGATACAGATTAAAATTAAGAAATTTTAAGTCATAGGAATTTTAAATTATATGAATTAAGTATTTTCAGAAGAATTAATATACAAGAAGGCAAAAATTATTGTAATTTAATTGATGACTCATTATAGCAATATACTTCAGGTTTTATACATATTCTACAGTATTGCACTCTTTATTTGATCACTTCAATATCAAGTCACTATCATACCTGAGTGATTTACTGCCCTGATCAAACACTTCCACATGCGTACATGATGCATTGCTCTTGCATGCATACTAAAGAGACCTGATAATTATTTGGAGCCAGCTTTCTGGTGATTATACACCTCTCGATTCATACCTGGAACAATTTTAAAATATCACTACAAATGCGTATTAAAAGCTGTTGGCCACCAGGGAAAGGTTTAGATACATGAATGAACTTTAGCATCAGTTGAAAATATTCACATCACATAAAGAATTCTTGATTTTCTACTTAATTTAGAGCAGTGATTTTTAAAAAAGTGAAAGTGCTAGTCTCTTATTCATATCTGACTCTGTGACCCCATGGACTGTAGCCCACCAGACTCTTCTGTCCATGGAATTCTTCAGGCAAGAATATGGAAGTGGGTAGCCAGTTCCTTCTCCAGAAGATCTTTCTGACCCAGGGCTTGAACCTGGGTCTCTTTCATTGCAGGTAGATTCTTTAGAGCAGTGATAACTTAGTACAATTATTTTTTTTAATAAGGAAAGCTACCTGTAATTATTAGGGCTTTTCATTTTCTGTTTGTTTGAGAAGAAACATTACACAAAAAAATTCTAATATCACATGTCACATTTACTACAACAACAAAAAAATATATATATAATCTAAGAATTAGGACTTATCTGTACACTAAATATATAGCTTTTTAAAATATATACATTTCATTTTTTTATTTTTATAGAATTTTTAAAGATCACACTTCATTTACAGTCATTACAGATAATTGACTATATCCCCTGTGTTGTATAATACCACCTTATAGACTATTTTACACCCTGTAGTCTGCACCTCCCACTGCCTCACAACTATATTGCTCCTCTCCCCCCAACAGGCAATCACTCATTTATTCTCTATATCCATTGATCTGTTTCTTTTTTGTTATAGCCACTAGTTTGTTGTATTTTTTAGATTCCACATATAAGTGACATCAAACAGTATTTGCTTTCTCTGTATGACTTATTTCAATCAGCATAATGCCAACCATCCATTTTGCTGCAAATTTAACAAATTGAAGAATAAAAACCATATAATCATCTCAATAGATGCAGAAAAATCTTTTGATAAAATTCACATTCATTTATGATAAAAAAACAAAACCTCTCCAGCAAGCAACATAAAGGGAACATGCTTGAAAATAATAAAAAGGATATATACAACAAACCCACAGCTAACATCATACTCAATGGTGAATGGTTGAAAGCATTTCCTCTTAGATCAGGAATAAGACAGAGATGTCTACTCTCTCCACTTTTATTCAACATAGTTTTGGAATCAAGGCTCAGCAGTCAGAAGAAAAAACACACAGAAGGAATCCAAATTGGAAAGGAATCCAAATCCAAAGAGTCAAACTTTCAATGCTTGCTGATGACAGGATACTACACATAGAAAAGCCTAAAGACACCACAAGAAAACTACCAGGCTCATCAATAAATACAATAAAGTTACAGGATACAAACTTATATATAGAAATCTGTCACATTTCTATACATTAACAATAAACTATCAGAAAGATAAATTAGGGAAACAATCCCATTTACCATTGCATAAAATAAAACAAAATACCTAGGAGTAAATCTACCTAAGGAGGCAAAAGACCTGTACTCCAAAAACTACAAGACACTGAAGAAAAAAATTTATGGTTTAATAATAGCATTATAATAATATACTATTATGTGATTTTTTCTCATTTGGGGGGGACAGCTAGCATAAGCTTATCGAAAAGACATCATTTTGTGTTGTCACAAATAGGACACCGAAGTTTTAAACGTTTTACAAGAAAAAGAGGAACAAATACAATTTTAAAAGTCTGTTAGCATGAATAACAAAACAAAACAAAAGTCTGTAAGCATGAATAACAAAACAAAACAAAACAGTAATTAGACTGATATAATTTTAGTACTTTAAGTCAGCTATGTTAAAAACAAGTTAATTTTAACATTGAATTATATTAAATATATATGTGTAAGTACATAATACTATTCTGCTTTCCATCCAAATCAATACTTAACTGTAAAGAAGTGTCTCCTTTTAACTATAAGTGACTCATTAAGATTTAATATATGTATAGTGATCATAAACAAATAATTTGTAAAAAGAATAGATATGAATCTATATAACCCTCCATGTTAGTAAAATTATGCTCAAAATCCTTCAAGCTAGACTTCAGCAGTGCGTGTACTGAGAACTTGCAGATGTATAAGCCGGGTTTAGAAATGGCAGAGGAACCAGAGACCAAATTGCTAACATTCTCTGGATCACAGAGAAGCAAGAAAATTCCAGGAAAACATCTACTTCTGCTTCATTGAATACAAGAAAGCCTTTGACTGTGGACCACAACAAACTGTGAAAATTCTTAAAGAGATGGGAAGAAAAGAACACCTTACCTGTCTCCTGAGAAACCTGTATGTAGCTTAAGAAGCAACAGTTAGAACAGGACATGGAACAACTGACCTCAAAATTGTGAAAAAATTATGACAAGGCTGTCTATTGTCATCCTACTTATTTAACTTATGTGCAGAGTACATCATGTGAGATGCTAGGTTGGATGATGACGAGCTAGAATCAAGATTTTTGGGAAAAATATCAACAAGCTCAGATATGCAGAAAATACCCCTCTAATAGCATAAAGTAAAGAGGAACTAAAGAGTTTCATGATGAGGTTGAAAGATGAGAGTGAAAAAGCTGGCTTAAAACTCAACATTCAAAAAACAAAATCATGGCATCTGGTCCCATCACTTCATGGCAAATAGAAACAATGAAAACCGTGAGAGACTTTATTTTCTTGGGCTCCAAAATCACTGCAGATGGTGACTGCAACCATGAAATTAGAAGATATCTGGTTCCTGGAAGGAAAGATATGACAATCCTAGACAGCATATCAAAAAGCAAAGACATCACTCTGCTGACAAAGGCCCATCTAGTCAAAGCTATGGTTTTTCCAGTAGTCATGTATGGATGTGAGAGTTGGATCATAAAGAAAGCTGGGTCCAGAAGAATTGATGCTTTTGAATTGTGATGCTGGAGAAGAAGACTCTCTTGGACAACAAGGAGATCAAACCAATCAGCCTAAAGGAAATCAACCATGAACATTCATTGGAAGGACTGATGCTGAAGCTGAAGCTGAAATACTTTGGCCACCTGATGCAAAGAGCTGACACATTAGAAAAGACCCTTATGCTGGGAAAGACTGAAGGCAAAAGGAGAAGAGGGAGGCAAGGATGAAATGGTTAGATAGCATCACCAAATCAAAGGACATGAACTTGAGCAAACTCCTGGAGATAGTGGAGGAGGGGGAAGCCTGGCGTGCTGCAGTGCATGGGGTTGCAAAGAGTTGAACACAACTTAGCAACTGAACAACAACAACATAACTGAATCACTCTGCTGAACACATAAAACTAACACAGCATTGTTTATCAATTATACTCCAATATGAAATAAAAATTTTAAATAATGAAAAGAATTGGAACATAAGAAAGACAAGACTATAGAAATACTATAATGCTTAATATAAAGGGAACAACAAAAAATAAATGCACTTTTAAGATTTATAATCCATGTGATACTCATGTATCATCTAGATATGTTCAACAAATCAATCTAGATTCATAGAGAATAATTTTATTTATCAGAAATCTAAAACATTATCTATAGCAATGGATGCTATTACATTTTATCTGTTTTAACTAATGAAGTTAAAGCCTTTATTAGAATGGATCAGTAAGCTTTCATTGTCTGTTAATGTAAGAGATAATTCAGTTTTATATATTAAAAGAGGAAACTATAGTAGGGCATTACTGTTTACATTTATGAGCAAGGATATATTAAATGTTCCATTTAGGCAGCTCTCTAGTCAAGTAGTGCTGACACATTAGAATCTCAACTGGTATTATCTGAACTTTGAGAACTGTTAACAAGTAATACTTAACAGTACATTTCAGCAACATATGGAAGATCTTCAGGTAATTTAAGTTGAAAATTTGAAATAAAAACACTGAAAGAAAACATTAAAATGAAAACAGGAAAAAAATGTTACAAATGAAGTAGTGCAATATAATAGTAAACACTTTTTTTTCCTTGATGACTACTTTCAAAAACTTTACCTATAATCCATTTCTTATAGGACATTTTGGCTTATTATCCACATATACAGAGTCATGCTGCTTTGGTTCAGTTCAATTCAGTCGCTCAGTCATGTCCAACTCTTTGCGACCCCGTAAATCACAGCACGCCAGGCCTCCCTGTCCATCACCAACTCCCGGAGTTCACTCAGACTCACGTCCATCGAGTCAGTGATGCCATCCAGCCATCTCATCCTCTGTCCTCCCCTTCTCCTCCTGCCCCCAATCCCTCCCAGCATCAGAGTCTTTTCCAATGAGTCAACTCTTTGCATGAGGTGGACAAAGCACTGGAGTTTCAGCTTTAGCATCATTCCTTCCAAAGAAATCCCAGGGCTGATCTCCTTCAGAATGGACTGGGTGGATCTCCTTGCAGTCCAAGGGACTCTCAAGAGTCTTCTCCAATACCACAATTCAAAAGCATCAATTCTTCAGCACTCAGCCTTCTTCACAGTCCAACTCTCACATCCATACATGACCACAGGAAAAACCATAGCCTTGACTAGATAGACTTTGTTGGCAAAGTAATGTCTCTGCCTTTCAATATGCTATCTAGGTTGGTCATAACTTTCCTTCCAAGGAGTAAGTGTCTTTTAATTTCATGGCTGCAGTCACCATCTGCAGTGATTTTGGAGCCCAGAAAAATAAAGTCTGACACTGTTTCCCCATCTATTTCCCATGAAGTGGTGGGACCAGATGCCATGATCTTCGTTTTCTGAATGTTGAGCTTTAAGCCAACTTTTTCACTCTCCTCTTTCACTTTCATCAAGAGGCTTTTTAGTTGCTCTTCACTTTCTGCCATAAGGGTGGTGTCATCTGCATGTCTGAGGTTACTGATATTTCTCCTGGCAATCTTGATTCCAGCTTGTGTTTCTTCCAGTCCAGCATTTCTCATGATGTACTCTGCATATAAGTTATATAAGCAGGGTGACAATATACAGCCTTGACATACTCCTTTTCCTATTTGGAACCACTGCTGTTCCATGTCCAGTTCTAACTATTGCTTCTTGACCTGCATACAGGTTTCTCAAGAGGCCAGTCAGGTGGTCTGGTATTCCCATCTCTTTCAGAATTTTCCACAGTTTATTGTGATCCACATAGTCAAAGGCTTTGGCATAGTCAATAAAGCAGAAATAGATGTTTTTCTGGAACTCTCTTGCTTTTTTCATATCCAGCAGATGTTGGCAATTTGATCTCTGGTTCCTCTGCCTTTTCTAAAACCAGCCTGAATATCAGGAATTTCACGGTTCACGTATTGCTGAAGCCTGGCTTGGAGAATTTTGAGCATTACTTTACTAGCGTGTGAGAGGAGTGCAATTGTGCGGTAGTTTGAGCATTCTTTAGCATTGCCTTTCTTTGGGATTGGAATGAAAACTGAGTGGCTGTACCAGGACTTCAACCTAAGAAGCTTAGTGTTAAAGACTGTGCTTCAAATTATGACATTAAATTGCATCCTTAGATCATGTTTCTAGAATTATATGTGATATATTCATGTAGGTAATCAGTTCAATATATGTTCAATAGAATTAGTGCAAGTTTCTGTTTTTTAAAGTGAAAGTCACTCAGTCATGCCTGACTCTTTGCAACACCATGGACTATATAGTTTACGGAACTCTCCAGGCCAGAATACTGGAGTGGGTGGCTATTCCCTTTTCCAGGGGATCTTCCCAACCCAGGAATCAAACTTGGGTTTCCCATATTGCAGCTGGATTCTTTACCAGCTGAGCTACCAGGGAAACATGGTGGTTTTTTTAAGCTCTGAGGAAAAAAAAATTTTTGGAGAAAGAAATGGCAACCCATTCCAGTGTTCTTGCCTGGAGAATCCCAGGGACAGGGGAGCCTGGTGGGCTGCCATCTATGGGGTTGCACAGAGTCAAACATGACTGAAGTAACTTAGCAGCAACTGTTAATTATCATTTTGGCAGTTATTATGTAGCATTGGAAACTGAAGCAATGTAAAAATCAGATTGTCTAGGTTATATATTTTACATGTTGAGTTGTTTTAACTAAGTATCTTAAAGGATAACCTCAAGGATATTTCATTAGATAAGATTTGGTAATTTATTCCAATCTAAATAAACATAATTTACTGTGTAGGTGTTATCAGTCAATGCTATATTATAAGTGATCTATAATTTTAATGTATTTTATGAGAAATAATCTACTGAGAATATTCTATGTGTATGACTACTAAATTCTGAGCACACTACAATGTGCAAATTGATAAGAGTAATGAAGAATAAGTGTCAGTAGGAATTTTCATAATTTCAAAAATGCCTGATTATATGAGTGTCTGAAAAGCTAGACAGTTGTTTACTTATAAAGTTCAAAGCTATAGAGCCATGAAGCTTAAATGCTCTAATTTACATTATTATAGCATTAATGTATCAAATGGAGTAGGAAATGGCAAGCCACTACAGTATTCTTGCCTGGAAAATCCCATGGACAGAGGAGCCTGGCAGACTGCAGTCCACTGGGGTCAGAAAGAGTAGGATACAACTGAGCAACTGAGCATACATAATGTATCAAAAGGCCAAAGATATAGTCTGATATATCTTTGAAAGTTTATGCATTTCAAGATCACTTAATATGGAAGAATTACACACTGCTAAATTGAAAAACTTTATTCTACAAAAAAGAAAATATAGTTCCAAGTCTCCCTCTCAGTAATCTCCACCCAAAATAATATACTTCATCTTTAAGGCACCCTTATTATTGATCCTAATTTTATTCATCTTGTTTCACCTAACTCCACTTTCAACAGGAAGATCTCTGACCAGCAATATCACATCTTGTAAGAATTCTAGCCAAAAGAGAAAAGAAGAGGGTGGGGCTAAGAGATCGCTGGATTTTATTTTATTTTTTGCCACACCACATCGGCCAGGAATCAAACCCATGCCCCCTGCAGAGGAAGCACAGAGTCTTAACCACTAGACCATCAGGGAAGTCCTGGATTTTATTTTTAGTCATAAGTAATTTCTTTCTGTCTAGTTCATAGCTTTTCTTCTAAGGAGCAAGTGTCTTTTAATTTCATGGCTGCAGTCACCATCTGCAGTGATTTTGGAGCCCAAGAAAGTAAAGTCCAAATAAAGACCAACCTAGATAGCATATTAAAAAGCAGGGACATTACTTTGCTAACAAATGTTTGTCTAGTCAAAGCTATGGTTTTTTCCCAGTTCTTGTATGGATGTGAGAGTTGGACTCTAAAGAAAGCTGAGTGCGAAAGAATTGATGCTTTTGAACTGTGGTGTTGGAGAAGACTCTTGAAAGTCACTTGGACTGCAAGGAGATCTAACCAGTCCATTCTAAAGGAGATCAGTCCTGAATATTCATTGGAAGGACTGATGCTGAAGCTGAAGCTCTAATACTTTGGCCACCTGATGCAAAGAGCCAACTCATTGGAAAAGACCCTAGTGCTGGGAAATATTGAAGGCAGGAAGAGAAGAGGATGGCAGAGGATGTGATGGTTGGAAGGCAGCACTGACTCAATGGACATGAGTTTGAGGATGTTCCAGCAGTAGGTGATGAACAGGGAAGCCTGGCGTGCTGTAGTCCATGAAGTCGCAAAGAGTTAGACATGACTGAGCAACTGAACTGAACTGATTTTCTTTCTACTCTTTCAAACCAACTTAATATTTCTTTAACAATAACAAGAAAAACAGAAACAATATACATAAACACATACAAATATTCATGCCATGGATATATCTTCTGAGAAAATTTTAAATGCAAATTAGAATGTGTTACATACAATCTTTAAACTGTTTTGTTATTAGAGTTAGATTGGGTTGGGAAGATCCCCTGGAGAAGGGAAAGTCTACCCACTCCAGTACTCTTGCCTGGAGAATTCCATGGACAGAGGAACCAGGAGGGCTACAGTTCTTGGGGTCGCACAGAGTCAGACACGACTGAGTGACTAACACTTTCGCTACTTTTTCTTTCATTGATATCTAACCATTGAAAAATTTCTGATTCAGAACATCAACAATTTTTTTTTTACCTCTGCCAAAGTTGGAACTGTAATATCTCTGAGAACTGCTGCTCTGTTGATGTCACCATCTACGTGATTTAATAAGCAGCAAAGGCTAGTTAGCTAATATCAAGAAATGGAAAGCCCCAGAAAAACAGATAGTGAGTCATGGTATCTTTGTTTTAAGAAATAGAATGTGTCAAGAATGGTTTCCTTACTCCATCAGCAAGGTTGCAATGTGTAGATACTGGCATTCATGGTAAAACAATGGGTGGTAATGCCTTGTTAGCAATTATAAAGCACTTCAAACAGGCAAAATGGCAAGCTTCCCTGGTTTCCTGGTGGTCCTGGAGCTCACCTTGAAATGCAGGGGACACCAATTTGATCCCTGTTCCTGGAAGACCCCACATGCCTCGAGGCAACTAAGCCCATGTGCCACAACTACTGAGCCTATATGCAGCAACTACTGAAACCTGCAAACCCGCAGAGCCTGTGCTCCATAACAAGAGAAGCAAATACAGTAAGAAGTGTGTCCTCTTCAACTAGAGAGTAGTCCCCAATCTCTGCAAATAGAGAAAACCCACATGCAGCAATGAAGACCCAGAGCAGGCAAAAATAAATATTTTTTTAAATGAAAAGTGGCAATGCTACTAATTAATTTTAACCTTTATCTGAAATATTTATTTGTGAACAATTAATGAGAAAATTAGAAACACTCTGATAAATTTATCTGCATTCATTGAATTAGAAAATTAGCAAAGCACGAAAAGATAATTCAAGGGAAAACATATAAAATAAATGTGTAAGTAGGCCATTTCTTCCTGCACGCACATTTTGTACTACACAGAAAATAAAGGATGATATTTTGTTTTTACCTAAAGGCATTTTCATGCAGTGACTTTGAATTAATCATTATTTGTGGTGAAAATATTTTTTTCACTATGTACATGAAGTTAATTCTTGGAGAATCCCCTTGGACTCAAATTATTTTAGGCTAACAAAAAAAGATCAAGTTCAGTTACGTGAATTTTTGTAGAGGTTGAAAGTTTTGGGACTGATTTACCCCAAATAACCTCTTTATCATGTGATCATTTGTGAAGTTCTAGTATTTCAAATTTTAAAGAGTTTATAGCTGAATATTCCTTTTAAAATTCTAATGACTTCCTGGGAGATCCCCTCTGGTTTTCTACCAACAGCATAGTCTATTAGAAGATCAACTTATTTATTTCTGGAAAGATGATAAAAGGGGTAATTTTTATCCTTTTTACCATAAGGATAAAACATAAGGATAATTCTGGAATGAAGTCAAGGATAGATGTTAAGGAGAGTAGATCTAAGTTTTAGGAAGGAAAACAATTGTGTCTTACTGAGTAGAAAACTGTAAAAGCAGTAAGGGCATATTTTGCTTAATAAACATTTTTGTCCAAAATTTTCTCTGTCCAAAAAAACAGAAGCAATGAAGTTTGAACTTTCTGTGACAAGGGGCTCTAAAAAATGTGGGAAAATGGAAGCTTATGATTTCAGTCAGAAAGCTTTTAACTCTGGTTTAGTAAAGATAAGGGTGAGAAGACAAATGGTCAAAATGCATAAAATATTTTACACTGTGGGAGAACACTGGCTTCTCTGCTAAGTAATAACATAGTGAGATCAAGAGGAGTGATTTGAAGAAAGAATAAAGTAAGTTCAAGACAAAAGAAAATGTTGCTTCATAAAATATGTAGGAATAGCAAATTCACAGCAAATGTGGACAGAGAGGAAATTTCTTCATCCATAAAAGAATTGAAATAAAACTATGACTATTAGAGCAATAATCTTTTAACTGCTATAATATGTAACAAACTTAAAACTCAAGGGTGCTCCCAGGGAGGCTAACTAAGCTCTGTCATCCTGCTGCTTAGGAGAACTCTAAGTAATACTGTTGCCAAAAACCAGTCCTCTGTTCATCAGTGCCAAATAGAAATGCAAAGACGGAGTTCTGGCAGAGCAGAAAAGAGCAGATTTCTAACACAGGCTAATGCCCTCAAGAATGTCCCCATTTTCTGGGAAGTAGGAAGGGATCTTATGGTCTCAGGGTGAAAAATAGGACTGTAAATAAGGATTGGGGTTGATGTTGCCTAGCATTCTTCTTTCCTCTTAGAGACAGTGAGATCACTAGGGCTGGGGGTAGTTCCAAAGAAGGTTCTGGTGGTCCCCCACGTTATCCTTCCATGACCTTATTCCTGGGATGAAGAATATTCAGGAAGGAAAGGAGTAGTAGCAAGTGTTGTCTTGGAGAAGTAAACATCAGGTATGCATAGTACAACTTTAACTAGAGGGCAATCATTTTCAGAGTGCAATTAAACGAGAGAAGGTGTAAAAATCATCTACAGGAGACTCGTTGAAAGGGCATAAAGAATAAGGGCTGAGTATGCAGGAGATGCTGGTTTGATCCCTGGGTCAGGAAGATCCCCTGGAGTAGGAACTGGCAACTCACTCCAGTATTCTTGCCTGGATAATTCCATGGACAGAGGAGCCTGGCAGGCTACAGTCATGGGGTCATTGGGAGTCAGACACTACTGAGCAGTCACAACACCACCACTAAGGGCTGACATAATGGGGGTGCCTCAACTAGTTTCTGCTATAGCAATACTATTTGCAGCTTCAAGAATTGTATTTGGATTAGACTCAATTGTTATAACCCTGTGATTTAGCCAGGTGAGGAGATGCTAAATTATATTTATCAGTTTACAAATATAAGGATTAAAAAAGAATGGATTTAAAGTGCAAACATTTGTGAACTCAGCATAGAATGTTAGAAGCAGAGGCAAACAAGGCCTGAAGGAATAATAAACAAAATTAAACCCTGCCTTAAAACAGTGGGTGATAGACTTGTAAACTGACTAGATCCATGTATTACTTCCTTCTTGATACTGTAACAAATTAAATTACTACAAATATAGTGAATCAAAATGTCACAAAGTGTTCTCTTACTGTTTTGGAGAACAAAGTACTAACTTGATTTCATTGGGGTAAAATCCAGGTACCAACAAAGCTGTTTTTTTTCTGGAAGGTCTAATGAGAGAAGCTATTTCTTTTTTTTTTTTTTTTTTTTTAAGCTTCTAGTCACTGTCTGTTTCCTTGGTTGGTAGCCCTGTCTTCCACCTCAAAGTAGATCAATCCAGTCTCTGTTTCTGACAGTGCATTCTTTCATGTCTGACTCTGGATCCTCTTTCATTGCTTCTAAATGGACCCATGTGATGTCATCATTAATAGACTATCTCCCTATTTCATTCTATATTAAATAATACTCATAGGTTCAAGAGATTATCATGTGGACATATTTTGTGACCAGTTTTCAGTTGCCTTTACATCCCAATATATAGACCAAGCATGTATGAACTAGTAAAATTTAATAACTTGTAAATTTTTCAGAGTTTAGTGATATTACATACTAGGCCACTGCACTGAGCCTGACTTTTTGAGAAAAAAAAAATGCGTACATATTTTCAAGATTTCAAGGTTAGAAAATGTCATTAATCATGAAATTAAGAAAGATAAATATACATTTAGGGAGGAAAATACAGTGACCTAGCATACTTCTAGGGTTAGCAGTACTTTTTTATATTATTCAACCCTGTAAAAGGAGGGGGGCTTTTATTTATGTCTTTTATTTTCTCAGTGAATTTCAAGTTTAACCAGTTAGGAGTTAGCAGGATAAATTCAGGTACCACAAGTGAAAATAAGCAGGTTTTCTCTATTTTTTGCTAATGAATTCCTAAGAACTCTTCAAGAACAAACTAGAGAGAAACCCACAGGGAAAACACTTTAGAGAATTCATCTGGGATATCAACAGAATAGCTGATGAGGTCAAATTCTGGTTCATGAGGAGGACACAGAAAGGATACTACCAAATCTGATAGCTACTGTGTTTTTTTCAGATACTTTAATAGAGGTATTAAAGCTTGAATTCATTATTGCAAAGTTCTTTAGAAAACTACTGTATTCATAATTGAATAGTATAAGATTAGCAAGTTTCCAAAAGAAGGAAGCATGAAAATAAAATAAAATCAACATCAAACTTTTTTAGTGGTGACTATGATATTCAACTCAACATTCAGAAAACTAAGATCGTGGCATCTGGTCCCATCACTTCATGGCAAATAGATGGGGAAATGGTGGAAACAGTGATAGACTTTATTTTGGGGGGCTCCAAAATCCCTGCAAATGGTGACTGCAGCCATGAAATTAAAAGATGCTTGCTCCTTGGAAGACAAGTTATGACCAACTTAGACAGCTTATTAAAAAGCAGAGACATTATTTTGCTGACAAAGGTCCATCTAGTCAAGGCTATGGTTTTTCCAGTTGTCATGTATGGATGTGAGAGTTAGACTCTAAAGAAAGCTGAGCACTGAAGAATTGATGCTTTTGAACGGTGGTGTTGGAGAGGACTCTTGAGAGTCCCTTGGACTGCAAGGAGATCCAACCAGTTCATCCTAAAGGAAATCAGTCCTCAATGTTCATTGAAAGAACTGATGCTGAAGCTGAAACTCCGATACTTTGGCCACTAGATGTGAAGAACTGACTCAGTAGAAAAGACCCTGATGCTGAGAAAGATTGAAGGCGGGAGAAGGGTCGACAGAGGGAGATGGTTGGATGGCATCACTGACTCAATGGACATGAGTTTGAGTAAACTCCAGGAGTTGGTGATGAACAGGGAAGCCTGGCGTGCTGCATTCCATGGGGTGGCAGAGTCAGACATGACTGAGTGAATGAACTGAACTGAACTGATATTCATTATCATTTGACACTATAGAGTGACATAAATATAATAAGAACAACATAAACAAGCCCTCATAAGACGACAGCACATAATAAATTGTCTAGTTATGTGGGACAGTTATCTAGGGTAGTCTTGGCTGTGATTGCTCACATGTCTGGCTGTCCGTGGGTCTAAGCTGACACTGACTGGGACAACTGGAGCAAACTGACTGATATTTTCTACCTTACTCTCCAGCAGACAAGCCTGAGTGTGTTCTCAAGGTGATTGCAGAGGCACAAAAGAACAAGCAGGAATATGCGAGTACTCTCCCAAGTCTTTTTTGGCATTGAGTCTGCTATTTTTAAAGCAAGCTTCAAGATTAAACTTGTAGTCAGAGTGACAGAATGCAAAACAAAGTTACAGAACACTAATTGGTTAACACAGGATATCTCAAATCCAAAAAAATTTGATTAAATAAATTAGAATATTTGCTTTAATCAATTCATACAAGTAGGAATTTTTATAAAACAAACATTCATGGAAATGTTTTTTAAGAACAAGCAAAAGGACAGTCTTTTACTGCTATATAATCTATGTAGAATTCCATATTTATTTTACTATTAATATACTCATGACATATAAGATGGTTAAATTAACTTTTCCTCCATATGACTTTAGCAAAGCATTACCCACATCCTGAATCTAACAACATAGTTGCAAACTTAAAAATGACTTAATAATGTGTGTCAATACTATAACATCATTTGTATATTGAGGACATTAACAATCCTGGTAAATAAAAATTTTTTTGATTGCCCGTTCATTTGAAAATAAAATATTCATTATTCATTTCATTAAATACTGGAGTATTGCTGATTATTTTTGTTTTGCAAATGGTTAAAGTTGTTGTGGTTGGTGTATTTAAATAAAACTTTTCCCATGGTTTTCAGAGCTGCTCTTGATGTAAGTTTCAGTTTTTTCTGAGGTATTGCACTTCTATGTGTTTCTTATTTCTTTCTGAAAAACTTTAGTATTCGCTATGATTTCTCAGAATAAGAGAAATATGGATCATGCATAGTACTTATCCCATTTCAGGCAATATATATAGACAGTATCTCATTGCATAGGAATACTTGATAGCTTCTGCTTTCTACCCATATTCTTTCATTCACCAAATACATACTTAATGTGAGCTTGTTCTAGATTTTGGGTATACAGTAAAGAACAGAAAAAAGTCCCTGCTCTTGTGGAGTTAATGTTATGAATTTCTTTCAATCTGTGGCCCTGATTATTCTGTCAGTTTTTATTTTTATTCTAGTCCCAAAAGATTTTTCTATGTGTGTTTAGACGTGTGTGCCTGTGAAAATGAGTGTGCATGTGTGTGTATGTGTAATGTTTATCTCTCTCTTTTCAAAATCTGGCCTTAATTCAAAATATATGTCTTTGAACTGAGTTTAATTAACTAAAATTACTTGATATGTATCTTAAATTTTAATTATTTTTCAGACACTACATACTGTTATGTTTGGAAAATTGCAGAAAATAGATATTTCAACTTCATGAATATGTGTGTATTTGTATTTTATAAGCCAGAATCAATTTGGTAGGTATGAAAAAGCAAAACAATTTCACTTTTTTGTGTAAAAAGCCTCATTTTAAAATTAATATATTAAAATATTATGTATTTTCCTCAGGTGAGGTGTCTAGCTTGAGAATTTCTAGTCAGAATGGTCTAGCTTAGTAGCATCACTGCAGTCTAGGCGTACTACCCTCCATTTAAAATTGCTTTATTTCATGAAACTATTTGTAAAATATTAACAGGAATTTGGTAGCAATGGGTGTACTATACTCTTCATCACATTACACAACTTACCATCTTTTTCAAAGAGGTGAATTAAAAATATGTCAACGTTGCAAAAAAACACTTGTATCTGAGAAAAATCTGCACATTTTTTAGTAGAATTGACAGTAGTCACTGCTTCATACATTGATAAATGACATTAAAGTCCTCTCATGGTCCCTTTTACTTCCTGTGACTATGTTTCTAAGATCTATAATTCACTGTTTGGAAGACAACCATTTCTGTCTATTGAATGCTGGGTGACAGATATATTGCTATTGTTCTTTATCAATGAAATAGCTGCCTTTTAGTTTCTTAAAATCAGGCTCTGACATTAGCTTTCAAGGTTGTTGGATTTTTTATTGTTATTTTTCAAACAGGTTAAGGAAGAACTTATTTTTTTTCCCCTAAAAGCTATTCTTAGCATGGTTACTGGTTTCACCAAAGTCCCATATTATGTTGTACTTTATTGAATAAGGTTGAATAATGCATTGCACTCAAGAAGGTTGTATTGTGGTAGAAACATTCTATTTGCAAATGCTTTTGTAATTCCCTTTTTGCAATTTTTCAAAAAGAAATGAGGAATGTATAGTAAGGTCAAGACTCTAGGAAACTAAACTCTAAAGTCTCCATTTATACAGTTATCCCTCAGACATTCCTAAAAGCTCAGAGAACTTTATTTATGAACAGACTACATCCACCTTAGCTATTTGCAGGATAGAATTAATAAGAGAACTCATGCCCATAAAGATGCTGGGAGGCTGAATAAGAGTATTCCCAATAATCTTTGCAAAAACTCCTTGAGTTCTTTGGGAAAAAAAGAGTGCCATTTAAATTTGTGATGTTATTACAAAGGCTTGTGCTTGAGGAGCAGGTAACTGTGTTTAGAAGGTAGTCCTTATGAGTTAGTCCTTGAATTCTTCTTTATCATCACAGTCTAAGTATTGGAACCATTTTTCAAATTTGTTTCTGTTTTGTGCTAGGGAGTTTTCAAAAGCAGCAAATACTAATTATAGGCCTTTGGATATATTTAAAGAAAAGAAGTTTAAATATAGTGACCCAGAGGACAGGTCCCAGTCTACTTTATTCACATTAACTGCCACTGTCAAGAAGGGAGATTTTCATACAAATTTAAGGTGAAAGCATGGATGGCCATAAACTATATTTTAACTCAGGTCTTCATATCATCTATTCTATTCCTAGTACAAAAGGATAGTAATAAATCAACTGACTGATGTCTTCAGGCCCAAAGTTTAAGGATATTCTCACATCTCTCTGTAGCTTCTATGATTAGATAGATAGTGATATTTGCAGAGTGAAGTACAAGACTAATGAGAGAGCAAACTTGCTGATACAAATGAGAGTTAATTGTAAGTCTGAAAAACAAGGGACTAAGAGCTGCCAAAATGTAAAAATAAAATCTGACAAGTAATAAAATAATGCACATCTCTAAGGTATTCATTGTGAAACGTAGGACTAGTCAATCAATTTTGGCTTCTAAAAATATAAACACTTAAAAATTTCAGTTTAACTGAAGATTTCCTTAAAAAACAACCCTGAAGTTTTTCATATAGTCAGGCATTAAAGGTGTTTTTCTTATTCTATTTTAAATAGGCTACTGTCGACTTTGGAAAAGTTCTTCTATCAAAATCTAATATATTTGGAGTTGCAATAATTATGTTTCTGCCAAAGTGTGCAAAAGACAGTGTTCTGAACAGTGTATTACATCACTTCATAAAGAGTAAAAGTCACAGAATGTCCAGCATAGCATCTTCTGGAAATATAGCTTTGTACATAAGATTGATAGCAAAGCAGAAATAAATATATATTCTCTTAGGAAATTAAGGTATCTGCAATACAGTCTGAGAGAAAGATAAACAGTTGCAAAACCTGACAAATTTTTTCTGACAAGCATATGATGAAATATAAGAAAGTTTGTCGAGGTCAAAAAGCCAATACCTCCCTCAACAAAACCAAATAACACAGGAAAATAGATAGACTACCACTGGTCTAAATTTATCTGATTAATTTTCAAATCTTCAAAACCAATTTAACAACTTCATTGTTCTGAAAGTGAATATTCAGGACATTATTATACTGGGGCATACTCAGGATTTTACCTGATAACAGATCTTAAGAACTCTTACAATAATTCCTGGACTTCATCTTAATAATTTGGAATAACCAACCCTCTCAAGGTCATTCGTGTTCTCTGACTGAATGAGGAGAATGTATGAATCTGGGAAAATATAGGCTGATCTGATCAATGCTTTTGAGTTCTATATCTAAGCTGAGCTGCATAATTTCTGTAGAGATCATCTAGATAATCTTGACTCAGTTTACACATTGAAAATCTCATGATCTCAGGAAACTTGAGGGCTTATATTTTAATTCAATGCCACATTTAGGCAACTAGGTATTACTAATTACAGGTTCTGCCAAGCATCCTACATATTAGTCATTTTATGATGTAATTTAAAAAATGACAAGTTGCAGATACAATATATGTAGCAACACCCCTACTTCTATGGATTGTGAAGTTTAAGCCTTTTATACTCTCTTGTGGCTTTTTATAAATTCTTCATCCATATTGAACTATACATCAAATATTAAAGTTCTGAGTGAAGTAGAACTTTAGATGTGTTTGTAAGCTGTAAATTGTAATAAATATATCAGAGGTTTGGGCTTTATATCTTTTGATCTTGTTTTTTATATTCTGTTTATCTAGTCACAATAGAAATTATTAGGGTGTGGTCTTCTTTGTGTCACTTCTGAGGGGCTTTTAAATAGATTGATATTCTTCACTTTGGCCAAATTCATTTCTTGTGAGATAATTTTTTTCTTTGTGACAATAAGCAGACAGCTGCTTTTAAGAATTACTTTTATTCAGCTATAATTATTGCTGCTTACCTTCTTCTTCTTCTAGAATAGATATATATGGATTTGAGATTAACAAACTAAAATGAAGTAAACAGAACATTTTCCAAATAAAATAGTATCATGGCACCCACTGATATGTACAAGTTTTATAATTATGATATCAGGTATATATAGAAAAAGCAGTCTTTCAGTATCATTGGGTACTTGTTTTTACAGCATAGTTTTTGCTATGCATTTTTTTAAAAAATATAGGAATTCTCAGGTTATCAGCCTCACTGTTGCACAAACCTCATTTCTGAAACTGCAATTTTAATGTGCTAGAAACTCATTCTCCTGTACCCACTCCACACATTTTCTCCTAATACTTATTCCTCTTCTCCTATCTCAGTATTTTCTTATATTGACATTTAATTGATTATATTTTAATTGATACTATAGGCTTGATAAACTAATAAATCCTGTTCTCAACATATTATTAAAACTAAAGGCACTGGTTTTGAAGAATATCACCAAGCATGTAAACATGTTAATTCAGAGGAGTTTTTAGAAACACCTGTCACTAATTCCAAATTTCCATAATTTCCAGTGTTGTAAATAGCCTCTCAGTGGAAGCTGATATCGTAATGCTACTTCTCAGCAGTAGCTCTAGACTAATGATGTGAGAAAGACATAAGAGTATGCAGAAACTACTTGAATGCATTAAACCACTTTGGGATAAAATAGAAAAAGACCAAATAATAGAACTCTTCTATTACAGACTTCAAAATACCTTTCAAAAATATTCTGATATTTTTACTGCTTCTTCACAGATATTTTAAAATCATATATGAATTGTTATTTTTCTCAAAATATATTTCTATCTTCTAAAGCTGCTGGTCTCAATATAAAATTAAAAACAAATTAGAACAAAAATTTTTAAATAGGTTACTTAGTAGATGTTAACAAGACTTCTTATTAACTATTAGACTACTGATAATGAAACATTTTACAACTGAAACTAATGTAATTTGTCAATTATATCTCAATAAAAAATAAAACAGAGGGATGTAAAAAATAAAAGCACAAATTTAGGAAATTAAAGGTTTACCTCATGAGACACTCTAATGTTGCTGGCAGAAAAACTAGCAACTTTGGTCAGAATTGTAAACTTTGTATTTACTCTTTGACTATTCATTCTAAAATATAAAAGAGTTACCTTCAGTATCACTGTAAGTTCATATAAACTCCATTATCTCTTCTGCCCTTCTCTATCTCCTTATCCTGCTTCATTTACCTTCATATCAACACATATTACATAATGTTTGCTTTATTTTCTGTATTCTTCAACATTCAAGAAAGCAGGAAATTTGTTGATAATTACTGTGTATTATGGTACCCTGGATGCTTTTGAACTGTGGTGTTGGAGAAGACTCTTGAGAGTCCCTTGGACTGCAAGGAGATCCAACCAGTCCATTCTGAAGGAGATCAGCCCTGGGATTTCTTTGGAAGGAATGATGCTGAAGCTGAAAGTCCAGTACTTTGGCCACCTCATGCGAAGAGTTGACTCATTGGAAAAGACTCTGATGCTGGGAGGGATTGGGGTCAGGAGGAGAAGGGGACGACATAGGATGAGATGGCTGGATGGCATCACTGACTCGATGGACGTGAGTCTGAGTGCACTCTGGGAGTTGGTGATGGACAGGGAGGTCTAGGGTGCTGCGATTCATGGGGTTGTAAAGAGTCGGACATGACTGAGCGACTGATCTGATCTGATCTGATCTGATGGTACCCTGGAAATAATAATATTTGGGATGAATAAATGGATTCTCAGGTTGAAGCAATTCATTCATATGTCAGTATGACAATTATTTCATATTATATTTTGTATAAAAATGGTGTGTTCTTTATTTTAAAAGAGCACTTATTTATGTAAAACTGTTATTTACTACTAACTTTGAATGTCCTTTGCCCTTTCCAAGTCCATCAAAAACGATGCAGAAATAATAGGTAGTGACAGTGACAGTGTTAGTTGCCCAGTCATGTCTGACTCTTGGTGACCCTTGAACTGTAACCTGCCAGACCTCTCTGTCCATGGAATTCTCAAGGCAAGAATACTTGAGAGGGTTGCCATTTCTTTCTCCAGCAGATCTTTCTTCTGGAGAACTCTGGTCTTCCACATTACAGGCAGAGTCTTTACCGTCTGAGCCACCAGATCCAATTAAAACAGATGGCCAAGTAGCACACATACTTGGCCATATGGAGTAGCATTCATTGGAGAAAATTTATGGACTCAGGATCAGAAACTGTTAATCCACTCTTGACCATTACACCCTGGCAAATCAAAACAGGACTCTGGGAGAGTGATCTCAAACATTGAGATTTATGCTTCTTAAGTGGCATGACTGGGAAGCATTGGCCTTTCTTGCTATTGAGAACATGTGTAAGAATGCAAGAGCAAATGGCTTGATAGAAACTTGGTTTTCCCCCATCCTGTCTACTCAGAATATGGTTGGAAGTAGCACCAGTCCTGTGTTGTAAGCAGGGGTTGGTGCTCTGCAGATATTCTGATAAGGCAGTGGTAGAATCTGCCACATCTCCTTATCTCCTGGCAAAATTAGAGATAAACTGTACTGTGGAGGTATCAACATTCATGTGGTGGTTTCCTTGTTGCTTAAATGTCTTGTTCCTTTCCATAGAGTCTAGCCTAAGATTGAATTTTAGACAAATTAATCCTTATCTTTCAGTAAAACATAAAATAGGAAGATATTACTACCCAGAAAACAAGGAATGTAGGTTGTCAAAGGTAGGTGAGATCTGAAACAGAAGGAGTCAGAAAACAGAAAATAGAACTTTTTTTCCAAATATTGCAGTCTATGTATGAAAGAAACTTTATGGAATTTTTCCAAATCTGCATAAGCCTTAACAATTTGCACTAAATTATTAACAATGTATTGGGAGGGTAAAAAATACTTTTCTAAATTACTATTAATGAAAGAATTTTGATATACCATGCTAGAGGAAAATATAAATGACATGTTTCTTTTCTCTATAGATAATATAATATCTAATAATATTTAGTCAAAACTTAAAAAGTATTTTAGAGATATAGGAAACTATTAAATAATCTCTATATCTTAATTTTATGGGTTTTGTGAGTTTGTGGAATTTGTAAACTTACCATTTGTAATCTACCATATCATTTCATTTTACATATTAATATCTATATATACTTTTATAATTTAATTCTGTCTTTACTTTTCCTAAAGGGAATCTCCTCAAACCTGGTTGGTTTATCCTGTTATTAAAGTGCTTTAAAAATATAAATTTTAGTTCATCTATAACTAAAATTGCTTTCAATTTGCATTTAATAAAACTCTTGGTTAGCACAAGTGAAATTTCAATAAACAAGACTACGTGGACACATATTTTATTCAATAATTTCTAATCTCTCTTTTCACCAACAGAATGCAACATCTCTTAATGCATAGTCACCTTGAAATTGAACCTGTAGCTTTCTATTTCATCTAAGATAAGGAATAAGGCTGTCATATATATCACCTTCAACCTGCCTTAGCATAAAGGATAAAGGTTATATTCTCTTGGAAATGAAAATGTCAAATTTCAAAGTTAAGTTTAATTATCTCTGAAAAGAGATTTCCATAAATGGGCAATCTATAGTAGTGAAATTCACATATAGAATTATAAAGAGTTATGCTTTTTAAATCATCACTGAAGTGGCACATAATCTTGTATAAATTTTAGAAGAATAACACAGAAAGACAATACATGAAATTCATGAATATGCGAGAAATTTATTCAGAGAACCATAATTTAAAATACATGAACATGTCTTTCCTTCTTCAATATACACTTTTGGTTGAAAGCATAAGTGTAAAAATGACTGACTACAGAACATTTTGTATTTCAGGTTAAATAGCAAACTGTCAGTCATTGTTTACCTAAGAATTCTACAACAAACTATAATAATTTTTCTTTTTTAACATTGAGTTAAGATTTTAGGAAATTAACTGATTTCTAGTTCACTTCATGGGTCTCTTTTGCTTCCTCAAATGGAGTTCTAGAAACTAAAGAGCTAGCCTCTGATGTCTGAGGGTACCCCATGATTTAACTCTTTTGCCTTAGTTGCCTTCCCAAATCATTGCCTATTTAGAGTGTCATCTTTCAATTAAAACCGTTTTTTTGATATCCAGGAACCACTATATATTCAGATTAGCCAAAAAATTATCAAAAAAGGAGGAAACCCTCATAGGGTCCCTTGGAATTTCAGTATTTGATAAAAATAAATGGAATGAATAGGGATGTAAGAACTTTTTCAGCTCATGGATGCCACTGGAACAGTGTGCTTTACTTAGAGTACCTAGAGTCTTGAAGATCCGCTTGCCTAAGATTAGTTATAATTATGACCCAACTGGTAAACCTGGTTGTTGTTTTCTTCCTTGATTTAATTGCTTAAGCGACTATGACATTTTTGAATTCCTATGGAGAATGATTAATGAAGAAACCTTGTATTATGTACCATCTCAAACAGTTCAACTCAAAAATACATTATTGCAAATCAAAACCACAATGAGGTACCATTTCACGCCAATCAGAATGGCTGCGATCCAAAAGTCTACAAGCAATAAATGCTGGAGAGGGTGTGGAGAAAAGGGAACCCTCTTACACTGTTGGTGGGAATGCAAACTAGTATAGCCACTATGGAGAACAGTGTGGAGATGCCTTAAAACACTGGAAACAGAACTGCCATGTGACCCAGCAATCCCACTGCTGGGCATACACACCCAGGAAACCAGAAGGGAAAGAGACACGTGTACCGCAATGTTCATCACAGCACTGTTTACAATAGCCAGGACATGGAAGCAATAGACTGTCTGTCCTTCATCAGAGGAATGGATAAGAATGCTGTGGTACATATACACAATGGAGTATTACTCAGCCATTAAAAAGAATACATTTGAATCAGTTCTAATGAGATGGATGAAACTGGAGCCTATTATACAGAGTGAAGTAAGCCAGAAAGAAAAACACCAATACAGTATACTAACGCATATATATCGGAGAAGGCAATGGCACCCCACGCCAGTACTCTTGCCTGGAGAATCCCATGGATGGAGGAGCCTGGTAGGCTGCAGTCCATGGGGTGGCTAGGAGTCGGACACAACTGAACGACTTCACTTTCGCTTTTCACTTTCATGCATTGGAGAAGGAAATGGCAACCCACTCCAGTGTTCTTGCCTGGAGAATCCCAGGAACGGGAGAGCCTGGTGGGCCGCTGTCTATGGGGTCGCACAGAGTCAGACATGACTGAAGCGACTTAGCAGCAGCAGCAGCAATGCATATATATGGAATTTAGAAAGATCTAATGATAACCCTATATACGAGACAGCAAAAGAGACACAGATGTATAGAACAGTCTTTTGGACTCTGTGCGAGAGGGCGAGGGTGGGATGATTTGGGAGAATGGCATTGAAACATGTATATTATCATATGTGAAACAGGATGCTTGGGGCTGGTGCACTGGGATGACCCAGAGGGATGGGATGGGGAGGGTGGTACGAGGGGGGTTCAAGATGGTGAACACATGTACAGCCATGGCAGATTCATGTCAATGTATGGCAAAACCAATACAATATTGTAAAGTAATTAGCCTCCAATTAAAATAAATAAATTTATATATAAAAAAAGAATGATACCTTCATGTCTTTCTTATATTACAATTTAATGAACTATAAGACAATTTACTCTGTTTGCAAGAACATTTATTAATGAATTTCAAGTAGAACAGGAATAAAAAAACTATTTACATTTGTTACTTGTTAACATATTTACCATTTTTTATTTTCTTATGGTGCATAACAGTCTTACCTCCCCAATTGACACTACATTATGAGATCAGACAGCTTAATATTAAGGTAAATTCCTTCTGGATTCCTCAAGCTAGTAATTGTAACTAATTCTTTACCAAAGATCAGAAGAGTATTAATTATTTGGCACAAATGGTTAGACTAGAGGATTTGGATCTTCAGAGATGTCCTGGAAATTGAACCCAAGAAAGCATTCCAAGAACTTCAGTAAAATGATTCTCTATCAGAAAATAACCTTAGACATTGAGTACATCAATAATCGCTAATACAAAGTATCCAAGAAAAAGTTTTTTTAAATGGGATTACTCAAACTAGTCTACAGAGGAGCAGACTACTTTCACATTCTACAAATTAACTTTCTTATAAACTATTAATCTTAAGTGTTCATTTTATTCAGAAAAGTGACTCCATGGACTGTAGTCCACCCGGCTCCTCTGTCCATGGGATTTTCCAGGAAAGAATACTGGAGTGGGTTGCCATTCCCTTCTCCAGGGCATCTTCCTGACCCAGGGATCGAACCCTGGTCTCCTGTATTGGCAGATTCTTTACCATCTGAGCCACTAGAGGCCATACTTCATCCCAGACACTTTAAATAACTCACCAGGTACCCTAGAAATAAGGCTGGACTGATTCCCAGGGCATCTCAATTGATCAAAATCCTGGTGATTTGTATAGGTTACCATTCTGAACTTTTCAGAAAACATAGTCTTTTCTTCAGTGAATGTTTTCTTTTTCACATTTATTACCGGTGAAAATGTCTATCTCAAAATATATGTCACAAACCTGATTTACTTTAGTTATAGGATACTTTGAGACATAAAACTGCTAAAGTAAATTTTATAGTCTGAAATAATTTTATATTATTTCACCAATATCAGAAAATTTTCAGTCATATAGAAGATAAAGTTATATCTTCAAAACTCTCAATCACTATAGCAATGACAGAGAACTCTAACTTAATTACCACAGATAAATGCTTGTATACTTTTTTAAAGGGTTACAGTATTTTAGTGTATTATTTTAGTATTAAGCTCAATACACAATTATGGATATTCTATTTCCTAGAATATGTATATTTGAATAAATGTTTTCTAATATAAATAATATTTGTCATGTGAGTGATTGACAATTCAATTTGTATTTTACACAAAAACTCAGTAAGTGAGGGGGATACAGAAAAAACAAAAATACAGTAAACAAAAAGAAATTCTGAAACAGCATTTGAGTTATTTCTCAAGCTATTGGTTTAATTTCTCCTTGTAAATTATTTTATAATTTTATTAATTAAATATACTTCCTATAAAATATGCATCTAATAGCATATTTATTTATAAAACCTTAACTTTCCAAATGCAATCTTATATGTTGCAGGAAAATTCACTGGACTGAGATTTAATACTGGTAGATTCTAGTTCAAGTTTTTCAATTGAAAGATTAAACAAAACACAGGATATGCAACTATTTAGAATATTCAATAAAATGTCTCATGCAACCATTTAAATTAGGAATCATCTACACACCAGCAAAAATAGTTTCCTATTTAATATGTATATAAATATATCTATTAGTATTTGAATCCTAAAATATTTTGAATCTATAGGCATAATTCCTAGACTCCAAGTAAACTGTGAGGCCCAGGGGAAGGAATACTCAGCAGATGGCTACATAAACATGCTCAGATAGTTGAGTAGTTCCTTTCCATTGCCATCTGCCATGTAATCCTCTCAGAGACTGAAATTTTTCAACTATAAAATATTTTGCCAAGATCTGAGAATGCCCATCAGCACAAATAACAGGTAAGAAGAATTCTTAAATGGATGAAAAGACTCTAAAATGTTTTTAAATATAAATTTTCTGGAAAAATTAATATATTTTAAATTAATTAAATGTGTCACTATGTCAAGCTTTAGTAGAATAACTACATTTACATTTACATAGCCATCTGCTAGTATTTGCATAGTCATACTTCCTGGGTTGCAAAAACTAACTCCACAATGATCACAGTATTTCTCAGTGCACTTGCACACCTGTCAATCAGTTCTAGTCTCTAAATATTCCAAAAACAAAGGTAGGAGAAATCAACTTATAGTTGTCTCAGTTTATCAGAAATGATCTACATTTCCTCTCAGTGGTAAAACAACATTTTGAATCCCTTATTACACACATTTTAAAAATTAAAGATGTTAAAACTGTTTCTAATATTTGTTTCTACAACTTTTTAAATGAAGGAAAAAGCACAATATTTCTTTTAGTGTGAATTAAATATTGAGAAAAATTCATAATGACTGCTATGGAAAAGTGTTTTTGATATCTATTATATCATCTACTCAATATACATATAATTTATTTCCTATAATGCAAGTATAAGTGCAAACATATATATATATATATATATATATATATATTTTATATTTACTTTGTGGAACTAATCCAGGATATGATTTTGACTGTTCTACAACCACAAACTCCTAAACATCAGCTTTATATTTAAGTGTGTGTGTGTGTGTGTGTGTGTGAGCAAGTGCACAAAATGCAAACACTGTCCAGTAATTATTTGGTATTTATTTATTTTTTGTGAAATTGAATGATATATGGATAAAGAAGGATTTGCAATGGAAATGAGAAAATAGTTTGAACTAGTGCAATGTAGCTAAAGGAGAATTTAAAAATACATTTAGAGCTTTGATAATAGTATTAAAAATAATAGGTAGAAAAGCAATGTAAAAAATCAAATTGCATTAAAATCGAAGAAAGTAAGATGAAGCAAAGTAAGCATATAAGAAAAAGTCTCAGAAATCAAAAAGTCTATTCTTAAAAAAAAGTAATAAAATAATAACCTCTCAGAAATTTGCTCAATTAAAAAAAAAAGGAAAATATAGACTATAAATATAAGGAATAAAAAAAAGGTCTATTATAAGAGTCTAATGGTAAAAGATGGTAGGAATATCTGATAAGCAACTCCATCCAATAAATTCCACATTTTACATGAAAAGAACTATTCCTTAAAATTTCAACTTACCAAAGTACAGAAACAGAAAAACTGTTTAGCACATAAACAGAAAAATTAAATTGTTACATACCTTTCAAAAAATTTATCTATATCTAAAACCCTTCTGAAAGGCAATTTTCTAAGCCCAGAAGGGTAAATTTTTCCTAATATTTGAGGACTAAATATTGTCAACTTTGTATAATTTCTTCTAGATAATAAATAAAAAGACAGTATTTTCCATCTCATTTTATGAGGCCAGGCAAAATTCAGGCTTCACAAATCAAATTTGAAAAAGGACATTACAAAAAGTGAAATTATAGGGTAGCATCTCCAATAAACTAGTCATAAACATCCCAAACAAAATAATTAAAAATTAAATTAAATCCAGACATGTAGAATAAAAAAAATGAATCAAAGCAATTAATCCAATCAATAGATAAATGAAAGAAAATATACATTTCAATAGGCAGAAAAGTAAACACTTGTTTATATAAGAAATTATAAACATGTAAGAATGGAGTGACACATCCTTAATTTAATAAAGAGAATAAGCAGAAGAGCAGTTTATGGCAACATACTTAGTTGTGAAATACTGCACATTATCTCCCTAAGTTCATGAACAAGACAAGAGTTGATTATTATTGCTTCTATTTAAATTATACTGAATGTCTTTAAAGCAAGAAGAAAAACATGCAGAAAAAATGATAAGGAAGAATGAATATTTAACCTTTCATTACAAATGAAATGATTTTGTAATAAAATAATTCAAAAAATCTACAAACTTTCAAAATTAATGTCAGTTTACCAAAGTCACTGAGCAATATACAAAAACATTTGTCTCTGTTTATATTAAGAGCTAACTATTAGAAAGGTATCATTGATTTAAATGAAACAAACAAAAACAAGTGCTAAACTGCTATCTTAAAGCTACAAAGTATTTTAGAAAAATTAAGAAAGGCCAACAGAAATGGAGGTGGACTTCCCAGGTGGCTCATTAGTAAAGAATCTGCCTGCCAATGGAGGAGACACAGGTGATGTGGGTTCAATCCCTGGGTCAGGAAGAACCCCTGGAGAAGGAAATGGCAACCCACTGTAGCCCTGCGGGACTGTAGCCCTTAAGGCTCCTCTGTTCATGGGATTTTCCAGGAGATAATATTTGAGTGGGTTGCCATTTCTTTTTCTAGGGGATCTTCCCAACCCATGGATTGAACCCATGTCTCTTGCATCTCCCGCTTTGGCAGGTAAGCTCTTTACCACCAATGCCACCTGGAAAGTTAAATCCATCAGTTTATCTCAAACTACTTATTTGCCTGTGTGGTTTAATGCGAGTCATGTTTCTTTGGTTGTTGTTGTTTTCTTTTTGCTTTTAACTTGTATGTGTCTAAATAATTCAGTACTCATATATTTCAAGAGCAACAATTCTTCACTGAACTGCAGAGGTATCTGTGCCAAAACAGGATTTCCCTGGTGGCTTAGTAGTAAAGAATCTGCTTACAATGGAGGAGACCGGGGTTTGAACCATGAGTGGGAAAATCCCCTGGAGGAGGAAATGGCAATCCACTCCAGTATTCTTGCTTGGGAAATCTGATGGACAGAGGAGCCCAGTGGGCCACAATACATGAGGTTGCAAAGAGTCAGACATGACTTAGTGACTAAACCACCACCACTACCTGTGCCACAAACAATATTGCCCACTACTTGGGCAACATTGAGCAGACTTTTTTACTTTTACTTTAGGTTGTGTTGACAGATAAAAGCCTAAATAAGGGACTTTGAACCCTAGGATACCAGCAAACAATAGAAATGTTGACCTTTTTGAGGAATATTGATAAACTAGTTTTAGAAGTGGGAGAAGGCAATGGCACCCCACTCCAGTACTCTTGCCTGGAAAATCCTATGGATGGAGGAGCCTGGTGGGCTGCAGTCCATGGGGTCACTAAGAGTCGGGCACGACTGAGCCACTTCACTTTCACTTTTTACTTTCATGCATTGGAGAAGGAAATGGCAACCCACTCCAGTGTTCTTGCCTGGAGAATCCCATGGACAGAGAAGCCTGGTAGGCTGCAGTCCATGGGGTCGCACAGAGTTGGACACAACTGAAGCGACTTAGCAGCAGCAGCAGTTTTAGAAGTAGTCATTAGATATATGGTGTGGATTTAAGGGTAAAAGACTAGATGAGGATTGAAGGGGCCATTTTATTCAGTTCTTCTTCAGTTACTCACCTTTATATGTCTTGGTTTTCATAATTTCTTCCTTAAGACTCTGTACTCAGTATCCATATGACTCTAATTTCCATTGCAAACATTCTAGGGACATATTTGGATTATAACACCTTCCCACTAGGTTGCAGACAAAGACTCTGTTTGTGTGAGTATTGAATTATTGAAAATCATTGTATTGATATAAATCTTTTACTCTGAGCTTTTGAAAACATATTTCCTTTTCACTATTATTGCAGTAAAATTGTTTTAGAGATTCAAGGTTGAAAAAAATATGACATTTAACCGAACCACATTTTTTTTAATAAACACAACACTATTAAACACAAATAAATAATCATGTGTATATGTCAGTTTTCCTTGATATATTGCATAGTAAAATATATTTGAACTGTTTGAAAGATGAAAACTGGACACTGATAGTATTGATAATATATGATGCTTGTAACATTTCTAACAAAAATGAAAAAGAAAACACTATAAATGTATAGATCTAGAAAGGTAACAATATATATATTTGACCATGACCTTGTAACTACATTGAAATAATATCAAGATTTTTTTGCTTATTTATTTCAACTTGTTGGAATAAGACTATTCATAGTAGAGATTTTCAAAAATAAATTTGACCACATCTAAATTATAAAAAAATGAGTTTTATTAATAAAATTTCAACACAATGTATAAATGTTTATGTATTTATAAACAAATGTTTCCCTCTGACTCATTGTAATTAACAATATTTTATTAAGAGAGAGTGTGGGACATTTCTCCAAAGACAACATACAGATGGCTAACAAACACATGAAAAGATTCTCAATATTGCTCATTATTAGAGAAATGCAAATCAAAACCAAAATGAGATATCACCTCGATCGGTCAGAATGGCTATCATCAAAAAGTCCATAAACAATAAATGCTGGAGAGGGTGTAGGGAAAAGGGAACACTCTTTCACTGTTGGTGGGAATGTAAATTGATACAGCCACTATGGAAGATGGTATGGAGATTCCCTAAAAAACTAGGAATAAAACCACCATCAGTTCAGTTCAGTTCAGTTGCTCAGTCGTGTCCAATTCTTTGCGATCCCATGAACATTAGCATGCCAGGCCTCCCTGTCCATCACCAACTCCCGGAGTTCACTCAGACTCCCATCCATCGAGTCAGTGATGCCATCCAGCCATCTCATCCTTTGGTGTCCCCTTCTCTTCCTGCCCCCAATCCCTCCCAGCATCAGAGTCTTTTCCAATGAGTCAACTCTTTGCATGAGGTGGCCAAAGTACTGGACTTTCAGCTTTAGCATCATTCCTTCCAAAGAAATCCCAGGGCTGATCTCCCTCAGAATGGACTGGTTGGATCTCCTTGCAGTCCAAGGGACTCTCAAGAGTCTTCTCAACACCACAGTTCAAAAGCATCAATTCTTCGGCACTCAGCCTTCTCCACAGTCCAACTCTCACATCCATACATGACCACAGGAAAAATCATAGCCTTGACTAGATGAACCTTTGTTGGCAAGGTAATGTCTCTGCTTTTGAATATGCTATCCAGGTTGGTCATAACTTTCCTTCCAAGGAGTAAGCGTCTTTTAATTTCATGGCTGCAGTCACCATCTGCAGTGATTTTGGAGTCCCCAAAAATAAAGTCTGACACTGTTTCCCCATCTAATTCCCAGGAAGTGATGGGACCAGATGCCATGATCTTCGTTTTCTGAATGTTGAGCTTTAAGCCAACTTTTTCACTCTCCACTTTCACTTTCATCAAGAGGCTTTTGAGTTCCTCTTCACTTTCTGCCATAAGGGTGGTGTCATCTGCATATCTGAGGTTATTGATATTTCTCCCGGCAATCTTGATTCCAGCTTGAAAAACCACCATATGACCCAGCAATCCCAGTCCTAGGCATAAACTCTGAGGAAACCAAATTGAAAAAGACACATATATACTATTGTTCACCACAGCACTATTTACAATAGTTAGAACATGGAAGCAACCCAGATGTCCATTGACAGATGAATGGATAACAAAATTGTGGAATAATGGAATATTACTCAGCCATAAAAAGGAATGCCTTTGAGTCAGTTCTAATGAGGTAGATGAACCTAGAGCCTATTATACAGAGTGAAGTAAGTCAGAAAGAGAAAGATAAATATTGCATACTAACACATATGTATGGAATCTAGAAAAATGATACTGAAGAATTTTTTCACAAGGCCGCATGGAGAAACAGACATAGAGAATAGACTCATGGACATGGGGAGGAGAGAGGAAAGGGTGAGATGTATGGAAAGAGTAATGTGGAAACTTACATTACCATATGTAAAATAAATAGCCAAGGGCAATTTACTGTATGTCTCAGGAAACTCAAATAGGGGCTCTGTATCAACCTGGAGGGGTGGGATGGGAAGGAAGATGGGAGAGAAGTTCTAGAGGGAGGAGAATATGTATACCTATGGCTGATTCATGTTGAGGTTTGACAGAAAACAACAAAATTCTGTAAAGCAATTGTCCTTTAATTTAAAAGAAAAAAAAAGAGAGCGAGAGCTTGGGAGCTATTTAACTTTTGTAACGCTTTATTTCAACACACTTTTTTTTTTTCATTAAATAAAATTTTTAGAGCCATTTTAGCTTTGCAACAAAATTGAGAGGGAGGGACAGAAAGTTCCCATGTACTCCTTGCCTCTGCACATGCATGATCTCCTCAGCAGTCAGCATTACTCACAAAAATTAGTAGAGGTTTTTTTTTTTTTTTTTTTTTTTTTTAGCAAGAATGAACTTACTTGGACATGACATAGTCACTCAAAGTCCATAGTTTACCTTAGAGTTCACTCTTGGTGTTGTACACTCTATGGACTTTGACAAATGTATAAAGACATATATCTATCATTATAATGTCATATGGAGTATTTTCACTACCCTAAAAATCCTCTATGCTCTGATGATTTATCTCTCCCCTCAGCTGACATATCTTTAAAAGTCTATTGTTCTTCTTTACTTACTTTCTTCATTTTCCTTATTGACATAGCTTTGTTAAACAATCAAATATTTTGCTCTTTATACTGACAATCTGCACATAACTTTTATACTATGAGTCCAAATAATCCTCAGATAGGCTATATATTTTATTAAATATTTATTAGAACCTATTACTATTTTAACATATTGTTTACTTTTTATTTGTGCAAACATGTTTGCTGCATTATTATTAGGAATTCATCATTAGAAATACTATTTTATTTATTTGATTTTTTGTTAAAAATTAGAACACTGAGAAGTAAAATGGAATTTTCAAAATTTTGTTTGTTTAGGAAAAATAAGGATTCAAATTAAACTTGAAGAATAATATGGTTTTGGAATGCATATACTTTAGATCACTGATACAATGGACATGAATGTGGGCAAACTTTGGGAGATGGTGAGGGCCTGGAAGGCCTGGCGTGATACCGTCCATGGGGTCACAAAGAGTCTGACATGACTGGGTGACTGAACAATAATAACAACAATACATTAGATAGTCATCTTTTACTGAACATATTATAATTGAAATTGTAAAGAAGTTTTAGTATAAAAAACTAATGTTTAGCATTATACCTAAATTACTTATAATTGAGAATAAGTGAAAAGAAAATATCAAGTGTCCATACACAAGCTGAAGTAATAGTGCTACAATAAATGTTTTAAAAATATGTGCCATGGAGAAACCTAAAAGAAATTGTTATAGTTGAGTTAGGAAAAATTTTAGGAGATGATATACTGGGATTAAAAAGACAACAAGTATTTGGAAAAGGATTTAATAGAAAAGGAGAATGGAAAAGTATAAAAGTTTTAAAACAATGAGGATCAAAGAGAAAATATCAGTTTGACCTAGGGCACAATGGAAGTTAAAACTTGATCAATAGTATGTAGCCATCTGGTAATGGGGATTGAGGTGTGTATGGTTCAACTTTTAAAGCTTCAAATGAAGCCAGCAAGCAATGCAGTACTGTACATACATTTCTATGATGAAAGCATAGAATCAGAAATCTGGGAATAGGAGAGAAAAGACATCAGGAAAACAGTAAGAAGTTATATTATCCCTCTTCTGGTAAGACATAATAAGGAAATCTAAATCAGAGGTGACAAAGAGGATGGATAGAATTTACTGATCAGTTTGAAAAATATTGCTTATGAAGAACTTAAAATTTTTAAAACTCTATGAAATGTAGATAACGAGCAAAAAGGATGAGTCAAAAGTGTCTTCTACATTTTGAGCTTTTCTGATTAGGATACTGGCCATATAAATTATAGGGAGTCTAATTAGCTTCACAGTTAAAGTAGGCAAAACTGCTATTATCCCACACTGCATAGTTATTTTAATCATTAGTTACAATTTATGAATACTGAAAATGAAAAAGTGCATTAAAATCTGTATCATTTTCCACATATGATTGTAATAAAAGGGTGAAAAGCAAAGGTGATGTGGAAAAATAATTATAAAGGTAACAAAAATAGGTCATCACCTCATTACAGTAATTAAAATAAATTCTATAATTAGACATTTAACTGTAATAGAAAATAAAATTTAAAATCATTATAGAAAACTGTAATAAAAGGAATGACATTTGACATACAATGTGTCAACATTGACAAAAATATTTTTAAAGAAAAAGTAAACAAACCAGGTTCCTTTTTTCATAGGACACATTCAAGGTAAATTGTAAAGTTAAATTTTAGAAAACCTAAATGTTTTTTGAACTGGTATAAGCTTTGGGCATTCAAATACCATGGGATATATAAGAACGTATAATAACAGTTATGAATGGATGCTACTGCATATAACAAGCTTCTAAATATTGAAAATATAATTGAAAAACATCCAATAAACTAAAAAATTTTTAAATCAAATTTAAATATAAGGCCTATTTTATGATATTCTTAATATAATAGAAAGATACAAATAAATTAGAAAAAAAAAACTTTGGAGAAAAAGACATGAACAGCATATTTGCTAAAAAGTTACAGATGAATAATATTTGAAATATATTCAAAATACTAAAAAAATAGTAATGCAAGTTTGTGCATTAGGAAAGCTTTTGCAGGTGATAGTTAAAACTACATATTGCACAAAACAGGCATTCTTGTGCTTTTCCTGTCAGAATAAAACATTTTGTAAAAATATTTCCTCTTTTATATTCAAGATTAGAAATCTACATTTTCAACAAGATTTTATAGTACATATCTTGAGTATTAAAAAAATATCTTGAGTTTATACTTAAAACTTTAAGTGAAGAATATATTTACTTGCAGAATGCTCTTTACCAAGGGGAAAAAAAAAGAGAGAGAAAGTAATAGAAATGAAAATACTAAGATGTCATAGGTAAGTACTAGAATTATGGGTATATCACATTGTATCTCACTGTTATTATAATTCTTATCATGCTGCTCATTACCAGATTTACTAAGAATAGTATACACATTTGTCAGTTATGTGTGTATATCATTTCATTTGATTTTCATAAATCCAAGCATGATATAAATAATTTTCTGTTTTGCAAATGTGGAACAGAAAGATTGAAAAAAGAGTTTAATCTGACATGTATGTAAGTTCAAAACCAATGACTTTTCTGCTGCTTATCTCTGGTACTTTCCTTTTTCCTTTACCACATATTTCTTACTGGTTCCACTAATGCACATAACTGTCTTTTGAATATCAAATATCTATCAAGTCTCTGAAACAGTCAAAGACTCAGCAGATAGCAGTAACAAAGAAGCACAAATGAACAAATAAAAGAATGAATTAAGAAAGCACTTGGAAAATGGAAATAAATGGGATGAAAAGGAACTCAGGAGGACAAGTGTGTGAAACAATATTGATGAAGATTTATGCTGGATTGTATGGTAGTCCTATTTTTAATATTTTGAGAAACTTGCATACTATTTTTCATAGAAGCTGCATTTCCATAAATTTTACATTAAAAATAAAAAGTACCAGCAGGGTGGAGAAACATTCCACATGTATTAAATGATTTGGCTCTTTCAAAAATATATATTGTAGCTGAAGCTCTAAGGTAAGTTTGTGATTTTGTTTACCAAGCTACAAAATAAAAAGGAAAATAGTACTCTCAGCACTTAAAAAAAAAAAAAAAATAAGTGTTTGAATTGAGTTTGTAAAGAGAAAGCTGTGGGATACTATTCCTACTTAATATGATCACTGGATAAATTATATTTCTCTGATAGTTAGAAAAGCCAAGAAATATTTACTCTTATTTTTTTCACACTTTCAAATATAACATATAAACTGCTTTTTTTTTAATAAGAGGAATATTTCCATTTAAGTAATATTGTTTCCTACTCCATGAATAAAAGATCTTTCCACTTATTTAGATCTTTACTTTTGTTTAGTAATGTTTTGTATTTTTCAGCATACACGTACATATCTTTTGTTAAATTTATTCATGCTACATTTAATTATTTTGATGTTATTATAGAGTATTTTAGTGTTAATCTTTGTGCTTAGTAGCTCAGTCATGTCCAACCTTTTGCAAATCCATGGACTGTAGCCTGCCAGGCTACACTATAGTTCAAAAGCATCAGTTCTTTGGTGCTTAGCTTTCTTTATATTCCAACTCTAACATCCATACAGACTACTGGAAAAACCATAGCCTTGACTAGATGGACCTTTGTTGGCAAGATAATGTCTCTGCCTTCAAATATTAATATAGACGACTAACATTTTTGTTCTTTGAACGATTTTTAAGAACTCTAAGGGCAGTGTCCATTTTCTTCACTCCTTATTCTTCTTAAGAGAAAATTTTAGCCCCTTTTGTTTTCACTTATATACAGGGCGTTTTGTCCTCCAGGGTCTCATATCCCTTCTCTGTATTATATCCATTTAAGAGGTCAGGAGACTGGCAAGGAAAACTCAAGGCTTTAGCCGACAGGTTGGGTAGGAGGGGTTAGAAAGACTAAGAGAGGATCCTCCCGCATATTCACCTCCCAAGGTGGTAAGTACCCAGTGCTTTCCTGGAGCTGAAGCTCCCCAAGAAGTCAGCTTAGTGTCTTGTCCTTTGGACTCTAGGATAAAAGTTGCTCTATACTAACTTAGAGGACATCTCAGGAATGTAAGTGACCAAAGTACTTTGAAGGCTCTGAGATCAAGCCCTGAGCCTTTGGAGAGGGAACACTGACTCTAAGACCCTAGACTACCAGAGAACTAACCTCAAGGAGTTAGGGTAAGTGAGAACAACACACAAAACAAAAATATAAAACCCAATCATCAGCTGACAGGATTACCACCTGACTCAGCCTTGCCCTTTAGAGGAAAAACAAACAAACAAACAAACAAAAAACTCAGTACAAATCTCACCATATACACAAACCACTGGACCAAACTTAAGAGGGCAGAAACCAAAACGAAGAAAGAATTTAATCTTGAAGACTGGGAAAAGGAGACCTCAAACACAATAAGTTTAAAAAAAAAAAACAAAAGGCAGACAAATACTACACAAATGAAGGAATAAATAAAAAACACACAAGTCTAAGTAAAAGAGAGGAAATAGGCAAGCTACCTGAAAAAGAATTCAGAATAATGATAGTAAAGATGATCAAAACCTTGAATAAAATAGAGAAAATTCAAGAATCAATTAACAATGACCTAGAATTAAAGAATAAATATGCAGAAACAAACCACACAGTTACTGAAATTAAAAATATTCTGGTGGTGGTTTAGTCACTGAGTCGTGTCTGACACTTGCAACCCCATGAATTGTAGTCCACCAGGCTCCTCTGTCCATGGGATTTTCCAGACAAGAATACTGGAATGGATTGCCATTTCCTTCTCCAGGGGATCTTCCTGACCCAGGAATTAAACCCAGGTCTCATGCATTTCAGGCAGATTCTTTACTGACTGAGCTATCTGGAAGGAATCAATAACAGAATATCTGAAGTAGAAGAACGAATCAGTGAGCTGGAAGATACAATGGTGGAAAGAACTTCTAAAGAGCAGAATAAAGTAAAAAGAATGAAAGGAACTGATAATAGTCTCAGAGACCTCTGGGACAATACCAAATGCACCAACTTTGAATTATAGGGGTCCCAGAAGAAGAAGAGGAAAAAAGGGTATGAGAAAAATTTTGAAGAGAGTATAGTTGAAAATTTTCCCAACATGGAAAAGGAAATAGTCAATCAAGGTCAAGAGGCACTAAGTCCCATATAGGATAAACCCAAGGAGAAACATGCCAGGACACATACTAATCAAACTAACAAAGACTAAACACAAAGAAAGAATGTTAAAAACAGCATGGGAAAGCAACTTTAACATTCAAGGGAAACCCCATATGCTAAACAGCTGATCTTTCAGCAGAAACTCTTCAGGCCAGAAGGGAATGGCAGGATATATTTAAAGTACTGAAAGGGAAGAACCTACAACCAAGATTATTGTACCTGGGAAGGATCTTATTCAAAATTAATGGAGAAATTAAAAGCTTTTCAGACAAGCAAAAGTTAAGAGAATTCAGTACCACCAACCAGCTTTACAAAAACTGTTAAAGGGATGTATATAGATAAGAAATACAAGAGAAGAAAAAAATCTACAAAATCAACACCAAACACTTAAGAAATGGCAATAGGAACATATATATCAATAAATACTTTAAATGTAAATTAAAGGCTCCAACCAAATACACAGACTGACTGAATGGACACAAAAACAAGACCCATACATATGTTGTCTACAAGAAATCCACTTCAGATATAAAGACACATATAGACTAAAAATGAGAGGATGGAACATATATTCCATATAAATGGGAAGCAATAGAAAGCTGGAGTAGCAATCATCATATCAGACAAAATAGACCTTAAATAAAGAAGATTACAAAAGATAAAGAAGGACATTACATAATGATCAAGGGATCAATCCAAGAAAAAGATAAAACAATTATAAATATCTATGCATCCAACATAGAAGCACCTCAGTACATAAGACTAACACTCACAGACATAAAAGGAGAAATTTACAGTAACACAGTAATAGTAGGAGACCCCACTCACACCAATAGACAGATCATCAAAACAGAAAATTAGTAAGGAAACACAAGTCTTAAATGATACATTAGATAAGATGGATCTCATTGATATCTTCAAGACATTCCTTCCAAATGCAGAAGAATACACCTTCTTCTCAAGTGCACGTGGAACATTTTCCAGGATAGACCACATCTTGGGTCACAAATCAAACCTCAGTAAATTTAAGAAAATTGAAATCATATCAAGCATCTTCTCCAACCACAACACTATGAGACTAGATATCATATACAAGAAAAAAAAACTTTAAGAAACACATACACATGGAGATTAAACAATATGTTTCTAAATAACCAACAGGTTACTGAAGAAATCAAAAGGGAAATAAAAAAATTTCTAGAAAAAATGACAATGAAAACATGACAACTCAAAACCTATGGAATGTAGCAAAAGCAGTTCTAAGAGGGAAGTTTATAGCAATACAATCCTATGTCAGGAAAGAAGAAAAACAACGAATAGACAGCCTAACTTTACACCTGAAACAACTGAAAAGAGAAGAACAAAGAAACCCAAAATTAGTAGAAGGAAAGAAATCATAAAGATCCTAGCAGAAATAAATGCAAAAGCAATGAAACAATAGTAAAGATTAATAAAACTAAAAGCTGGTTCTTTGAGAAGATAAACAGAATTAAGAAACCTTTAGCCAGACTCATCAAGAACAAAAGAGAGAATAATCAAATCAACAAAATTAGAAATGAGAAAGGAGAGGTTAGAATAGACAATGCAGAAATACAAAGGATTATAAGAGACTATTATGAACAACTATATAGAAACAAAATGGATAACCTGGAAGAAATGGACAGATTCTTAGAAAAGTTCAATCTTCCAAGACTGAACACAGAAGAAATAGAAATTATGAACAACCCAATCACAAGCACTGAAATTGAAGTTGTGATCAAAAATCTCCCAAAAAACAAAAGCCCAAGACCAGATGGCTTTACGGGAAAATTCTATCAAACATTTAGAGAAGAGCTAATGCTTACCCTTCTAGAACTCTTTCAAAAATTACAGAGGAAGGAACACTTCCAAACTCATTCTATGAGGCCATCATCACCCCAATAACAAAACCAAAGACAACAACAACAAAAAGAAAACTACAGGCCAATATCACCGATGAACATAGATGCAAAAATCCTCAACAAAATTTTGGCAAACAGAATTCAGCAACACATCAAAAAGCTCATACATCATAATCAAGTTGGGTTTATTCAGGGATGCAAGGATTCTTCAATATATGCAAATGAATCAATGTGATACACCATATTAACAAAGTGAAAGATAAAAGCCATATGATAATCTCAATAGATGCAAAAAAAACCTTTGACAAAATTAAGCACCCATTTATGATTAAAACTCTTCAAAAAAAAATGGTCATAGAAGGAAACTACCTCAACATAATAAAGGCCATATATGATAAGCCTACAGCAAACATTATCCTCAATGGTGAAAAAATGAAAGCATTGCCCTTAAGATCAGGAATAATACAAGGGTGTCCACTTTCTCTACTATTGTTCAACATCATTCAGGAAGTCCTAGCTACAGCAATCAGAGAAGAAAAAGAAATAAAAGGAATCCAAATCAGAAAAGAAGAAGTAAAGCTCTTACTGTTTGCAGATGACATGATACGGTACATAGAAAACCCTAAAAATCGTATCAGAAAATTATTAGAGCTAATCAGTGAATTTATCAAAGTTGCAGGATACAAAATCAATACACAGAAATCACTTGCATTTCTATATACTAACAATGAAAAATCAGAAAGAGAAATTAAGGAATCAATCCCATTCACCATTGCAACAAAAAGAATTAAATAAACTTACCTAAGGAGACAAAAGAACTGTACACAGAAAATTATAAGACACTAATGAAAGAAATCAAAGATGACATAAACATACGGAGAGATATTCCATGTTCCAGGGTAGGAAGAATCAATACTGTGAAAATGACTATACTATCAAATCAATCTACAGATTCAATGCAATCCCTATAAAATTACCAATGGCATTTTTCACAGAACTAGAACAAAAAATTTCACAATTCATATGGAAACACAAAAGACCTCGAACAGCCAAAGCAATCTTGAGAAAAGAAGAATGGAGATGGAGGAATCAACCTTCCCAACTTCAGATTATATTACAAAGCTACAGTTATCAAGATAGTATGGTACTGGCACAAAAACAGAAACACAGACCAATGGAACAGATATAAAGCCCAGAAATAAACCTATGCACCTATGGGTACCATATATTTGACAAAGGAGGCAAGAATATACAGCAGGGCAAAGACAGCCTCTTCAATAAATGGTGTTGGGAAAACTGGACAACTACATGTAAAAGAATGAAATTAGAACACTACCTAACACCACACACAAAGATGAACTCAAAATGGATTAAAGACCTAAATGGAAGACCAGAGACTATAAAACTCTTAGAGGAAAATATAGGCAGAACACTCGATGACATAAATCAAAGCAAGAGCCTCTATGACCTACCTCCTATAGTAATGGAAATAAAAACAAAAGTAAACAAGTGGGACCTGATTAAACTTAATACCTTTGGACAGCAAAGGGAATGATAAGCAAGGTGAAAAGAAAACCCTCAGAATGGGAAAAAATAATAGCAAATGAAACAGCTGACAAAGGATTAATTTCCAAAACATACAAGCAGTTCATACAACTCAATGCCAGAAAAACAAACAACCCAATCAAAAAGTGGGGAAAAGACCTAAGCAGACATTTCTCCAAAGAAGATATACAGATGGCTAACTAACATATGAAAAGATGTTCAACACTGCTCATTACTAGAGAAATTCAAATAAAAACTACAATGAGGTATCACCTCACACCAGTCAGAATGGCCATCATCAAAAAGTCTACAAACTATAAATGCTGGAGAGGCTGTGGAGAAAAGGGAATGCTCTTGCACTGTTGGTGGGAATGTAAATCGATACAACCACTATGGAAGACAGTATGGAGATTCCTTAAAAAACTAGGAATAAAATCACCATATGACCCAGCAATACCACTCCCAGGCATATACCCTGAGGAAACCAAAATTGAAAAGGACACGTGTATCCCATTGTTCATTGCAACACCACTTACGCTAGGTAGAACATGGAAGCAACATAGATATCCATCGACAGATGACTGGATAAAGAAATATGGTACATATACACAATGGACTATTACTCAGCCATAAAATGGAATGCCTTTGAGTCAATTCTAATGAGATGGATGAACCTAGAACCTATTTTACAGAATGAAGTATGTCAGAAAGCTAAAGCTAAATATCATATTCTAATGCATCTATATGGAATCTAGAAAAACGGTACTGACTAATTTAATTACACTGCAGCAATGGAGAACCAGACATAGAGAATAGATTTGTGGATATTGGGAGAGGGGAAGAGTGGGTGAGATGTACAGAAAAAGTAACATGGAAACTTACATCACCATATGTAAAATAGATAGCCAACGAGAATTTGCTGTATGTCTCAGGAAACTCAAATAGGTGCTCTGTATCAACCTAGAGAGGTGGGATGGGGAGGGAGATGGGAGAGAGATTCAAAAGGGAGATTTTATATATATATATAATAAATGGAGAAGGCAATGGCACCCCACTCCAGTACTCTTGCCTGGAAAGTCCCATGGATGGAGGAGCCTGGTGGGCTGTATGCAGCCCATGGGGTCGCTAAGAGTCGGACACGACTGAGCGACTTCACTTTCACTTTTCACTTTCATGCATTGGAGAAAGAAATGGCAACCCACTCCAGTGTTCTTGCCTGGAGAATCCCAGGGACGGCAGAGCCTGGTGGGCTGCCATCTATGGGGTCGCACAGAGTCGGACACTTAATGAAGTGACTTAGCTGCAGCATATATATATATATATATATATATATATATATATATATATATATATATACCTATGGCTGATTCATGTTGAGGTTTGACAGAAAACAACAAAATTCTGTAAAGCATTTATCCTTCAATAATTTTTTTTAAAGAGAAAAATTTAGAGTTTTCAGTATTATAACCAACAGGAATGTACTGCCTCCCTTTGCCAGAAACATCATTTTCTGTGTGATAGTAGAAATGAGATATTTGTCAATTGCTTCATTTGCTATTATTTTCTCCCATTCTGAAGGCTGTCTTTTCACCTTGTTTATAGCTTCTTGTGTTGTGCAGAAGCTTTTAATTTTAATTAGATCCCATTTGTTTATTTTTGCTTTTATTCCCAATATTCTGGGAGGTAGGTCATAGAGGATCCTGCTGTGATTTATGTCAGAGAGTGTTCTGCCTATGTTTTCCTCTAAGAGTTTTATAGTTTTTGTTCTTATGTTTAGACCTTTAATCCATTTTGAGTTTATTTTTGTGTATGGTGTTAGAAAGTGTTATAGTTTCATTCTTTTACAAGTGGTTAACCAGTTTTCCCAGCACCATTTGTTAAAGAGATTGTCTTTTCTCCATTGTATATTCTTGCCTCCTTTGTCAAAGATAAGGTTTCCATATGTGTGTGGGTTTATCTCTGGGCTTTCTATTTTGTTCCATTGATCAATATTTCTGTCTTTGTGCCAGTACCATACTGTCTTGATGACTGTGGCTTTGTAGTAGAGCCTGAAGTCAGGTAGGTTGATTCCTCCAGTTCCATTCTTCTTTCTCAAAATTGCTTTGGCTATTCGAGGTTTTTTGTATTTCCATACAAATTGTGAAATTATTTGTTCTAGCTCTGTGAAAAATACCGTTGGTAGCTTGATAGGGGTTGCGTTGAATCTATAGATTGCTTTGGGTAGTATACTTATTTTCACTATATTGATTCTTCCAATCCATGAACATTGTATATTTCTCCATCTGTTAGTGTCCTCTTTGATTTCTTTCACCAGTTATTTATAGTATTCTATATATAGGTCTTTAGTTTCTTTAGGTAGATATATTCCTAAGTATTTTATTCTTTTTGTTGCAATGGTGAGTGGAATTGTTTCCTTAATTTCATTTTCTATTTTCTCATTATTAGTGTATAGGAATGCAAGGGATTTCTGTGTGTTGATTTTATATCCTGCAGCCTTACTATATTCATTGATTAGTTCTAGTAATTTTCTGGTGGAGTCTTTAGGGTTTTCTATATAGAGGATCATGTCATCTGCAAACAGTGAGAGTTTTACTTCTTCTTTTCCAATTTGGATTCCTTTTATTTCTTTTTCTGCTCTGATTGCTGTGGCCAAAACTTCCAAAACTATGTTGAATAGTAGTGGTGAAAGTGGGCACCCTTGTCTTGTTCCTGACTTTAGGGGAAATGCTTTCACTTTTTCACCATTGAGGATAATGTTTGCTGTGGGTTTTTCATATATAGCTTTTATTATGTTGAGGTATGGTCCTTCTATTCCTGCTTTCTGGAGAGTTTTTATCATACATGGATGTTGACTTTTGTCAAAGGCTTTCTGTGCATCTATTGAGATAATCATATGGCTTTTATTTTTCAATTTGTTAATGTGGTGTATTACATTGATTGATTTGTGGATATTGAAGAATCCTTGCATCCCTGGGATAAAGCCCACTTGTGAAGCAACTGACAAACAGCTAATCTCAAAAATATACAAACAACTCCTGCAGCTCAATTCCAGAAAAATAAACGACCCAATCAAAAAAGGGGGCAAAGAACTAAATAGACATTTCTCCAAAGAAGACATACAGATGGCTAACAAAACATGTAAAGATGCTCAACATCACTCATTATCAGAGAAATGCAAATCAAAACCACAATGGGGTACCATTTCACGCCAATCAGAATGGCTACAATCCAAAAGTCTACAAGCAATAAATGCTGGAGAGGGTGTGGAGAAAAGGGAACCCTCTTACACTGTCGGTGGGAATGCAAACTAGTACAGCCACTATGGAGAACAGTGTGGAGATTCCTTAAAAAACTGGAAATAGAACTGCCATACAACCCAACAATCCCACTGCTGGGCATACACACCGAGGAAACCAGAATTGAAATAAACATGTGTACCCCAATGTTCATCGCAGCACTGTTTATAATAGTCAGGACATGGAAACAACCTAGATGTCCATCAGCAGATGAATGAATAAGAAAGTTGCGGTACATATACACAATGGAGTATTACTCAGCCATTAAAAAGAATACATTTGAATCAGTTCTAATGAGGTGGATGAAACTGGGGCCTATTGTACAGAGTGAAGTAAGCCAGAAAGAAAAACACAAATACAGTATACTAATGCATATATATGGAATTTAGAAAAGTGGTAATGGTAACTGTGTATGTGAGACAGCAAAGAGACACAGATGTATAGAACAGTCTTTTGGACTCAGTGGGAGAGGGAGGCGGGGGCGGGGGGGAATGATTTGGGAGAATGGCATTGAAACATGTATAATATCATATAAGAAATGAATTGCCAGTCCAGGTTTGATGCAGGATACAGGAGGCTTGGGGTTGTTGCACTGGGATGACCCAGAGGGATGGTATGGTGAGGGAGGTGGTAGGGGGGTTCAGGATTGGGAACAAGTGTACACTCGTGGCAGATTCATATTGATGTATGGCAAAACCAATACAATATTGTAAAGTAATTAGCCTCTAATTAAAATAAGTACATTTAAATTAAAAAAAAAAAAGAAACAAGCTACTGGGAAAATGTACAGTGAAATTCATTTATTACTCACCCATTAAAAAAAAAGAAGGAAATAATGCCATTTGCAACAACATGAATGGACATAAAAATTGTCTCATACTAAGTGAAGTAAGTCAGACAGAGAATGACAAATATCATATGATATCACTTAAATGTGACAGCTATAAAAATTGAACAAATGAATTTCTTTACAAAACAGAAGTAGTCACAGATGTAGGGAAAAACAAAACCAAAAACTTATGGTTACCCAGGGGGAAAGGGGAGGTAGTGATAAATTGGGAGATTGGGATTGACATGTAAACATACTATATATAAAACAGATAACTAATAAAGACCTGCTGTACAGAGTTGGACACGACTGAAGTGACTTAGCAGCCGCAGAAGTACAGCTTAAGGCACTCTACTCAACACTCTGTATGCATATGTTAAAATAATCTGAAAGAGAAGAGATACATGTGTATGTATAACTAATTCACTTTGCTGCATGGCAGGGCCTAACACAACATTATAAATCAGCTATACTTCAAAAATACTCCTTCAGATACAGTTAGTATTTAGCACAAGAGTAAAATTCCAAGAAATTGATCATGGTACAACTTTTTATTTAAAATATCAAATATTTTCAATAGCAAACAATTTAAAAAATGCTTGTTTTCCTTACTTGCCTATGCAAGGATTAAGCCTTATTTTAAATTTTAATGATATGTGATTTCTTTAACATAGCGTTTTCTGACAATTAATGCAAACAATGTACATAAAAGGCTATTTAGCTCTCATTACTGAGTGACTTCACTTTCACTTTTCACTTTCATGCATTGGAGAAGGAATCGGCAACCCACTCCAGTATTCTTGCCTGGAGAATCCCAGGAACAGAGGAGCCTAGTGGGCTGCTGTCTATGGGGTCGCACAGAGTCAGACATGACTGAAGCAACTTAGCAGCAGCAGCAGCACTATCAATAATAATAATAAAACACAATTTGTCATAGCAATTGGAGAATGATGTGATAGACTAAATTTTAAATCAAATTCATAGTTATATCTATTTAAATAATTTAATATCAGATACAGAAAAAGACATTAGAACAGCCATCTATAGTGTATATTTACACTAATTGAAGCTTTCTTTAGAAAATAATATTTCTCATGAATAAATGCATTTCCTGGTGTGCTGCGATTCATGGGGTCGCAAAGAGTCGGACACGACTGAGCGATTGAACTGAACTGAACTGAGTTAATATCTAAACGTGTGCTGTGCTTACTCAGTCATGTCCAACTTTCTACAACCCCATGAACTGTAGCCCACCAGGATCCTCTGTCCAAAGAATTTTCCAGGCAAGAATACTGGAGCAGGCTGTCATTTCCTACTCCAGGGCATCTTCCCGACTCAGGGATAGAACCCATTTCTCTTGTGTCTCCTGCATTGGAAGGCAGATTTTTTACCACTGCACCACATTGGAAGCCTATGGATATTAAATTTAAACCCTTTAAAATTCTGCAGTAAATAAACAAATATAAGTTTAACTTAGCATGTCCACAAATAATAAAAAATGAAATAATTTTCTGGAGTGACATTTACTCACTTTTTTCTACAAATACTTTGGAAAATAAAATCCACTAAAATGTGGATTTAGCAGGAATATTAGATTATCTTTCTAAAACATGGTGGTGTAAAGTGGCTTACTTTGCTTTGAATATTTGAAGCGCTGTTAACAGTTTTATGTAAACTTTTATTGAAGTATTAAGTGTAACATACTCAAAGTGTATAGTTAGTAAATATATAATTCTGAATAATCACAAAAGGAATGTGCTATTTAATTCCACTCAATAACCACAAACTGCTCTTGTGATTGACTTTAGTTACTAGCTCCCTACTAGCTCACTACTGTGCTTAACAATAATTTAAACTACTTCTGAGCTTTATATGCTATTTACTGCCTTGTTTCTGACTTTTATCAGTCCCTAATGTTTGTGATATTCTTATATTCTGTTGTGTTGTGTTGTAGTTCATTTATTCTAACTGTAATATGATATTAAATTCCATTGACTATATCACAATGCATTTATGTATTCAAAGTTCATGTAGATTTGATCTACATATCTAGATTTTGGCAAATTATTGGTGTAACAAGCATCCTTTTTCTTGTCCTTTGGTGAATATATTAACAATCTTTTTTAGGAATATAAATTTTAAGTCCTAGTCAGTCAGCTTCTTTAGACACAGCCTGATAGTTCTGCAGTGACTGTACTATAGCTTATACTCTCATCATCAATCTCTAGGAATCTCATTTGTTTGGTATTTTAATTACATCTTACTTTAGCTATTTCATTGTGTGTATAGTATATTATGCTTTTTAAATCAACTTTTTGATTTATATACAATAAAATGTACAATTTTAATTTTAGAGTTGAGTTAGTTCTGAAAAATGCATATATCCATATAATTACACTCTCAAGAAAAGATTCTGTATATTACCTGCAAAAGTTTTCTCATGCCCAATTCCAATCAATTCCTACTCTCAAATCTCAGGGACAGGCTTGTCTGATCTGCTTTGTATTGCTACAGATAATAATTTCATTTCCTAGAGATCAATTTAAATGCAGTCATCTAGTATGGATCCTATTGTATACGGCTTCTGTCATGGGTACTAAGGAGCTGATTTTCATTATATTGTTGCCTATATCATTTGTCTGTTTCTTTTCCTTGCTGAGTACTATTTCAGTATATGGACATTTAAAATAATTGGTTCACCCATTCAATAGGTGATAAGATTGGTTACTTATAGTTTTTAGTTATTACAAATATAAGCAGCATTTACTATCTGGGCAGTAAGTTAGAACTATGATTGTGAAATAAGATTTATATCTTAGATAAAACTTTAAAAGGATGTACTCAAATTTTTAAATTGAAACATGGAGATATTTTTGAATTTCTCATTCTTTTTTCAAGTTGATTTTGGCAAACATAAAATGTTTTATTAAACAGGTCTATATTGATTTTGGTGCTTCATAGTCATGAATGAGAAAACTATATATTTTAAAAATTTGTATTCTCTGAAGAAATATATTTTACTTTCAAGTTCAAGCTAGGTGAATACTTTTCTAATTAATGTGTCATTAGAAACATCTCTTTAATCTTTCAATGAAAATGTCTGGGGCTTTAGAAGTGATCTTGTATTTAAGTTATGAGAAATACAAAAATACCTGCCCAGTGAGAAAAATTGTGTGTGTATGTGTGTTTTTTTTTAATGGTAGCTCACAAACCTACATAACTTAATTAAATTTGTCTTTAATATTTCTTAACTTTCCAAAAATACATTTTTAAGAAATTCTATCAAGGAGCACATAGGTTCCTTGTATTTTAACCTATGCAGTATCTTCCCAGTAATGATGAGGGTAAGTCCCTCCAAAATGTTCTGTGACAATCTTTCTGCATCATCGTAATCTTTATGAAGCTAAAATTCATGTAAATATATTACAATGACAGGAAACACCAGTTGTGTGGAACTGTGAAGTAGTATGTTATTCTGTTCCTGATAAGTATTTTCTTATATACAAATATACTCAAATAATTCTGCTTTGTTTTTAAAATGTCATTATAATGCAAACCTTTTCAAAAGCAGTTATGTAGATGTAAGACTGCTGCTGCTGCTGCTAAGTCACTTCAGTCGTGTCCGACTCTGTGCGACCCATAGACGGCAGCCCACCAGGATTCCCGTCCCTGGGATTCTCCAGGCAAGAACACTGGAGTGGGTTGCCATTTCCTTCTCCAATGCATGAAAGTGAAAAGCGAAAGTGAAGTCGCTCAGTCGTGTCCAACTCTAGCGACCCCATGGACTGCAGCCTACCAGGCTCCTCTCCATCCATGGGATTTTCTAGGCAAAATTACTGGAATGGGGTGCCATTGCCTTCTCCTAGATGTAAGACTAGGATATACTATATATGCTTGCTAGAACTCAGGGACAGTGTCATGTATAGCATAAACACTCAGAAAATATTAATATAATAATTGTATTTACATAAAAATTATTGAAAATTTGGTTTGGAACTCAGCAAATGCAAGCCAAATTATAATTTTTATACTGATTCCCAATGGATAAAGTTCAGAAAATTTAAGCCAAGTTTTTGAACTCAATATATATAATTGAATAAGAGCATTCTTTCAGATCTTGGGGAGCCTCAGGGATCTAAGGTCTGAGTAGATATAATGAACAATTCATGCAATGTACTTGCTATTATGGAGCTCGTGTGTGTGTGTGTGTGTGTGTATGTGTGTGTGTGTGTGTGTGTGTGTGTGTGCATGCACTTGGAGGGGGGCTTACAGAGATAGTAAAGAAGCAAACCAAAGACAAGGATATTGAATAGTAGCATATGCATGGAAGGTAATTTGAATAAGGAATGGCTGGCTTAAAGAATATTTAAATTCACAGCTTATATTCACATTTGAACTGAGACTTTAATATCTAGATCTAGTAAAATAATATTTTAGGGAGAAAGAATGGTGAGTACAAAGGGTATAAACTGAGAACAAAGCATTGATAATTGCCAAATATAGATTTCTAAATGAGAGTAAGGAAATTACTCCATATGGTATTATAATGGTGGATACATAGTATAAATCTGTCCAAACCTATAGAATGTACAACACAGTTAATGAATACTGATGTAAACTATGAACCTGGAATGATTATGATATGCTGATATAGGTTCATGAATTGTAAGAAATTTACCACTCTGGTGGAGGCTGTTGATCATTCAGGAAGTTACGCATATGTGGAGGCATAGGGCACTTGGAAAAGCCCTGTATCTTCTGCTCAATTTTGCTGTCAATAAAACTTCTGTAAAAAATAAGTCCAAATGGGCACACAATTCCAAAAATAATAAAAAGAAAAAGAATGATGGTTTTGAATTTAATAATTAGAAAGTATAAGAAATTGACCAAATTATAAATTAAAAGGTGCAGGGGTTGTGTGCTTGAGATTAGAAAATATAAAGCCATTCAATCTAATTCAGAATAAACATCCTCTGAAAGCATAAAGGACAAAAAATGAACAATGCTTATTCATGTTGGTTGTTAGGGAACATTTTTCTAGCTATTTTCATTCAACCTTCAAGATTCCCCTTGAGGCAGGAAGCAGATGGGTTCCCCTCCAGGGTAAAGCAACTGGAGATTCATTCTCTATTGACCAAAACTCCAAGATAACAATAGCAGGGTAATTAAGGTGAGGAAGATGGACTCTTTTCAGAGCACATATTTCTCATTATAAAGTCAGGAGAACTACCCCACCATACATGTGCAGAAAGGCTCCTTGGTGGCCAAAGGGGAGTTATGTCAAGGAATGGTCTACCCAGAAGCTTTTTTGATTAATCCATCTTGGCTAAGAGATGCGCATGCACACATGGGAGGAATATTTGTTAATGTTCAGTCGCTCAGTCATGTCTAACTCTCCGCAACCCCATGGACTACAGCACACCAGGCTTCCCTGTCCTTCACCATCTCCCGAAGCTTGCTCAAATTCATGTCCAATGAGTCAGTGATGCCATTTAACATCTCGTCTTCCATCATCCCCTTCTCCTGACTTTGATCTTTCCCAGCATCAGGGTCTTTTCCAATGAGCTGGCTCTTTGAATCAGGTGGTCAAAGTCTTGGAACTTCAGCTTCAGCATCAATCCTTCCAATCTCTATTCAGGGTTGATTTCCTTTAGGAATGACAGGTTTGATCTCCCTGCATTCGAGGGGACTTTCAAAAGTCTTCTACACCACAGCTCAAAAGCATCAATTTTTCCGTGCTCAGCCTTCTTTATGGTCCAACTCTCAGATCCATACAGTAGTACTGGAAAAAAAACATAGCTTTGACTATCCAGACCTTTGTCAACAAAGTGATGTCTCTGCTTTTTAACCTGTGCTGTGTTTAGTCATTCAGTCATGGCTGACTCTTTTCAACTCCATGGACTATAGTCTGCCAGGTTCCTCTGTCCATGGGGATTCTCCAGGCAAGAATACTGGAGTGGATTGTCATGCCCTCCTCCAGGGGATCTTCCCAACCCAGGAATCAAACTCAGCTCTCCCACATTGCAGGCAGATTCTTTACCAGCTGAGTTACCAGGGAAGCCCTTTCTAACCTGAAGTGAAGTGAAGTGAAGTGAAGTCGCTCAGTCATGTCCGACTCTTTGTGACCCCGTGGGCTGTAGCCCACAAGCTCCTTGGTCCATAGGATTTTCCAGGCATGAATACTGGAGTGGGTTGCCATTTCCTTCTCCAGGGGATCTTCCTGACCCAGGGATCAAACCGAGGTCTCCTGCATTGTAGGCAGACTCTTTACTGTCTGAGCTACCATATACCAAATATGGACTGTATACCAGGCAATTCAGAATGACTGGCCAGAGGAAATCTATAAGAAATACTCCATGAAAGTAATTCAAACTGCTACAAGGGTGCGACTCTCTCTCTAAGTCTGCCCGTGTGGTTATCCACAGGTATTGTACTCTTTTTTCCTTTTAATAAGTACTTAATTTGTTTCATTACTTTCCATCTTTATGGAAATTATTTTATGCAAAGCTGAAGGTCCAGGGCCCTTGTCACTGACCACTGGTCTAGTAGCTAGGATCTGGTGCTTTCATCACCTCAACCCAGCCCAATCTCTAGCTGGTATACCAAGCCCCACTCCACCCCACTGCAGGCTGAAGCCATCTATGATCACCTTCAGACATCCCTCTGTAATGTTTTTTGTTGTTCTTGGTGATGTTTTCTTTTTCTTACCTTTCACTCCTTCCATGCAAACATGCCTCCTCTTGTGGCATACCACTCTATGAATTACACTGATGATATTGTTGAAAACTTCACAATTGTAGAGATCATATTTTATTGATATTTCCCTTGGTAAGTATCCAGAAAATACCTGTCTGATTTTTAACAATGTATGACTATATATCAGATATTTTAAAATATTCTATTAGTCAAAAGAAGGAAGGAAAGGACAATAAAAGAACAATTGTAAATTAAATCCAATCATCAATAACTACATACTAAATACTCCAATTAAAAAGGAGAGACAGTAATAGTGAATACACAAAACTCAAGCATATGGCATGTAAATAAAAGGATCTAAAAAGTAACATGTAAATATTAATCACAAGAAAGTTGCACTTGTGTGAACCTGAGAGTGATTATCTTATTAAGTTTTGTACCTTAGGTGCTACATTGCCTCACTCTTGCCTTAACCTTGTTCTGATATCTCTTTCAAGTAATGAGATAGGAAATTATTCTTAACAGTAGGGAGCCCGTGGTTTTCAGCCCAGTGTAGGCTTTTCTCATGCACAAATGAATTTTTTAAAATGTTTTAGTTTGGAGAAAAATATATAGTCGTACTATGTGTAGAAGAGAGAAAGAAGTTTGGGGTTTGACTGATATTAGGGTAGATTTTAAATTAATTCTACTTTTTCATACCTATTTATCACTCCTTATGTATATTTTAGTTCAACACATCAGTCAAAATAACTTCATGTTTAATAGTATTTTTATCATAGTATATACTGAGCTGTAGATTTCTCAATCCTATTTCAACTTTAAAGAATCTGCCTGCAGTGCAGGAGATCTGGGTTCAATCCCTACTCTTTTTGTTCTCTGCTGCTGCTGCTGCTGCTACGTCACTTTAGTCGTGTCCAACTCTGTTCGACCCCATAGATGGCAGCACACCAGGCTCCCTGTCCCTGGGATTCTCCAGGCAAGAACACTGGAGTGGGTTGCCATTTCCTTCTCCAATGCATGAAAGTATAAAGCAAAAGTGAAGTCGCTCAGTCGTGTCCAACTCTAGCGACCCCATGGACTGCAGCCTACCAGGCTTCTCTGTCCATGGGATTTTCTAGGCAAGAGTACTGGAGTGGGGTGCCATTGCCTTCTCCGTTTTGTTTTCTAAGTTACATTAATTTGCTAACATCTGTTTCCAGGTAGGTTGTATCACTTAATCTCATTATTTTAAAATTAAGTGTAAGAGCTTATCTACTTCTTCCACATATTCCCTCTCAATATACCATTCTCATCTTCAGTTTGTTGTTTGTTGTTCAGTAGCTAAGTCAGGTCCAACTCTTTGCAACCCCATGGACTGCAGCACGCCTGGTTTCCCTGTCCTTCACTATCTCCCAGAGTTTGCTCAAACTCAAGTCCATTGAGTCAGTTATGCCATCCAACAATCTCATCAATCTGTTGCCTTCTTCTCCTCTTTCCCTCAGTCTTTCCCAGCATCAGGGTCTTTTCCAATGTGCTGGCTATTCACATCAGGTGGCCAAAGTATTGGAGCTCCAGCTTCAGCATTAGTCCTTCCAATGAACTTTCAGGGTTGACTTTTAGGACTGACTGCTTTGATCTCCTTGCTTTTCAAGGGAATCTCAAGAGTCTTCTCCAACACCACAGTTACAAGGCGTCAAATCTTTGGCACCATCTTCAATAAATTTTACTAAAAACCAAGAATGCTTTGATATTCAAACTTAGTGTGGGAAAAAAGGAAGAGAATGAGTCTGGGATAAGTAACATTAGAGAAAATATAAATGATATATATGAATTCAAAACTGAGTAATAGTTAATGCCATCTCTAGTATTTGGATATTGACCCCAGGTGAAAATGAGCATCATGGCATATAACAAGTCTTACTTTTTTGCCCAGTAAACTTTCAGCTCCATAATGAATTGCTATTGTCAAAGTTGGAAATTTGATGTGGTAAGAGACCAGGGTGAGTTCCAGTTTGCCTCCATCAGATCCAATTTGTCCTTATTTAATCTCAATTACGGTCTATCCTTCCTGTATGTGTAATTTTTGAAAATAAACATAATATAGGCTATTTTTGCTTTATTCTTTATTCAGGTGATTTTCTAGTTCTGACTTTATTATCTTAATTTCCTTAATATGTATGAGTTTATGACTTTATGTTTTTCATATTTAAAAAAATTCTCAAATATTATCTTTTTGAACAGTTTTATTCTCTCATATTTCTTTTAGTTCACAAATTCTCTGAGTCTGTGATTCATATATTTTCCACTAATCATATTCCAATTTATATTTTTCATTTTTTGTGTGTTTCAAGATTTTATTATGATTATTCCATTCTGATTGTTTTCTGGTTCACCAGTATTATCTTCAGTTAGCTTTAACATCAAACATGTTCACTGAATTTTTATTTCTTCAGTTCCATAATTTTGATTTACTCTTTCATAAATTTCAGTTCTCTATCAACTTTCTCAGGCTTTTATATCCTTGGACATATTAATAGTATTTCCTAAAGCCTCTGTCTCTGAATCTCTTTTTATCTGTAAAAACTCTCTGCTTTTTATTCATATGATCTTTTGCTTCTTGGGCAGACTTGATTTCTTATCAGGCATGATGTTAAATTTATAGATAAAATCTGAGGTTTTATGATATTTTTGTTTTGAGAATTTACATTTTTATATTGAAAGCTCCTTAAGCACTGGTATTCAACATCACCTGAAAACATTTTCAGGATTGAAATTAACTGAAAAGAGGTATCAATCTCTCCATAAACTTGTCTACTTTTGCTTTTGCCCTGATATTGTTTCCAACTCTTAAGTTCTCTACGAGACATGGAGACTTTCATAATTTTCCACATTTGCAGTTATTGGGCTCCAATTAATTGTATTCCTCTTATTCCTACAAGACTCAAAAGTTTCAAAGAGCTTCTTAGTCTCTGGTCACCTTATTCTGGAGTTTTAAGACATCTGTACAAGAAATACAGATTCAATGCTACAAATTTACCTTTGTGAGCCTATATATTCTTCCTCAAACCTGTTATCATATTATTTACTGTCTTGTTAACTTTTTGATTCCTTTCTTTAGATATTTTCAAAATCTTTTTCATTTGTTGTCAATGGGAGTTTTTATTCAATTTAACTAATACTATTGCTGATGGCTCAGATGGCAAAGAATCTGCCTGCAATGCAGGAGACCCAGGTTTGATCCCTGGATCAGGATGATCCCCTGGAGTAGAAAATAGAAACTTACAACAGTATTCTTTCCTGGGAAATTCCATGAACAGAGGAGTGTGTGGGCCACAGCCCATGGGGTAGCAAAAGGTCAGTCAAGGTGGGGGGCTAACACTCTGACTTTCATTATTAGGTAGCAGAATTTCTGAAACACATATTTTAGCTAATTTTCCCAATCTCATTTCAATATATGTGATGTTATATAACTAAAGATATGTATGAAGAAATGGTTTATATGACTTCTAACCTGTTTATTAAGGTATAAATGTTCTCATTGTTTTTCAGTCCCTAACTTGTTTCTGACTCTGTGACCCCATGAACTGCAGCATGCCAAGATTCTTTCCCTTTGCTATCTCCTGTAGTTTGCTCAAACTCATGTAGTCAGTGATGCCATCCAACCACTTCATCCTCTGCCTTCTCCTTCTCCTTTTGCCCTCAGTCTTTTCCAGCATCAGAGTCTTTTCCAGCAGGTCAGCTCTTTGAATCAGGTGGCCAAAGTAATGGAGCTTCAGCTTCAGCATCAGTCTTTCCAATGAATGTTCAAGGTTGACTGCCTTTAGGATTGATTGGTTTGATCTCCTTGCCATTCAAGGGCTTTCAGGGGTCTTCTGCAGCACCACACTTGAAAGCATCAGTTCTTTGGCACTCAGTTTTCTTTACAGTCCAACTCTCACATCCATACATTACTACTGAAAAAAACATAGCTTTGACTATACAGACCTTTGTCGGCAGTGATGTCTCTGCTTCTTAATATGCTGTCTAGGTTTGTCATAGTTTTTCTTCCAAGGAGAAAGTGTCTTTTAAGTTCATGGCTATAGTCACCATCTGCAGTGATTTTGGAGGGCAAGAAAATATAAAGTCTGTCACTGTTTCTACTTTTACCCCATTTATTTGCCATGAAGTGATGGGACTGCATGGCATGATCTTAGTTTTTTGAATGTTGAGTTTTAAGCCAGTTTTTTCACTCTCTTCTTTCACCCTCATTAAGGGGCTCTTGAGTTTCTTTTAGCTTTCTGTCATTAGAATCGTATCATCTGCAAATCTGAGGTTGTTGATATTTCTCCTGGCAATCTTGATTCCAGCTTGTGTTTCATACATCCCAGCATTTCACATGATGCATTCTGCATATAAGTTAAATAAGCAGGTTGACAAAATGTAGCTTTGATGTACTCCTTTCCCAGTTCTGAACCAGTCTTTTGTTCCATGGTCCTATTGCTTCTTTCCCTGCGCACATTTTTCTCAGGAGACAGGTAAGTGATCTGGTATTCTATCTCTTTTAGAATTTTCCAGTTTCTTGGGATCCATACAGTCAAAGCCTTTAGCATAGTCAATGAAGCAAAAGTAGATTTTTTGTTTTGTTTTGTTTTGTTTTCAAATTCTCTTTGTAATAACCTGTATGCTGAAAGTTATATGGGGCAGAACCACAGGTTTGACCATGCACATGGTGATGACATACCAGATGATTCTGAAGGAAAAAGGCCCCTATTTGACCTTTTGGGTCACTGTCTATTGTTTATCTTTACACTGAAATATGGGTAACAATAAACTTTTATATATACAGAAGTGTATTTTAAGGTATCCTTATGTAAAAGTTTGGCCTTTATTTTAACTAATACAAACTCTATGTAAAATATTGAGTAGAGGTTTCAATATTGAGCTGGCCAAAAAGTTCATTCTGGTTTCTCCATAACATGAAAAATCCAAACAAATTTTTGGCCAACCCAACATATGCCTTATGAGTTCAGGGGAGAAGTCTGAGCTGGAGATAAAAATTCAAGATTCACTTATACAGAGAGTTAATTTAATGCTACAAAGCCAAATGATATCATTTACAGAAGGTATCTAGATACAAAAAAGAACAAAGTATTGGGTCATGGAATGTAACAGTTTAGAAAGATTTGACTATGAATAAGGACATATGTCTGAGAAAAAGAGACAAGTGAAGTTGAAGGAGATTGAGTAACCATCTCAGCATTTAAAAAAAAAAAGAAGAGTTTTTTTTTTTTTTTAAGTTATGTCAATAGTATCAAATGCTGCCAAGAAACTAAGGGTTTATCATAAATTTATCTTCTGAAGTTCATTAGTGACATTGACAAGAGCTGTGTTGATAGCATGGTGGGGTGAAACCCTGATGGACATACACTGATAAAAAGAATGAGAATAAAGAAAATGGAGAGAACAATCATTGGTAATACTATCCTTTTGAAGAATTTTAATGCTAAGTTGAACAGAGGACAGATGTTGGAGGAGGAAGTGGTTTCAAGAAATATTTAAAATATGATTGATACTGTGCTGAATAAGCTTATGGGAATAACACAGAAAACAGGGCAACAATGAGGAATAGGTTTTGGTTAAAATAAGGAATATTCATTGTTTAACAGAACAAAAAATTCATGGACAGCAAGGTACAGGTATGTTGGTAGACATAAAATGATGAGAATATAGGAATAATGGTTATTTCTACTCTTTTATGTTTTATTGTTTTTACTTTTTTAGTGAATCAAGAATAAAGGCAAATACTTGAGAAGAATTAGGGAGGATATATATTGGAGGCTGAAGGAGAATAAGGTGTTGCTCAAGAGTCAGATAAAGGAGTAAAGAATCTAGGAACTAGAACAATGCCTAAACTTTTAATTTCTTAGTCTACTTAAATCTGTATATATAAGAATACATTTCTAGAAGATGTCAATTTTTCTCTAGATCTGGATTAAAAGGAGTAATCTATTTAACTAGCTTAAAATTTTGCCAGTTAAGTAAGATGCTTGGAGTAAGAGGCTGAGAAGCTATTGACTGGGTGATTGTTATGACGAACACAGCAATTTAAACCAGTGGAGGAAAAAGAAAGGATTTGAGGAGCATAAGGAAGAGTATAAATGTTATATACCAAAGGTTGAATAGCCAGGTCAAGTCACAGAACTAAGTAATGTAAACAACAAAAAGAGGATTAGAAAGGATTGACAGCATATGCTAGTGTCAGATACCAAGGGAGATTCAAATTATGAGTTATTTTCATTGTTAAAATTTAATTATCAATATTTCAAATAGATTAATGCTATATTTTGGATGCTTTGATGATGTTTTTATCTTCTGTTTCATTCACTAAAGTATTTTAATTGAATTTAAACATGGTAAAACTTGACTTCTAAAGTATTGTTGTTTTTTAGTTCTTAAATTGTGCCTGACTCTTTTGCAACCCCATGGACTGAAGCCCACCAGCCTCCTCTGTCCATGGGATTTTCCAGGCAAGAATGCTGGAGTGGGTTTCCATTTCCATCTCCAGGGGATCTTTCCAATCCAGGGATCGAACCCATGTCACTTATGGCTCCTGCATTGGCAGGCAGACTCTTTACCACTAGCACCACCTGGGGTGACGTCCTCACAAAGTCTTTTTCAATAATTTTTTTTTTTTTTTTAATAAAACATCATTGGTTCAATTTTAGAGCATTGTTCCTATGTTATTAATTCTGTAATTTTCATAGTTTTCATTCATATCTTTGCAATTATTTTTTCTCTATAGAAATTTCTTTATTTTTAAGTTCTTTATCTGCACTCTGGGATATTCCAGGTAAATTAATTTCTGTCATTCCTTTGAGGATAACATTTTGTTTAAGCTTCATTTTTTGTTACCTGAATTTTTCAGGTTTCTGTTCTTTGAGTTTGTTCTTATGATAAACTGGATACAAATAATATACATTTTGTGATATATAAGTGAGGGAGTATCATAATCAAGAAGTTCTATAATTTTTAATATTTGTTTTCTGAAGAAATGAATAATGTGGAATTCTTTTCTCACAAAATAACTCAGCCTACCTCTGACATATTCTGATATTTAAGACACTTTGGCTGCATTTTGGCTGCATGAATGCCTATGGTACTGCATTCATATATCATATTACATTTTATATGAAAATTGCAATCACATCATTTGTATCAAATAATTGCTCAAATTAGAAATGCAAAATGTATTTCAGATTATAAAGCTCCCTTTTCTACTGCAAATGATTGGACCAGAGACAAGCTAGTCCCTTCAGTACATTTCTTTATACCTTTCAAACTTTAGATATTTAGCTGTTAATAAAAGTTCTATTTCTTCTCAAAGGAGAATCTTTAGTAATAATACATTAGTGATAAGTTTTAATGCTATTTGCCACTTTGCCTTTAACTTTATTATCTCTCTTTCATTCCATAGCTCTTAGATTTCTTCCTACACCCATCATCATGTCAGTTAACTTTTATATTTCTACACTATCTAGGTGGATTATTGAATTTTTTTATATTTCCTTTTAATCATAGACAGCATAATTAGTACAGATTTCACATTTTACATAATCTCTAAATTGTAGCTATAATTAAAATAAAATCCTCTTTTTAAGGACTCTTCTGGTAATATATTTAAAGGTGCAAGATAACAAAATCTGTGGAAAATATAATAGAACTTTAGAGTTCCAAAGTTTAGGAAATAGAGTAATGCAGCTAACGGTTTTATCTTTCAGTGTCCTATTACTATATATTAAATGGAAGTTTGTTACAATCTGTGATGTGTGTATGTCCAAGTTTTTACAGAGTTAGAGTCAGCTCTTAAAATTTCTTATAGTTTAAGTCAATATAAAAATCTTCTTAATATTTAATTACTATTTGCACTAAGCAAATTCACTCCCCAATTTTTTAGTTCTTAACATTATATCTTTGTATGTATTAACATTATCTTTAAATTTTTTCCTTATTCTATTTTGCAAAATACAATAGATTTCTTACCTGGCCTGCACTTAAATGTTTTGCCCTATTCAGTTCACTTCAGTCACTCAGTCATGTTCTACTCTTTGCGACCCCATGAACTGCAGCATGCCAGGCCTCTCTGTCCATCACCAACTCCTGGAGTTCACTCAAACTCATGTCCATCGAGTTGGTGATGCCATCCAGCCATCTCGTCCTCTTTCATCCCCTTCTCCTCCTGCCCCCAGTCCTTCCCAGCATCAGAGTCTTTTCCAATGAGTCAACTCTTTGCATGAGATGGCCAAAGTACTGGAATTTCAGCTTCAGCATCAGTCCTTCCAAAGAACACCCAGGACTGATCTCCTTTAGAATGGACTGGTTGGATCTCCTTGCAGTCCAAGGGACTCTCAAGAGTCTTCTCCAACACCACAGTTCAAAAGCATCAATTCTTTGGCACTCAGCTTTCTTCACAGTCCAACTCTCACATCCATACATGACTACTGGAAAAACCATAGCCTTGAATAGATGGACCTTTGTTGGCAAAGTAATGTCTCTGCTTTTCAATATGCTATCTAGGTTGATCATAACTTTCCTTCCAAGGAGTAAGCGTCTTTTAATTTCATGGCTGCAATCACTATCTGCAGTGGTTTTGGAGCCCCCAAAAGTAAAGTCTGACACTGTTTCCACTGTTTCCCCATCTATTTCCATGAAGTGATGGGACCGGATGCCATGATCTTCGTTTTCTGAATGTTGAGCTTTAAGCCAACTTTTTCACTCTCCACTTTCACTTTCATCAAGAGGCTTTTTAGTTCCTCTTCACTTTCTGCCATAAGGGTGGTGTCATCTGCATATCTGAGGTTATTGATATTTCTCCTGGCAATTTTGAGTCCAGCTTGTCCTTCTTCCAGCCCAGCATTTCTCATGATGTACTCTGCATGTAAGTTAAATAAGCAGGGTGACAATATACAGCCTTGGCATACTCCTTTTCCTATTTGGAACCAGTCTGTTGTTCTATGTCCGTTTCTAATGGTTGCTTCCTGACCTGCATATAAGTTTCTCAAGAGGCAGGTCAGGTGGTCTGGTATTCCCATCTCTTTCAGAATTTTCCTCAGTTTATTGTGATCCTCACAGTCAAAGGCTTTGGCATAGTCAATAAAGTAGAAGTAGAAGTTTTTTTCTGGAACTCTCTTGCTTTTTCCATGATCCAGCAGATGTTGGCAATTTGATATCTGGTTCCTCTGCCTTTTCGAAAACCAGCTTGAACATCTGGAAGTTCACGGTTCATGTATTGCTGAAGCCCTATTAACTGATTATTAAATTCAGTGTTTAAACTACTAGCTGAAAGTGTAAACTAAACACACCGATGGGAATTAGACTACTCTCTATTATAATCCACACTTCTACTCACATTTTGGTCGTTACATACCAATAGTCGTATCTATTCCCAATAAATAATTTTATCAGCATACTGTTACTGTATTGCTTGGTTCAAATAAGAATTCCATAAATGTAAAACCATTAAATATAAGTGTGAAAAGAAAGAGAACATTGATTCTTTGCAAATGTAGTTGAGTTTTTAGAAATGATCTATAAAGTTGAGAAGCTGGATAATTTTCTGACATATTCAATGTGGAGGGAAAAGACTAAGAGTTTGGGAAGGTAAATATAATTCAGATTTATTTTCTACTGAATTTGCTTTATAAGTATCAAGAATCATGAAGACTCATGTTCACCTTAAAGAAACTTAAACTGGAAATCAAGAGATAATGCATATTAGGGTGTAGTTTATGCCAGAAAAACAATTCCCTTCAAAGAAACAGTATTAGCGGGAAAAGTCTGACATGAGTAACACACATTTTTGATTACTTCACAGGTTGGCACTCTTCATACTGACCCCTACTCAGATCACTAAGGTGGACTTCCTTCTGATAAGTGAGGTGTTTGAGAGCAGCAAAAAATATTATCTGGTGGCAAAATCTTGGTGTTTTCAATTTCAGCTGATACTAACACTTAGATAAAGTAATCCTTATGATTTGAAGCTATTCTTCCCAATATGATAGAATCACAGATTTGGAAATGATCTTAAAAAGTAATTTAATCCAATCGTATTCTCTATAGAAAGTGAAGTTTCTCAGTCGTGTCTGACTCTTTGCAACCCCATGGACTGTAGACTACCAGGATCCTCTGTCCATGGGATTTTCCAGGCAAGAGTATTGGAGTGGGTTGCCATTTCCTTCTCCAGAGGATCTTCCTGACCCAGGGATTGAACCCCGGTCTCCTGCATTGTAGGCAGACGCTTTACCATCTGAGCCACCAGGGAAGTCCCAAGTATCTAATTTAAGATAATTTAATTCTCTAAGCAAGTATCTAATTTAAGACTATCTTGAGAATATTACTTGAATTTTAGTGCTTCATTTTGTCTGTAAATATCTCAATTTTTGTGCATGAATAACTATTGCTGACATATCGATTACCCCAAAAATGATTCTTAAAAGAAGAATGGTGGAGTATTTCTCAAAAGCTTGTGGGTTGGCTGGCTGCTGGATCTGCTATTGAACATGCTGAGACTTATCCATGTGGCTACAGTCAGCAAGAGGAAGAGCTGGTCGAGGATATCTGAGTTGGCCCCACTCAAGTTGTACAGAGACAGTGACTGCAGTTGTGGCTTCCTTCCTTCCTTCCTTCCATTCCGAATCACTGATGATCTCTGAATCCACAGTAAATAGGACTAGCTCCTTTACATGTCAGTTTTAGAACAATATCCCATGGAAGTCAGATGTGGAAGCCATAAGGCCTCAGTAGACCTAAGCTCTGGAACTTGCCCAACATAATCTCTACGATATACTCCAGTCAATGCAAATCACAAGGCCAGCATAGTTTCAAAGCAGCATACTTTCAAAGACAGACTCTAACACTTCAGAGGGAGCTGCAAAATACTGTAGGCTTGTTTTTGAATCTATCATATTTTGAAGTGTGTTTTTTTTTTATTAGAAAGTGATTTTCTTTTAGGTCTATTTTACTCTTGTTACAACCTTTACTCTTGTGCATACCTAATCTAATGTTCAACATGACAGTCCTGTGAGTATACAGACAGAGCTGTGTAGCTACCAACTGTGATTCTTGCTCAGGTCCTTCACTTCTAAAACCAGGGCTATAACTCCCTTCAACATTTTATCCTCTCTCTTCTATATGTATTTATCCATTCTCTCTCCAAGTGTTTATTTTAAGTACTTGGCACCAAACTACTAAGCTACTATCCCAGTTCACTCAAGAATTATTCATCCAATGACATATTTCTGAAATTCTCAACCACTGGAATAGATTGGCTTTTTCTTGCATAAATTCCCTCTTCCTTAAAAAAAAACTCATGTATTCAAACACAGTCATTGATAACAAAGCAAAAATATACTAGAAAAAACTGTAATAGTGTCTTTTTATCACTTTGTACTTTTTTTTTTACAAGTCCTTTATAAAGCAATGATTGTTCAATAAGATCACAACTTATGTACCATTTCAATTCTTTTTAGCTATACATGAGAACATACATGTAATACATAGTAAATACTCTGAAAGCCTGAAGAGAAGACAATATTCCATTTTACTAAGATGAATATACACTGAGAGACATCTTTAGCTAATGATTATTTAAATGTTCAGATATAGAATAGTCAAATATATACTTGTAATATTTTACTACTTTAGTAGAACACATATATTAAATAACATATCAAAAACCATGTTCATTCAGATATATTTTACTTCTTCAAATACTTTTATTTGTATATTTGAACTACTGTTTTTCATGAAAATGTCTTGTAATTCACTATACAATACCATTATACAAAATATTTTAAAATGAAATAATATGGTTGGAATAATAAATCTATATAAAATAATGTCATAGATGATTGCTCAGGTTAAAACTGTAGTCATGGATAATTTCAAGCACCATGACCAAGAGAAAGATTAGAGGATAAAAAAGCAGTGCCAAGATCTTCCACACAGCTGAGGAAAAGAATGGTTGCCTAAAACCATTTGTACCCATCTACCTTCTAAATAAGGAAAAATAAGAAAAAAAATGAAATCACACAAAAACATTTCCTCATCATAACCTGAACACAGAAAATGCCCACACTTCAGATTACTGTTAAGTAAATAAAATTAAAATATATTGAACTCTATAAAAAAACCAAATATTACTGAGCTCTCTATTATATTTCTATGACAAGCCTTTGCAGTAAGTGTCAAATAAGAATAGTTTTGGGGGAAAATGCACAGAAGAGAGCAGAGGGAAGACAGTAGAAAAAAATGGAAAAATTACTTTAAAGCCATTTGAAAAATTACTTTAAAGCCATTTCCCCAAAGAGAAAGCCTGTAACAAAAAGCATTATGGTAGATATGTTAATCATAGAAAGCATATTAAAGCCAAGCACAATTCAAGGTTGCAACTTCTAAAGCCATTACTTCTGTGTAAGAATAGACTTTAACCAGGAAGGGTGAAACTATTCGTTAGAAATTAGGCAGCAAAAATGAAAAAAAAAAAAAAAGATATTTCCTTTGTAAGAAACAGGAATCAAAAAGTCAGAGGACACAAAACCTTTGCCGCTACAAAAAACAAACAAACAAGACCAAAAACACACATATACACTGAGGCATTGAAGAGGTTATAATTTGTCACTCAAAGAACAAAGTGCCATTCAACTGAGAATGTGGTAAACTGCTATAATCACACACACACACACACACACACACACATAGATAATTTTATACAATGCTATTATGAGAAGACAGAAAATTAAAATGAAAACACATGATGATATTTCCCCTTCCAAATGATGAATTAAAAGAAAAATATAATACTATGTTTCAGAATAAAATACACATCCTTATTTGTATTCTTATATAGCACATATATTAAAATTAGAGCTATAAAAAAAGATTAGCATGGTCTCTGTATGAGGATGACACACAAATTAATGAAGTGTTCCATATTTTTTTCACATTGTTGTATGGCAGAAACCATCGCAACATTGAAAGCAACTATAAAACTCCTAGAGGAGAACATAGGCAAAACACTCTCTGACATATATCACAGCAGGATCCTCTATGACCCACCTCCGAGAATATTGGAAATAAAAGCAAAAACAAACAAATGGGACCTAATTAAACTTAAAAGCTTCTGCACATCAAAGGAAACTATTAGCAAGGTGAAAAGACAGCCTTCAGAATGGGAGAAAATAATAGCAAATGAAGCAACTGACAAACAACTAATCTAAAAATATACAAGCAACTCCTACAGCTCAACTCCAGAAAAATAAACGACCCAATCAAAAAATGGGCCAAAGAACTAAATAGACATTTCTCCAAAGAAGACATACAGATGGCTAACAAACACATGAAAAGATGCTCAACATCACTCATTATCAGAGAAATGCAAATCAAAACCACTATGAGGTACCATCTCACACCAGTCAGAATGGCTGCAATCCAAAAGTCTACAAGCAATAAATGCTGGAGAGGGAGTGGAGAAAAGGGAACCCTCTTACACTGTTGGTGGGAATGCAAACGAGTACAGCCACTATGGAGAACAGTGTGGAGATTCCTTAAAAAACTGAAAATAGAACTGCCTTATGATCCTGCAATCCCACTGCTGGGCATACACACTGAGGAAACCAGAAGGGAAAGAGACACGTGTATCCCAATGTTCATCGCAGCACTGTTTATAATAGCCAGGACATGGAAGCAACCGAGATGTCCATCAGCAGATGAATGGATAAGAAAGCAGTGGTACATATACACAATGGAGTATTACTCAGCCATTAAAAAGAATGCATTTGAATCAGTTCTAATGAGGTGGATGAAACTGAAACCTATTATAGAGTGAAGTAAGCCAGAAAGAAAAACACCAATACAGTATACTAACGCATATATATGGAATTTAGAAAGATGGTAACAATTACCCTGTGTACGAGACAGCAAAAGAGACACTAATGTATAGAACAGTCTTATGGACTCTGTGGGAGAGGGAGAGGGTGGGAAGATTTGGGAGAATGGCATTGAAACATGCATAATATCATGTATGAAACAAGTCGCCAGTCCAGGTTCAATGCACGATACTGGATGCTTGGGGCTAGTGCACTGGGACGACCCAGAGGGATGGTATGGGGAGGGAGGAGGGAGGAGGGTTCAGAATGGGGAACACATGTATACCTGTGGTGGATTCATTTTGATATTTGGCAAAACTAATACAATTTGTAAAGTTTAAAAATAAAATAAAAAAAAAAAACGTTTGGCATGTGTTCTAAAATTTAAACAAATAGACAAAAATATAAAACTAAAAAAGATTTTATTGAAATAAAATAAATGAGAAATATCACAATGTTTTCTTAGTAATGAAGACTAACTTACAAATAAGAATATTATTTGTAATAATAGTTTTAATAATATTGTAATAATTATAATAATATTTGTAATAACATTTGTAAAAATATTGTTTACTAATAAGAATATTATTTAGTAAGGGTCATTAAAGAAAAGGGAAGGCAGAAAAATAATGATGGCAATGAAAATGAGATAACATTGTAAATGTGTCAGAAAATTCCTGAAAGAGAAGATACACAAAAAGGAAATAAATGAATAAATTTGAGCTCTTGAAAAAGATTTTGAAAAGCATGAAACAATTAATTAAAAAATATATTTTAGGAACTTTCTTTAGAAAACAAACTTATGGTTACCAAAGCAGAAGGTGCAAGAAGGAGCACCTAATAAATTAGGAGTTTGGGATTAGTAGATGATAAACTACAATATTTTAAATATATAATAGGACCTACTGACTAGCACTGGGAAATATATTCAATATCTTGCAATAATCTATAATATAAAAGAATCTGAAAAACAATATATATGTACTACATAATACATACATACACATATCTGAATCACTTTGCTGTATACCTGAAGCTAACACAACACTGTAAATCAACTATACTTCAATCAAAAAAATAAAATTATATGACAAAATTGAGACTATACTTTGCAGACATAGTAAACATACAAGTCACTCATTTTAAGAAAAAATTTTCCAATTGGTTGAGAAAAAAAAAAAACAAAACATGCAACTGTCTGATGCTTTTGAACTGTGGTGTTGGAGAAGACTCTTGAGAGTCCCTTGGACTGCAAGGAGATTCAACCAGTCCATTCTGAAGGAGATCAGCCCTGGGATTTATTTGGAAGGAATGATGCTAAAGCTGAAACTCCAGTACTTTGGCCACTTCATGTGAAGAGTTGACTCATTGGAAAAGACTCTGATGCTGGGAGGGATTGGGGGCAGGAGGAGAAAGGGACGATAGAGGATGAGATGGCTGGATGGCATCACTGACTCGATGGACGTGAGTCTGAGTGAACTCCGGGAGTTGGTGATGGACAGGGAGGCCTGGCATGCTGCAATTCATAGGGTCGTGAAGAGTCAGACATGACTGAGCGACTGATCTGATCTGATCTGATCTGACTGGGGAAGATTGAAGGCAAGAACACAAGGGGACCACAGAAGATGAGATGGTTGGATGACATTACTGAATCAATTGACATGAGTCTGAGCAAGCTCTGGGAGTTGGTGATGGACAAGGAAGCCTGGCATGCTGCAGTCCATGGGGTGGCAAAGAGTCAGACATGACTGAACAACTGAACTGAAATGAACTGTCTACTTTATACAAGAGATACACTCAAAGTGATAAAGAGAAGGTTAGGAATAAAGAGATTGCCAAAGACATACCAGGGACGTGGAAACAATAAAGATGCAGGGTTAATTACCTTATACTAGATAAAGTGTTATTCAAATGAAAATAGCTTACTCATAAAAGGATGCTTATTTTAAGGCTAAAAGCAATAATCCACAATTTAGATGAACACAGCAAATGACACAACATTACCATGACTAAACAAAAGGAAGTCAAGGAGTCTTACCTTGCTTAAGTAGAAAAAACATAAATAAAAATTAGAAGACATACATAACATAAATAGTGTCATGTCTTATGAACATATAGACAATATTAGATTTTCATAATAGAGAAAGTAACTTAAAAGTGAAATATTTAATCACTGTGGGAAATATAAAAATATTGGTGCTGGGACAACTGGACAGTGTTTGGACAAATAATGCCATGCTTCCCTATAGCTCAGTTGGTAAAGAATCAACCTGCAATGCAGGATATTCCAGTTCAATTCCTGAGTCAGGAAGATTTGCTGGAGAAGGGATAGGCTACCCACTCCAGTATTCTTGGGTTTCCCTTGTCAGCTGGTAAAGAATCTGCCTGCAATGCTAAGACCTGGGTTCTATCCCTGGGTTGGGAAGATACCCAGGAGAAGGGAATGGCTACCCACTCCAGTATTCTGGCCTGGAGAATTCCATTGACTGAATAGTCCATGGGGTCACAGTCAGACATGTCTGAGCGACTTTTATTAAAGCCATATATCTTACCATATATAAAAACACATTCCAAATGTGTCAGGTGTCTAATGTAAAAAAAGAAATACTAAATATTATAGAAAATTCAATGAGTTCTTCTACTCTTACTATATTACTCAAAAATAGTTTATAAACTTTATTGTAGCTCCAGTGTTCTTGCCTGGAGAATCCCAGGGACGGGGGAGCCTGGTGGGCTGCTGTCTATGGGGTTGCACAGAGTCGGACACGACTGAAGCAACTTAGCAGCAGCAGCAGAAGCTGCAGCAGTAGCCAGGCTTTTCTGTCCATGAGTTTTTCTAGGCAAGAATACTGGAGTGGGTTGATATTTTCTACTCCAGGGGTCTTCCCAACCTAGGGATAGAACCTGTGTCTCTTACATCTCCTGCATTGGCAGGCAGATTATTTACCAATGTACCACCTGAGAAGCTGATTTTATAACCCATTTAATAGAATAAGAATAAAAGTGATATCGTTGTGAAGAAAAAAATAGTTGAAATATATATATATGATTATTTATACTAAGTGTTAAATGGCTGGATATGATAAATGGATGATAAATAGCTGGTTATGATAGAAAGAAAGTAATTTATGAGTAATTTTAAAGTAATAAATGTAAAAGAAATGATGGAATTACTAAATTACCATTTGCCAACTATCATAATCATTTTTAGCCAATATTATTAATGAATAGTTATAAATATTTCAGGCATTAATCAAGTGTATATTGTAAGCAAAAGAATGATAAATATGAGAATATATTGTCACAAATTATTCCCAACAAGATGCTTAAGGAAAGAATAGTAACTTTACAATGGAGAAATATGGCAGAAATATACCTAACCTAATATAAAGATTAATATAGTCAGGATTGGGGAAAATTTCCATCATAATATTTTTAATGAATCTTTGCAAACAACAGCAATTTTATGAAATTCCTGCCAGAAAACCATAAACTAAAAGTAGAAGTGTGATGGATTATAAGATAAATACATGTCATGGGACATTTTATATAATAATTGTCCCTTCCTCCTCGAAAAACCAAGGTCCTAAAAGACAAAGAAAAAACAAGAAATGCTTCCAAATTAGGGAGCTAAAAAATATATGATAGTTAATACATCATGTGGCCCATGAATGGGTTCTAGTAAAATAGTTTGCTTCTAGTGGAACAACTGATAAAATTGTCAATAGATAACATAATTAATTCATATTGATATTAATTTTCTGATTTGATAACAACATTGTGACCATCCTGGTGGTTCAGAGGGTAAAGCATCTGCCTACAATGCGGGAGACCGGAGTTCAATCCTGGGGTCGGGAAGATCCCCTGGAGAAGGAAATGGCAACCCACTCCAGTACTCTTGCCTGGAAAATCGCATGGACAGAGGAGCATGGTAGGCTACAGTCCATGGGGTCGCAAAGAGTAGGACACGACTGAGTGACTTCACTTCCATTTTCACTTCGTGACCCTATAAGGCATTTCATTTCAGAACATATATGATGAGATGGAGAACAAGAGAGCAAGAGACAGAAAATGTTAAAGCAAATGTAGTAAAAGTGCTAACATATGTGAAATGTAGGTAAAGGTCATATGGGGAGCTTTCATATTGTTTGCAAATATTCTTTAAATAATGTACTTAAAAAAAATTAAAGTGTTTTGCAACTCTTTTATACTCATGTTTGTTTCTGTTCATTTTTTGAAGCAGGGGGTCATGGAGTTAAGAGATTAAAGTTTGAGAACAAAGGCATGCAAAATCAATACAGGATTTAAAGCCCAAAATGAGTTCTAAAAGTGAAACATTGATAAAAATAGGTAATGGATTAATTAGTGGAAAATAATATGCAAATAAAGTTGAAATATAAAAATCAGAGGTTTTGTGGGTAAGAAGGTAAGGTTTTCATTCACATTATTTTCACAATTGGTAAAGTAATATTCCTGTGAGAGCTACAACTTAAACAGAGGCAAAATCTAACTCCACATTTTTTGGTTTTTTCCTTGCATGATTATACAATGAAATCTCAAAGTAATTCATATATTCATGCAAGAAACTCTTAAACTAGAATTGATGTCCATATTGCTGGAAAAAGTGCACAAATTTGGGAGCCAGACAGATCTGCATTTGAATCTTACTTTTCCAATTTCCAGCTTCTTGACAAATGTTAGTTCCCTTTTTATAGAAAAGAAAACTGACTAATTTTATTGCACTCTTTGAATTTTAAGATGCGTTTCAAAGAGCACAGAAGGAGTTTAAATCTGTAGTTTTTAAGACACTAGCTAGTTTCATTCAGCTAGCTAAATCTTTGCCAGAGCATGAACCATATTTATCTGCATAAAAATTTCTCCCCCAGAAATTCTGCTTCAATGGATGTGGAGGTGGTCCAAGAATTTACATGCTTAACAAGCACCCCTAGATGATTCAGATGCACATTACATTTTATGAATCACTGCTTTAGATGGAGAAGCCTCACGTTATAGCATTAGGTAGCTTGCTCTGAAGTACAAAAATTATGTGAATCCTTTCTGAAGAGTCAGTTTATACATATTTGACTAAGAAAATACATTAAAAAATTCTTGGATAATTTCTTCTTTAATATCAGATATGCTTGAATTAGGAAAAAGTAAGAGCTAATTATGCTTTTAAAAATATATCAGTTATTAAAACAAAAATGCTTGCCACAGTGATTGCTACTTGTATTTTAAATCACACCAGTGAGATTGAGAATAATCACAGATGAATTTAGAAATGGAAAGTAACCTGAGCTGGTCAATATTTGGGAAAAAAATAAATAAAAGAATAGAAAAAAATGAGTCATATTAATAGAGATACTTAAGGATGCTTAAATTACACAACAGCTTATTTTCAACAATAGTTATATTTAGAAAAGTAAAGAATTGTATTGATTGTGTGATATTGTAAAGGAGATGGATAGATTCATCATTATATAATAGGTATTTTGATAAGAACAAAAATTATATATTTACCTCTCACAGGGATATTTCTAGATTTAACCACTGCTCCCATTATGATCTTTTCAAGAATTATCAGGAAATTGTTTAAATTTAAATATAAATTTATTCATTTTCCCTCTTTATGTTGGGAATGGCTAACCTTGGTCAAAGAATATTGCCTTAGAGAATTTTAAAAATAGATAAAGCTCTACAAGTTGACACGCAAATGCCAAAAAACAATATATCAGGGAAAATGCTGTAATCTCTCATTTCAGTTTTCTAATTTAATAGTGGCCAAAGAGGGAATGATACTGAAGCTGAAACTCCAGTACTTTGGCCACCTCATGCGAAGAGTTGACTCACTGGAAAAGACTCTGATGCTGGGAGGGACTGGGGGCAGGAGGAGAAGGGGACGACAGAGGATGAGATGGCTGGATGGCATCACCAACTCGATGGACATGAGTCTGAGTGAACTCCGGGAGTGGGTGATGGACAGGGAGGCCTGGTGTGCTGCGATTCATGGGGTCGCAAAGAGTCGGACATGACTGAGTGACTGAACTGAACTGAACTGAAAGTGACATTTTATGGGCAAGCATGAAACTCCAGTACTTGGGCCACCTCATGTGAAGAGTTGACTCATTGGAAAAGACTCTGACGCTGGGAGGGATTGGGGGCAGGAGGAGAAGGGGACGACAGAGGATGAGATGGCTGGATGGCATCACTGACTCGATGGACGTGAGTTTGAGTAAACTCCTGGAGTTGGTGATGGACAGGGAGGCCTGGCATGCTGCAATTCATGGGGTCGCAAAGAGTTGGACACGACTGAGCGACTGAACTGAACTGATGGTACTTACCCTTCATGACCACATCTTTTAAAACTATAGTAGTTTTTTTGTTTTTCAGATGTGACATTGATATTGATCTCTTGTTCCATAAACTCTAACCTTTCTTTCTTTATCTACTCTGTTCAGAGACATTAATGATACATAGTCTGTCAATATAATTACATACACATACAGATACATATTGCAGACACACACATATATAGTTTATGTATTTTATGAACCGACTTCAACTTCACATGAAAAATGTCCTAAAGTATGAGGGAACTAATTAAGCATAAAAACAAAGTTAAAATTTATCCATTTATTTACTTTTAATTAAAGGGTCTTCTCGCATGTTAAGTCTTTTCAGTCATGTCTGATTCTTTGCAACCCTATGGGTAAGGGCCTGCCAGGCTCCTCTGTCCATGGGATTCTCCAGGCAAGAATACTGGAGTGGGTTGCTATGCCCTCCTCCAGGGGATCTTTCTCGCCCAGGGATCAAACCCATATCTCCTGTGGCTCCTGCCTTGCAGGCATATTCTTTACCACTGAGCCATTGACAAGACCCTAATTAAGGGGTCATCAGTTTTATTTTTGTGTGTTGGTTAAGGTGGGCAGTGACCTTGCTAGTTAAGCAGACACTACTTCGTGAAAAATAAAAATAAAATGTTTTATTTGTAATTGAGTCAGTTATTAGCATTTTTGAAAATATTGCATTTGCCTGCTAAAATCATTTTATAATTATTAATAACTTCTTAATGATACAGTTTTATTTTTGCTCTTTAAGTGAGGGTGATCAAGAAACTCTACTGTAGTTCACAATATAAAGATTTGGATATAAAATATACAGTTATATATGTTCAAGAAACAAATTTTAAGCTTAAAAACATCAAATGGAAATAACAAGCATTTTAAACTGTACTTTGAAAGAAGAATTAATACAGTAGTATTAATAATTTAGTTTGATACTTAGATTTAAGGCATTGTTACTATTTTTAAATTTTAAAAAGCTAAAATAAAATGGACTCTTCTGATCCATCTTTTCAAATATGAACACAGAATTAGATATATAAGATACAACTTAAAACCTTTGTTTTAGGGACAGTAAAACCTGCTTTCACTGTTTCTGCATTGGTAAATAAATTGCCTTATTTCTCATTTTCTCCTACTTTGACTTTGTAGGCATGCCCTCATTACCATATTCAATGAATTAGTGCACAAAGGTAATATTCTAGTGCTCACAACTCATGGAGTTGCATTATTGACACCAAATAAATAGGGCAGATTCTTAATGCAAGGTGAACATTCAGAGATCAGAGGGAACAAAGCAAAGAACTTTACACCTTTGTGAAAATACTAATACTAAAAATTCATTACCTGACCAAGACCTCCTACAAGGACAAAGAAACAGACAAAAGGAAAAAATATAGAAATAAAATATAGAACACATTAAAATTAAATGTAAAAAAGAAAGTTGCATTAATTTTTATCTCACCTTGACCTGACCTGACTGAGTGGGATTAGAACAAAAGTATTGCCTTAGAAACTTCTCACATTATGAGAGAAAAAAAAAAAAAAAACAAGCATTATCTTGCTTTGTAATTTTTGTATTTATTACACTCATGCAGCAGAGGCAAAAAGTATTTCAACCCATGATATTTTCTGTATGTTTAATTTTTTTCTTAATTCCTTGCTGAGTTAATGCAGGATGGTTTCACAGAGTGCTTTACATAGCTTTGTTGAAAAAAAAAATGCAAATACAAATGTGACTTAAGATTTTTGAATCTTATATTCTGTTCTGCCTTGCCAATAGAGTCATTTTAGCATGTAACTTGGAAATAAAGCCCTTCTTAAAGGCAACTTTTAAAGCAGTGCCTTGTGTTTGATCTTTAAATATAGTCAAATCCCATTACCTGCAGCACAGGAGACATAATCCCCTGATGTCTCTAGCATCAGTGTGATCGGGCACAGCTTCAGTTTCAGACAGGCCAATTTTCCTCTTTTTCCTCCTAAGATCAACTCTTCAACACCTTTCTCACACTACTACTAACTTGAATGAACTTCTTAATCTTGAGTAAAATAATAGCAATACAGCTTCAGGTAACACAGGTATTTTGAAATGTCTCCTCACTGTCTCCAATTACAGGTGCTTTGGTTGTCTCATATGTTCAGTCTAAAATGGGAAGTCAACTGGCAAGATTATACAAATACCTGTCCTTCTCGTCTCTGATGGTTTTGTGCTCTCTTAACGTCCCTTGCTCTTTCTTTTCTGGCTCCAGGTACACCGTTGTTATCAGCAGAAATTTTTCGGCTTCTGACTTCCATACTTTCCAACAGGAACACTCTCAAAAATTTTTAAAAAGTCACAGAGAATTAATTTACTGATAAAATGTTACAGGAAGAAGCATTTATGCTTAGGGAATTGATTATCAGAGAGAAAAATGCAAAAATTATATGCATGTTTTTGTGCTTAGTCGCCCAGTTGTGTCCAAGTCTTTGAGATCCCATGAACTGTAGTAAACCTCCAGGCTCATCTGTCCATGGGGATTCTCCAGGCAAGAATACTGGAGTGGGTCGCTATGCACTCCTCTAGGGGATCTTCCCAAACCAAAAATCAAACCCACGTCTCCCGTGTTGCAGGAGAATGTCGTCTGAGCCACCAAGGAAGTTGAAGAATACTTGAGTGGGTAGCCTATCCCTTCTCTGGGGGATATTCCCAACCTGCAGATCAAACTGGGGTCTCCTGTGTTGCAGGCGGATTCTTTATCAGTTGAGCTACCAGGGAAGCCTTCCACAAAGTATACATGTATCAAATCATCACATTGTATACTTATGTTTTACCTCTATCATTTTAGATGCCATTGAAGAGGTCAGAAGGGGAATACAAGTATAAGATATAAGTTTAATAATTAATTTTGATTTGAAGTTATCAGTATAAATTCCTGATGTTATTTTATCTTAAAAAGATCTGTCCACTGAAAAAGCCTTAGAAAGAATGACCAACACAAAAAGAATGAGTATCTCTAATTTTAGAGGGCATCAATACCTGCCTCTCTTCCTTAAGACACTGCCTTGTTTGCTACCTTATCCTTACAAGGTTCAATCTCGCTGTTATAGTCATAATCTTTACATCATTTCTTCCATATCCCCTTCTTTGAAATTATATTTCTTAATTTTTTCAGATCATTTTGTCCTTGTTGAATTTTAAGAGTCCTTAAAATTAGTTTTGTAATAAACACAAAAACTACAGAGCTAACATATTTTAACACTTTAATTCACATTTTAAAAATCCCTAAAATTGGTAATTGATAACTAACCTTCTGTTTGTTAGCAATTTTTAAAGAAAGTTTGCCTTTTCAAATCAAATTACAATGAATCAACAAATTACTTCATTTGGCTCACATTTCAGGTAACTTTACTAGCAGACGAATTTTTTACCCAAAAAATTCTTTTTCCTGGACCATTTTAGAGGATGTTCCTGCTCATCACAAAACAAACCACTTGCCTGAGGGCAAACCAGTTGAATTTTAATTAGTTATATCAATCACTTTATGTAAAATTTCAACATTATGTTTTGACCCAAATGTAGAAATTATAATTTATTAAAAACATAGAACGTTGCTCCAACTGCTAGAATACAAATGTTCATGTTTCTTAGAAACTACTTTGGGTTTTTTCTAATTATTCCCAATTATAAAGCAAAATTATAAAAGTGATCTGATGACTTTTAGATGATTACAACTTATTGCAAGTTGCAACTAATATTTTCCCATTTTATTAGATTTAGAACTTTGGAAAGAATTCTGATTTTCAGTTGATTTCAATGACAGTGTTTTATAGCATAAATAAAATGTTTGAATTTTTATAATCATATTATCCTAATATATTGATAGATTTTCTTGTATAGATTTTACTTCAACAGTATATTATGATGTGAGAGCTGGACTATAAAGAAAGCTGAGCACTGAAGAATTGATGCTTTTAAACTGTGGTGTTTGAGAAGACTCTTGAGAGTTCCTTGGACTCTCAACCAGTCCATCCTAAAGGAAATCAGTCCTCAATATTCATTGGAAGGACTGATGTTGAAGCTGTAATTCCAGTACTTTGGCCACCTGATGGGAAGAGCTGGCTCATTTGAAAAGACCCTGATGCTGGGAAAGTTTGAAGGCAAGTGGAGAAGGGGACGACAGAGGATGAGATGGTTGGATGGCACCACCAACTCAATGGACATGCTGCTGCTGCTGCTACTGTAAGTCGCTTCAGTCGTGTCCGACTCTGCGACCCCATAGAGGGCAGCCCACCAGGCTCCCCCGCCCCTGGGATTCTCCAGGCAAGAATACTGGAGTGGGTTGCCATTTCCTTCTCCAGTGCATGAAAGTGAAGTCGCTCAGTCGTGTCTGACTGGTAGTGACCCCATGGACTGTAGCCCACCAGGTTCCTCCATCCATGGGATTTTCCAGGCAAGAGTATTGGAGTGGGGTGCCATTGCCTTCTTTAATAATGACATGAAATATGATCAATATGGAAATAATAATAATGTTACATAATAATAATATATAATATTGCATAATATTAATGTAATATTACATAATGTAATGTTACATAATAATAATGTTACATCTTTAAGAATTTTGCCTAAATTCACCGTGAATGCTTAAACAAAATAAAAAGCCAAAACTGCATGAGAAACTGTAAAGCTGTCATGGTTAAGACACAGATTTAGGTATGATTCATTATTCAATTACTGTAAAAGTACAGTACTTTTCCAGAATATTATTCTAAACATGTAGCTATACATAGAAGATGACATAGAAGATGTTGCCCTATATTCAAATTAGAGTAAAATATAGCAAATCAGGGGTAGAATAATTCTTAATCAGAGATAATTCTTGTCTAGACAGTTCAAAACCCATAAAGCTATGAGTTTTAAATAGACATTTAAATGTCAAAAAATGGCAATGCATATTCTAATTATTCAGCCCTTAAAAGCTCAAAGGCATATAAGGAATCTCAGCATTTAAGTATAATAATGCCATCTTACAATGTAGTAGGGATAGATATTTCCAAGTACTTTGGTGGACATGAGGAGAAATAAGGTGGGAAAGTGGAAATTTTCTTCATTGCTACTCTCTGATTTAAAATACTTGGAGAAAAGCTGAAGGAAATTTGTTGCAAATGTCCCTATCCACCACCCTCCCCCAGCCCAAATATCAGCTTGTGAAAGTGACACTGTGTTGTATGCAAGAACAGATCTTGCTTAAGAAGTGTTTCACCCATACATTCCCTCAGGCTGAGCGATCTCTTTCTCTCTCTCCTTGAACGGCCTGCATAAATTGAGCTTTCTGGCATATGCATCCAACTGAAACAAATTAATAACTGCCTTCAATTGCACAGGAACATTGTTTTTCCACCATTCATTACTACATTAGTCCTTAAGTCATTTCGGACGTCCCTCACATGTAAGGATTCAAAATACTGGCCAAATGTTTATGCCAGAGCTTCATTTCTTTGACAAAGGCAATACATTTTACACTAGAAAACTGTCAACTGTTTCAAACTTTGATATTATGATTTTGGTAGAAAACGCATACACACACACAGGCACATATACACATAGAATTCATATAAGCTTTTTCTTTAGTGATAGGATTATCTGGTTGCGAGTCCTAACAAGGCCATTCTTTTATGACACAAGTACCATCTACTTTTCCTCACTATGCTCATTCTACTCACAAAGATAATTTTTCAAATACTTCAATCCTATTTCAGTGTCTCTTTCATTAAAAAAAAAGAAATATGAAGTTACTGTTCTTTCTGTCAAAGAAAATTTTGTATTCCTTCACCTTATCTACAAGTCTAATATGAGACGCTTGAACAAAATTGCTAGCAAAATCACTGAGGAAAGAAAAAAAAATCTTCAAATCAACATATTATTTATAAAAGAATACAAAAACACATGTCATTATTCCAGATATGTTAAACAAAAGTCTCTGAAAAAAATCATCCATTTCTTCTTACTTTGATCAAAGACGTATAACCAGAATCAGCCTTAGAAAAGAACCATGGAAGAGATGAACATCACCATGGGAGTTCCACAAGTTTCAATGTCATCTTTCTGTTTCTATGCCACTTTCCTTTTGTTTCTCTTTCTTGTTCTTTCCTTGCAATGAAAACATATTCTTCAACTCGATTGAAACCCTGTGTATGGCACTGACTCTGCTTAGCAGGTATCTTGATTTCTACTCCTAGGTTATCTTTAACATGATCCTAAGTGAATGTGATCATGAGTTAGTTGAACTGAATAAATTTTTTCTTATATACACCCAAATTGACTTAAATGTTATGAATTTCGAAACAGGCAAAATAAGGATATATACTATATATTATGTCTTATTCACCTCTGTTTTCCCTAACTGTTCACAATTGGGTGCAAAATAAGACCAGAGAACTCTGTCAGTGTGAAGCTAATCCAGCTGAGGCAGTAAAAGCTTAAGCATTTTTGCCCTTCCCCTTCCATTCATTTAAAGTGTCTTTTGGTCTATAAAAAATCTGGGACACCATATAAATAGCTTTCCTTATACGGAAAATTTAGAAATTTTCTCTTACAATGTGAGTTCATCAAAGACAAGTGCATTTTCGCTGCTGCATGTTAACTTCTAACATTGTAAAACACCTGCAAACTGCATCCACATCTCTAGATATTTTGTATAGAATGCAAAGGCCACATAAAAAAATGAATAGAAAGTAGCATTAATACTGAGACTATAGGGATATTCTTGCGTATTTTACAGTTGTGTGTGTGCATACACACAAGCTAAAAAATAAGTGTACTTTAAGATACAAGAAGGATGTAAAGTACTCAATAAATACATAGATTCTAAAAGCCTTTATTTTATTCTTTGACTCTGCATCAATGATTTCTTTGCTCAGCATGCAGTTCTTCATTACCTAGCTTAATTAACTGATGACTGCAGAAGTTAATTCACTTAATTTTTTATCTTATCTGGTTGTTGATCATTTACTCATGAGGTAAGAATACAGCATAGTATGGAATTTTTCGTAACACAATTTTTATTCTTAATGGATATAAAATAGAAAGCTAATGTCACTCATTATACCTAATGTCATGTTATTATAAATAATTGCTTTTTATTAAGAATTAGATTTAGAAAATCAACTGTTTCACACAAATAACTAGAAATCACTAATGTCAGTTGCATATTATTATTTTAATACTTGCATTATTAGTTATATTTTAAATAATTTATATGATTATAGAAATATTCAAACTGTAATGTATTATAAAAACAGAGTTTTAAATGTGATTTATATTTATTTCTGAAACAAATCTGGTAAAATGATTAACAATGTGTGAAAAATCTTGTCTCAGATAAACTTATATAGGAAATAATTTTATTAGTAAATAATCATAGCATAAATTCAGTAATGCTAGTAGAATAATCCCTCATGCAATATTGATATAAGAACAAAAATGTCAACTACTGACTTATTTTCAAGAACTTAATTTTGACAATAACTCAATATCCAATATGATCTTGGAGAAAAATTTCCCCAAATACAGCAGTCTTATTAGAATTCTGAATCCAAACACAGTGGGACATCAGAAGTAGCCTTACGCAAG